>NC_057348.1:161673824-162335491 GCF_016509475.1 Prionailurus bengalensis | reverse complement strand
ATTACACTGAGATACTATTTCTCCACTTACGGATTTGGCAAAAATTGAAAAATTTGCTGCTATCATTTCAGTAAAAGTTTAGAGGAAACAAGTTCTCATCTCCATGGATAATGAGAATAGAGAAACAGTCTAAAACCTTCAAGGGTAAATTAGCAATATCATATAAATCACATATGCATTTATTCTTGGGTTGTGAGTCCCAGTTTTAGGATTTATGCCTGTAGTGGTCAAGGGCAGGTTACCCCTAAACATGCAATTTTGGCATACTGACTATTTCATACAAAAGTACCTTAAGATACAGCCTGTGTGGGAAGATTACTAAGACCCTCTTCTGTCCCCCTGCAAGCAGGAAACAAATCTCCCATGTAAAAGGTGCCCATCCTGTCCCAGGAGGTAAAGAGACACTCTCATGACCAGGGATAGGAGATTTAGAGCCAAGAAGACTGTATAAACAGCCCACTACTTTCTACTAATTTACTACCCCAGCCCAAAGTCTCTTGAGAATTCCTCCCTAACAGATGCTCCCAAAGTTAAGTTTTCCTTGTTTTGTCAAACCCTCACAGATCCATCGTCTCTTTGCCTAAAAAGTATAAAAACTGCCTGCCTTGGTCATTTCTCTTGGTCTTAGTTTCATTACTGAGCATCTGTGCACACTGCTTTTTTTTGTCTTATTAATCTGCCTCAAGTGAATGCAATTCTTAGTGCAGCTGGAAGACCTTGAAGGGTAGAGGAAGAAGTTCCCCTTCCTTATGTCCCAGAGCTACACTGACAAAAACACAGAAAAAGATAAGGCATATGTTTATTCTCTGCGTCAGTATTTGTAATACTTAAAGACCAAAAATCTACCAAATGCCCACTAGTAGGGGTCTGATTGAATAAACCAAGGTACATACACACAGCGATGTATTATCAAACTGTAGAAAGGAATAAGAAATACCTCTCTATGCCGGGATGGAGAGATCTCCAGGATATTTCATTAAGCAAAAAAAAAAAAAAAGGCAAAGTGAAGAAAATAATATTTAATTTACTGTCATTTCTCTAATGGGGAGGAACATGAACTGTAGGTACTAAATACAACATATATTTCATGCACATGATAAAGCAATGGCAGATCATCTGAACCGTCACCAAAGAAGTTACTGACAGAGGGATGGGAGGAATATGGGGGACAGGGTAGAAGCTGGAAACTACTTTGAATATACTTCGATTTCATAGATTTGTCTTGAAAGCATGTATTTCCGTCTGTTAGAGAGTTCGAATCACAGCTCTTTTCCTTTATGAAAGACCTACATGTGTACCTGCCGTTGCTGGCTGACATAAATTCAAAGAGGATTTTTCATTTGTACAAAAAAAAGCTGAACACGAATACAGCGTTCCGCATTTGTTTCACAGCCAGTTGAGCTAATGGAGAGGCCGAGTGGGCCATTGTCCACACCAGCTGCCAATCACCTTCCCTGGGAACGTCACACAGGGGTTCACCATCCAGCCACCAGAGCTGTGAGCCAGATGAACGCGTGGGCTTTCTCTCAATTGAATGTGTGCATCTGTTAACAAGTTGTGTCTAAAAGTATCAGAAACACATAAGGGAGGTTATTTGGGGGAGATCTGGGAATGCGCACCCTTTTTCCATGTACATTCATGGTAATTGCTGCTCTGCTTTATGTCATTTTGTTTCATAAAAGATTTCATAGGAACGTTCTGCTTGCGGATAGTGAGGAACATCTGTAAATAGCTTACATAATTATACAACAAAAACTATATTTTCAGATAACTAGTAAAAATCAAAAGCAAATGCAATACATAGTATTTGGTGTAATAGACAAACCACACAAAGAATTGGTCCAAGAAACTTGAAAATGCAGTTGTTTCATTGGCTATTGTCCTAATGGGATACAGTGTAAGGCCAAATAGGGGGGAAAAGTCAAGAAAATCTTAAATTCTTTTCAGGAATCCTGTCCTATTCTTAGCTTTTTGTGCACGTGTGTAGTTTTGAAGCCCAAGGACAAGCCCAGTGGCAATGAGCACCCTTAGCGCCCATACTGTGCCCTTCAAATGCCATTTCCCACCAAAAACATTAGGACTCTTAGGAGAAGGTACCGATTCCATTTCTGGGCCAAGAAATGTGCAAGTGGATCCTAGACTATCCTAGTCACACTAAAATGTGAGGGTGCTATCAAAAACAACTCAGACCGTGGGATGCCTGACTAGCTCTGTCAATACAGCATGCATCTCTTGATCCCACGTTCTTGAGTTCTAGCCCCACATTGGGTGCAGAGATTACTTAAAAAAAAAAAAGTTTGGATGTTACCGAAAAGACTACAGAGCTAACTTGAAGAGGCTGACTGGACAGAGAATGGGTAATTTGAGTATCAATGAGAATAATAATTTCAATGGATTAAAATTCATCAAATATGTTGAAGTTCATGAATTCATAACAATACCATCATTGTGAAAGAAGTGAAGTGTTCTCTTTGGGGTATGCTAGGAAATGATGTCATCAGTCTGAACATGGACAAAAATGATTCAAGCATTATTTTGTCTTATTAACTACACCTTATGGAAATGAAAGTATGATTCAGGGGAAGTTTCTTTTATAGGATTATGCCATCCAATCAATGAAGAAAGATTGATAGAATTACAATATTATAATTTGTGACCATTAATGAAACAAAGTTACTCTAGGCTATCATTACTGTCTGCTACATTACAGAAAGAGACAGAATAAAATATAAGGTGCCTTCTGATGGAAGTTTACAACTGCACCTATGAAATATTGCCACCCAACTAACCAGGCAAGCCTTAATCTGATCAAGCCTCTCCTTAAATTTAAATTTATACAAAACAATGATACTAGAAGAACATGTCATATGACATCTTGAGGATTTAATGAGTAAAATGTACACTGTCCAATTCTCTTGGACAAAGGACCAACCGTTTCTTAAACAGAAACATTTTACAAAAAGAAACAGGAAGGTGAAAACTTATTTATCAAATTAAACTTAAGAGATATAAAAGAATTGCAATTTATGAACCGTATTTGGAGCTGATTTCAATTTTATTAAAAAAAATTTTTTAATGTTTATTTATTTTTCAGAGAGACAGAGAAAGAATGCGAGTGGGTTAGGGGCAGAGAGAGAGGGAGACCCAGAAGCAGAAGCAGGCTCCAGGCTCTGAGCTGTCAGCACAGAGACCGACGCGGGGCTCGAACTCACAAGCTGTGAGATCATGACCTGAGCCGAAGTCAGACACTCAACTGACTGAGCCACCCAGGCGCCCCTGATTTCAATTTTAAAATCTATGAGACAATCTGAGGATTGGAATACACCTGGTAATTGTTTAAAAATTCTAATTGCTTTTTGAAGTCTGCTCATGGTATATTTTAATGACCTTTATCTTCCAGACATACATATGTAAATATTTACTGATAGTGTGATAAAATTTTTAGTATTCTAATAATTTAGTAATTTTTAGTATTCTAATGTTTAAAGTGTATGAATTAATTAATTAATTTAATCTCTACACCCAGCGTGGGGCTCGAACTCACAACCCTGAGATCAAGAGTCCCATGCTCTTCCCACTGAGCCAGATAGGCGCCCCCACTCTAATTTTTGAAATGAGGAAATAGATGTGGCTCAGAAATGCTGAGAACGTTGCCCAAGGTCACTGCGCTAAAGGGCTTTGGGCAGAGAAGGGATCCAATGCAAAGTATGTCTGATCCTACACTCATGCATAACCCTTGCACTCTCTGGTCTCTTCTTGGTTCCTTCTCAGGTCCTTGATTCTACATTTCTGTTTACATTGGATCAGAAAGAGATCATGGGAGGCCAGGGGAGGTAGATCACTCTCTGTCCAGAAACATGAACTGGTAGCAACCCTGGAATTAGGGAAGGCAAACAAAGGGCTTCACGCACATTTGTCTTCTATAGAATAGCTCATTCTCTCCCCATGGCATCCCTTCCTTACCTCCTCTGTTACACTGTCGATCACACCATTTCTCTCTTACATGTGGGGAAGGACACCACCAGCTGAATTCTAGGCTTCCTGTGCCATTTGTGACCTGGGTATCTCGGGGAATTTAATAAAACCACCCGCACACTGCCTAGGATTCAGATTTTCTTTCAGGAAAAAGAGGGTTTGGGCCAGAGTCGTCTCTAAATTGCCTTCCAGCTCTAAAGACCTGCCTTGAGACACTAGTTTCCCACTAAGGGAAATGGATGGGGTGTCAGGTAGCACTCACTCTGTCATGACAGCAACTGATGGAAGGTATGCTGTTCAGCAAGTTTGTCCTGATAAATAGGAGACATGTGGACATGGGCCACTCAATCTCCTTAGCCCCACCCCACCTTCTACCGAGACCCCTGTGGCAGCATCCTCATTGCTGGGCTGCTGGCACAGTACCTGGCCCCTTCTAGGACCAGAACCCACACGCATGCACACCCCTGTGTCCTGCTGCCCCTCACGGTTCAATTGCTCTGAGGCCAGGCTCACCTTCTTTCCAATGAGCTGATGAGTTCCCCAGTGTCTCCAAAGAAGCTGTTTGAGCTGGTGCTTTTGTTTAACTGAGAGGAAAAAGTGTTTGCACCCTTTAAGCCTCTGAGGCAGGAAGCTCAGATTGGGTGGAGCTAGTGAAGGAACTATTCGTCTTTAAAGAGACAGAAATATTACCCTATAATTTGGGAAATGCTTTAGTTTTACCAAGGTGTAAGCTTTTTCTCCATGTGCCTGCTATCACACAAAATTCCCAAAGCTATATTTGTTGTTTGGGGTTATAGTGGTGGATCCCAAAGGCCCTTATTAAGTGACCCAAATCATGCACACAGAGGTGGGCATGCTCTCTGATCATCTTCTCTGGATGGAGTGGGAGATGCTGGGTTGATTCTGGGTGAAAGGAACTCAGATATGTGGCTAGATGTGTCCAAATTTAGAGCCTGGGATACTTCCCAGTGATTGCATCATATGGGCTTTCATGATGGCCTTTCATGAAGCTCTCAAGTTACTCATTAAAAATTTAACAGCACTCTGGTACAAAGCCAAAATGTCTAAACCATTGAGAACCAAGAGTAAAAGAGGAAGATGTAGCCTGGAAAAAGTCATCCAATGACCACACACCTTCTCTAGTTTTCTTCATATGGTTCCCACAAGCCCAAAAATATGCATGACCTGACAAGAAAAGATGGACCCAGGGAGGAGAATCATCTTTCCCCTAAACCTTCCTACCTTCCCCTACCCCAGACCCAGGCAGAGATAGACTTTTTCAGATTTAGCCAGTGCATCCATTCCAACCTGCTCTGGAAACTATGAGATGAGAAGCAGATGGTCAGAGCTCTCATGGTTGACCAGCTGTTCCAATTATTTGTTGCATCACCATAAAATTATTATGATTTTGATTATATATTGTTGTTCATTACTTTGAGACATGGGATTAGCTGATGCTGAAGCTTAAAAGTGGGTACTAAAAAGACTAAATGTGGCAGGAAGTAATGTATAATGGGGTGGCAACCAATGGAAGGAAGTAGCTACATTTTGAAATTACTGTGTTAATGAGTATATTATTGGTCAATATCATTGGACCACTTGTTGGTGTTAATGACTTGGAGGGCCCCAGGTAACTGTTTTCCAACTTGCAATAAAGACACAGACCAGGACCAGCTATATAATTTACAAGGCTGGCACAAAATAAAAATGCCAGGCCCTTTGTCAAAGAGAATCAAACAAACAAACACACATAAACACACACACACACACACACACACACACACACACACACACAAACTTACAAAAAACTTAAGAATTTCAAGATGACATCAAGAGTGTTAAACCTATCTGGGCACAGGGTCCTTTACATACCCATGAAGTTGGTCTTGATGAGGCTCCATACATAGAAGTCTAGAGGAGAGCCAGAACCATATGTCCTACTCAAAATATCTCTACCATTGCCTAGTTTCATTTCAATCTATATATTCCTTGAGTGAAACGTCTCCCGCCAGAGCCACCTTGGATGTTTTCCTGGTCAGCTAATTGCTTCTCCAGGTATTATCCTCAGGTATGCTGGTAAGTTCCCTAGTGGGAACGGGAGAGTAGTTGACACAGAATCCATGGATACCACCGGAAATCAGATGTGGGTCTCAAACGGTAACAGCCTTGCAATCATTGGTAAAGAGGAGCATGTGGCTCTTATCAGTCCCATGCTGAGCCCTAAGTTACCAGTGATCTCCTTCTAGAAGATTTTTGATAGAAGTAGTCTTGCCCCATATCTGTATTGCTCACTTAGCCACGCTCCTCATCATTGAGGGCTTCCTTCCACTTCCTTTTTTTATGTTTTCCTTTTATTATTTCAATCTCACACACACAAAGCAATGTGGATATAATGAATTTTCAAAAAGTTGTGGGGTCATTAAAAGACATTCTTTAAATTCTACAGGAGTCTTCTTGTGGGAATCAGGGAATTTTCTGCTGCTTAGATCTAGATGGCCTCAAAGCTCAACTTATTAAAACATTGCAGAGATAATAACAGGAGATGAAAAAGAATGGTTCCCTACATTGTCCTGGTTCTTCTACATATCATCTCTATAACCTGGTGAGTCAGTTTTCTATTGTTGCCATAACAAGCTGTCAAAACTTTAGTAGCCTAAAACAATATAAAATTAATCTCCAACAATGCTGGAAGACAAGAATATGAAATTAGTCTTATGGAGATAAAAATCAAGATCTCTGAAGCGCTGGTTCTTTCTGGAGGCTCTAGGAGACAAACCATTCCTTGCCCCTTTCATCTTCCAGAAGCTGCCTGCTCTCCTGGGCTTGTAGTCACATCACACCAATCTCTGCTGCCTTCATCACAATGCCTTCGTACCTCCTCCTTAGAAGGACATTTCTGATTACATCTTGGGCCCACTCAAAAATTCAGAATTATCTCATCTCAAAATCGTTAACTTAATAACATCTGCAAAATCCTTATGGAATAAGGTAACATTCACAGGCTCTGGGGATTAGGGTGTGGACATCTTTCTGTAGCCACCATTCATCCTGCCACATTTGGGTAAGTTAACCTCTCTGCAACTCACTTTCCTAATCACTAAAATGGAATACTCACTTCAGAAGGTCACTGTGCACCCAGACAAAGTCGTACACATGAAGTGGTTCTCAGACCATAGTGATCAACAGGTAGTAGTTAGTAGTAATAATACAACCCTCAATGCTAGTCTCATAGATTACCATCCTGAGGCTCATCTACACATCATAGATGCTGTCTTAGTCAGCGTGGACCACCATAATACCACAGCCTGGGAGCAGGAACAACAGGAATTAATCTCTCACAGTTCTGGAGACTGGGAAGCCCAAGCCCAATGTGCAGGCCAACTTGTTTCCGTGGGTAGGGCTCACTTCCTGATTTGCAGATGACACAGTCTCACTGTGTCCATACATGATGGAGCGAGGAAGCAACTCTCTGCTATCTCTCCTTACAAGGGCACTAATCCCCTCAAGAGGGCCCCATTTTCAAGAACTCATGGAAACCCACTTACCTTATCCCCAAATACCATCATGTTGGGGGTTAGGGATTCTGGAGACTTCTCTTTTTTTGCCCCCAAAAAACTAGTCACTTCTACTTTGTAACAATATCCTTTAAGTGAATTGTTGGATACCACTCAAGGTTTCCTGGTTTCTCCCCACTCACTCAACCCCCAAAGGGCACTGCATGAAAAGGAAGACTCAGCACCTCCACAGCCTGTCTACCAGGATAAGGGATCTGGATTATCTATACCCCTGCACTCACATGGCTTTAATGAAATTGTCTTCTGGCTCCACAGATGTGCAAGAGCTGCCTCTTGCAGGTTAATGGCAGCCATGTCACAAAAGAGATA
The DNA here is from genome assembly GCF_016509475.1 of Prionailurus bengalensis. Classification (NCBI taxonomy): domain Eukaryota; kingdom Metazoa; phylum Chordata; class Mammalia; order Carnivora; family Felidae; genus Prionailurus; species Prionailurus bengalensis. The sequence continues at coordinate 162,327,632 of NC_057348.1, read as the reverse complement.
TAGGTGTTAGGTGTGACAGTGCACTTGAGGCTGAATCCCTCAAAGGAAACATTGACCAAACCCTCATGAAATAAGAACCATGCCCCCCAAAGAGCCTTTTACTGTCTTCCACGATGTTATATTCGGTTATGAACCACAACCATTCAGTCCTGTTCTCAGACAGGTCTCTGCTTCCTCCTAAGGCTTCTCCAAAGATCTGCCAAAAATGACCACTCAGAATTTGTGTCTTCACCAGAGGGTCACAGTCTTGGAGCTTCAGGGGAAAAACTGTAGGACGTGCTCTGAACTACTGTTGCCTCAAAGAGACTCTTCAGAGCAGGTTTGCAAGATGGCAGCACTGACTCAATGCTCAGAATGTGCCAGTGAGCAAAGCCAGGACTACTGGAACTCTCAGTCTGGAAGCATATGTACCTCAGGAAATCAGACAACGGTCTCAAGATCCAGCAGAGTGAGAAGTAATGACATAGGACTGAGTGAACAGATTGAAGATGTGCCATTGTGGTTATTTGTTTGGAATATTGATGGCATTCTGTTTGATGTTCTACTTGTATTGCTATTTGTGGAAACCTTATTTCTTTCTCCTTAAATGAATTAGTAGACTGTGGATTTGTAAACCCACAACAACCATTTTTAAACATTACCTCATCTTCACCTACCCTCAAAATTGAGAAACAAATGCTTCTACTAAGTTTCATTCCCTTTCATGACGATAGAACCATTTGCATAGGTTTAATAAAAATCTGTCCTCTTGTTTCCAAAGATACCATTGAAAAAAATTGATTCTGCAGCAAGGCCATATGTACAGTGTGATATCTGAGAGTGACTGTTGTTTAATCAAAGACCATCAGACCACTGCTAAGGAGCAATTGTTGGTGTTACATGTGGAGCTAATGTCTCCAAAACCTTCATAAGAAAACTAATATGATTTCTGGCTTCCAGGATCCCAATCTCTGGGAGTAAGGAAGTCTACTCCCAGGTAGTCCAGAAACCCAGGCAAATTTTGGAGACCTCAGGAAGAGGGAAAATCCCTGAGATTTATGGGTACAGCATGCAAAGTTTACTGGAGAAAATGTTTGGGCCTTGGTTTCCTACTCCTAGGATGGAAGAATGGCAGGGGCTTTGAAAAGTCTGATTCAAAATTCATTTTGAAAATTTCCAAAGGAAGCTTATCCTTTGGAATTGATAGTTTCTTAATATGATGAGGCTCTAGATTTCACGAGCAAACTCAAGGAGGCTTTTCTGGTTAATTAAGATTCTTGCTGCATCTGTATAAATAATCAGGCCATGCATAGTAAAAAGAATCTTCTGGGATCAACAATACTTGTTGGAGGCTGTTTATGATCACAAAGTAGAGAACGCTATGAAAATGATCCAAAACTTAGAAATAGGCAAGAGAGATCACTGGAGTGTTCTATTGTTCTGTGTGGTGCTGTGCTTGATGATCAGCTGTGATATTTTACAACACTTTAAGGACAGAGAGAATTTTTGCACATCTCTGCCTTGGAGATACTCAGCGAATTTTCTGTCTGGTGGAATATAGACTCAAAAATTACATTTTAGTACTCACTTGAACATATCAACCCTTGATTTCAAATGAACATTGTGTTTCTGTTTGTTTGTGTTTTTTTTTATTCTTTGCTTATTTGTTTGTTTTTAACTAGGTTTCACACCTAGCATGGAGCCCAAACTTAAGACCAGAGCTGAGATCAAGAGTCAGACGCTTAAATGATTAAGCCACTCAAAGGAACTTTGAACCAATTATAGAATCATACTGGTGCTCTAGTTAAGCCAGGAGTTGAGCAAAATCTTTGATGTGTTTATACTTGCCCAGGAGTCATGAGTTTGCTTTTTTTGAAAACTGCCCTCAGATAAGAAAGAGAGGGAGAAATAGCATGATCCAAGCCTTGGAGATGGAAATGACACAGGACACAGGCAGAGAACAGCTAACAATTTGGAGTGCAGGAATCATTACCAGCCTTTACTGAGGGCCTACTGTGTCCCAGGCACTTGCCTCTCCATCATTATCACCTTCGTTCCTTACAAAAGTGTAAACAGATATTAACGGGAACAATGATATCTAGAAGAATCTCATTCTTGAAAGAGGAGTTGAGACTGATTATAATGACTGTTGAATACCAGGCCAAGGAATGTGGATTCTAAGCCCTAGGCAGTAGAAGATTTCCAAGAAGCAGAGACCTAAGAAAACTATCCCAATGGGCTTAACCTGGTAACTGTAACTAGGACTGGAGAGGAAGAGATCAGGGGTACTGTACCCTCACACTGCACACACTGTCCCTCTCTTACCATCCATCATAGGTTGAATTGTGTCCTTCTAAAGAAGTCCTAACTCCTGGTACCTGAGAATGTGACCTTCTTTGGAGCACGGTCTCTGTGATGTCATGTCATGAAGTTAAGGTTGAGCCCTACTCCAATGCCTGGAATCGTTTCATTCACAGTGAGGGAAGTTTACACACAGATACACACAGAGAACACCATGTGACAAAAGAGGCAGAGATTGGAGCGAAGCACCTAGAAGGCAAAGAACAAAGCAGGCCAGCCAGCACCAGAAGCTAAGAAGCAGCAAAGAAGGATCCTTCCCCAGAGACTTCATGGCGAGTATGGCCCTGGGAACGTCTCAGTTTGGCACTTGTAGCCTGTGCCAGTGAGACAGTAGCCATAACAATGAGACAGTAAGTTTCTGCTCTTTAAGCAACAGTTTGTGGTCATTTGTTACAGCAGCCCCTGGGGGAATTAATATAGATTTTAAGGCCAAGAAGTAGGGTCCTGCTCTGGTAATTACCTAAAATGTAGGAGTCGTTTCGAAATTGAGTAATGCATGGGGGCTCCAAAAATTCTAAGGTACATGATAAAAAAAGGCCTAGATTGCCCTTAGAGGATGTCGGTGGTAGGAGGAACATCAAGGTCACTTTCTGGTGAGGTCCCAGAGAGAGGTGGGGATCATGCTGCTGGACATTGGAGGGACGATGGCACTTGCTATAAAATGGCAGGCGGCAGGGAGGTGGGCTAAATTGAGGTGGGCTACTGGGTTGAGAGTAGACCATGTAAGTGATGAACTTGAATATTTAGCTGAGGAGAATTCCGAGAAAAATGTGGAAGATGTGGCCTGGTTTCTCCTTGCTGCTTCTAATGAAATGCGTGAGGAAGGAGAGTGGTGGCCTATCTGCCAGCCAAGGAGCACCAAGATGGCCAGCTGCCAGCAGAGCCCAGGAAGAAGCAAGCAAGGTCCTCCCCTCAAGGCTTCAGAGAGCGCACGCCTCTTCTGGCATCTTGACTTTGGACTCCCGGAGCTACCACACAATCCATGTCTCAGCTGTTTCAACTGCAGTTTGGGTGACCTGTCGTGCAGTGTTAGGCATACAGTATGTCCCCTCCACCTTGCCCCTGCCTGTGTTCTTGTCCCATCCTCTGAGAAACCCAAAGGTCTCTCCTTCTGTGGCACAGTGTGAGCGGACAAATCTTCTAGACTACGTTCTTCCTCATTCCCGCCACATTTCTGGCCCAAATAGACACTGGGTCTCCCTGATGAGAGAGAGCTTGGGGCTTTCTCAGAATTTAGATTTCAGTGCTCTGAAGACTTTTCTTTTTGGAAACAAATATACAACACCAAAACAAAAACTAACAATTGTTTCTATAAAAGAGACACACACAAATTTAAGGCCTGGGAGTGTGTTAAGGCCTCCTGAACACTTAAGGCAAACAGGCAGACTGTCAGGGTGCCATGAGCTGGGGGTCACAGGTAAAAGCAGGCCCCAGTCCCAGCAGCAAGAATCAATCCCTCGCTTTTACAGAATACCAACACCGCACAAAAGGACTATTTTCTCTTAATCAGCAAAAATGTCTCCTTAATATATGAAAATCAGTCAGTGGAAAAGTGTGTGGGCCTGATTCTGCCACGATCAAGATCTATGGCTCGGAGAAAACCCAAACACAAACAGACCCCAAAAACCCACAATCCCCATGTGCCCCAGTATCTTTATGGATAAGAAGTCCTAGATTGTCTTAATTCAATGCGTCCTACAGTACAGCATCATGTGAGACTATCTGGGCCTCTCTCAATGAGGACGAATCCCAAGTCTCTCCTCCGTGGCATGATTCATGAGCCTGGGCCCATGTACCCACACAACTTCTCAGGTGTTGGTTGGCTGTAGGTATAAATCTCCAGGTGGAACAGGGGCCTGTGGCCACCAAAGGGAGACCCTGAGGAGTACCAAGTCCCAAGACTCCTGGCTGGAGGACCCAGGTGTGAATACGAGTATGGACCTTCTTTCCCCAGGGCTTTAGCATCCCTGGGCCATTAAAGTAATGGACACTTACAGATGGTTATGGACATCACCTTTATTTACCAGCCAGCACCAACAGCCATGAACACAAGAAGCAAAGGCACAGGCATGTTTCACCCTGAGTTCTCTGCTACTCTCCACACACACAGCATCCTTCCTCACTCATCTGCCTAGACTTTCCAGTCCCACACCTCCAAACCCCACAGCCTTTGCTTGGATGGCCCCTGGATTCTTAGCCATTCCTCGGTACCAGTGGTGGAAGAGGTGGCTTGGGAGAATGGGGGTCAGGGAAAGAACTCACAGGCTGCCAGGACCAGCCAACAGCATTCAGTGATCTGCCCTCTCTGGGATTTAGAACAAAGTTGGCACGGTTTCTGCTGTTACCTTCGTTTCTTTCTTTTGGTTTCAACTTGACATCTTTTATTGCTTCACTCACATCTTTGTGGAGTGTCTCGAGTGCTTTATTACAAATGATAAACACGGTAAGTAAATCTTTAATGAGGGATAAAGGAAAGACTGTTTGTACACTGTGTGTACTACACACTGCTCCACAAGAAGCAATTGACTTAAAGTCTAAGGGACTCATTTGCATAAGCCTGCTCAAAGCATTTTTCCTACAAAAGCAACTATTAACTCAAGAGGAATTAAAAATAGAATTAAAATCTCCCTATCTCATTGTCCTTTCTCACAAATCTGTATCAGAGAATTGGTGCTTAAGAAAATGTGCACACCAATGAGAAAGAATGAAATCTGGCCCTTTGTAGCAACGTGGATGGAACTGGAGAGTGTGATGCTAAGTGAAATAAGCCATACAGAGAAAGGCAGATACCATATGTTTTCACTCTTATATGGATCCTGAGAAACTTAACAGAAACCCATGGGGGAGTGGAAGGAAAAAAAAACAAAAAGAGGTTAGAGTGGGAGAGAGCCAAAGCATAAGAGACTGTTAAAAACTGAGAACAAACTGAGGGTTGATGGGGGGTGGGAGGGTGGGGAGGGTGGGTGATGCGTATTGAGGAGGGCACCTTTTGGGATGAGCACTGGGTGTTGTATGGAAACCAATTTGAAAATAAACTTCATACATTGATAAAAAAAAAAAGCATTCCTCCTGGGGTGCCTGGCTGGCTCAGTTGGAAAAGCATGCGACCCTTGATCTCAGGATCATGAGGTGGAGCCCCATGTTGGGTATAGAGATTACTTAAATAAAACCTAAAAAAAAAGTCCTTTCCTCTTGACCCCTTCAAATATCTATGAAATTAATTGAAGGACTAAATCTCACAAAACTAGTTCTCACTTCTTCCTTTGGGCATCCAATGTGTATCTTCTGGCATAGAGCTTTTGACTGTGGGGTATTGGCAATTAGAAAGATTCAGCTGAAATTGGAGATATTTATGTTAACATCCTGCCACATTTACCCCAAGCCTTTCAAATAACCTTCGGACCCAGATTTCAAGTTAATGCAGGTCGTTTATATTGGACCCTACCTTTCACATCTGATATTCAACTTGTCACAAACCTAACTGAATGCTGTGGCTCCTGACTCTACCCTTCCCCTGAAAATCTTACCTATCACCCAGAACTTTCCTGTTTCTGAACAGAAGCATGATCATCCTACCCATCACACACATGGACACATCCTACACATCCTTCACAGTAGACTTCACACCTAAATACTTCCTCAGGTCTTCTTCTATAAATCCTTGTTTAAATTCCCCATCGTGGGTCATTACTATCACATATTTCAACAACAGGGATCATGCACACATTAAACGCGGGAAATACCACAGTCTTCAGCACTGAAATAGAACCATCTTCAGGGAAAACTGGGACATAAAATATGTTAAGAGAAGTGAGTGAGCAGTATTTCAATTGTCAGGTGAAGAGATAATGATTTATTTGATTTACTCCTTTTTTCTCTGGGTATGTGTTACCTTCCAAAATAGAACCTAAGGTTGGGAAAAAAGAAATTAGCTCACGTAAGATGCACATTCAAACAGCCCTCACACAGGCTAATTGTATTAAGAATGCTTCTGCATATCTCTGAGAGAAAATATCTTTTAAACGGTTCTGAAATGAAAAACGTCAGGGGAGAGCATGAATACTTTGCTCTCTAGACATACTATCACACAAATGAGTCATTTACAAGGAAGTACTTCTGAACATAAGAACTGCATGATGGCGAAGAGTACTTTGGTCTCACTTTGTCTTTGACACATGTTTTCTCATGAGGGGATTTTTCTTCCATGTTGCTTTTACTGCGTTCTGAATACTGGTGATGAATCTTAGAATGAGCAGGTATTTAGAATCTTAAGTCTTCCAGACTTAATCTCTAATCCATCTCCCGAAAAGTCACTGGTATGGTAAACACTCTGAGTCATGTTCACAGACAAAACAAAGGACGAATAAAAATTCTAATAATTTGGATTTGGGAGGTCTGCAATCCTTGTGAGTGACTGAGAGTCACCCATCTAACTTTGAAGTTTCTTTATTATTTTAGCAAGACAAACCTTTCATCTACTTACTTCAAATGTCACAGAATGGAAGGGTAAGGAGAGATTTTTCTGGTGTCAGAAAACAAGCACTAGAGGGAATGTAAAACCATCCACAACAATAAAGATGCTCTGAAAGAGAACTGGGTACCGTAAGATTTATCAATCAGGTTCTAACAAGAAAAGGATAGTCTGCTCTCATTAGGTACTTGGAGAAAGTGTAGAGAAGGGGCCTCTTACACCCTGTGCACACAGGGAATTTAGAAAACACAGGGACGTTGATAGTATCGATAAGAAAATTAAATCCCACCTGCAGGGGTGAACAAAGACTGAAATGCAGAAGAAGAGTTGGGTAGAAAGGCCACCAAGGGAGGAGCTGTGACCTTTGGCATAGGGTTGCAGTTAGTCAGAGATGGCCCTGCAGAGATAGAGGTGGGGGAATGGACACCCCAGCCTTGCTTTTCTACTTCCACAGGGCCTCTGACTTGGACTTCCAATTGGCCAGCCAGGCAGAAGCCAGAGAGCAAGAGATCCCACTGATGTGGTGCAACTAGATCAGCCTCAGGGGGCAAAGAGCTAGGGTGAAGTGTGATTCTGCAGAGGCAAATGAAAACTATGTGGCCCAGATGGGATTTTTCAGATACAATTGGAGACGTTTTAAATAGGATGGTCCCTAAAAAAGAAAAGAGAAACACAATAAGAGAATCCTGTGACTTTCAGATCTCCATGAACCACAGAACAATCTTTCCAGAGAACCCGATACCTCTCTAAAAAGTACTTGTGACCATGCAGTGCAACAACGCATGTGACCAGTGGTTCAGACACGGAACATGTGCAGGATTTCTGATTTGAATTTTCCTGAGTCTTTGAACTCTATATGCCATTGCCTGATTATGCCAACTTTGTGTGAAGAGGGACAGGTGAGAAGGGGAGGCAGTGGGGAGTGAGAGCTGGGAAGAGGCTTCATTCTGGTTAGTTCTCACTGCATAACAAACCATTCTGAAGCTCAGTGGTTAAAAACAAAAACCATCATTTATTTGTTCTCATAAAGCTGCAATTTGGGCAGGACTCAGTGGGAATGGCTCATCTTTGCTTTCTGCAACTTCAACTGAGATGGCGGGGCTGCTGGAGGGCCCGCTTCTGTGTTGCCTCATTTGCATGGCGGGCAAGTTGGTGTGAGTCACAAATGAAAGGTGAGCTGGGAAGTGGGCCAGTGACTTCAGGCCCTCTGCATGGGGGCCTCTCAAGAGGCAGCCTAGGCTTTCTCACAACATGGCAGTCAAGTTCCAAGGGCAAGAACTCCAACAGGGCAAGGAAGCATTGCCCATATGTAACCTTAGAGTCACAAGGTGTTGCTTCAATCATCTGCTATTAATTGAAACAGTCCCAGATCTGGTCAGTTCCAAGGTAGAGGACACAGGCCCCACAATTCAGTGGCAGGAGTAACAGGGTCAGCTTATAGGAAGAATAAGTAGAAGCTACTGTCACAGCTGTCTATGGAAACTACAACCTACCACTATTGCAAATCATCGTAAATTCAAAAGAAAAAATGAAATGATCTTTACTACCAGAACATATGCCATATTTTTGAAAGCACCCTCCTAATCCAATCTAAAACATGTTCAGATATGCCCTTCTCAGCTTCTTCCCTGATGTTTTTTAATTGTTCATCATAAATCCTCTTTAGCCATTTTATTTTTTCCTCCCGTTCTTCCTGTGATTTATCAGCATATTCCTTTTCTACTAGTTTAATTTCATTATTTAATTGATCGGTATAGATCTTCTTCAGGTCTTCTTCCCGTTGATTCAGCCTCTTCTCTGTGTCCTTGTAAATGGCATCAGTAAAGTAATCCCCTCCGTTGCTCTTCACCATCTCCTCTATCAGCTCCACCAGCTCCTGCACTTGAGCTTCCTTCTCAGCCTCTGAGGCTCTGTTGTTGAAGGCACAGCAGCGGTTCCCACACTCGCTGATGATGTTTCTTAGCTTCACATCTGCATCTGCTAAGAAGTCACTCAGGCTCTGCCCCTCCAAGTTATCTTTGCCAGTGAACAACATGATCATGTGCCTCAAGGCTGGCTTCCCAAAGACATACTTGATCAATGCCACGGTCTTCTGCTCTTCATCTGTGTAGCGGCTCAGCGGGAGGACCAAGACGATGGCGTGAGGCCCAGGGCAGGAGTAGAGGACACACTGGCTGATTTCCCTGCACGTGGTATCCAGGGTCTCCTTGGTGTCAAAGAGCCCTGGGGTGTCAACAACAACAAGTTTCCTCCCCTTCCATTCCTTGGATGCTCTTTGACAGCTGGAGGTGACAGCATGTGGAGCAACTCTAGACTCAAAGACTCTACTCCCCAGGATGGTGTTTGCCGTTGCGCTCTTCCCACTTCCAGTTTTCCCCACCAAAACAATCCTCAGAGTGTTGTCCTGAGGGTACGCCATGTCTTAAAAAAGGGAAGGAGAAGAAAAAGAGTCAATGAAGGTAAGTGGAAACCATCACATTCCTCTTATCTCCTTTGTGTTTCTCCATGAAAACCTGCAGTAGTGTACTATCCATGTTGGTCCCATATAGACAAAAAGATGAAACAATTCAATCACCATGGAAGAAACAATAAAGTAGTTAAAGAGTTCCCCTACAAAAAAGTACCAGGTCCAGATGGTTTCATGGGGATCTCACTTAAACCTTTCTTAAACTATTCCTGATGACTTAAAACAGAAGGAAATCTTTCCTGTTCATTCTATACCACAAGTATGATATTGATCCCAAAGGCTAACAAAGATTTCACCAATAAATAAAGCTACAGACATCTCTCATTTGCGAATACTAATGCAAAAGTCCCAAATAAATTGTCAGACACTAAAAAGTAATACCCCACAATTAAATGTGATTTATTTCAGAAATACTACGGTGGTTCAATATGAGAAAATGGATTGTTACAATACATCCTCTTTAGTAGAGTTAAGAAGAAAAACACTTTGATGCAGAACAGACATTTCCCCAAATTCAATGCTGTTTTAATAGATACTTCTTTAACGTGATTTTATAGAAATATAAATTTTAACAAATTTGTCACCATTTTTTCTCTGCAGCTAAAATAGTTGACTATAAACTTCATTTGGATGAATGAAGAAAGAAAATTAGCCTGTAGAGTCAACAAAGAGAAGAACGATGAGGGAGGGCCATCTCTACCAGAGAGTAAAATATTTTAGCCCCTATAATTAAGGCAGTATGACATGTGTGTGAACAGAGACAGAACGGAAAACAAAAACAGACAATTCAAAGATAGACCAAATTGGTCTACTATATTCATGAGTATCCAGTGCAATTGTATCACGTTACATTTATCATCCATAAGGCAGCCTCTCACAGCAATGGGGAGAAAGATGGACTAATAACCAGCATTGGGATAACTACAAAACCACACAGAAAAAGACAAAACTGCACCCACGTCTTCATGCCATTCACATGCTAAATACATTAGAAACATAACACTAAAAATCAATCCACATAAACACTAGAAGAAACTCAGACCAATCCTTTGTAACCTAGGGGCGGGGCAACTATTTCTAAGAGTTGAAAGATTGTAAAGAAAAGGATTCATACATCTGACTGCATAAAGACCTAAAAGACAATGGGAGTCAAGGAGCATCACAATTAAAATATGAATGTCAGACTATATCAAAGAGGGTTAATTCTCTTCTTATACAAAGAATACCTAAAAGTAGAGAGACAAATGTCCAATAGCTCGATAGAAAATGGAGCAAGACATACGAATAAACAGTTCAAAGAAAAAAAAGAAATGCCAATGCTCCTGAACTATGTAAAAATACATGAACACTCACTTAAAGTAGAGAAAAATAAATCCGACATAGGAAAAGAAAATAACTAAATATAGTAAATTAAAATTACACTGAGATACTATTTCTCCACCTACCGATTTGGCAAAAATCAAAAAATTTGCTGCTATAATCAGTCAGTAAAGGTTTAGAGGAAACAGGTTCTCTTCTCCATGGCTAATGAAATTGAAGAACAGTCTAAAACCTACAGAGGAGAAATTGGCAATATCGTACAAATTACATATACATTTATTGGATTCTGAATCCCAATTTTAGGACTTATGCCTGTAGTGGTCAGGGCAGCTCACTGTTAAACGTGCAATTTTGGCATGCTATTTCTTTTTTAATTTTTTTACATTTATTTATTTTGGAGAAACAGAGTGAGACAAAGCATGAGCGGGGGAGGGGCAGAGAGAGAAGGAGACACAGAATCTGAAGCAGGCTCCAGGCTCTCAACAAGCTGTTAGCACAGAGCCTGACGCTGGGAACCCAGGAACTGTGAGATCATGACCGGAGCGAAGACGGACTCTCAACTACTGAGACACCCAGGCGCCCCAGCATACTATTTTAAGTGAAAGTAACTTAAGACCCAACCTATGTGGGAAGATTACTAAGACCCTCTTCTGTCCTCCTGCAAGCATGAAACAAATTCTCCCATGTAAAAGGTGTCCTTCCTGTCCCAGGAGGTAAAGAGACACCCTTATGTCCAGGGATGGGAGATCTAGAGCCAAGAAGACTGTATAAACAGCCCACTACTTTCTACTATTTTACTACCCCAGCCCAAAGTCTCTTTAGAATTCCTCCCTAACAGATGCTCCCAAAGTTAAGTTTTCCTTGTTTTGTCAATCCCTCACAGATCCATCGTCTCTTTGCCTAAAAAGTATAAAAACTTCCTGCCTTGGTCATTTCCCTTCATCTTAGTTTCATTACTGAGCATCTGTGCACACTGCTTTTTTTTCTCTTGCTAATCTGCCTCAAGTGAATGTAATTCTTAGGGCAGCTGTAAGACCTTGAAGGGTAGAGGAAGAAGTTCCCTTTCCTTATGTCCCAGAGCTACACTGACAAAAACACAGGAAAAGTTTAGGCATATGTTTATTCTCTGTGTCACTATTTGTAATAATTAAAGACAAAAAATCCACCAAATACCCACCAGTAGGAGTCTGGTTGAATAAACTAAGGTACATACACACACCAATGTCTATCCAACTGTAGAAAGGAATAAGAAATACCTCCCTATGCCAGAATGGAGAGATCTCCAGGATATTTCATTAAGAAAAAAAAAAAAGACAAAGTGAAGAAAATAATATTTACTTTACTGTCATTTCTCTAATGGAGAGGAACATGAACTGTAGGTACAAAATACAACATATATTTCGGGCACATGATAAAGTAAAGGCAGATCATCTGAACTGCCACCAAAGAAATTGCTGACAGAGGGATGGGAGGAATAAGGCGGGGGCAGGGTAGAAGCTGGAAATTACTTTGAGTATACTTAGATTTCATAGATTTTTCTTGAAAGCATGTACTTCCTTCTTTTTGAGAGTTTGAATTACAGCTCTTTTCCTTTATGAAAGACCTACATGTGTACCTGTTGTTGCCGGCTGACATAAATTCAAAGAGGATTTTTCATTTGTACAAAAAAGAGCTGAACACGAATACAGCGTTCCACATTTGTTTTACAGCCAGTTGAGCTAATGGAGAGGCCGAGTGGGCCCTTGTCCACGCCAGCTGCCAATCACCTTCCCCGGGAACCTCACACAGGGGTTCACCATCAAGTCACCAGTCTGTGAGCCAGATGAGCACGTGGGCTTTCTCTCAATTGAATGTGTGCATCTGTTAACAAGTTGTGTCTAAAAGTATCAGAAACACATAAGGGAGGTTATTTGGGGGAGATCTGGGAATGTGCACCCTTTTTCCATGTACATTGATGGTAATTGCTGCTCTGCTTTATGTCATTTTGTTTCATAAAAGATTTCATAGGAACATTCTGCTTGTGGATAGTGAGGAACATCTGTAAATAGCTTACATAATTATACAACAAAAACTATATTTTCAGATAACTAGTAAAAATCAAAAGCAAATGCAATACATAGTATTTCGTGTAATAGACAAACCACAAAGAATTGGTCCAAGAAACTTGAAAATGTAGTTGCTTCATTGGCTATTGTCCTAATGGGATATAGTGTAAGGCCAAATAGGGGGGAAAAAACGTCAAGAAAATCTTAAATTGTTTTCAGAAATCCTGTCCTATTCTTAGCTTTTTGTGCACATGTGTAGTTTTGAAGCCCAAGGACAAGCCCAGTGGCAATGAACACCCTTAGCGCCCATACTGTGCCCTTCAAATGCCATTCATTTCCCACCAAAAACATTAAGAATCTTAGGAGAATGTACCAATTCCAGATCTGGACCAAGAAACGTGCAAGTGGATCCTACACTATCTAGTCATACTATAAAGCGAGGATTCTATCAAAAACTACTCAGACCGTGGGATGCCTGGCTAGCTCTGTCAATGCAGCATGCATCTCTTGATCCCACGTTCATGAGTTCTAGCTCCACATTGGGTGCAGAGATCACTTTCAAAAAAAAATGTTTGGATCTTACCAAAAGGAGTACAGGGCCAACTTGAAGAGGCTGACTGGACAGAGATGGGGTAATTTGAGTACCAATGAGAATAATAATTTCAATGGATTGAAATACATCAAATATGTTGAAGTTCATGAATTCATAACAATACCAACATCACAAAAGAAGTGAAGTGTTCTCTTTAGGGTATGCTAGGAAATGATGTCATCAGTCTGAACATGGACAAAAAAGATTCAAGCATTCCTTTTGTCTTATTAACTACACCTTATGGAAATGAGAGTATGATTCAGGGGAACTTTCTTTTTAAAGGATTATGCCATCCAATAAATGAAGAAAGAATGATAGAATTATAATATTATTATTTGTGACTGTTAATGAAAGAAACTTACTCTAGACTATGATTACAGTTTGCTACATTACAGAAAGAGACAGAAGAATATATAAGGTGCCTTCTGATGGACGTTTACAACTGCACCTATGGAATATTGCCACACAACTAACCAGGCAAGCCTTAATCTGATCAAACCTCTCCTTAAATTTAAATTTATACAGGGGCGCCTGGGTGGCACAGTTGGTTAAGCATCCGACTTCAGCCAAGTCACAATCTCGCGGTCCGTGAGTTCGAGCCCCGCTTCGGGCTCTGGGCTGATGGCTCAGAGCCTGGAGCCTGTTTCCGATTCTGTGTCTCCCTCTCTCTCTGCCCCTCCCCCGTTCATGCTCTGTCTCTCTCTGTCCCTAAAAATAAATAAACATTGAAAAAAAATTAAAAAAAAATTTAAATTTATACAAAATACAGAAACTAGAAGAACATGTCATATGACGTCTTGAGGTTTTAATGAGCAAAATGTACACTGTCCAATTCTCTTGGAAAAAGGACCAACCATTTCTTAACCAAAATAATTTTACAAAAAGAAACAGGAAGGTGAAAACTTATTTATAAAATTTAACTTAAGACATATGAAAGAATCGAAATTGATGAACCATATTTGGAGCTGATTTCAATTTTAAATTCTAGGAGATGATCTGGGAATTGGAATACACCTGGTAATTTTTTAAATATTCTAATTGCTTTTTGAACTCTGATTATGGTATATTTTAATGACCTTTATCTTCCAGACATACATATGTAAATAATTACTGATGAAGTGATAAAATTTTTAGTATTCTAGTAATGTAATAATTTTTAGTATTCTAATGTTTAAAGTGTATGTATGTATCTATGTATTTAATGTCTACACCCAGCATGAGGCTCACACTCACAACCCTGAGATCAAGAGTCCCATGCTCTTCCAACTGAGCCAGATAGGGGCCCCCACTCTAATTTTTGAAATGAGGAAATAGATGTGGCTCAGAAATGCTGAGAACGTTGCCCAAGATCATTGCGCTAAAGGGCTTTGGGCAGAGAAGGGATCCAATGCAAAGTATGTCTGACCCTACACTCATGCATAACCCTTGCACTCTCTGGTCTCTTCTTGGTTCCTTCTCAGGTCCTTGATTCTACATTTCTGTTTACATTGGATCAGAAAGAGATCATGGGAGGCCAGGGGAGGTAGATCACTCTCTGTCCAGAAACATGAACTGGTAGCAACCCTGGAATTAGGAAAGGCAAACAAAGGGATTCACACACATTTGTTTCTATAGAATAGCTCATTCTCTCCCCATGGCACCCCTTCCTTACCTCCACTGTTACACTATCGATCACACCATTTCTCTCTTACATGTTGGAAAGGACACAGCCAGCTGAATTCTAGGCTTCCTGTGCCATTTGTGACCTGGGTATCCCGGGGAATTTCATAAAACCACACGCACACCGTCTGGGATTCAGATTTTCTTTCAGAAAAAAAGAGGGATTGGGACAGACTGGTCTCTAAATTGCCTTCCAGCTCTAAAGACCTGCCTTGAGGACACTAGTTTCCCACTAAGGGAAATGGATGGGGTGTCAGGCAGAACTCACTCTGTCATGACAACAACTGATGGAAGATACGCTGTTCAGCAAGTTTGTCCTGCTAAATAGGAGATGTGTGGACGTGGGCCAATCAATCTCCTTACTCCCACCCTTCCTCCCCCAGGACCCCTGTGGCAGCATCCTATTTGCTGGGCTGCTGGCAGGGTATTTGGTCCCCTCTCAGACCAGGACCCACACCCATGCACAGCCCTGTGTCCTGCTGCCCCTCCCGGCTCTATTGCCCTAGGCCAGGCTCACCTTCTTTTGAATGAGCTGATGAGTTCCCCAGTGTTCTCCAAAGAAGCTGTTTGAGCTGGTGCTTTTGCTTAACTGAGAGGAAAAAGTGTTTGCACCCTTTAAACCTCTGAGACAGGAAGCTCAGATTGGGTGGAGCTAGTGAAGGAACTATTTGGCTTTAAAGAGACAGAAACATTGCCCTATAATTGGAGGAGTGCTTTGGTTTCAACAAGGTGTAAGCTTTTCCTCCATGTGCTTGCTGTCACACCAAATTTTCCAAACCTATATTTGTTGTTTGGGGTTATACTGGTGGATCCCAAAGGCCCTTATTAAGTGACCCAAATCATGCACACAGAGCCAGGCATGGTGTTGGATCATCTTCCCTGCATGACGTGGGAGACTCTGGTGAGATTCTAGGAAGAAGAAACTCAAATGCCTGGCTAGATGTGTCCAAATTTAGAGCCTGGGATACTTCCCAGTGATTGTATCATATGGGTTTTCATGATAGTCTTTCATGAAGGTCTCAAGTTACTCATTAAAAACTCACCAGCCTTCAGGTACAAAGCCAAGAGTCTAAAGCATTGGGAGCCAAGAGAAAAAAAGGAAGATGTGGCCTGGAAAAAGTCTTCCAATGACCATACACCTTCTCTAGTTTTCTTCATATGGTTCTTTCAAGCCCCAAAATATGCATGACCTGACAACAAAAGATGCACCCAGGGAGGAGATCAAACTTTCCCCTACAACCTTCCTACTTTCCTCTACCCCAGACCCAGGCACAGGTAGATTTTCCCAGATTTAGCCAGTGCATCCATTCCAACCTGCTCTGGAAACTTTGAGATGATAGGCAGATGGTCAAAACTCTCATGGTTGACCAGCTGTTCCAATTGTCTCTTGCATCATCATAAAATTATAATGTTTTTGATTATATATTTTTGTTCACTACATTGAGACATGGGATTAGTTGATGCTCACACTTGAAGGTGGGTACTAAGAGAACTAAATGTGGCAGGAAGTAGTGGACAATGGGGTGGCAACCCATGGAGGGAAGCATCTAGATTCGGAATTATTGAATTAATACTATATTATTGGTCCATACCGTTAGACCAATTATTGGTACTAATGACTTGGAGGGCCCCAGGTAACTGTTTTCCAACTTGCAATAAAGACACAGACCGGGACAAGCTATGTAATTTGCAAAGTCTGGCACAAAAGGAATATGCCAGGCCCTTTGTCAAAAACAAACAAAAAAAATTAAGAATTTCAATTTGACATCAATAGAACAGTAAACCCTTCTAAGTACAGGGCCCTGTGCAACGGCACAGGTCACATACCCATGAACTTGGTCTTGATGAGGCTGCATACATAAAAGTCTAGAGGAGAGCTAGAATCATATTTCCTGCTCAAAATATCTCTACCATTTCCTAGTTTCATTTCAAGCTACATATTCCTTGAGAGAAACTTGTCCTTGGATGTTTTCATGGTCAGCTAATTGCTTCTCCAGGTATTATGCTCAGGTACGCTGTTAAGTTCCCTAGAGGGAACAGGAGACTAGTTGACACAGAATCCATGGATGCCACAAGAAATCAGATGTGGGTCTCAAATGGTAACAGCCTTGTGATCATTGGTCAAAAAGGAGCATGTGGCCCCCATCAGTCCCATCCTGAGCCTAAGTTAGGAGTGATCTCCTTCTACAAGATTCGGGATAGAAGCAGTGTAACCCCATATCTGAATTGTTCACTTAGCCACGCTCCTGATCATTGAGGGCTTCCTTCCACTTGCACCTATGCTGTGAGCCACAGGCCTCTCCACCGCTTGTCTACTCCTGCAACCCTGGAAACACAACTTTCCACCCAGGATCTTGCTCCTTCCACATAGTCAGAAGCAGAAAGATAAATGTGGACAAAGCCACAGCTTCCTTTTTTATGTTCTCCTTTGATTCTTTCCATTTCACACACACACTCAGAAATGTGGATATAATGAATTTTCAAAAGGTGTGGGGTCATTAAGAGACATTCTTTGAATTCTATAGGAGTCTTCTTGTGGGGCTCAGGGTGTTTTCTGATGCTCAGATCTAGATAATCTCAAAGCTCAACTTATTACAATACTGCAGAAATAATAATAGTAGTTTAAAAGAATCGTTCCCCCATTGTCCTGTTTCTTCTACATATCGTCTTTGTAACCTTGGAGGATCCGATTCCTATTGCCTCCATAACAAATTCCGAAAACATTAGTAGCCGAAAACAATATAAACTTCATCTTCTACAGTTATGGAGGACAAGAGCATGGAATTAGTTTTATGGAGATAAAATCAAGGTCTTGCAGAGCTGGGTCTTTCTGGAGGCTCCAGGAGAGAATCCATCCCTTGCCTCTTACATCTTCTAGAAGCTGCCAGATGTCCTGGGCTTGAGGCCACATCACACCAATCTCTGCTGCTTTTATCACATTGCCTACATGCCTCTCCTTAGAAGGACCTTTCTGATTACATCTGGGGCCCACCCAGATAATCCGGAATAATCTCCCCATCTCAAAGTCATTAACTAAATCACACCTGCAAAAATGCTTATGGAATAAGGTAACATTCACAGGTTCTGGGGATTAGAGTGTGGCCATCTTTCGGGGGCCACCATTCAGCCTGCCACATTTGGGTGAGTTAACCTCTCTGCAACTCACTCCCCTAATCTTTAAAATGGAATACTTACTTCAGACGGTCATTGTGAAACCAGATAAATTTGTACACATGAAGTGGTACTCAAACCATAGTGATCAATAGGTATTAGTTAGTAGTAATAATTCAACCCTCAATGTTAGTCTCATAGATTATCATCCTGAGGCTCATCTACACATCATAGGTGCTGTTTTAGTCAGCGTGGACTGCCATAATACCACAGCCTGGGAGCAGGAACAACAGGAAATAATCTCTCACAGTTCTGGAGACTGGGCAGCCCAAGCCCAATGTGCCAGCCAACTTGTTTCCCTGGGAAAGGCTCACTTCCTGATTTGCGAATGGCACTGTCTCACCGTGTCCATACATGATGGAGCAAGGAAGCAACTCTCTGCTATCTCTTCTTACAAGGGCACTAATCCCCTCAAGAGGACCCCAGATTCATGAACTCATGGAAACCCACTTACGTTACCCCCAAGTACCATCATGTTGGGGCTTAAGGATTCTGGAGCCTTCTCTCTTGGTGCCACATAAAACTAGTCACTTCTACTTTGTAACAATCTCTTTTACGTGGATATCACTCAACGTTTCCTGGTTTCTCCCCACTCACTCCACCCCCAAAGGGCATTGCATGAAAAGGAAGACTCAGCACCTCCACAGCCTGTCTACCAGGATAAAGGACCTGGAATATCTATACCCCTGCACTCACATGGCTTTAATGAAATTGTCTTCTGGCTCCACGGATGTGCAAGAAGAGCTGCCTCTTGCAGGCTAATGGCAGCCATGTCACAAAAGAGATATTGGTGTTAGGTGTGACAGTGCACTTGAGGCTGAATCCCTCAAAGGAAACATTGACCAAACCCTCATGAAATAAGGACCATGCCCCCAAAGAGCCTTTTACTGTCTTCCACGATGTTGTATTCGGTTATGAACCACAACCATTCAGTGCTGTTCTCAAACAGGTCTCTGCTTCCTCCTAAGGCTTCTCCGAAGATCTACCAAAAGTGACCACTCAGAATTTGTGTCTTCACCAGAGGGTCACAGTCTTGGAGCTTCAGGGGAAAAACTGTAGGACGTGCTCTGAACTACTGTTGCCTCAAAGAGACTCTTCAGAGTAGGTTTGCAAGATGGCAGCACTGACTCAATGCTCAGACTGTGCCAGTGAGCAAAGCCAGGACTACTGGGACTCTCAGTCTGGAAGCATATGTACCTCAGGAAATCAGACGACTGACTCAAGATCCAGCAGAGTGAGAAGTAATGACATAGGACTGAGTGAACGGATTCAAGATGTGCCATTGTGGTTATTTGTTTGGAATATTGATGCGTTCTGTTTGATGTTCTACTTGTATGGCTATGTGTGGAAACCTTATTTCTTTCTCCTTAAACGAATTAGTAGACTGTGTATTTGTAAACCCACAACAACCGTCTTTAAATATTACCTCATCTTCACCTACCCTCAAAATTCAGAAACAAATGCTTCTACTAAGTTTAATTCACTTTCATGATGATAGAACCATTTGCATAGGTTTAATAAAATTCTGTCCTCTTGTTTACAAAGATACCCTTGGAAAAATCGATTCTGCAGCAAGGCCATATGTACAGTGTGATATTTGAGAGTGATTGTTGTTTAAACAAAGACCATCAGACCACTGCTAAGGAGCAATTGTTGGTGTTACATGTGGAGCTAATGTCTCCAAAACCTTCATAAGAAAACTAATATGATGTCTGGCTTCCAGGATCCCAATCTGGGAGAAAGGAAGTCCACTCCCATGTAGTCCAGAAATCCAGGCAAATTTTGGAGACCTCAGGAAGAGGGAAATTCTTTGAGATTTATGGGTACAGCATGCAAAGTTTACTGGAGAAAGTGTTTGGGCCTTGGTTTCCTACTCCTAGGATAGAAGAATGGCAGGGGCTTTGAAAAGTCTGATTCAAAATTCATTTTGAAAATTTCCAAAAGAAGTTTATCCTTTGGCATTGATACTTGCTTAATATGATTAGGCTCTAGATTTCACGAGCAAACTCAAGGAGGCTTTTCCAGTTAATTAAGATTCTTGCTGCATCTGTATAAATGATCAGGCCATGCATGGTAAAAACAATCTTCTAGGATCAACAATACTTGTTGGAGACTGTTTATGATCACAAAGTAGAGAACGCTATGAATGATCCAAAATTTAGAAATAGGCAAGACAGATTGCTGGAGTGTTCTATTGTTCTGTGTGGTGCTGTGCTTGATGATCAGCTGTGATATTTTACAACACTTTAAGGACAGAGAGAATTTTTGCACATCTCTGCCTTGGAGATACTCAGCGAATTTTCTGTCTGGTGGAATATACAACTCAAAAATTACATGTTACTACTCTCTTGAACACATCAACATTTGATTTCAAATGAGCTTTGTGTTTCTGTTTGTTTGTGTTTTTTGTTTTATTCTTTGCTTATTTGTTTGTTTTTAACTAGGTTTCACACCCAGCATGGAGCCCAAACTTAAGACCCTAAGGTCAAGACCTGAGCTGAGATCAAGAGTCAGATGCTTAATTGATTCAGCCACCCAAAAACTTTGAACCAATTATAGATCATACTGGTTCTCTAGTTAAGCCATGAGTTGAACAAAATCTTTGATGTGTTTATACTTGCCCAGGAGTCATGAGTTTGCTTTTTTTGAAAACTGCAGATAAGAAAGAGAGGGAGAAATAGCATGATTCAACCCTTGGAGGTGGAAATAACACTGGACACAGGCAGAGAACAGCTAACAATTTGGAGTGCAGGAATCATTACCAGCCTTTACTGAGGGCCTACTGTGTCCCAGGCACTTGCCTCTCCATCATTATCACCTTCGTTCCTTACAAAAGTGTAAACAGATATTAACAGGAACAATGATATCTAGAAGAATCTCATTCTTGGAAGAGGATTTGAGACTGATTATAATGACTGTTGAATACCAGGCCAAGGAATGTGGATTCTAAGCCCTAGGCAGTAGAAGATTTCCACGAAGCAGAGACCTACACAAACTATCCCAATGGGCTTAACCTGGTAACTGCAACTAGGACTGGAGAGGAAGAGATCAGGGGTACTGTACCCTCACACTGCACACACTGTCCCTCTCTTACCATCCATCTTAGGTTGTATTGTGTCCTCCTAAAGAAGTCCTAACTCCTGATACCTGAGAATGTGACCTTCTTTGGAGCACGCTCTCTGTGATGTCATGTCATGAAGTTAAGGTTAACCCCTACTCCAATGCCTGGAATCGTTTCATTCACAGTGAGGGAAGTTTACACACAGATACACACAGAGAACACCATGTGACAAAAGAGGCAGAGATTGGAGTGAAGCACCTAGAAGGCAAAGAACAAAGCACGACAGCCTGCACCAGAAGATTAGAAGCAGCAAAGTAGGATCCTTCCCCAGAGCCTTCATGGCGAGTATGGCCCTGGGAACGTCTCGGTTTGGCACTTGTAGCCTGTGCCAGTGAGACAGTAGCCATAACAATGAGACAGTAAGCTTCTGCTCTTTAAGCAACAGTTTGTGGTCATTTGTTACAGCAGCTCCTGGGGGAACTAATATAGATTTTAAGGCCAAGAAGTAGGGTCCTGCTCTGGTAATTACCAGTCGTTTTGAAATTGAGTAATGCATGGAGGCTCGAAGAATTCTGAGGTATATGATAAAAAGAAAGGCCTAAGAGGATGTCGGTGGTAGGATGAACATCCAGGTTACTTTCTGGTGAGGTCCCAGAGAGAGGTGGGGACCACGCTGCTGGACGTTGGAGGGACGATGGCACTTGCTATAAAATGGCAGGGGGCAGGGGGCAGGGAGGTGGGCTAAACTGAGGTGGCTGCTGGGTGGAGAGCAGACCATGTAAGTGATGAACTTGAATATTTAGCTGAGGAGAATTCCGAGAACAGTGTGGAAGGTGCAGCCTGGTTTCTCCTTGCTGCTTCTAATGAAATGCATGAGGAAAGAGAGTGGTGGCCTATCTGCCAGCCAAGGAGCACCAAGATGTCCAGCTGCCAGCAGAGCCCAGGAAGAAGCAAGCAAGGTCCTCCCCTCAAGGCTTCAGAGAGCGCACGCCTCTGCTGGCATCTTGACTTTGGACTCCAGGAGCTACCACACAATCCATGTCTCAGCTGTTTCAACTGCAGTTTGGACGACCTGTCATGTAGTGCTAGGTATCCAGTATGTCCCCTCCACCTTGCCCCTGCCTGTGTTCTTGTCCCATCCTCTGAGAAACCCAAAGGTCTCCCCTTCTGTGGCACAGTGTGAGCGGGCAAGTCTTCTAGACTACGTTCTTCCTCATTCCTGCCACATTTCTGGCCCAGACAGACCCCGGGTCTCCCTGATGAGAGAGAGCTTGGGGCTTTCTCAGAATTTAGATTTCAGTCCTCTAAAGAATTCTCTTTTTGGAAACAAATATACAACACCAAAACAAAAAGTAACAATTGTTTCTTTTAAGGAGACAACAGGAATTTAAGGCCTGGGAGTGCGGTTAAGGCCTCCTGAACTCTGAAGGCAAAAAGGCAGACTATCAGGGTGCCATGAGTTGGGGGCTCTGAGGTAAAAGCGGGCCCCTGTCCCAGTAGCAAGAATCAATCCCTCGCTCTTACAGAATACCAACACTGCACAAAAGGACTATTTTCTCTTAATCAGCAAAAATGTTTCCTTAATATATGAAAATCAGTCAGTGGAAAAGTGTGTGGGCCTGATTCTGCCACGATCAAGATCTATGTCTTGGAGAAAACCCAAACACAAACAGACCCCAAAAAACCACAATCCCCATGTGCCCCAGTACCTTTATGGATAAGAAGTCCCAGATTGTCTCAATTCAATGCCTCCTACACAACAGCATCATGCGACTATCTGGGCCTCTCCCAATGAGGACAGATTCCAAGACACCCCCCCCCCCACATGATTCATGACCCTGGGCCCATGTACCTACACAACCTCTCAGGTGTAAATGGCATCTTGTAAATGGCATCGGTAAAGTAAGCCCCTCCGTTGCTCTGCACCATCTCCTCTATCAGCTCCACCAGCTCCTGCACTTGAGCTTCCTTCTCGGCCTCTGAGGCTCTGTTGTTGAAGGCACAATAGCGGTTCCCACACTCGCTGATGATGTTTCTTAGCTTCACATCTGAATCTGCCAAGAAGTCACTCAGGCTCTTCTCCTCCAAGTCATCTTTGCGAGTGAACAACACGATCATGTGCTTCAAAGCTGGCTTCCCAAAGACAGCCTTGATCAACGCCACAGTCGTCTGCTCTTCTTCCCTGTAGAGGCCCACCTGGAGGACCAAGATGATGGCGTGGGGCCCAGGGCGGGAGTAGAGGACACACTGGCTGATTTCCCTGCACGTGGTTTCCAGGGTCTCCTTGGTGTCAAAGAGCCCTGGGGTGTCAACAACAAGAAGTTTCCTCCCCTTCCATTCCTTGGATGCTTTTTGACACTTGGTGGTAACAGCATTGGGTGCAATTTTAGACTCAAAGACTCTACTCCCCAGGATGGTGTTTGCCGTTGCGCTCTTCCCACTTCCAATTTTCCCCACCAAAACAATCCTCAGAGTGTTGTCCTGAGGGTGTGCCATGTCACTACCAGTGGCTGTGGGGTGTAAAAAAGAGAAGGAGAAGAAAAAGAGTCAACAATGGTAAGTGGAAACCATCACATTCCTCCTATCTCCTTTGTGTTTTCCATGAAAACCTGCAGTAGTGTACTATCCATGTTGGTCCCATAAAGACAAAAAGATGAAACAATTCACTCACCATGGAAGAAACAATAAAGTAGTTAAAGAGTTCCCCTACAAAAGACTACCAGGTCCAGATGGCTTCATGGGGATCTCACTTAACTTTTCTTCAACTATTCCTGATGACTTAAAACAGAAAGAAATCTTTCCAGTTCTTTCTATGACATATGTATGATATTGATCCCAAAGGCTAACAAAGATTTCACCAATAAATAAAGCTACAGACATGTCTCATTTGCGAATACTAATGCAAAAATCCCAAATAAATTGTCAGACACTAAAAAGTAAAACCCCACACTTAAATGTGATTTATTTCAGAAATAGTAGGGTGGTTCAATATGAGAGAATCGATTGTTACAACACATCCCCTTTAGTAGATTTAAGAAGAAAAATACCTTGATGCAAAACAGACATTACCCCAAATTCAACACTGTTTTAATAGATACTTCTTTAATGTGATTTTATAGAAATATAAATTTTAAAAAATTTGTCTCCATTTTTTTTCTCTGCAGCTAAAATAGTTGACTGTAAACTTAATTTGGAAGAATGAAGAAAGGAAATTAGCCTGTAGAGTCAACAAAGAGAAGAACGATGAGGGAGGGCCAGCTCTGCCAGATAGCAAAATATTTTAGCCCTTATAATTAAGGCAGCATGAAGAGTGTGTGAACATAGAGAACCCGAAAACAAAAACGGACAATTCAGAAATAGACCAAATTGGTCTACTATATTCATGAGCATCCAGTTCAATTGTATCGTGTTACATTTCTCTTCCCTAAGGCAGCATCTCACAGCAATGAGGAGAAAGATGGACTAATAACCAGCATTGGGATAACTACAAAACCACACAGAAAAAGACAAAACTGCACCCAGGTCTTCATGCCATTCACATGCTAAATACGTTAGAAATATAAACACTAAAAATCAATCCACATAAATACTAGAAGAAACTCAGACCAATCCTTTGTAACCTAGGGGCGGGGCAACTCTTTCTAAGATTTGAAAGATTGTAAGGAAAAGGATTCATACATCTGACTACATAAAGATCTAGAATACAATGGGAGACAACGAACACCATGTGCAATTAAAATACGAATGTCAGACTATATCAAAGAGGGTTAATTCTCCTCTTATACAAAGAATACCTAAAGGTACAGAGACAAATGTCCAATAGCTCGATAGAAAATGGAGAAAGACATATGAATAAACAGTTCAAAGAAAAAAAAAGAAATGCCAATGCTCCTCAACTATGTAAAAATATATGAACACTCACTTAAAGTAGAGAAATATAAACCCAACAAAGGAAAAGAAAAAACTAAATATAACAAATTAAGATTACATTGAGATACTATTTCTCCACTTACAGATTTGGCAAAAGTGCAAAAATTTGCTGCTATAATCAGTCGGTAAAGGTTTAGAGGAAACAGGTTCTCTTCCCCATGGCTAATGAGAATAGAAAAACAGTCTAAAACCTACAGGGGAGAAATTAGCAATATCATACAAATCACACATACATTTATTCTTGGATTGTGAGTCCCAATTTTAGGATTTATGCCTGTAGTGGTCAAGGGCAGGTCACCCCTAAACGTGCAACTTTGGCATACTATTTCAACGTTTATTTATTTTTGGGACAGAGAGAGACAGAGCATGAACGGGGGAAGGGCAGAGAGAGAGGGAGACACAGAATCGGAAACAGGCTCCAGGCTCTGAGCCATCAGCCCAGAGCCCGACGCGGGGCTCGAACTCACGGACCGCAAGATCGTGACCTGGCTGAAGTCGGACGCTTAACCGACTGCGCCACCCAGGCGCCCCCATACTGACTATTTCATATAAAAGTACCTTAAGACACATCCTGTGTGGGAAGATTACTAAGACCCTCTTCTGTCCCCCTGCAAGCAGGAAACAAATCTCCCATGTAAAAGGTCCCCTTGCTGTCCAGGAGGTAAAGAGACACTCTCACGACCAGGGATGGGAGATTTAGAGCCAAGAAGACTATATAAACAGCCCACTACTTTCTACTAATTTACTACCCCAGCCCAAAGTCTGTTTAGAATTCCTCCCTAACAGATGCTCCCAAAGTTAAGTTCTCCTTGTTTTGTCAATCCCTCACAGATCCATCGTCTCTTTGCCTAAAAAGTACAAAAACTGCCTGCCTTGGTCATCTCTCTTGGTCTTAGTTTCATTTCTGAGCATCTTTGCACACTGCTTTTTTTTGTCTTATTAATCTGCCTCAAGTGAATGTAATTCTTAGTGCAGCTGGAAGACCTTGAAGGGTAGAGGAAGAAGTTCCCTTTCCTTATATCCCAGAGCTACACTGACAAAAACACAGGAAAAGATTAGGCATATTTTATTCTCTGCATCACTATTTCTAATAATTAAAGACCAAAAATCTACCAAATGCCCACCAGTAGGAGTCTGGTTGAATAAACTAAGGTACATACACACAGCAATGTACTATCCAACTATAGAAAGGAATAAGAAATACTTCACTATGCTGGGATGGAGAAATCTCCAGAATATTTCATTAAGCAAAAAACAAGGCAAAGTGAAGAAAATAATATTTAGTTTACTGTCATTTCTCTAGTGGGGAGGAACATGAAATGCAGGTACAAAATACAACATATATTTAATTGCACATGAAAAAGCAATGGCAGATCATCTGAACCGTCACCAAAGAAGTTACTGACAGAGGGATGGGAGGAATAAGGCGGGGGCAGGGTAGAAGCTGGAAATTACTTTGAGTAAACTTAGATTTCATAGATTTGTCTTGAAAGCATGTACTTCCTTCTTTTTGAGAGTTCGAATTACAGCTCTTTTCCTTTATGAAAGACCTACATGTGTACCTGTTGTTGCCGGCTGACATAAATTCAAAGAGGATTTTTCATTTGTACAAAAAAAAGCTGAACACGAATACAGCGTTCCACATTTGTTTTACAGCCAGTTGAGCTAATGGAGAGGCCGAGTGGGCCCTTGTCCACGCCAGCTGCCAATCACCTTCCCCGGGAACCTCACACAGGCGTTCACCATCCAGCCACCAGAGCTGTGAGCCAGATGAACGCGTGGGCTTTCTCTCAATTGAATGTGTGCATCTGTTAACAAGTTGTGTCTAAAAGTATCAGAAACACATAAGGGAGGTTATTTGGGGGAGATCTGGGAATGCGCACCCTTTTTCCATGTACATTCATGGTAATTGCTGCTCTGCTTTATGTCATTTTGTTTCATAAAAGATTTCATAGGAACGTTCTGCTTGTGGATAGTGAGGAACATCTGTAAATAGCTTACATAATTATACAACAAAAACTATATTTTCAGATAACTAGTAAAAATCAAAAGCAAATGCAATACATAGTATTTCGTGTAATAGACAAACCACACAAAGAATTGGTCCAAGAAACTTGAAAATGCAGTTGCTTCATTGGCTATTGTCCTAATGGGATATAGTGTAAGGCCAAATAGGGGGGAAAAAACGTCAAGAAAATCTTAAATTGCTTTCAGGAATCCTGTCCTATTCTTAGCTTTTTGTGCACATGTGTAGTTTTGAAGCCCAAGGACAAGCCCAGTGGCAATGAACACCCCTAGTGCCCATACTGTGCCCTTCAAATGCCATTTCCCACCAAAAACATTAAGAATCTTAGGATAATGTACCAATTCCAGATCTGGCTCAAGAAACGTTCAAGTGGATCCTAGACTATCTAGTCATACTATAAAGCGAGGATTCTATCAAAAACTACTCAGACCGTGGGATGCCTGGCTAGCTCTGTCAATGCAGCATGCATCTCTTGATCCCACGCTCATGAGTTCTAGCCCACATTGGGTGCAGAGATCACTTTCAAAAAAAAAAATGTTTGGATCTTACCGAAAGGACTACAGGGCCAACTTGAAGAGGCTGACTGGACAGAGATGGGGTAATTTGAATACCAATGAGAATACTAATGTCAATGGATTAAAATTCATCAAATATGTTGAAGTTCATGAATTCATATCAATACCATCATCGCAAAAGAAGTGAAGTGTTCTCTCTGGGGTATACTAGGAAATGATGTCATCAGTCTGAACATGGACAAAAAAAAATCAAGCATTCCTTTTGTCTTATTAACTACACCTTATGAAATGAAAGTATGATTCAGGGGAAGTTTCTTTTTATACGATTATGCCATCCAATAAATGAAGAAAGAATGATAGAATTATAATACCATAATTTGCGACCGTTAATGAAACAAAGTTACTCTAGGCTATCATTACTGTCTGCTACATTACAGAAAGAGACAGAAGAATATATAAGGTGCCTTCTGATGGACGTTTACAACTGCACCTATGAAATATTGCCACCCAACTAACCAGGCAAATCTTAATCTGATCAAGCCTCTCCTTAAATTTAAATGTATACAAAACACGGAAACTGGAAGAACATGTCATTTGACGTCTTGAGCATTTAATGAGCAAAATGTACACTGTCCAATTCTCTTGAAAAAGGACCAACCATTTCTTAACCAAAAATAATTTACAAAAAAAAAAAAAACGGAAGGTGAAAACTTATTTATAAAACTAAACTTAAGAGATATGAAAGAATCGAAATTTATGAACCTTATTTGGAGCTGATTTCAATTTTAAATTCTAGGAGACGATGTGGGAATTGGAATACACCTGGTAATTTTTTTTTTTTTAGTTTTAGTTTCTTTAATTTTTTTTAATATATGAAATTTATTGTCAAATTGGTTTCCATACAACACCCAGAATTCTAATTGCTTTTTGAACACTGATTATGGAATATTTTAATGACCTTTATCTTCCAGACATACATATGTAAATAATTACTGATGAAGTGATAAAATTTTTAGTATTCTAGTAATGTAATACTTTTTCATATTCTAATGTTTAAAGTGTATGTACATGTATTTAATCTCCACCCAGCATGAGGCTCACACTCACAACCCTGAGATCAAGAGTCCCATGCTCTTCCCACTGAGCCAGATAGGCGCCCCCACTCTAATTTTTGAAATGAGGAAATAGATGTGGCTCAGAAATGCTGAGAACGTTGCCCAAGGTCACTGCGCTAAAGGGCTTTGGGCAGAGAAGGGATCCAATGCAAAGTATGTCTGACCCTACACTCATGCATAACCCTTGCACTCTCTGGTCTCTTCTTGGTTCCTTCTCAGGTCCTTGATTCTACATTTCTGTTTACATTGGATCAGAAAGAGATCATGGGAGGCCAGGGGAGGTAGATCACTCTCTGTCCAGAAACATGAACTGGTAGCAACCCTGGAATTAGGGAAGGCAAACAAAGGGATTCACACACATTTGTTTTCTATAGAATAGCTCAATATCTCCCCCATGGCACCCCTTCCTTACCTCCTCTGTTACACTATCGATCACACCATTTCTCTCTTACATGTTGGAAAGGACACAGCCAGCTGAATTCTAGGCTTCCTGTGCCATTTGTGACCTGGGTATCCCGGGGAATTTCATAAAACCACACGCACACAATCTGGGATTCAGATTTTCTTTCAGGAAAAAAGAGGGATTGGGACAGACTGGTCTCTAAATTGCCTTCCAGCTCTAAAGACCTGCCTTGAGGACACTAGTTTCCCACTAAGGGAAATGGATGGGGTGTCAGGCAGAACTCACTCTGTCATGACAACAACTGATGGAAGATACGCTGTTCAGCAAGTTTGTCCTGCTAAATAGATGTGTGGACATGGGCCACTCAATCTCCTTACTCCCACTCTTCCTCCCCCAGGACCCCTGTGGCAGCATCCTGTTTGCTGGGCTGCTGGCAGGGTATTTGGTCCCCTCTCAGACCAGGACCCACACCCCTGCACAGCCCTGTGTCCTGCTGCCCCTCCCGGCTCTATTGCCCTAGGCCAGGCTCACCTTCTTTTGAATGAGCTGATGAGTTCCTCAGTGTTCTCCAAAGAAGCTGTTTGAGCTGCTGCTTTTGCTTAACTGAGAGGAAAAAGTGTTTGCACCCTTTAAACCTCTGAGACAGGAAGCTCAGATTGGGTGGAGCTAGTGAAGGAACTATTTGGCTTTAAAGAGACAGAAACATTGCCCTATAATTGGAGGAGTGCTTTGGTTTCAACAAGGTGTAAGCTTTTTCTCCATGTGCCTGCTGTCACACCAAATTTTCCAAACCTATATTTGTTGTTTGGGGTTATACTGGTGGATCCCAAAGGCCCTTATTAAGTGACCCAAATCATGCACACAGAGCCAGGCATGGTGTTGGATCATCTTCCCTGCATGACGTGGGAGACTCTGGTGAGATTCTAGGAAGAAGAAACTCAAATGCCTGGCTAGATGTGTCCAAATTTAGAGCCTGGGATACTTCCCAGTGATTGTATCATATGGGTTTTCATGATAGTCTTTCATGAAGGTCTCAAGTTACTCATTAAAAACTCACCAGCCTTCAGGTACAAAGCCAAGTGTCTAAACCATTGGGAGCCAAGAGAAAAAAAGGAAGATGTGGCCTGGAAAAAGTCTTCCAATGACCATACACTTTCTCTAGTTTTCTTCATATGGTTCTTTCAAGCCCCAAAATATGCATGACCTGACAACAAAAGATGCACCCAGGGAGGAGATCAAACTTTCCCCTACAACCTTCCTACTTTCCTCTACCCCAGACCCAGGCACAGGTAGATTTTCCCAGATTTAGCCAGTGCATCCATTCCAACCTGCTCTGGAAACTTTGAGATGATAGGCAGATGGTCAAAACTCTCATGGTTGACCAGCTGTTCCAATTGTCTCTTGCATCATCATAAAATTATAATGTTTTTGATTATATATTTTTGTTCACTACATTGAGACATGGGATTAGTTGATGCTCACACTTGAAGGTGGGTACTAAGAGAACTAAATGTGGCAGGAAGTAGTGGACAATGGGGTGGCAACCCATGGAGGGAAGCATCTAGATTCGGAATTATTGAATTAATACTATATTATTGGTCCATACCGTTAGACCAATTATTGGTACTAATGACTTGGAGGGCCCCAGGTAACTGTTTTCCAACTTGCAATAAAGACACAGACCGGGACAAGCTATGTAATTTGCAAAGTCTGGCACAAAAGGAATATGCCAGGCCCTTTGTCAAAAACAAACAAAAAAATTAAGAATTTCAATTCGACATCAATAGAACAGTAAACCCTTCTAAGTACAGGGCCCTGTGCAACGGCACAGGTCACATACCCATGAACTTGGTCTTGATGAGGCTGCATACATAAAAGTCTAGAGGAGAGCTAGAATCATATTTCCTGCTCAAAATATCTCTACCATTTCCTAGTTTCATTTCAAGCTACATATTCCTTGAGGGAAACTTTTCCTTGGATGTTTTCATGGTCAGCTAATTGCTTCTCCAGGTATTATGCTCAGGTACGCTGTTAAGTTCCCTAGAGGGAACAGGAGACTAGTTGACACAGAATCCATGGATGCCACAAGAAATCAGATGTGGGTCTCAAATGGTAACAGCCTTGTGATCATTGGTCAAAAAGGAGCATGTGGCCCCCATCAGTCCCATCCTGAGCCTAAGTTAGGAGTGATCTCCTTCTACAAGATTCGGGATAGAAGCAGTGTAACCCCATATCTGAATTGTTCACTTAGCCACGCTCCTGATCATTGAGGGCTTCCTTCCACTTGCACCTATGCTGTGAGCCACAGGCCTCTCCACCTCTTGTCTACTCCTGCAACCCTGGAAACACAACTTTCCACCCAGGATCTTGCTCCTTCCACATAGTCAGAAGCAGAAAGATAAATGTGGACAAAGCCACAGCTTCCTTTTTTATGTTCTCCTTTGATTCTTTCCATTTCACACACACACAGAAATGTGGATATAATGAATTTTCAAAAGGTGTGGGGTCATTAAGAGACATTCTTTGAATTCTATAGGAGTCTTCTTGTGGGGCTCAGGGTGTTTTCTGATGCTCAGATCTAGATAATCTCAAAGCTCAACTTATTACAATACTGCAGAAATAATAATAGTAGTTTAAAAGAATCGTTCCCCCATTGTCCTGTTTCTTCTACATATCGTCTTTGTAACCTTGGAGGATCCGATTCCTATTGCCTCCATAACAAATTCCCAAAACATTAGTAGCTGAAAACAATATAAACTTCATCTTCTACAGTTATGGAGGACAAGAGCATGGAATTAGTTTTATGGAGATAAAATCAAGGTCTTGCAGAGCTGGGTCTTTCTGGAGGCTCCAGGAGAGAATCCATCCCTTGCCTCTTACATCTTCTAGAAGCTGCCAGATGTCCTGGGCTTGAGGCCACATCACACCAATCTCTGCTGCTTTTATCACATTGCCTACATGCCTCTCCTTAGAAGGACCTTTCTGATTACATCTGGGGCCCACCCAGATAATCCGGAATAATCTCCCCATCTCAAAGTCATTAACTAAATCACACCTGCAAAAATGCTTATGGAATAAGGTAACATTCACAGGTTCTGGGGATTAGAGTGTGGCCATCTTTCGGGGGCCACCATTCAGCCTGCCACATTTGGGTGAGTTAACCTCTCTGCAACTCACTCCCCTAATCTTTAAAATGGAATACTTACTTCAGACGGTCATTGTGAAACCAGATAAATTTGTACACATGAAGTGGTACTCAAACCATAGTGATCAATAGGTATTAGTTAGTAGTAATAATTCAACCCTCAATGTTAGTCTCATAGATTATCATCCTGAGGCTCATCTACACATCATAGGTGCTGTTTTAGTCAGCGTGGACTGCCATAATACCACAGCCTGGGAGCAGGAACAACAGGAAATAATCTCTCACAGTTCTGGAGACTGGGCAGCCCAAGCCCAATGTGCCAGCCAACTTGTTTCCCTGGGAAAGGCTCACTTCCTGATTTGCGAATGGCACTGTCTCACCGTGTCCATACATGATGGAGCAAGGAAGCAACTCTCTGCTATCTCTTCTTACAAGGGCACTAATCCCCTCAAGAGGACCCCAGATTCATGAACTCATGGAAACCCACTTACGTTACCCCCAAGTACCATCATGTTGGGGCTTAAGGATTCTGGAGCCTTCTCTCTTGGTGCCACATAAAACTAGTCACTTCTACTTTGTAACAATCTCTTTTACGTGGATATCACTCAACGTTTCCTGGTTTCTCCCCACTCACTCCACCCCCAAAGGGCATTGCATGAAAAGGAAGACTCAGCACCTCCACAGCCTGTCTACCAGGATAAAGGACCTGGAATATCTATACCCCTGCACTCACATGGCTTTAATGAAATTGTCTTCTGGCTCCACGGATGTGCAAGAAGAGCTGCCTCTTGCAGGCTAATGGCAGCCATGTCACAAAAGAGATATTGGTGTTAGGTGTGACAGTGCACTTGAGGCTGAATCCCTCAAAGGAAACATTGACCAAACCCTCATGAAATAAGGACCATGCCCCCAAAGAGCCTTTTACTGTCTTCCACGATGTTGTATTCGGTTATGAACCACAACCATTCAGTGCTGTTCTCAAACAGGTCTCTGCTTCCTCCTAAGGCTTCTCCGAAGATCTACCAAAAGTGACCACTCAGAATTTGTGTCTTCACCAGAGGGTCACAGTCTTGGAGCTTCAGGGGAAAAACTGTAGGACGTGCTCTGAACTACTGTTGCCTCAAAGAGACTCTTCAGAGTAGGTTTGCAAGATGGCAGCACTGACTCAATGCTCAGACTGTGCCAGTGAGCAAAGCCAGGACTACTGGGACTCTCAGTCTGGAAGCATATGTACCTCAGGAAATCAGACGACTGACTCAAGATCCAGCAGAGTGAGAAGTAATGACATAGGACTGAGTGAACGGATTCAAGATGTGCCATTGTGGTTATTTGTTTGGAATATTGATGCGTTCTGTTTGATGTTCTACTTGTATGGCTATGTGTGGAAACCTTATTTCTTTCTCCTTAAACGAATTAGTAGACTGTGTATTTGTAAACCCACAACAACCGTCTTTAAATATTACCTCATCTTCACCTACCCTCAAAATTCAGAAACAAATGCTTCTACTAAGTTTAATTCACTTTCATGATGATAGAACCATTTGCATAGGTTTAATAAAATTCTGTCCTCTTGTTTACAAAGATACCCTTGGAAAAATCGATTCTGCAGCAAGGCCATATGTACAGTGTGATATTTGAGAGTGATTGTTGTTTAAACAAAGACCATCAGACCACTGCTAAGGAGCAATTGTTGGTGTTACATGTGGAGCTAATGTCTCCAAAACCTTCATAAGAAAACTAATATGATGTCTGGCTTCCAGGATCCCAATCTGGGAGAAAGGAAGTCCACTCCCAGGTAGTCCAGAAATCCAGGCAAATTTTGGAGACCTCAGGAAGAGGGAAATTCTTTGAGATTTATGGGTACAGCATGCAAAGTTTACTGGAGAAAGTGTTTGGGCCTTGGTTTCCTACTCCTAGGATAGAAGAATGGCAGGGGCTTTGAAAAGTCTGATTCAAAATTCATTTTGAAAATTTCCAAAAGAAGTTTATCCTTTGGCATTGATACTTGCTTAATATGATTAGGCTCTAGATTTCACGAGCAAACTCAAGGAGGCTTTTCCAGTTAATTAAGATTCTTGCTGCATCTGTATAAATGATCAGGCCATGCATGGTAAAAACAATCTTCTAGGATCAACAATACTTGTTGGAGACTGTTTATGATCACAAAGTAGAGAACGCTATGAATGATCCAAAATTTAGAAATAGGCAAGACAGATTGCTGGAGTGTTCTATTGTTCTGTGTGGTGCTGTGCTTGATGATCAGCTGTGATATTTTACAACACTTTAAGGACAGAGAGAATTTTTGCACATCTCTGCCTTGGAGATACTCAGCGAATTTTCTGTCTGGTGGAATATACAACTCAAAAATTACATGTTACTACTCTCTTGAACACATCAACATTTGATTTCAAATGAGCTTTGTGTTTCTGTTTGTTTGTGTTTTTTGTTTTATTCTTTGCTTATTTGTTTGTTTTTAACTAGGTTTCACACCCAGCATGGAGCCCAAACTTAAGACCCTAAGGTCAAGACCTGAGCTGAGATCAAGAGTCAGATGCTTAATTGATTCAGCCACCCAAAAACTTTGAACCAATTATAGATCATACTGGTTCTCTAGTTAAGCCATGAGTTGAACAAAATCTTTGATGTGTTTATACTTGCCCAGGAGTCATGAGTTTGCTTTTTTTGAAAACTGCAGATAAGAAAGAGAGGGAGAAATAGCATGATTCAACCCTTGGAGGTGGAAATAACACTGGACACAGGCAGAGAACAGCTAACAATTTGGAGTGCAGGAATCATTACCAGCCTTTACTGAGGGCCTACTGTGTCCCAGGCACTTGCCTCTCCATCATTATCACCTTCGTTCCTTACAAAAGTGTAAACAGATATTAACAGGAACAATGATATCTAGAAGAATCTCATTCTTGGAAGAGGATTTGAGACTGATTATAATGACTGTTGAATACCAGGCCAAGGAATGTGGATTCTAAGCCCTAGGCAGTAGAAGATTTCCACGAAGCAGAGACCTACACAAACTATCCCAATGGGCTTAACCTGGTAACTGCAACTAGGACTGGAGAGGAAGAGATCAGGGGTACTGTACCCTCACACTGCACACACTGTCCCTCTCTTACCATCCATCTTAGGTTGTATTGTGTCCTCCTAAAGAAGTCCTAACTCCTGATACCTGAGAATGTGACCTTCTTTGGAGCACGCTCTCTGTGATGTCATGTCATGAAGTTAAGGTTAACCCCTACTCCAATGCCTGCAATCGTTTCATTCACAGTGAGGGAAGTTTACACACAGATACACACAGAGAACACCATGTGACAAAAGAGGCAGAGATTGGAGTGAAGCACCTAGAAGGCAAAGAACAAAGCACGACAGCCTGCACCAGAAGATTAGAAGCAGCAAAGTAGGATCCTTCCCCAGAGCCTTCATGGCGAGTATGGCCCTGGGAACGTCTCGGTTTGGCACTTGTAGCCTGTGCCAGTGAGACAGTAGCCATAACAATGAGACAGTAAGCTTCTGCTCTTTAAGCAACAGTTTGTGGTCATTTGTTACAGCAGCTCCTGGGGGAACTAATATAGATTTTAAGGCCAAGAAGTAGGGTCCTGCTCTGGTAATTACCAGTCGTTTTGAAATTGAGTAATGCATGGAGGCTCGAAGAATTCTGAGGTATATGATAAAAAGAAAGGCCTAAGAGGATGTCGGTGGTAGGATGAACATCCAGGTTACTTTCTGGTGAGGTCCCAGAGAGAGGTGGGGACCACGCTGCTGGACGTTGGAGGGACGATGGCACTTGCTATAAAATGGCAGGGGGCAGGGGGCAGGGAGGTGGGCTAAACTGAGGTGGCTGCTGGGTGGAGAGCAGACCATGTAAGTGATGAACTTGAATATTTAGCTGAGGAGAATTCCGAGAACAGTGTGGAAGGTGCAGCCTGGTTTCTCCTTGCTGCTTCTAATGAAATGCATGAGGAAAGAGAGTGGTGGCCTATCTGCCAGCCAAGGAGCACCAAGATGTCCAGCTGCCAGCAGAGCCCAGGAAGAAGCAAGCAAGGTCCTCCCCTCAAGGCTTCAGAGAGCGCACGCCTCTGCTGGCATCTTGACTTTGGACTCCAGGAGCTACCACACAATCCATGTCTCAGCTGTTTCAACTGCAGTTTGGACGACCTGTCATGTAGTGCTAGGTATCCAGTATGTCCCCTCCACCTTGCCCCTGCCTGTGTTCTTGTCCCATCCTCTGAGAAACCCAAAGGTCTCCCCTTCTGTGGCACAGTGTGAGCGGGCAAGTCTTCTAGACTACGTTCTTCCTCATTCCTGCCACATTTCTGGCCCAGACAGACCCCGGGTCTCCCTGATGAGAGAGAGCTTGGGGCTTTCTCAGAATTTAGATTTCAGTCCTCTAAAGAATTCTCTTTTTGGAAACAAATATACAACACCAAAACAAAAAGTAACAATTGTTTCTTTTAAGGAGACAACAGGAATTTAAGGCCTGGGAGTGCGGTTAAGGCCTCCTGAACTCTGAAGGCAAAAAGGCAGACTATCAGGGTGCCATGAGTTGGGGGCTCTGAGGTAAAAGCGGGCCCCTGTCCCAGTAGCAAGAATCAATCCCTCGCTCTTACAGAATACCAACACTGCACAAAAGGACTATTTTCTCTTAATCAGCAAAAATGTTTCCTTAATATATGAAAATCAGTCAGTGGAAAAGTGTGTGGGCCTGATTCTGCCACGATCAAGATCTATGTCTTGGAGAAAACCCAAACACAAACAGACCCCAAAAAACCACAATCCCCATGTGCCCCAGTACCTTTATGGATAAGAAGTCCCAGATTGTCTCAATTCAATGCCTCCTACACAACAGCATCATGCGACTATCTGGGCCTCTCCCAATGAGGACAGATTCCAAGACACCCCCCCCCCCCCACATGATTCATGACCCTGGGCCCATGTACCTACACAACCTCTCAGGTGTAAATGGCATCTTGTAAATGGCATCGGTAAAGTAAGCCCCTCCGTTGCTCTGCACCATCTCCTCTATCAGCTCCACCAGCTCCTGCACTTGAGCTTCCTTCTCGGCCTCTGAGGCTCTGTTGTTGAAGGCACAATAGCGGTTCCCACACTCGCTGATGATGTTTCTTAGCTTCACATCTGAATCTGCCAAGAAGTCACTCAGGCTCTTCTCCTCCAAGTCATCTTTGCGAGTGAACAACACGATCATGTGCTTCAAAGCTGGCTTCCCAAAGACAGCCTTGATCAACGCCACAGTCGTCTGCTCTTCTTCCCTGTAGAGGCCCACCTGGAGGACCAAGATGATGGCGTGGGGCCCAGGGCGGGAGTAGAGGACACACTGGCTGATTTCCCTGCACGTGGTTTCCAGGGTCTCCTTGGTGTCAAAGAGCCCTGGGGTGTCAACAACAAGAAGTTTCCTCCCCTTCCATTCCTTGGATGCTTTTTGACACTTGGTGGTAACAGCATTGGGTGCAATTTTAGACTCAAAGACTCTACTCCCCAGGATGGTGTTTGCCGTTGCGCTCTTCCCACTTCCAATTTTCCCCACCAAAACAATCCTCAGAGTGTTGTCCTGAGGGTGTGCCATGTCACTACCAGTGGCTGTGGGGTGTAAAAAAGAGAAGGAGAAGAAAAAGAGTCAACAATGGTAAGTGGAAACCATCACATTCCTCCTATCTCCTTTGTGTTTTCCATGAAAACCTGCAGTAGTGTACTATCCATGTTGGTCCCATAAAGACAAAAAGATGAAACAATTCACTCACCATGGAAGAAACAATAAAGTAGTTAAAGAGTTCCCCTACAAAAGACTACCAGGTCCAGATGGCTTCATGGGGATCTCACTTAACTTTTCTTCAACTATTCCTGATGACTTAAAACAGAAAGAAATCTTTCCAGTTCTTTCTATGACATATGTATGATATTGATCCCAAAGGCTAACAAAGATTTCACCAATAAATAAAGCTACAGACATGTCTCATTTGCGAATACTAATGCAAAAATCCCAAATAAATTGTCAGACACTAAAAAGTAAAACCCCACACTTAAATGTGATTTATTTCAGAAATAGTAGGGTGGTTCAATATGAGAGAATCGATTGTTACAACACATCCCCTTTAGTAGATTTAAGAAGAAAAATACCTTGATGCAAAACAGACATTACCCCAAATTCAACACTGTTTTAATAGATACTTCTTTAATGTGATTTTATAGAAATATAAATTTTAAAAAATTTGTCTCCATTTTTTTTCTCTGCAGCTAAAATAGTTGACTGTAAACTTAATTTGGAAGAATGAAGAAAGGAAATTAGCCTGTAGAGTCAACAAAGAGAAGAACGATGAGGGAGGGCCAGCTCTGCCAGATAGCAAAATATTTTAGCCCTTATAATTAAGGCAGCATGAAGAGTGTGTGAACATAGAGAACCCGAAAACAAAAACGGACAATTCAGAAATAGACCAAATTGGTCTACTATATTCATGAGCATCCAGTTCAATTGTATCGTGTTACATTTCTCTTCCCTAAGGCAGCATCTCACAGCAATGAGGAGAAAGATGGACTAATAACCAGCATTGGGATAACTACAAAACCACACAGAAAAAGACAAAACTGCACCCAGGTCTTCATGCCATTCACATGCTAAATACGTTAGAAATATAAACACTAAAAATCAATCCACATAAATACTAGAAGAAACTCAGACCAATCCTTTGTAACCTAGGGGCGGGGCAACTCTTTCTAAGATTTGAAAGATTGTAAGGAAAAGGATTCATACATCTGACTACATAAAGATCTAGAATACAATGGGAGACAACGAACACCATGTGCAATTAAAATACGAATGTCAGACTATATCAAAGAGGGTTAATTCTCCTCTTATACAAAGAATACCTAAAGGTACAGAGACAAATGTCCAATAGCTCGATAGAAAATGGAGAAAGACATATGAATAAACAGTTCAAAGAAAAAAAAAGAAATGCCAATGCTCCTCAACTATGTAAAAATATATGAACACTCACTTAAAGTAGAGAAATATAAACCCAACAAAGGAAAAGAAAAAACTAAATATAACAAATTAAGATTACATTGAGATACTATTTCTCCACTTACAGATTTGGCAAAAGTGCAAAAATTTGCTGCTATAATCAGTCGGTAAAGGTTTAGAGGAAACAGGTTCTCTTCCCCATGGCTAATGAGAATAGAAAAACAGTCTAAAACCTACAGGGGAGAAATTAGCAATATCATACAAATCACACATACATTTATTCTTGGATTGTGAGTCCCAATTTTAGGATTTATGCCTGTAGTGGTCAAGGGCAGGTCACCCCTAAACGTGCAACTTTGGCATACTATTTCAACGTTTATTTATTTTTGGGACAGAGAGAGACAGAGCATGAACGGGGGAAGGGCAGAGAGAGAGGGAGACACAGAATCGGAAACAGGCTCCAGGCTCTGAGCCATCAGCCCAGAGCCCGACGCGGGGCTCGAACTCACGGACCGCAAGATCGTGACCTGGCTGAAGTCGGACGCTTAACCGACTGCGCCACCCAGGCGCCCCCATACTGACTATTTCATATAAAAGTACCTTAAGACACATCCTGTGTGGGAAGATTACTAAGACCCTCTTCTGTCCCCCTGCAAGCAGGAAACAAATCTCCCATGTAAAAGGTCCCCTTGCTGTCCAGGAGGTAAAGAGACACTCTCACGACCAGGGATGGGAGATTTAGAGCCAAGAAGACTATATAAACAGCCCACTACTTTCTACTAATTTACTACCCCAGCCCAAAGTCTGTTTAGAATTCCTCCCTAACAGATGCTCCCAAAGTTAAGTTCTCCTTGTTTTGTCAATCCCTCACAGATCCATCGTCTCTTTGCCTAAAAAGTACAAAAACTGCCTGCCTTGGTCATCTCTCTTGGTCTTAGTTTCATTTCTGAGCATCTTTGCACACTGCTTTTTTTTGTCTTATTAATCTGCCTCAAGTGAATGTAATTCTTAGTGCAGCTGGAAGACCTTGAAGGGTAGAGGAAGAAGTTCCCCTTCCTTATATCCCAGAGCTACACTGACAAAAACACAGGAAAAGATTAGGCATATTTTATTCTCTGCATCACTATTTCTAATAATTAAAGACCAAAAATCTACCAAATGCCCACCAGTAGGAGTCTGGTTGAATAAACTAAGGTACATACACACAGCAATGTACTATCCAACTATAGAAAGGAATAAGAAATACTTCACTATGCTGGGATGGAGAAATCTCCAGAATATTTCATTAAGCAAAAAACAAGGCAAAGTGAAGAAAATAATATTTAGTTTACTGTCATTTCTCTAGTGGGGAGGAACATGAAATGCAGGTACAAAATACAACATATATTTAATTGCACATGAAAAAGCAATGGCAGATCATCTGAACCGTCACCAAAGAAGTTACTGACAGAGGGATGGGAGGAATAAGGCGGGGGCAGGGTAGAAGCTGGAAATTACTTTGAGTAAACTTAGATTTCATAGATTTGTCTTGAAAGCATGTACTTCCTTCTTTTTGAGAGTTCGAATTACAGCTCTTTTCCTTTATGAAAGACCTACATGTGTACCTGTTGTTGCCGGCTGACATAAATTCAAAGAGGATTTTTCATTTGTACAAAAAAAAAGCTGAACACGAATACAGCGTTCCACATTTGTTTTACAGCCAGTTGAGCTAATGGAGAGGCCGAGTGGGCCCTTGTCCACGCCAGCTGCCAATCACCTTCCCCGGGAACCTCACACAGGCGTTCACCATCCAGCCACCAGAGCTGTGAGCCAGATGAACGCGTGGGCTTTCTCTCAATTGAATGTGTGCATCTGTTAACAAGTTGTGTCTAAAAGTATCAGAAACACATAAGGGAGGTTATTTGGGGGAGATCTGGGAATGCGCACCCTTTTTCCATGTACATTCATGGTAATTGCTGCTCTGCTTTATGTCATTTTGTTTCATAAAAGATTTCATAGGAACGTTCTGCTTGTGGATAGTGAGGAACATCTGTAAATAGCTTACATAATTATACAACAAAAACTATATTTTCAGATAACTAGTAAAAATCAAAAGCAAATGCAATACATAGTATTTCGTGTAATAGACAAACCACACAAAGAATTGGTCCAAGAAACTTGAAAATGCAGTTGCTTCATTGGCTATTGTCCTAATGGGATATAGTGTAAGGCCAAATAGGGGGGAAAAAACGTCAAGAAAATCTTAAATTGCTTTCAGGAATCCTGTCCTATTCTTAGCTTTTTGTGCACATGTGTAGTTTTGAAGCCCAAGGACAAGCCCAGTGGCAATGAACACCCCTAGTGCCCATACTGTGCCCTTCAAATGCCATTTCCCACCAAAAACATTAAGAATCTTAGGATAATGTACCAATTCCAGATCTGGCTCAAGAAACGTTCAAGTGGATCCTAGACTATCTAGTCATACTATAAAGCGAGGATTCTATCAAAAACTACTCAGACCGTGGGATGCCTGGCTAGCTCTGTCAATGCAGCATGCATCTCTTGATCCCACGCTCATGAGTTCTAGCCCACATTGGGTGCAGAGATCACTTTCAAAAAAAAAAATGTTTGGATCTTACCGAAAGGACTACAGGGCCAACTTGAAGAGGCTGACTGGACAGAGATGGGGTAATTTGAATACCAATGAGAATACTAATGTCAATGGATTAAAATTCATCAAATATGTTGAAGTTCATGAATTCATATCAATACCATCATCGCAAAAGAAGTGAAGTGTTCTCTCTGGGGTATACTAGGAAATGATGTCATCAGTCTGAACATGGACAAAAAAAAATCAAGCATTCCTTTTGTCTTATTAACTACACCTTATGAAATGAAAGTATGATTCAGGGGAAGTTTCTTTTTATACGATTATGCCATCCAATAAATGAAGAAAGAATGATAGAATTATAATACCATAATTTGCGACCGTTAATGAAACAAAGTTACTCTAGGCTATCATTACTGTCTGCTACATTACAGAAAGAGACAGAAGAATATATAAGGTGCCTTCTGATGGACGTTTACAACTGCACCTATGAAATATTGCCACCCAACTAACCAGGCAAATCTTAATCTGATCAAGCCTCTCCTTAAATTTAAATGTATACAAAACACGGAAACTGGAAGAACATGTCATTTGACGTCTTGAGCATTTAATGAGCAAAATGTACACTGTCCAATTCTCTTGAAAAAGGACCAACCATTTCTTAACCAAAAATAATTTACAAAAAAAAAAAAAACGGAAGGTGAAAACTTATTTATAAAACTAAACTTAAGAGATATGAAAGAATCGAAATTTATGAACCTTATTTGGAGCTGATTTCAATTTTAAATTCTAGGAGACGATGTGGGAATTGGAATACACCTGGTAATTTTTTTTTTTTTAGTTTTAGTTTCTTTAATTTTTTTTAATATATGAAATTTATTGTCAAATTGGTTTCCATACAACACCCAGAATTCTAATTGCTTTTTGAACACTGATTATGGAATATTTTAATGACCTTTATCTTCCAGACATACATATGTAAATAATTACTGATGAAGTGATAAAATTTTTAGTATTCTAGTAATGTAATACTTTTTCATATTCTAATGTTTAAAGTGTATGTACATGTATTTAATCTCCACCCAGCATGAGGCTCACACTCACAACCCTGAGATCAAGAGTCCCATGCTCTTCCCACTGAGCCAGATAGGCGCCCCCACTCTAATTTTTGAAATGAGGAAATAGATGTGGCTCAGAAATGCTGAGAACGTTGCCCAAGGTCACTGCGCTAAAGGGCTTTGGGCAGAGAAGGGATCCAATGCAAAGTATGTCTGACCCTACACTCATGCATAACCCTTGCACTCTCTGGTCTCTTCTTGGTTCCTTCTCAGGTCCTTGATTCTACATTTCTGTTTACATTGGATCAGAAAGAGATCATGGGAGGCCAGGGGAGGTAGATCACTCTCTGTCCAGAAACATGAACTGGTAGCAACCCTGGAATTAGGGAAGGCAAACAAAGGGATTCACACACATTTGTTTTCTATAGAATAGCTCAATATCTCCCCCATGGCACCCCTTCCTTACCTCCTCTGTTACACTATCGATCACACCATTTCTCTCTTACATGTTGGAAAGGACACAGCCAGCTGAATTCTAGGCTTCCTGTGCCATTTGTGACCTG
The DNA here is from genome assembly GCF_016509475.1 of Prionailurus bengalensis. Lineage (NCBI taxonomy): Eukaryota > Metazoa > Chordata > Mammalia > Carnivora > Felidae > Prionailurus > Prionailurus bengalensis. Next base: position 162,284,176 of record NC_057348.1, on the reverse strand, counting down.
GGTATCCCGGGGAATTTCATAAAACCACACGCACACAATCTGGGATTCAGATTTTCTTTCAGGAAAAAAGAGGGATTGGGACAGACTGGTCTCTAAATTGCCTTCCAGCTCTAAAGACCTGCCTTGAGGACACTAGTTTCCCACTAAGGGAAATGGATGGGGTGTCAGGCAGAACTCACTCTGTCATGACAACAACTGATGGAAGATACGCTGTTCAGCAAGTTTGTCCTGCTAAATAGATGTGTGGACATGGGCCACTCAATCTCCTTACTCCCACTCTTCCTCCCCCAGGACCCCTGTGGCAGCATCCTGTTTGCTGGGCTGCTGGCAGGGTATTTGGTCCCCTCTCAGACCAGGACCCACACCCCTGCACAGCCCTGTGTCCTGCTGCCCCTCCCAGCTCTATTGCCCTAGGCCAGGCTCACCTTCTTTTGAATGAGCTGATGAGTTCCTCAGTGTTCTCCAAAGAAGCTGTTTGAGCTGCTGCTTTTGCTTAACTGAGAGGAAAAAGTGTTTGCACCCTTTAAACCTCTGAGACAGGAAGCTCAGATTGGGTGGAGCTAGTGAAGGAACTATTTGGCTTTAAAGAGACAGAAACATTGCCCTATAATTGGAGGAGTGCTTTGGTTTCAACAAGGTGTAAGCTTTTTCTCCATGTGCCTGCTGTCACACCAAATTTTCCAAACCTATATTTGTTGTTTGGGGTTATACTGGTGGATCCCAAAGGCCCTTATTAAGTGACCCAAATCATGCACACAGAGCCAGGCATGGTGTTGGATCATCTTCCCTGCATGACGTGGGAGACTCTGGTGAGATTCTAGGAAGAAGAAACTCAAATGCCTGGCTAGATGTGTCCAAATTTAGAGCCTGGGATACTTCCCAGTGATTGTATCATATGGGTTTTCATGATAGTCTTTCATGAAGGTCTCAAGTTACTCATTAAAAACTCACCAGCCTTCAGGTACAAAGCCAAGTGTCTAAACCATTGGGAGCCAAGAGAAAAAAAGGAAGATGTGGCCTGGAAAAAGTCTTCCAATGACCATACACTTTCTCTAGTTTTCTTCATATGGTTCTTTCAAGCCCCAAAATATGCATGACCTGACAACAAAAGATGCACCCAGGGAGGAGATCAAACTTTCCCCTACAACCTTCCTACTTTCCTCTACCCCAGACCCAGGCACAGGTAGATTTTCCCAGATTTAGCCAGTGCATCCATTCCAACCTGCTCTGGAAACTTTGAGATGATAGGCAGATGGTCAAAACTCTCATGGTTGACCAGCTGTTCCAATTGTCTCTTGCATCATCATAAAATTATAATGTTTTTGATTATATATTTTTGTTCACTACATTGAGACATGGGATTAGTTGATGCTCACACTTGAAGGTGGGTACTAAGAGAACTAAATGTGGCAGGAAGTAGTGGACAATGGGGTGGCAACCCATGGAGGGAAGCATCTAGATTCGGAATTATTGAATTAATACTATATTATTGGTCCATACCGTTAGACCAATTATTGGTACTAATGACTTGGAGGGCCCCAGGTAACTGTTTTCCAACTTGCAATAAAGACACAGACCGGGACAAGCTATGTAATTTGCAAAGTCTGGCACAAAAGGAATATGCCAGGCCCTTTGTCAAAAACAAACAAAAAAATTAAGAATTTCAATTCGACATCAATAGAACAGTAAACCCTTCTAAGTACAGGGCCCTGTGCAACGGCACAGGTCACATACCCATGAACTTGGTCTTGATGAGGCTGCATACATAAAAGTCTAGAGGAGAGCTAGAATCATATTTCCTGCTCAAAATATCTCTACCATTTCCTAGTTTCATTTCAAGCTACATATTCCTTGAGGGAAACTTTTCCTTGGATGTTTTCATGGTCAGCTAATTGCTTCTCCAGGTATTATGCTCAGGTACGCTGTTAAGTTCCCTAGAGGGAACAGGAGACTAGTTGACACAGAATCCATGGATGCCACAAGAAATCAGATGTGGGTCTCAAATGGTAACAGCCTTGTGATCATTGGTCAAAAAGGAGCATGTGGCCCCCATCAGTCCCATCCTGAGCCCTAAGTTAGGAGTGATCTCCTTCTACAAGATTCTGGATAGAAGCAGTGTAGCCCCATATCTGAATTGTTCACTTAGCCACGTTCCTGATCATTGAGGGCTTCCTTCCACTTGCACCTATGCTGTGAGCCACAGGCCTCTCCACCGCTTGTCTACTCCTGCAACCCTGGAAACACAACTTTCCACCCAGGATCTTGCTCCTTCCACATAGTCAGAAGAAGAGAGATAAATGTGGACAAAGCCACAGCTTCCTTTTTTATGTTCTCCTTTGATTCTTTCCATTTCACACACACACAGAAATGTGGATATAATGAATTTTCAAAAGGTGTGGGGTCATTAAGAGACATTCTTTGAATTCTATAGGAGTCTTCTTGTGGGGCTCAGGGTGTTTTCTGATGCTCAGATCTAGATAATCTCAAAGCTCAACTTATTACAATACTGCAGAAATAATAATAGTAGTTTAAAAGAATCGTTCCCCCATTGTCCTGTTTCTTCTACATATCGTCTTTGTAACCTTGGAGGATCCGATTCCTATTGCCTCCATAACAAATTCCCAAAACATTAGTAGCTGAAAACAATATAAACTTCATCTTCTACAGTTATGGAGGACAAGAGCATGGAATTAGTTTTATGGAGATAAAATCAAGGTCTTGCAGAGCTGGGTCTTTCTGGAGGCTCCAGGAGAGAATCCATCCCTTGCCTCTTACATCTTCTAGAAGCTGCCAGATGTCCTGGGCTTGGGGCCACATCACACCAATCTCTGCTGCCTTTATCACATTGCCTACATGCCTCTCCTTAGAAGGACCTTTCTGATTACATCTGGGGCCCACCCAGATAATCCGGAATAATCTCCCCATCTCAAAGTCATTAACTAAATCACACCTGCAAAAATGCTTATGGAATAAGGTAACATTCACAGGTTCTGGGGATTAGAGTGTGGCCATCTTTCAGGGGCCACCATTCGGCCTGCCACATTTGGGTGAGTTAACCTCTCTGCAAGTCACTCCCCTAATCTTTAAAATGGAAAACTTACTTCAGACAGTCATTGTGAAACCAGATAAATTTGTACACATGAAGTGGTACTCAAACCATAGTGATCAATAGGTATTAGTTAGTAGTAATAATTCAACCCTCAATATTAGTCTCATAGATTATCATCCTGAGGCTCATCTACACATCATAGATGCTGTCTTAATCAGCGTGGACTGCCATAATACCACAGCCTGGGAGCAGGAACAACAGGAAATAATCTCTCACAGTTCTGGAGACTGGACAGCCCAAGCCCAATGTGCCAGCCAACTTGTTTCCCTGGGAAAGGCTCACTTCCTGATTTGCGAATGGCACTGTCTCACCGTGTCCATACATGATGGAGCAAGGAAGCAACTCTCTGCTATCTCTTCTTACAAGGGCACTAATCCCCTCAAGAGGACCCCAGATTCATGAACTCATGGAAACCCACTTATGTTACTGCCAAGTACCATCATGTTGGGGGTTAGGGATTCTGGAGCCTTCTCTCTTGGTGCCACATAAAACTAGTCACTTCTACTTTGTAACAATCTCTTTTACGTGGATATCACTCAACGTTTCCTGGTTTCTCCCCACTCACTCCACCCCCAAAGGGCATTGCATGAAAAGGAAGACTCAGCACCTCCACAGCCTCTCTACCAGGATAAGGGATCTGGATTATCTATACCCCTGCACTCACATGGCTTTAATGAAATTGTCTTCTGGCTCCACGGATGTGCAAGAAGAGCTGCCTCTTGCAGGCTAATGGCAGCCATGTCACAAAAGAGATATTGGTGTTAGGTGTGACAGTGCACTTGAGGCTGAAAACCTCAAAGGAAACATTGACCAAACCCTCATGAAATAAGGACCATGCCCCCAAAGAGCCTTTTACTGTCTTCCACGATGTTATATTTGGTTATGAACCACAACCATTCAGTCCTCTTCTCAAACAGGTCTCTCCTTGCTCCTAAGACTTCTCCGAAGATCTTCCAAAAGTGACCACTCAGAATTTGTGTCTTCACCAGAGGGTCACAGTCTTGGAGCCTCAGGGGAAAAACTATAGGACGTGCTCTGAACTACTGTTGCCTCAAAGAGACTCTTCAGAGCAGGTTTGCAAGATGGCAGCACTGACTCAATGCTCAGAATGTGCCAGTGAGCAAAGCCAGGACTACTGGGACTCTCAGTCTGGAAGTATATGTACCTCAGGAAATCAGACGACTGACTCAAGATCCAGCAGAGTGAGAAGTAATGACATAGGACTGAGTGAACGGATTCAAGATGTGCCATTGTGGTTATTTGTTTGGAATATTGATGCGTTCTGTTTGATGTTCTACTTGTATGGCTATTTGTGGAAACCTTATTTCTTTCTCCATAAACGAATTAGTAGACTGTGTATTTGTAAACCCACAACAACCGTCTTTAAATATTACCTCATCTTCACCTACCCTCAAAATTCAGAAGCAAATGCTTCTACTAAGTTTAATTCACTTTCATGATGATAGAACCATTTGCATAGGTTTAATAAAATTCTGTCCTCTTGTTTACAAAGATACCCTTGGAAAAATCGATTCTGCAGCAAAGCCATATGTACAGGGTGATATATGAGAGTGATTGTTGTTTCATCAAAGACCATCAGACCACTGCTAAGGAGCAATTGTTGGTGTTACATGTGGAGCTAATGTCTCCAAAACCTTCATAAGAAAACTAATATGATGTCTGGCTTCCAGGATCCCAATCTGGGAGAAAGGAAGTCCACTCCCAGGTAGTCCAGAAATCCAGGCAAATTTTGGAGACCTCAGGAAGAGGGAAATTCTTTGAGATTTATGGGTACAGCATGCAAAGTTTACTGGAGAAAGTGTTTGGGCCTTGGTTTCCTACTCCTAGGATAGAAGAATGGCAGGGGCTTTGAAAAGTCTGATTCAAAATTCATTTTGAAAATTTCCAAAAGAAGTTTATCCTTTGGCATTGATACTTGCTTAATATGATTAGGCTCTAGATTTCACGAGCAAACTCAAGGAGGCTTTTCCAGTTAATTAAGATTCTTGCTGCATCTGTATAAATGATCAGGCCATGCATGGTAAAAACAATCTTCTAGGATCAACAATACTTGTTGGAGACTGTTTATGATCACAAAGTAGAGAACGCTATGAATGATCCAAAATTTAGATATAGGCAAGACAGATTGCTGGAGTGTTCTATTGTTCTGTGTGGTGCTGTGCTTGATGATCAGCTGTGATATTTTACAACACTTTAAGGACAGAGAGAATTTTTGCACATCTCTGCCTTGGAGATACTCAGCGAATTTTCTGTCTGGTGGAATATACAACTCAAAAATTACATGTTACTACTCTCTTGAACACATCAACATTTGATTTCAAATGAGCTTTGTGTTTCTGTTTGTTTGTGTTTTTTGTTTTATTCTTTGCTTATTTGTTTGTTTTTAACTAGGTTTCACACCCAGCATGGAGCCCAAACTTAAGACCCTAAGGTCAAGACCTGAGCTGAGATCAAGAGTCAGATGCTTAATTGATTCAGCCACCCAAAAACTTTGAACCAATTATAGATCATACTGGTTCTCTAGTTAAGCCATGAGTTGAACAAAATCTTTGATGTGTTTATACTTGCCCAGGAGTCATGAGTTTGCTTTTTTTGAAAACTGCAGATAAGAAAGAGAGGGAGAAATAGCATGATTCAACCCTTGGAGGTGGAAATAACACTGGACACAGGCAGAGAACAGCTAACAATTTGGAGTGCAGGAATCATTACCAGCCTTTACTGAGGGCCTACTGTGTCCCAGGCACTTGCCTCTCCATCATTATCACCTTCGTTCCTTACAAAAGTGTAAACAGATATTAACGGGAACAATGATATCTAGAAGAATCTCATTCTTGAAAGAGGAGTTGAGACTGATTATAATGACTGTTGAATACCAGGCCAAGGAATGTGGATTCTAAGCCCTAGGCAGTAGAAGATTTCCAAGAAGCAGAGACCTAAGAAAACTATCCCAATGGGTTAACCTGGTAACTGCAACTAGGACTGGAGAGGAAGAGATCAGGGGTACTGTACCCTCACACTGCACACACTGTCCTTCTCTTACAATATTGTAGGTTGAATTGTGTCCTTCTAAAGAAGTCCTAACTCCTGGTACCTGAGAATGTGACCTTCTTTGGAGCACGGTCTCTGTGATGTCATGTCATGAAGTTAAGGTTGAGCCCTACTCCAATGCCTGCAATCGTTTCATTCACAGTGAGGGAAGTTTACACACAGATACACACAGAGTACACCATGTGACAAAAGAGGCAGAGATTGGAGTGAAGCACCTAGAAGGCAAAGAACAAAGCAGGCCAGCCAGCACCAGAAGCTAAGAAGCAGCAGAGAAGGATCCTTCCCCAGAGACTTCATGGAGAGTATGGCCCTGGGAACGTCTCGGTTTGGCACTTGTAGCCTGTGCCAGTGAGACAGTAGCCATAACAATGAGACAGTAAGTTTCTGCTCTTTAAGCAACAGTTTGCGGTCATTTGTTACAGCAGCTCCTGGGGGAACTAATATAGATTTTAAGGCCAAGAAGTAGGGCCCTGCTCTGGTAATTACCAGTCGTTTTGAAATTGAGTAATGCATGGAGGCTAGAAGAATTCTGAGGTACATGATAAAAAGAAAGGCCTAAGAGGATGTCGGTGGTAGGATGAGCGTCCAGGTCACTTTCTGGTGAGGTCCCAGAGAGAGGTGGGGACCACGCTGCTGGACGTTGGAGGGACGATGGCACTTGCTATAAAATCGCAGGGGGCAGGGGGCTGGGAGGCGGGCTAAACTGAGGTGGCTGCTGGGTTGAGAGTAGACCATGTAAGTGATGAACTTGAATATTTAGCTGAGGAGAATTCTGAGAACAGTGTGGAAGGTATGGCCTGGTTTCTCCTTGCTGCTTCTAATGAAATGCATGAGGAAAGAGAGTGGTGGCCTATCTGCCAGCCAAGGAGCACCAAGATCGCCAGCTGCCAGCAGAGCCCAGGAAGAAGCAAGGAAATTCTCCCCCTTGAGGCTTCAGAGAGCGCACGCCTCTGCTGGCATCTTGACTTTGGACTCCAGGAGCTACCACACAATCCATGTCTCAGCTGTTTCAACTGCAGTTTGGACGACCTGTCGTGCAGTGCTAGGCATCCAGCATGTCCCCTCCACCTTGCCCCTTCCTGCATTCTTGTCCCATCCTCTGAGAAACCCAAAGGTCTCCGCTTCTGTGGCACAGTTTGAGTGGGCAAATCTTCTAGACTATGTTCTTCCTCATTCCCGCCACATTTCTGGCCCAGATGGACCCCCGGTCTCCCTGATGAGAGAGAGCTTGGGGCTTTCTCAGAATTTAGATTTCAGTCCTCTAAAGAATTCTCTTTTAGGAAACAAATATACAACACCAAAAGAAAAACTAACATTTTTTTTTTATAAATTTTTTTTTCAACGTTTATTTATTTTTGGGACAGAGAGAGACAGAGCATGAATGGGGGAGGGGCAGAGAGAGAGGGAGACACAGAATCGGAAACAGGCTCCAAGCTCTGAGCCATCAGCCCAGAGCCTGACACGGGGCTCGAACTCCTGGACCGCGAGATCATGACCTGGCTGAAGTCGGAAGCTTAACCGACTGCGCCACCCAGGTGCCCCAACATTTTTTTTTTAAAGAGACACACAGGAATTTAGACCTGGGAGTGCGGTTAAGGCCTCCTGAACTCTGAAGGCAAATAGGCAGACTGTCAGGGCGCCATGAGCTGGGGATCAGAGGTAAAAGCAGTCCCCCGTCCCAGCAGCAACAATCAATCCCTCACTCTTACAGAATACCAACACCGCACAAAAGGACTATTTTCTCTTAATCAGCAAAAATGTCTCCTTAATATATGAAAATCAGCCAGTGGAAAAGTGTGTGGGCCTGATTCTGCCACGATCAAGATCTATGGCTCGGAGAAAACCCAAACACAAACAGACCCCAAAAAACCACAATCCCCTTATGCCCCAGTATCTTTGCGGATAAGAAGTCCTAGATTGTCTCAATTCGATGCCTCCTACAGAATAGCACCATGCGAGACTATCTGGGCCTCTCCCAATGAGGACGAATCCCAAGACTCTCCCTCCCGCATGATTCATGAGCCTGGGCCCATGTACCCACACAACTTCTCAGGTGTTGGTTGGCTGTAGGTATAAATCTCCTGGGGGAACAGGGGCCTGTGGCCCCCAAAGGAGACCCTCAGGAGTGCCCAGTCCCAGGACTCCTGGCTGGAGGTCCCAGGTGTGAATACAAGTATGGGCCTTCTTCCCCAGGGCTTTGGCATTCCTGGGCGATCAGAGTAATGGACACCTACAGATGGTCATGGACCTCACCTTTATTTACCAGCCAGCACCAAAAGCCATGAACACAAGAAGCAAAGGCACAGGCATGTTTTTCCCAAAGTTCTCTGCTACTCTACACACACACACAGCATCCTACCTCACTCATCCGCCTAGACTTTCCAGTCCCACCCTCCAAACCCCACAGCCTTTGCTTGGATGGCCCCTGGATTCTTAGCCATTCCTCGGTACCAGTGGTGGAAGAGGCGGCTTGGGAGAATCGGGGTCAGGGAAAGAACTCACAGGCTGCCAGGACCAGCCGACAGCATTCACTGATCTGCCCTCTCTGGGATTTAGAACAAAGTTGGCATGGTTTCTGCTGTTACCTTCATTTCTTTCTTTTGGTTTCAACTTGACATCTTTTATTGCTTCACTCTCATCTTTGTGGAGTGTCTCGAGTGCTTTATTACAAATGATAAACATGGTAAATAAATCTTTAACGAGGGATAAAGGAAAGACTGTTACATTTATGGCACATTTTTTTCTGTTACTGTTTCCCACAGTCCCTTGCATTTTCAAGAAATGGGCAACAGTGTGATTTCTCGTAAATTCACTCATGCACAGAAAAACATACATCTTACTTCAGCCCCAGCAATTTCCTGCCTCACCTCTCCCGAGTCTGTCTTCCTCATCAGGCCACAAAGGCAAGGTCACAGGTTCATGTCTTCTCACTTGTGGCTGCTCTTGTGCTCAAAAGGGACTGGGGCAGGAAGGCTGGGCCAAGGAAGAACCCCACCATGGAGGTCTCACTGGCCTCTGCACAGGATATTTTTCCCATCTCTCCCCAGGCTGGTGCTGGCCTGAGGATGAGGTGGACGTCTTCCTGGGAATCTCCCACCTTGGCCCGTTCAAAGCAAGCACAGCAGCTAGATCTTTTGACCCTGACGTGGGCTGAACAAGTCAGTTCTGCTCTTTATTAGAACAGGTGCACACGGATGCTGCTATCTTCCAAAATTTTGACCAATTTTTCTACTGGTTGTTTGTTCATTGAATGATTGATTGATTGATTGATTGATGAAAGTTTATTCGTTAATTTTGAGAGAGAGAGAGAGTGAGGAGGGGAAGGACAGATAAAGAGGAAGACAGAGGATCCCAAGCACACTCCCTGCCAGCACAGAGCCTGACATAGGGCTTGATTCAAGAACCGTGAGATCATCGTTCTGAGGTGAAACCATGAGTTGGATGTTCAACCAAATGAGCCTCCCAGGTCCCCCCAAGTTTTAAAAAATTTTCACTCAAAACATAAATAGCTAACAAACAGCCGAGCAGCCTTATTATTTTGACTATTATTTATTTATCAGGAAGATATAGAATGTGAAAGTTGCACTGAAATGACTCATGTCCAAGCTGTGAAAGAATAAAACGACTCTTTGGAAATACAGGGAGAGGCCAGCGTCTCTCTCACCCTTGCAAGTTCACCATATCTGTAGTTAGTAGGACAGCGGGACTCCGTATAAAAACGTCTGTCGGTAAGACGTTGGTAACTGCTGCCTAGCTCCCTTTTGACGGTGTTTCATTTAACTATACTAAGACACCTGAAGGGGAAGACAAAATGAGGCAAACTCCAGGCAGCCAGCAGGAAGGAAGAAGAGGGGAGTTGGCCTGTGGCCAGAGTTTGACCCAAAACTAGGACAGGCTTCCATATGCCCTGGAGGAACTCTACAGACCTAGTACTGGTGGGACAGCCATAAGTGGTGCAACGTATATATTTTGAAAAATATATTAAAGTCTCTTAATGTTGTTCTAAGATCATTCAGCAAACAAAGAAAGACCTATTTCAAAAAAAAAATCTACTAAATACTAGTAAGAACAGTGAGTCTGTGACGTTCACCATAAGATGCTTCCACCCTTCCAACACACACTCACCTCCTCTGGAAGGAAACTGCATTCTGGGAGGTGTGGCCAAGAAGGTGGGGCTCCCTTTCTCCTCAGCCTTCCAGCAAGAGAACAGTATCTTGGGAAGAATCAGCTGGTGGTCAGTAGGTTTAACCACTGGGTATAGTACAGACAGACAGAGTGGTTAGGGAAAGACGCACACACTGAAGCTAAGACAACTGTCACCTCCCGGGACTCTGCAGGCCCAAGCTGCACCCTCTGAGGAGAGACACCAGAGGTTTCACCCTGCAGGGGAAGCAGACTTCACCAGGAGAGTCCAGCCAAACATGCAAACCTCCTGCACAAAGTTGAATTGAAGCCACCAGAGCAGATATCCTTGTCTTATCTCTGATCACAGGGGCAAAGCTCTCAGCCTTTCATCACGTATGGTACCAGTGGTGGGAGTTTTCACACTGATTTCCTTCAGTTCTTTCAACATGCCTAGAACTGCTCTTTGGAAGCCCTGTCTTTGAATCCAACAACCAGGGCCTCTGCCAGGCAATTCCTGTGGCCTGAGTTTTTCCAGTATATGGGTCACACCTTCCTGTTTCGTTGTACATCTTACAGTTCTTGTTAAAAACTGGGTATTTTAGGGAACATGGTGTAGTGAATCTGGATACTATTCCCTTTCTGCCTTTCTAGGCCTTGATTTGCTGCTGTCTGTGTGTCCATAAGGATACAGAAATTGCTTTTTTAAACACCAAAATAGAAATTCTGCAGCAGAAAAGTATGACTGAAATGAAAATTTTACTAGTGGAGCTCAATGATAGATTTGAATGGCTAGAACAAATATTCAGTGATTTTGAAAATGTAATAATTATAAACACACATGAACTTCACAATTGAGCCCCAAAACACAGGAAGCAAAAAATAACAGGCGTCAAGGAGAAATAGAGAATTCAACAACAAGCTGTAGACTTCAATGTCAATGCTGACCAATGCATACCACAGCTAATCAGAAGTCAGAAGGTCAAAACAGAAAGAGATGTGACCCACAGATAAACCAACTAGATCTAACACTAGAGCACTTTACCCAACGAAGTAGATTACGCATTCTGTTCAGGTACACAGAGAACGTTCTCCTAAATATGACCAATAGGCCATAAAATGGGCCTCAATAAATCTCAAAGACTTGAAATCCTAGAGTATAACAGGGGGTAAGCTCCTTTACATCAGTCTTGGCAATAATTTTTTGGATTTGACCACAAAAGCAAAGACAGCGACAGATAAAATGAACAAGTGAGATTACATCAAACTAATAAACTTCTGCCTGGCAAAGGAAATCATCAACAATACAAAAAGGCACCCGATTAAATGGGAGAAAGTATTTGCAAATCGTATATTTGATAAAGGGTTAATACCCAAAATACATACAGGATTCATATAATTAAGCAACACCCGAGCAATTCATTTAAAAAGGACAGAGGAGGGGCGCCTGGGTGGCGCAGTCGGTTAAGCGTCCGACTTCAGCCAGGTCACGATCTCGCGGTCTGTGAGTTCGAGCCCCGCGTCGGGCTCTGGGCTGATGGCTCAGAGCCTGGAGCCTGTTTCGAATTCTGTGTCTCCCTCTCTCTCTGCCCCTCCCCCGTTCATGCTCTGTCTCTCTCTGTCCCAAAAATAAAATAAAAAACGTTGAAAAAAAAAAAGTATTATAAAAAGGACAGAGGAACTAAACAGGCATTTTCCCAAAGTGGACATCCAGGTGGCACATAGGTGCATGAAGATGTCCTCAGTATCACCATCATCGGTGGAAACGCAAATCAAAACCACAATGAGGTTTCCCCTCACACCTGTTAGAACAGCCATCATCAAGAAGACAAGAGGTAACAAGTATTAGGGAGGATGTGGAGAAAAGGGAAGCCTTGTGCTCTGTGCATGGGACGCAAATTGGTGCAGCCACTGTGGAAAACAGTATGGATGGTCCTCCAAAAATTATAGGTAGAATTACATTTGATCCGGCAATCCCACTTCTGGGTATTTATCCAAAAGAAATGCAAGCAAGATCTCAAAGAAAGATCTGCACTCACAAGCTCCCTACAGCATTGCTCACAATACCCAAGATGTGGAAGCAACCTAAGGGTCCATCTATGGGTATATATATATTGTTCTGTGAAAAGAAAGAGGAACATCTTGTCATTTGCAACAACAGGGTTGAACTTGAGGGCATTATTGTAAGCGAAACAGGTCGAACAGAGAAAAACAAACACTGTATGATATCATTTTATGTGGAATTTTAAAAAGCCAAACTGATAGAAATGGAGAGTAGAACAGTGGTGACAAGGGGTTGGGGGATGGGGGGATGGGGAGACATTGGTCAAAGAGTACAAAGTTCCAGTTATAAGATGAATACGTTCTGGGGATCTAATGTACAGCACAGTGATTATGTCTCATCCCAGTGTATCATACCTTAAGTGTTACTAAGAGAGTAGATGATCTTAAATGTTCTCACTCAAAAGAAGAGTAATGGTAAATATGTGATGTGATGCAGGTGTTAGCTATTAATACTATGGTGGCAATTATTTTGCAATATAGAGTGTATCAAATCAACACATTGCACCCTTTAAAATTACAGTGTTACATTTCAATTATATCTCAATAAAGCTGGATAGGGTGTGGGGGGATAAGGTGGAGGGCCATGGGTTAGGTATCTTCACTAGAGAGAACGAACTGGCAAGACTGGCTAAAAATCAGGCCCCAGAGCATTAGCTTCAGGTTAACTGAAAGCCCTCACTACACACGGGGAGAGGTGACTCCAGAAACTGTAAGTGAGTTAGGCAAGCTCGCAGAGATGATTCCAGAACAAACCAGGTCCAGGGCACACAGCACCATTTGCTGTTGTAGCCTTCTCTCCCCAAATTGTCTGGCTATTTTACTCATGGCTATTTTCCTCTCTCATGACCTCCTGACAGGAGAAACAGACACTTGGGTCAGAGATACCAACTTGGGGCTAAACTAAGTCTCCTATGAAAATTACATCCTCTTCCTGCTGTCTGATCTTTAATAGCTCAAAAGACCTCTTTGTCTTTAGGAATGAGGAGACTGGCAGATAGGACCACATTGGTGGCCCTGTCCACACTGATGTCCAGTCAAGGATTCCTCCTTGATTCCTGGGGAAGGAGATTCTCAAGAGGCAATTTTACAGGAAAACACCCAAAAAGCAAAAGGCAACTGGAGATAAGGGTAGTGGGCAGAGGCCAAAACTGAGAACAGGCCTCAGAAGTCTAAACTGCCTTTCACTGAGGTTACAGCCCCTCCCGTGAACAAGATGTGGTGCCACAGCGACCTTAGGAAAGGATCAGCACAGTCCCAGCAGCACAGGTGGGTTGTGCAGTGGAAACAACACAAAGGCACCACTCGCTGGCCCACCTGGCCCATGTCCTGTCCCTTTAAATCGGCACCACTGGGCCCTCCCTCCCTGGGCTCTGAGACTTCCTCCCTGTGCTTTGCTGGCAGGATCAGCCTCTGTACTCACAACCCAAGGCACAGCACCAGGTCACGGGTTTCTGCAGCCAACAGCAGAGCCTGTCACCACTTCTGCTGGAAGGTGAGCACACACGGGGAGGAAGGGAGCCACCTGGGACAGAGGGGAGTGGAGGAAGTGGGAGGGGGTAGGGGGGCTCTAAGGAATTCAGGGCCTGGTTGCAGCTCACTGAGTGGGCACCTGCATTCTACTACCTCCCAGGAAGGGGAGCAGGATCTAGAAAGAATGACTTCACTCTTGCAGGCTTTTCAGGGAGCTCTGAGTTTCAGAACAAGCAAGTGAAGAAGAAATGTAGGCATCTTCTCCAGCCGTGGAGTGCACACACTTTTACTTAGGACTACATACTTCGTCCTGCCCTGCTCCTCACCCTGGTCAGAAAGGTGTTTGCTAGAAGCACTGTCAGGGCTGAGCACGCTGGAGAAGGCTGCAGACACTCCCCCTGAGGGCATGTGCAGCCAAGGAGAGAGACATTTCTGAGGACAAACAAGTGAGTCTAACCTCAGAACACATCGCAGAGTGGAAATCGTGTCTGTGAGCCGAACCCCAATCACACCCTCCACCTCTTCAGCCCTGTGCACCCCCAGGGACTTGCAGCAGCCAGCAACAGTTATGAACATGGTCTTCAGACCTCTGCAGTACACATGCTTGTGTGTCCTTGCACATCCCTTCCCCCGCCCAAGCTGCCCAGGGCTCTATGGGCTGGAGCCCTCTTCATCCCCACACACTGGCTATACATGAAGGGCTTGGACAGGATGAATGGCTCAGAAACTCAAAGCAGCGACCCGATGCATTAGAATCACTCAGGGGGTTGGGGAGGGTGCCTCAGTGGCTTGGTCCATTAAGCTTTGAGCCCTGGGATGGATTCTGTGCTGTCAGTTCAATGCCTGGAGCCTGCTTTGGATTCTTTGTCTCCCTCTCTCTCTGAAGCTCCCCTGCTCGAGCTCTGTCTCACCGTCTCTCAAAAAAATAAGTAACAGTAAAAAAAAAATTTTTTTAATAAAAAAAATCCCTCAGGAGGAGGGGCGAGAGATACCGTTTTTTTTAACGTTTATTTATTATTTATTTATTTATTTATTTATTTATTTATTTATTTATTTATATATTTGTTTATTTTTGAGACAGACATGTGAGCAGGGAGGCACACATGAAGACGAAGGAGAGATAATCCGAAGCAGGCTCTGTGCTATCAGCACAGAGCCTGATGAGGGACTCAAACCCACAAACCATGAGATCATGAGCTGAACCAAAATTAAGAGTCAGACACTTAACAGACTGAGTCACAAAGGAACCCCCTTTTTCTTATTAAAGTACAGATCTATGAAACAAAATGTGAAACATACATTTTAAAGACTCCCATAGATACTCCCAAAAGACAGCAGGTTCAGGAAGCAGGGGACTACTAATATCCAATTGCAGTTAAGATGCTAGGAGTCTCCATGTTCTACATCAGTCAGTGACTCCAAGCCTCTAAATCCCAGGTGTCAGCTCTCAGAAACTCTGGAAGAATTTTTCAAATCCCATCCCAAACCATCGCAAACCTTTGGGAAGTCCCATAGTGGCCAGGAGTCCAGTGGATTTCCTAGAGCACACTTGGTCAGTTCCGTCATCGATAAGGACGTCTTGCTTTAGCTAAATTCTTGTTCTTTGCACTGAATCTTCCGGCTGTTTCTTCAGTTCTGCTGTGCAGTCAGTTATGGGAGTTTGCTAATTTTTACACACAAGATCACTACTCACCTGAGGCCTGTGGGATCAAATTTACCAAGGGCTTTGGGGAGCCGAAAGGGGCGTTACGCAGAAGACAAACCTGTCATCTAACGGGTCAGAGACAAGTTATCAATCAACCCTTCCCTTTGCTTGTCCTTGTGTGTTGCCCATGGGACACAGCAGTAGCCATGTGTTGCCATGAAGAGGTAGCATTTGAAATGGATGGCGGAGCACAGACAGGACTCAGACAGAAACGTGGGAGAGAAGGAATGGTCATGGGGGTGAGCGCACAGGTGGGCTGGAAAGGCCCTGAAACCTGTCCTCTGCGGAGCAGCTGACCCAGAAGGGGAGTGAGTGGGACACAGGGCTGGTGAAGCAGACAGAGCAGAGCTGCGCCCTGGTGACCAGGTCCTCCTGAGATCAAGCAGACTCCATCACTGAGTGGCTAGCTGTAGTAAATCCTGCCGGACTTGCGGTCATCGCTAGGTTTCAGAGGCCTCAGACTTGGGGCAGGAACACCAGGAGCCAGAAGGGAGTGTCCCATCTCTCCAGCACACAGGTCATATTTACACAAATGACACAAGCCAAATTCTTTGGTCTTCGGAGAGCAGATCACAGGTTCTTCAGATAAGCATGGGAGATAAGTATCTTTCCCAATTTTCAAAAGCAAACTGCAAACTCTCTTCTTGTCCCCCCACCCCCACCCCTGCCCATCCCCGGCCAACCGCCCTAAGGTGGTTCCCTAAGTCACTGAGCAGAATTTCTGATTCTCACAGTTTTCCAAAGTCTCCCCTGGCTGTGGACTCTTCTGGGAAAACTTTGTGCCTACAGTTAATGCCACTGACATAAATTACCTGGGAAATTCTCAGCTAAGGCTCACTCACTGACACAGAGGACAGGTTATCACTTCCCCTCTGTCATTTGCATTCAGGGTCCCTGAAAGGACAAACGAGGCTCACCAAAGGTTCTCACAGTTTGGTTCCAATACCAACCAGGTCCTTCCAGGGTTCTTCCCCAAATTCTGATGTTCAGAGGAGGGCAGGAAGCATGACCTTTTTATTGGGATGTCACCAGTTCTTTGGACCTTGCCTGAGCCACCTTAGGTAGTTATACCTATTCGATAAACGAATGAATGATTGAAGGAATGAAGGAACTAACAGGTTGTGTTTGGAAATCTTTCAGGTGGGCATGGGAGGACGCAAGATGGCCAGAGATGAAGAAAATGCCTACGGTAAGAACTGATCTCAGGGTGTACATGCCCCTAGGCGTCAGCTCTGGGTCCCAAGGCCATGGGCTAACTCAAGACTGAACAGAGACATTGGGGCACCTGCGTGGCTCAGTCGGTTGAGCGTCTGACTTCAGCTCAGGTCATGATCTTGCAGCTCGTGAGTTCGAGCCCCACGTTGGGCTCTGTGCTGACAGCTCACAGCCTGGAGCCTGTGTCAGATTCGTCTCCCTCTCTCTCTGTCCCAACCCACTCGCATTCTGTCTCTGTCTCTCTCAAAAATAAATAAACATTAAAAAAAAAAAAAGACTGAACAGAGACAAATCCCAGACATGTCCCCATGCTGGGGTGAAACAGCTAGAGCTCCAGCTTTGTATTTTTGCTGGACCTCTGCCCCTGCCCTACTGTAGGATATTAAGTGCCTTGACCAGACTGTGCCTTGGGTCCCACAGGGTACAATGAGGATAGTACATCTACTCCGATCCCCACAGAAGATGTGGAAGGTTGAGATCACGGACTGGAGGGAACACGGTTTACCAGGTAGACTGTGTCCGTGAACAAGGATGGAGGGTTAACTGTGTCTTACTGGAAGCAGGTTTCCTAGAGAGAAGAGGGAGGAGGAGGGGAAGTGGAGGAAGGGAAGAAGCAAAGAGATCCTGTCACCTAATACCCTGAGGGACACAACTCTCACCCCTCCCATTATGCAGAAGACGTTGAATGCTTAGACTAAATTGGCCCAAGGTTCCACAGCTGGCACATGCGGGGCTGTGATTCCAACCCGGGGTGTCTGGGACTCCCCGGCCTCCCAGGCCTTCTATGCCCTCCCGCATCTCCTCGCTGGGATGGCCCCTGGGAGCAGTCTGGCAGAGGCCTGGGAAGTCGTCGAGCACGGAGCAGCTCTGCAAGGTGCGGACGACCAGAGGCAATGTCAGCTGAAGTCATGGCCTGCGACCTTCGAGGGGGACCCTCCAGGGCAGTGTGCACCCGGTGCCGGAGCATGGACTGGGGGCAGGTGCACGCACTGGAGCCAAAGATGGAAGAAAGGTGGCTAAAGATGCCCCCGGAGTCGCACAAGCTCTAACCAGAGCGCCTGGGAAAGGCCTGGTTGGACAAGCAGAAGCGGGAGGCGTCGGTGCCCTCCTCCGTTCAGGAGGCACCCCGTAGCCCCGGTGGAGCGAGATGCGCGCTCTCAGGCCGGCGGCCCAAGCCTACTCTGTCCTCACAGGTTCCCAGGACCCGGACTACCAGCAGCAGCCGCTCGCGCAGGAGCTCAGGCTCAGGCTCACCCTGGCCGGCAGGACCGGAGTGGGCAAGAGCGCCACGGGCAACAGCATCCTGGGCCACAGGCTCTTCCCGTCCAGGCTCGCGGCCACCCCGGTGACCAGAAGCTGCGCCCTGGGGAGCCGCAGCTGGGCCAGGTGGCGCGTGGAGGTCACCGACACCCCCGACCTCTTCACCGCCCAAGGCCGGCACGCGGACCCGGACTGCACCGAGCGGGCCAGCTGCTACCTGCTCTCGGCGCCCGGGCCGCACGCGCTGCTGCTGGTCACGCAGCTGGGCCGCTTCACCGCCCAGGACGAGGAGGCGGCGCGCGGCGTCCGCGAGCTGTTCGGCGCCGGCGTCCTGGCGCGCGCCGTGCTCGTCTTCACGCGCCAGGAGGACCTGGAGGGGGGCTCGCTGCACGACTACGTGCGCGCCACCGACAACCGCGCGCTGCGGGCCCTGGTGGCCGAGTGCGGCGGCCGCGTGTGCGCCCTGGACAACCGGGCGGAGGGCGCCGAGCGCGATGCGCAGGTGGGCGAGCTGCTGGCGCTGGTGGAGCGGCTGGCGCTGGAGCACGACGGCGCGCCCTTCACCGACGACGTGTACGGCCTGGCGTGGGCCCGGCGCCACGCGCGTCCCGAGGACACGCTCCGCCTGGTGGCCGCGCGGCTGGCGGCACGCGGTCTGGGGCGGGGGTGGAGGCGGGAGTGGGGGCGGGGGCGGCGCTGGCTGGAGGCCACGAGGCGGGGATGGCCGCTGGCGCTCCTGCTGCTGGGGGGCGCACTGTTATTTGTCCTGCTGCTTCTCCAGTGGCGGGCTCCAGGCCCAGATTGAAGGCGCTGCCCTTCCAAATGCGGGGAGCCTGGAGGGTAAAGGGGCTGGGTCAAGGCGCTGAGGGGAACTTAAACCCAATTTCAAAGGAAACCTGGAGTTTCAGACTGGGAGTCTTAATGACTCAGGATGCCTTGGACACTGTATCGACTTTGCAAAGGCTCAGGTTCACTTTTAGCATTCAAATGTCACTTTTGACTATATGTACACTATTCAAATAAATGTGGTTAACTTTCAAATGTCCTTAATTCATTTTAGTAGTTTGGATGTATTTTTCCTTCTTGAAAAAATAGTGCATTGACTGGTAGTGTTTTATATAGAAAGTGGATTCATGGCAAAGGGAAACAAACATTTTTTTGTGTGTGTGAGAGCATTTATCAAAACGTAGACACTGTCTTAGTCCGCCTGAGTTGCTATTAAAAAAAAACAAAGGGGAAAGCTCTCAGTTTTTCCCCATTGAGGATGATATTAGCTGTGAGCTTTTCATAAATGGCCTTTATGGTGTTTAAGTATGTTCCTTCTATCCCAACTTTCTCCAGGGTTTTTTTTAAGAAAGGATGCTGAATTTTGTCAAATGGTTTTTCTGCATTGACAGGATCACATGGTTCTTTTCTTTTCTTTTCTTTTCTTTTCTTTTCTTTTCTTTTCTTAATGTGATGTAGCACACTGATTGATTTGCATATGTTGCACCAGCCCTGCAGCCCAGAAATGAATCCCACTTGAAAATGGTAAATAACTCTTTTTATATGCTGTTGAATTTGACTTGCTAGTATCTTACTGAGAATTTTTGCATCCATATTCATCAGGGATATTGGCCTGTAGTTCTCTTTTTTTAGCTGGGTGTCTGTCTGGTTTAGGAATCAAACTAATGCTGGCTTCATAGGATGAGTCTAGAAGTTTTCCTTCCCCTTCTATTTTTTGGAACAGCTTGAGAAGGATAGGTATTATCTCTGCTTTAAATGTCTGGTAGAATTCCCCAGGGAAGCCATGTGGTACAGGACTCTTAGTTGTTGGGAGATTTTTGATAACTGATCGGATTTTTTATTTCTTCCCATTTGAGTTTTGGAAGTGTGTGGGTGCTTAGGAATTTGTCCATTTCTTCCAGGTTGTCCAATTTGTTGTTATATAATTTTTCATGGTATTCCCTGAGAATTGCTTGTATTTCTGAGGGATTGAGATCAGGATCACGACAGGGATGTCCACTCTCACTGCTGTGTTTACCATGGTGTTGGAAGTTCTAGCATCAGCAATCAGACAACAAAAGGAAATCAAAGGCATCAAAACTGGCAAAGATGAAGTCAAGCTTTCACTTTTTGCAGATGACATGATATTATACATGGAAAACCCGATAGGTTCCACCAAAAATCTGCTAGAACTGATACATGAATTGAGCAAAGTCTCAGGATACAAAATCAATGTACAGAAATCAGTTGCGTTCTTATACACCAATAATGGAGCCACAGAAAGACAAATAAACTGGTCCCATTCACAATTGCACCAAGAAGCATAAAATACCTAGGAATAAAACTAACCAAAGATGTAAAAGATCTGGACGCTGAAAACTATAGAAAGCTTATGAAGGAAATTGAAGAAGATACAAAGAAATGGAAAACATTCCATGCTCATGGAACGGAAGAGTAAATATTGTTAAAATGTTAATACTACCCAAGGCTATCTACACATTCAATGCAATCCCAATCAAAATTGCACCAGTATTCTTCTTGAAGCTAGAACAAGCAATCCTAAAATTTGTGGGAACCACAAAACACACTGAATAGCCAAAGTAATATTGAAGAAGACCAAAGCAGGAGGCATCACAATTCCAGACTTTAGCCTCTACTACAAAGCTGTAGTCATCAAGACAGCATGGTATTGACACAAAAATAGACACATAGACCAATCGAATAGAATAGAGACTCCAGAATTGGACCCACAAAAGTATGGCCAACTAATCTTTGACAAAGCAGGAAAGAATATCCAATGGAAAAAAAGTCTCTTTAACAAATGATGCTGGGAGATCTGGACAGCAACATGCGGAAGAATGAAACGAGACCACTTTCTTACAGCATTCACAAAAATAACTCAAAATGGATAAATGACCAGAATGTGAGACAGGAAACCATCAAAACCCTAGAGGAGAAAGCAGGAAATAACCTCTCTGACCTCAGCCGCAGCAATTTCTTACGTGACACATCTCCAAAGGCAAGGGAATTAAAAGCAAAAATGAACTTTTGGGGCCTCATGAAGATAAAAAGCTTCTGCACTGCAAAGGAAACAAGCAACAAAACTAAAAGGCAACCAACAGAATGGGAAACGATGTTTGCAAATGACATATGAGACAAAGGGCTAGTATCCAAAATCTATAAAGAACTCACCAAGCTCCACACCTGAAAAACAAATAATCCAGTGAAGAAATGGGCAGAAAACATGAATAGACACTTCTCTAAAGAAGACATCCAGATGGCCAACAGGCACATGAAAAGATGCTCAACATCACTCCTCATCAGGGAAATACAGATCAAACCACACTGAGATACTATGTTAAACAACAGCGGTGAGAGTGGGCATCCCTGTCGTGTTCCTGATCTCAGGGAAAAAGCTCTCAGTTTTTCCCCATTGAGGATGATGTTAGCTGTGGGCTTTTCATAAATGGCTTTTATGATGTGTAAGTATGTTCCTTCTATCCCGACTTTCTCAAGGGTTTTTATAAAGAAAGGGTGCTGGATTTTGTCAAAGGCCTTTTCTGCATGGATTGACAGGATCATAGGGTTCTTCTCTTTTTTTTTTATTATGTGATGTATCACGTTGATTGATTTGCGAATGTTGAACCAGCCCTGCATCCCAGGAATGAATCCCACTTGATCATGGTGAATAATTCTTTTTATATGCTCTTGAATTTGATTTGCTAGTATCTTATTGAGAATTTTTGCATCCATATTCATCAGGGATATTGGCCTGTAATTCTCTTTTTTTACTGGGTCTCTGTCTGTTTAGGAATCAAAGTAATACTGGCTTCATAGAATGAGTCTGGAAGCTTTCCTTCCCTTTCTATTTCTTGGAATAGCTTGAGAAGGATAGGTATTATCTCTCTTTAAACGTCTGGTAGAACTCCCCTGGGAAGCCATCTGGTCCTGGACTCGTATTTGTTGGGAGGTTTTTTTTTTTTTCAATATATGAAATTTATTGTCAAATTGGTTTCAATACAACACCCAGTGCTCATCCCAAAACGTGCCTTCCTGAATACCCATCACCCACCCTCTCCTCCCTCCCACCCCCCATCAACCCTCAGTTTGTTCTCAGTTTTTAACAGTCTCTTATGCTTTGGCTCTGTTGGGAGATTTTTGATAACCGATTCAATTTCTTCGCTGGTTATGGGTCTGTTCAAGCTTTCTCTTTCCTCCTGATTGAGTTTTGGAAGAGTGTGGGTGTTTAGGAATTTGTCCATTTCTTCCAGATTGTCCAATTTGTTGGCATATAATTTTTCATAGTATTCCCTGATAATTGTTTGTATCTCTGAGGGATTGGTTGTAATAATTCCATTTTCATTCATGATTTTATCTATTTGGGTCATCTCCCTTTTCTTTTTGAGAAGCCTGGCTAGAGGTTTATCAATTTTGTTTATTTTTTCAAAAAACCAACTCTTGGTTTTGTTGATCTGCTCTACCGTTTTTTTAGATTCTATATTGTTTATTTCTGCTCTGATCTTTATTATTTCTCTTCTTCTGCTGGGTTTAGGCTGCCTTTGCTGTTCTGCTTCTAGTTCCTTTAGGTGTGCTGTTAGATTTTGTATTTGGGATTTTTCTTGTTTCTTGAGATAGGCCTGGATTGCGATGTATTTTCCTCTCAGGACTGCCTTTGCTGCATCCCAAAGTGTTTGGATTGTTGTATTTTCATTTTCGTTTGTTTCCATATATTTTTTAATTTCTTCTCTAATTGCCTGGTTGACCCACTCATTCTTTAGTAGGGTGTTGTTTAACCTCCATGCTTTTGGAGGTTTTCCAGACTTTTTCCTGTGGTTGATTTCAAGCTTCATAGCATTGTGGTCTGAAAGTATGCATGGTATAATTTCAATTCTTGTAAACTTATGAAGGGCTGTTTTGTGACCCAGTATATGATCTATCTTGGAGAATGTTCCATGTGCACTCGAGAAGAAAGTATATTCTGTTGCTTTGGGATGCAGAGTTCTAAATATATCTGTCAAGTCCATCTGATCCAATGTATCATTCAGGGCCCTTGTTTCTTTATTGACCGTGTGTCTAGATGATCTATCCATTTCTGTAAGTGGAGTGTTAAAGTCCCCTGCAATTACCACATTCTTATCAATAAGGTTGCTTATGTTTATGAGTAATTGTTTTATATATTTGGGGCCTCCAGTATTCGGCGCATAGACATTTATAATTGTTAGCTCTTCCTGATGGATAGACCCTGTAATTATTATATAATGCCCTTCTTCATCTCTTGTTACAGCCTTTAATTTAAAGTCTAGTTTGTCTGATATAAGTATGGCTACTCCAGCTTTCTTTTGGCTTCCAGTAGCATGATAAATAGTTCTCCATCCCCTCACTCTCAATCTAAAGGTGTCCTCAGGTCTAAAATGAGTCTCTTGTAGACAGCAAATCGATGGGTCTTGTTTTTTTATCCATTCTGATACCCTATGTCTTTTGGTTGGCGCATTTAATCCATTTACATTCAGTGTTATTATAGAAAGATACGGGTTTAGAGTCATTGTGATGTCTGTATGTTTTATGCTTGTAGTGATGTCTCTGGTACTTTGTCTCACAGGATCCCCCTTAGGATCTCTTGTAGGGCTGGTTTAGTGGTGACAAATTCCTTCAGTTTTTGTTTGTTTGGGAAGACCTTTATCTCTCCTTCTATTCTAAATGACAGACTTGCTGGATAAAGGATTCTTGGCTGCATATTTTTTCTGTTTAGCACACTGAAAGATCTCGTGCCAATCCTTTCTGGCCTGCCAAGTTTCAAAAGAGAGATCAGTCACGAGTCTTATAGGTCTCCCTTTATATGTGAGGGCACGTTTATCCCTTGCTGCTTTCAGAATTTTCTCTTTATCCTTGTATTTTGCCAGTTTGACTATGATATGTCGTGCAGAAGATCGATTCAAGTTACTTCTGAAGGGAGTTCTCTGTGCCTCTTGGATTTCAATGCCTTTTTCCTTCCCCAGTTCAGGGAAGTTCTCAGCTATTATTTCTTCAAGTACCCCTTCAGCACCTTTCCCTCTCTCTTCCTCCTCTGGGATACCAATTATGCGTATATTATTTCTTTTTAGTGTATCACTTAGTTCTCTAATTTTCCCCTCATACTCCTGGATTTTTTTTATCTCTCTTTTTCTCAGCTTCCTCTTTTTCCATAACTTTATCTTCTAGTTCACCTATTCTCTCCTCTGCCTCTTCAATCCGAGCCGTGGTGGTTTCCATTTTGTTTTGCATTTTGTTTAAAGCGTTTTTCAGCTCCTCATGACTGTTCCTTAGTCCCTTGATCTCTGAGATCAGATGAGATCGGGCGCGTTCAGGGTGGTATGGCCATAGACAGTCCCTTGATCTCTGTAGCAAGAGATTCTCTGCTGTCCTCTATACTGTTTTCAAGCCCAGCGATTAATTTTATGACTATTATTCTAAATTCACTTTCTGTTATATTATTTAAATCCTTTTTGATCAGTTCATTAGCTGTTGTTATTTCCTGGAGATTCTTCTGAGGGGAATTCTTCCATTTGGTCATTTTGGATAGTCCCTGGAGTGGTGTGGACCTGCAGGGCACTTCCCCTGTGCTGTGGTGTATAACTGGAGTTGGTGGGCAGGGCCGCAGTCCAACCTGATGTCTGCCCCCAGCCCACCACTGGGGCCACAGTCAGACTGGTGTGTGCCTTCTTGTCCCCTCTCCTAGGGGCGGGATTCACTGTGGGTGGTGTGGCCCGTCTGGGCTACTTGCACACTGCCAGGCTTGTGGTGCTGGGGATCTGTCGTATTAGCTGGGGTGGGTAGGCAAGGTGCACGGGGGCAGGAGGGGCAGGCTTAGCTCGCTTCTCCTTAGGTGATACACTTCAGGAGAGGCCCTGTGGCAGCGCGAGGGAGTCATATCTGCTGCCAGAGGTTTGGCTCCGCAGAAGCACAGAGTTGGGTGTTTGCGCGGAGCGAGCAAGTTCCCTGGCAGGAACTGGTTCCCTTTGGGATTTTGGCTGGGGGATGGGCGAGGGAGATGGCGCTGGCGAGTGCCTTTGTTCCCCACCAAACTGAGCTCTGTCATCTGTCTGGGGGCTCAGCAGCTCTCCCTCCCTTTGTCCTCCAGCCTTCCCGCTTTCCGAGCAGAGCTGTTAACTTATGACCTCCCAGACGCTAACATGCGCTTGTTGTCGAAACACAGTCTGTCCAGCCCCTATGCTTTTGCCAGCCAGACTCGGGGGCTCTGCTTGGCCGGCAGGCTGCCCCTCCGCCCCGGCTCCCTCCTGCCAGTCCTTGGAGCGTGCACCGCCTCGACGCCCTTCCTACCCTCTTCCGTGGGCCTCTCGTCTGCACTTCCCTCTGGAGACTCCATTCTGCTAATCCTCTGGCGGTTTTCTGGGTTATTTAGGCAGGTGTAGGTGGAATCTAAGTGATCAGCAGGATGCACGGTGAGGCCAGCATCCTCCTATGCCGCCATCTTACCGCTTGTATTGCTTGTATTGTTTGTATTGGTTGTATTGTTTGTATTGCTTGTATTTCTTGTATTGCTTGTATTTCTGAGGGATTGAGATCAGGATCAGAACAAGGATGTCCACTCTCACTGCTGTTGTTTAACATAGTGTTGGAAGTTCTAGCATCAGCAATCAAACAACAAAAGGAAATCAAAGGCATCAAAACTGGCAAAGATGAAGTCAAGCTTTCACTTTTTGTAGATGACATGATATTATACATGGAAAATCCGATAGACTCCACCAAAAGTCTGCTAGAACTGATACATGAATTCAGCAAAGTTGCAGGATACAAAATCAATGTACAGAAATCAGTTGCATTCTTATACACTAACAATGAAGCAACAGAAAGACAAATAAAGAAACTGATCCCATTCACAATTGCACCAAGAAGCATAAAATACCTAGGAATAAATCTAACCAAAGATGTAAAAGATCTGTATGCTGAAAACTATAGAAAGCTTATGAAAGTAGTTGAAGAAGATACAACGAAATGGAAAGACATTCCCTGCTCAAGGATTGGAAGAATAAATATTGTCAAAATGTCAATACTACCCAAAGCTATCTACACATTCAATGCAATCCCAATCAAAATTGCACCAGCATTCTTCTCGAAACTAGAACAAGCAATCCTAAAATTCATATGGAACCACAAAAGGCCCCAAATAGCCAAAGTAATTTTGAAGAAGAAGACCAAAGCAGGAGGCATCACAATCCCAGACTTTAGCCTCTACTACAAACCTGTAATCATCAAGACAGCATGGTATTGGCACAAAAACAGACACATAGACCAATGGAATAGAATAGAAACCCCAGAGCTAGACCCACAAACCTATGGCCAACAAATCTTTGACAAAGCAGGAAAGAACATCCAATGGAAAAAAAGACAGTCTCTTTAACAAATGGTGCTGGGAGAACTGGACAGCAACATGCAGAAGGTTGAAACTAGACCACTTTCTCACACCATTCACAAAAATAAACTCAAAATGGATAAAGGACCTGAATGTGAGACAGGAAACCATCAAAACCCTAGAGGAGAAAGCAGGAAAAGACCTCTCTGACCTCAGCCGTAGCAATATCTTACTTGACACATCCCCAAAGGCAAGGGAATTAAAAGCAAAATGAATTACTGGGACCTTATGAAGATAAAAAGCTTCTGCACAGCAAAGGAAACAACCAACAAAACTAAAAGGCAACCAACGGAATGGGAAAAGATATTTGCAAATGACATATGAGACAAAGGGCTAGTATCCAAAATCTATAAAGAGCTCACCAAACTCCACACCCGAAAAACAAATAACCCAGTGAAGAAATGGGCAGAAAACATGAATAGACACTTCTCTAAAGAAGACATCCGGATGGCCAACAG
Source organism: Prionailurus bengalensis (assembly GCF_016509475.1). Taxonomy (NCBI): domain Eukaryota; kingdom Metazoa; phylum Chordata; class Mammalia; order Carnivora; family Felidae; genus Prionailurus; species Prionailurus bengalensis. Next base: position 162,257,309 of record NC_057348.1, on the reverse strand, counting down.
GCACATGAAAAGATGTTCAGCGTCGCTCCTTATCAGGGAAATACAAATCAAAACCACACTCAGATATCACCTCACGCCAGTCAGAGTGGCCAAAATGAACAAATCAGGAGACTATAGATGCTGGAGAGGATGTGGAGAAACGGGAACCCTCTTGCACTGTTGGTGGGAATTCAAATTCGTGCAGCTGCTCTGGAAAGCAGTGTGGAGGTTCCTCAGAAAATTAAAAATAGACCTACCCTATGACCCAGCAATAGCACTGCTGGGAATATACCCAAGGGATACAGGAATACTGATGCATAGGGGCACTTGTACCCCAATGTTTATAGCAGCACTCTCAACAATAGCCAAATTGTGGAAAGAGCCTAAATGTCCATCAACTGATGAATGGATAAAGAAATTGTGGTTTATATACACAATGGAATACTACGTGGCAATGAGAAAGAATGAAATATGGCCTTTTGTAGCAACGTGGATGGAACTGGAGAGTGTGATGCTAAGTGAAATAAGCCATACAGAGAAAGACAGATACCATATGGTTTCACTCTTATGTGGATCTTGAGAAACTTAACAGAAACCCATGGGGGAGGGGAAGGGAAAAAAAAAAGAGGTTAGAGTGGGAGAGAGCCAAAGCATAAGAGACTGTTAAAAACTGAGAACAAACTGAGGGTTGATGGGGGGTGGGAGGGAGGGGAGGGTGGGTGATGGGTATTCAGGAGGGCACGTTTTGGGATGAGCACTGGGTGTTGTATGGAAACCAATTTGACAATAAAGTTCATATATTGAAAAAAAAACCACACTGAGATACCACCTCACGCCAGTCATAGTCGCTAAAATGAACAAATCAGGAGACTATAGATGCTGGAGAGGATGTGGAGAAACGGGAACCCTCTTGCACTGTTGGTGGGAACGCAAACTGGTGCAGCTGCTCCGGAAAACTGTGGAGGTTCCTCAAAAAATTAAAAATAGAACTACCCTGTGACCCAGCAATAGCACTGCTAGAAATTTACCCAAGGGGTACAGGAGTGCTGATGCATAGCGGCACTTGTACCACAATGTTTATAGCAGCACTCTCAACAATAGCCAAATTATGGAAAGAGCCTAAAAATCCATCAGCTGATGAATGGATAAAGAAATTGTGTCTCATATACACAATGGAATACTACTTGGCAATGAGAAAGAATGAAACATGGCCTTTTGTAGCAACGCGGATGGAACTGGAGAGTGTTATGCTAAGTGAAATAAGTCATACAGAGAAAGACAGTTACCATATGTTTTCACTCTTATGTGGATCCTGAGAAACTTAACAGATGACCATGGGGGAGGGGAACGAAAAAACAAACGTTAGAGAGGGAGGGAGCCAAACCAATAGAGACTCTTAAAAACTGACAATAAACTGAGGGTTGATGTGGGGTGGGAGGGACGCAAGGGGTGATGGGCACTGAGGAGGGCACGTGTTGGGATGAGCACCGGGTGTTGTATGGAAACTAATTTGACAATAAATTTCATATTAAAAAAATAAGAAATAAAATTTAAAAAAGCACAGACTGGGCCACTTCTAAATAGGAGAAGAATTTTCCCCAAGGTCCTAGAGGTTGGAGGTCCAAGATGGAGATGTGATTTCAGTCAGGATCTGGTGAGAGACCTCTCTGGGTTGCGGACTGCTGACATCTGGCTGTGTCCTCACATGGTGGAAGGGATGAGTCAGCTTTCTGGGGCCTCTTGTAGAAGGGCACAATTCTCAGTCATATGGGATCTACCCTCTTGACTGACTCACCTCCCAAAGGTCCCAGCTCCTGAAACCATCCTCTTGGGCACGAAATTTTCAATATATAAAACCTGTTGGGGGACACAAACATTCAGACCAAAGCAGACACTGACCCTCCTTAATACTGTCCTAGTTCTTATACCCGGCTAGATCTGGCCCTTTGTGACCCTTGGATGTTTTATTATCACCCATGAAAGTGATGTCACGGTCAGACATATTAATGTTTACTTCTGATACATCGGTTTATTTCCTTTACAATAATTTACTGCCAAAAAAGAGAAATAACTATACTGAAAATAACACAGTTCCCAAGTTTCTAGCATTTATTATGGTTGATGTCTTTCCAAAGTGAAGTCGAAATTTGGGGAATGTCTTCATTGTGCTTCTCAAATGGATTACTATGCAAAAAAAACAAAACAAACAAACAAAACAAAACAAAGCAAAACCCAGAGGTCGTCTCACACAATGGAGAAAGAGGGAGCCACAGGTGCACTGGTGGAAAGCCTCAGACGCCCGACATTCCACTGCTATGGTGGTACCATGGAGTTTAATGGGGGTAGGCCAGTCCATGAAAGTGCTTGACCGCCACATCATTAGAAAATCAGATGCCATCCTTAGGTTGTGTAACCAAACCCATAGGGTTTCCTTATTGCTCTGTCAGAATGTGACAAAACACTTTCAAGGAAGTTGGCTCCTCACTTCAAATCAGCCATGCCCTAGTCCGGAGGTGTGGATGCAACAGGAGGCACCTACTCACCTGGCCCAGGGTTCAGGGTCTGGAAGGAAGGTGGTGTTGGCGGGAGGTGGGTGCAGCTCCACGTGGAGAAGGTGGGGGACCCCCTAGTGCCATCCCAGTTCCACGTGGATTAGAAGGGCCCGCCATGCCACTAGTTCCTGGGGCGCCAGAGTGGGAGATGCAGGTTGGACTTCGGGGTTGTGGTGAGCTGTGGTCAGGAGGCCTGAGGGCCCTGGTGGCCCTTGCAGTGAGCTGGGCTCGGTGAAGTGCCGCTGGGCAGAAGACCGCCATTAATCTCCGTCTTTAGGGTCCTCAGCAGCCCTGCGGGGCTCACACGGGGGCTCTGAGCAAGGGGGGAATCCCTTCTGTAACCCTGCAACTCGGGAACCCGCTGGGCAACAGGGAGGGGGCCGGGGTTGGGGGGACGGCCGCTGTCCCCAGCTCTGCCTCCAGGGCGGCGTGTGCATGAGCACGCACTGTGGGGCTGACTTTAACCCGTCATTCTTTCATTTCACGTTGTCTCGTGACCACGTGTCCACACACGCCCTCCAACTGTTGTTTGTTTCTGTCTTGTTTGCATGTAGAAATGGGAAGTTAAAATAAATATAAGTATTATGGGTTTTAAATTCTCATACGGAAATGTATGCTCGAATCAAAGGAAGGCTTTGACGTCCACGGGTAAAAAAGCTCTACTTGGGACATGGCGAGGGCGTGTTAGAAGGAGTAGCGGAGAGAGCAGGGTGTGGCACGTGGCCCCGGACTTGTGTCTGTCTCAGAGCCATCCCCTATGCACCTGCTCCAAGAGGTGGGGCCGAAAGGGGTTCCGTTTCTTTATTGACATGATCACATTAATGTTCATCTTGATAGCTTTCGTGTATGATGAAATAATATGATGAAACCAATTTGTAGGTTGAATTCAATAAAACTGTGATACAGAATCATCAAATCCAAGAGGAAACTTTTAGTAATAGTAAATACTCATGAATTAAAAAAAAAAGATTTCATAAACAGGTACATTTCACACTCATACATACTCCACAGGTATTATTCACAATAATAAATACTGCACATCATTGTGTGTATATTCCTGGGAGCTAGTTGAAGTATAAGGTAGGATATGATTAGATGCCAGTTACAAAGTGCAAATGTGGAAAGATACCAATATCTCTAGATATAGATATATATCTACATCCATTGAGAGAGAGAGAGAGAGAGAGAGAGATAGGTAGGTATAGATATTGATATCTTTCCACCTGTTTCTGTTTCTCTTGAGAACCCTAGTACAGTCAGACCTACTGAGAAAGTCCACATCCCCAGGCCCAGGTGCACAGGCCATGCATAAGACTCAGGCTGGACCACAACAGACATATGTGCTGCCCTGCCCCCACACGCCATAGGAGCAATGATTGATAAGCACCAGCCATCCATCACGGGCCTGGAGAGACTCTGGGAAGCAGAGTTTGTAGGGATGACTGGAAGCTGAAGGTAAACGGGATGAGAACACTGAGTAAAACCACATGCCATCTGAGTGCCCACACTAAGCTCAAGGCACCCTAGAGAAATATGGGGCCTTAGCTGCTCCATCGATAATTGTAGCAACAATCCCATCCAGTCCAATTCCCTGTGGGCTGACTCAAATCCCACCCTAACAGCCTGATGGAGGACAAGGAATTCTGTATCTAGGCATCAATATTATTTATTTCATTTGCTCCTTTCCTCCTATGTCTACAATTTAATAAAATTATGACACTTGTTTTAAAAGCAGGAGAACAAAAATAAAACACAATCAACAGGGTAGACTCACAAAAAGTCCAGAAACTGAACAGGGATTTTATTTTATTTTATTTTATTTTATTTTATTTTATTTTTTAATTTTTTTTCAACGTTTATTTATTTTTGGGACAGAGAGAGACAGAGCATGAACAGGGGAGGGGCAGAGAGAGGGAGACACAGAATCAGAAACAGGCTCCAGGCTCCGAGCCATCAGCCCAGAGCCCGACGCGGGGCTCGAACTCACGGACCGCGAGATCATGACCTGGCTGAAGTCGGACGCTTAACCGACTGCGCCACCCAGGCGCCCCTGAACAGGGATTTTAAAATAACAACAAGGACTGAAGAAAAACTGGACAACATGAAATAAAAGATGGGGAAATTTCAACAGACAGATGAAAACCATAAGAATCAAACATACGTGGTAGAAGTCAAAAGCACTATCAGAGATGAAGTGAAAACAGGATTTGTGAAAACATGACAGCCTTGTAATCCGGGGTGTTGGTGTTTCTTTACAAGGGATTGCCTATAGTCTATCACTTGTCCAATTTTCATGACAAAGCCCAGGGCTCCTTGCTGCAAAATAGAATTTTATATAGTAGATATCCAGAAAATAGAAGCTGAGAACACTCTGTCTTCTTCTAGGGGAAAGAAAACAGAGAGGAAGAAAGAATAAACCAATGAGACATGTGTCCCAGATTCCACCTCTCCAGGTTCAGAAAGCAAGAGGTATATTGTCTTTTCCTCAGTTCATGGAGGAATGAAGAAGCATGAAGAATTGTATGAAAATTTGGTTGGAAGATTGTTAAGGGAATTCACCATGAGGGTGAGAACGAGGTAGCTGTGCAGCGTCTATGTTTAATTTTGCTACGTAGGCTGTTCCCCGTGTATTCCACACTGCTCCACAAGAAGCAATTGACTTAAAGTCTAAGGGACTCATTTCCATAAGCCTGCCCAAAGCATTTTTCCTACAAAAGCAACTATTAACTCAAGAGGAATTAAAAATAGAATTAAAATCTCCCTGTCTCATTGTCCTTTCTCACAAATCTGTATCAGAGAATTGGTGCTTAAGAAAATGTGCACACTAATGAGAAAGAATGAAATCTGGCCCTGTGTAGCAATGTGGATGGAACTGGAGAGTGTGATGCTAAGTGAAATAAGCCATACAGAGAAAGGCAGATACCATATGTTTTCACTCTTATGTGGATCCTGAGAAACTTAACAGAAACCCATGGGGGAGGGGAAGGAAAAAAAAGAGGTTAGAGTGGGAGAGAGCCAAAGCATAAGAGACTCTTAAAAACTGAGAACAAACTGAGGGTTGATGGGGTGTGGGAGGGAGGGGAGGGTCGGTGATGGGTATTGAAGAGGGTATCTTTTGGGATGAGCACTGGGTGTTGTATGGAAACCAACTTCACAATAAATTTCATATATTAAAAAAAAGAGGGAAAAAATAAAAATAAAAAAAATAAAACAGGTCTTTTGGAAACAGCCTAAAGATGGATCTTGTTTTCTTATTCATTCTGTTACCCTATGTCTTTTGACTAGAGCATTTAGTCCATTGACATGTAGAGTGAGTACTGAAAGATATGAATTTATTGCCATTGTGTTGCCTGTAGAGTTTGAGTTTCTGGTGGTGTTCTCTGGTCTTTGTTGCTTTTGTCTTTTTTGCTTTGGTTCACCTTTTCTCCCCTGAGAGAGTCCCCCACACAATTTTGTTCCAGGCTGGTTAAGGGTCACAAACATCTATAGTTTTCCTGTGTCTGGGAAACACTTTATCTCCCTTTCTATTTTGAACAAACAGCCTTGCTGAATGAAGAGCTTTGGGCTGCTTATTTTTCCAGTTCAGCACATTGAATGTATCCCACCACTCCTTTCTGTCCTGCCAATTTCTGTGGATAGGTCTTCTGAGAACCTGATCTGGTTGCACTTGTAAGGTAAGGGCTTTTTTCCTTTGCTGCTTTCATAATTCTCTCCTTGTCTCTTTATTTTGTGAATTTGAATATGAAATGACTTGTTGATAGTTGGTTTTCCTTGAATCTGATGGGAGTTCTCTGTGCTTCCTGGGTTTTGATGTCTGTCTTTCCTCAGGGTAGGAAAGTGTTCTGGTATGATTTCCTCACATAAACCTTCTTCTCAGTGTTCTCTGTCTACATTTTCTGGGACCCCTATTATTCAGATGTTGTTCCTTTTTACTGAGTCACTACGTTCTCTAAATCTTATATAATTCTCTTTTGCCTTAGTTTCCCTCTTTTTTTCCTGCTTCATTAACCTCTATAAGTTTGTCCTCTGCATCATCAATTCCCTGCTCTGCTGCATCCATCCTTGCCTCCGTGGCAACCATATGAGATTGCATCTCAATTCTAGCATTTTTAATTTCATGATGGCAAATTTTACTTCTTTTATCTCCACAGAAAGGGAATCTATGCTTTTTTCAAACCCAGCTAATATTCGTATTATCAGGACTCTAAATTCTGGTTCAGACATTTTGCTTATTTGTCGGGAGCATTTCCTCCTGTCCTTTCAGTGAATTCCTTCATTTTGGAAGAAGTAAAGGAATTATTTAAAAATTTAAAAATTTTAAACAACACACAAAAAAATCAAATGAAGGATGCTAGATCCTAAATGTGTTTTGGTCTGGTTGTTGAAAGAAGCTTGACAGAATAGAGAAAAAAGGGAAAGAAAAGGGGAAAAAAGGAAATAAAAAGTAGGAAAACATTTGATAATTAAAAACATGCAACCTTCCTTTGTCTCCAGCATCCATCCACTCCCCACTTCTACACTATCTGCGACCAAGCCATGTGGTGGCACCTCCCTTCTGAATTTCATCTCAGAAGGGGCTGTGTTTCCAAACCCCTCATTTCTGAGGTCCCTTAGTCATGGACCCACTCCAACCCTCCGTGGGAGGGTCTTGCCAAGCAATGGCCAGGTGCTCGCCACCCCTGGGAACGTTCATGGGACCACCTGCTGCAGATGCCCAGAGGCTACAGCCAGGTACCAATGTGCCCCACAAGACTTTCACCCAGTCATGTAGCAGCAGCGTCTCAGGGGTTGTGGTAAATCACAACACACATCTGGTGCCAGACTTCACTGCCCCATAATGCCTTTGTTCCAAAACCAACAAACAGCTGTTGTCCAGGGTCCACTGGGACACTTACCTGTGGGGAGGCCACACGACCTCTACCAAATGTTCTCTTAGCAAGGGAACCGCTTCTCCCCACGTGGCCCTCGGAGCCCTCGGACCTCACTCCTGGGGATTCACCCTTCCCACCAGATCACCACCAGGTAGCGAAGTACAGAGTTTCCAACTCTGGGCTCCCTTGTTTATAGGGCCCTTCTTCTTAATGGTATTGAAAGTCTACTTTCTCCTTTCTTGCTTTCTTGTTCAGTCCCTTTTGGGTGTTTCCACTCTTTCTCTTTCTCTACAGTTGCCTTTTGGGGAGTGTTTTCCTGTATTCTACCCCCTGTTTCTGTCCTATCTCCACAAGCAAAAACAACTCCCTATCCACCATGGCTTCTCTCTCCCCCAAATCACCTCTCGTGCTGTGTACCTGCCAAGTTCTCTGGCTCAGGTTATGCAGATTGTTATGTTGATCCTCAGATAAATTTTCTAGTGTGAAAAATGCTTTTGTGCTGATCCTGCTGAATTTCAGGAATGAGAGAAGCAGAAAACTTCCATGCTACTCCACCATCTTGGTCCCTTCTCCTGGGGAGAAGGGATTGTGAGGGATTGTAAGCTTCTTTGTGGTGTGCTTCCTTTATCCTCGAGATTAATTAAAAGTACAGTCTAAACTCATAGGTGTTTGAGGAAAACTGGGAGAGGTATATGTCCCTTTGGGCAAAATGGCTTTGAGCATAGACAAGCCAATGTCAAGATGGAAGAGTGAGGAGAGTTGCCATAAGTCACATATGACCACCAGAACATATTGGTAGAACATGGAAATGTGCTTTGGGAAGCCTTCGCATGGATTATGTGAGAAGTACCAAATAGAAAAGTAGAAAACAGATAGAGATACCTCCTACTGTTATCCATATATTAAAAGGGATTTTTGCTCCAGGAAAACCAGAAAGGCCTCTAAAGCCTTGGTTATACATAATTTCTATCAGTGCATAATGAATGAATCCAACGAGAAGGTGGTGTTTGACTGGCAGAGAGGTTGAGAATGTGGCTGGGAATTTCCAAGGAAAAGGAGGAGAGATGTGTTGAGGGTAGAGCAAGACTAGCTCTGAAATCATCTTGAACTGTTACCAAAAAGTGAAACTCACACCTGTAGTCTTAGAAGAAGTGGCAAACGTAGGGCGCCTGGGTGGCTCAGTCCATTGAGCATCCCACTCTCAGTTTCAGCTCAGGTCATGATCTCATGGTTTGTGGGTTTGAGCCCTGCATCAAGCTCTGCACTGATGTGTGGAGCCTGCTTGGGGTTCTCTCTATCACTGCCTCTCCCCTGCTCATGCCTCTAAATAAATAAATAAATTTTAAATAAAATAATAAAGAAAAAGAAATATCAAAGGTATTTTCCAAGAAGTGGACTGAAAATTTATGGAAATATGACAGAACAGAAAACTTTTATTATAATACCAACTAGCAAGCAGTTCAGCTGGGAGAGGGTGGTATGTGCAGTAAGTTATGAAGGTCTGAGGTGGTGGAGGTGAAGTGGCAACAGTTAGTTTCACATGAAAAGGAGAGAACTGGTTATTCAGCAAATATGTTGCATTGAAGTCTGTCAAAGAGTTGCTGTAGATATGTCTGAATACATCAATCCGTTGTTGTCTTCTGTGTTGAATCTCCGTCTTTCAACTGCTCTTTCTGGCATTTCACTTAGTTGAGTTCTGAAGGGCCTGTTTTCCAGACAACTCTTTGTTCTTCAGTGGGCAGCTGATAAGAAACAACTTGAGTCCCTCTGTAAAAGTGTAACTAAATAAATTTCCATTCATCTGGAAAGAATTCTATAAACATCTCCATTATTAGACTACCTAACATGAAGAACCAATCTTTGTAACAAACCATATGGGTAAGGTGATTGCCATGTCCTAAAAGCAAAAATAAGTGAGTAGAAGCAACAAAGGGAGAGGATCCACCAATCTAGAAGGAATCTAGATTTCACTCGGGACAAATAGAGAAATTTTGGGGTCATCTTCTTAGAAGAGCATCAATATCTTCTACTCTGGAGTTCCACAAATTGAGAATGCGTCCCTCCCCTGGTAAGTCAATCAAACATCTACCAATCACCACCAGTGAATCTGATTATACCCCTTCGTCCTGAGAGTCTGAGAGACAGAATCGAGAGTGCTTCAAGGTTGGTGAATGAGTTCTGGGGTGGGGGCTTGGCAGGGCCAGCGGAAAATGTGTAGCAAATAAGGAGATCTTCTCATTCAGGTTAATCTTCCATAAACAGGTGAGAGAAGATAGGAAAAACCATCTGTAGAGCTTTCATGATCATGTCAACTATCTTATACTGATTCTCATCTCTGTGTTTTTGCAGGTTTATAGCATATAATGCCTCTTTCTCAGCCAATTCCCTCTCCATTTGTTCCATTTGTCTCTGCTGCTCCAGTTTATCCTCCAGCTTTCTGATTTTGTCTTCAAACTCCTTTCTTATCTGCACTCTCTCTCTCTCTAGCTCTGCTGCGTAAAATTCTTGCATTTCTTGCATTTGTTTCTGAATCTCGTTGTCAGCCTTTTGGTACATCTTATTAGTGTAGCATCTTCCTTCATTCTCGGCCACAATGCGCTGGACCAGGGTGAGCAGCTGATTTCTCTGGGCCTCCTGCTCAGCTCCTGTCGCCCGATTGTTGAACACGCAGTAGCGATCACCAAACTTGCCCACCAACTCTCGGATATCTTTGGGTGCTTTCTGTAAGTAATCATGGAAATTTATGCCATCCAAGTCATCTTTCCGGGTGAATAAGAGAATCATGTATCTCTTAGCTCTGAGTCCAAACACTTGCAGGATCTTCTCTGTGGCCTTTCGCTCTTCCTGCGTGTACCGGCCCAGCGGGACCACCAGGAGCAGAGCATGAGGCCCTGGGGAGGTCAGGAAGATGCAGTGAGCAATCTCCTTGCAGGTGTCAGCATCCTGTACCTCGGTGTCGAAAATGCCAGGCGTATCCACAACCACAATTTCTCTTCCCTGCCACCTGCTGCTCCCTTTCTTACAGGTCTTGGTGACTGATGTTGCCGCAATGCTGGAATGAAACACTTTCTCTCCAAGGATGCTGTTGCCTGTGGCACTTTTCCCTCCTCCAGTCTTACCCACTAAGACCAGTCTCAGCTGTGAATCTCTGCCATCTTGGTTTCTAAGCCCTGGGACATCAGGAAACAAAAGCCACAGCATTAGGATGGTAATCCAGCTGCTTCTCCTGCATGGCCCCCCATTTCCCCTCACACACATCCCTCCTCTGTAGCCGCACGCCCCCCCCCCCCATAAGTGACTGCGGCACTCCCAGAACTCTATAGAAGGCCCTTCTAGAGAAGCCTATTCGAAGTCTACAGAAAGCCTGAAATTCTCTTGCAATACTTGGGGAATGCCCAAGTACTTTCCAGGATTTCCTGGAGCTTCTTACTCTTCCTTTTTATAGCTAAGTAGCCCACAGAAGAGTAAACAAAATATTGTAGTTTACAAAGAGAATTCTGAGCTGCTGCTGCTGGTAGCTATTCCTCATAAGAGCAATGCAGCAAGTAACACAAAATCTGACTTTGGGGCATCTCAGTGGGAGACTCCCCTCCCCATTTATATTCAGAATGGAACTTTGCTCTCCCATTAAGAAGCCAGCTAGGCAGGTTACACAAGCCAACCCATCCTTGCAGGGTACAAAAGGGATGCTTGTGTGGAAAGAGAAAGTGTCTTTTTCTGTTTCCTGTGTGCAACCATTTTGTCAGGGATTGTGACAGGAGAGAGAACAATAAAATTTACATTTAAAGTTAAAAACCTTAGGTTAAAAACCTTAGCTTAGAGTCCAGTGAAGTTTTCATATTCTTAATTAAGACATTAAAGAGTTATAGACAGGAAATATCAACAGATCTCTAAAATTATTATAAAATCTCTTGATACATAAAAAATAAAAGAAACAGAGACCCTGGGTGGCTCAGTCAGATGAGCATTGGACTCTTCATATTGGCTCAGGTTGTGATTCCAGGGTCGTGGGACTGAGTCCCACATCAGGCTGCACACTGAGCATGGAGTCTGCTTAAGATTATCTCTCTCTATTCCTCTCTATCTCTCCCTCTTCCCCTGTCCCTCTCCCTCTTTCTCTCTTAAAAAAGTTGAGGGGCACGTGGGTGGTTCAGTCAGCTGAGTGCCCGACTTCAACTCCGGTCATGATCCCACTATTTACGGGTTCCAGCCCCCCATCGGGCTCTTTGTTCACATTTCAGAGCCTGGAGCCTGCTTCAGTTTCTATGTCTCCCTCTCTCTCTGCCTGTCCTCTGCTCACTCTCTGTCTCTGTCTCTGTCTCTCTTTCTCTCTTTCTCTCAAAACTAAATAAACATTAAAAAAATTCTTTGGGGAGTCGCCTGGGTGGCTCAGTGGGTTAAGCGTCCGACTTCTTGAGGTCTATGAGTTTAAGCCCTGCACCAGGATCTGGGCTGACAGCTCAGAGTCCGGTGCCTGCTTCAGATACTGTGTCTTCCTCTCTCTCTCTCTGCTCCCACTCTGTCTCTCTGTCTCTCTGTCTCTCTCTCTTAAAAATGAATAAATATAAAAGAAATTTCTTAATGAAATAAAAATGGATACAGTTGAGAGCATCAGTAGAGTTATATTTTCTTAGCTTCACTAGATTAAGCGTTCTACTTCCTAGGAAGTTGACAGATAATACCAGCTCAGCACAGCAATTCTCACATTTTTCAGAATAACTGTGACTTCAGTTAAACAACAAATCATCTATACAACTGTTATGCATTTGTATTCAGTAATTCATTGCATACCTCCTTATGGTGTCTATACAGTCTCTGTCTTCAGGATTTGTTAAACACAGAACTCCCCCCCCCACCACCACCACCCTATAGAACATAGGTGGAAATCACATTTGAAAGCCTGTACCTCTGAGGAGACAGACCCTGACAGCACAACCCTAAGTGAGGCTGATTCCTGCATGGGAAATCCTGTATTATGGCCATCCTTTTATGCTTGAACATAATGCATATGTTATCATACTCACAACATTAGAGACACTATTATAAACAGCATTTTATTTGTCAGACACAGCAACAGCATTGATCCAGTCCCTTAGACCCAAAATCTAGCAACTGCCCTTGATTCTTCCCTTCCCTTGCCTTCCCTTGCCTTCCCTTGCCTTCCCTTCCCTTCCCTTGCTTTCCCTTTCCTTTCCATATCAGCACATTCTCTGAGCTCCACCTGCAAATCTGTCTACTTTTCTCCCTCCACTTTGAAGGCCACCACACTAGCTCCCACTACCATCAGCATCCAGGCCTCCAGAGTCTCCCAGCTGTTCTCTCTGCTTCCATTTGGTCCCCTTCCATCTACTCTGTCAATTGGAATACTCTTTTAAAAATGCCAGTGGAGCAGAGGAGAGATATTGCAGAAGCTCCAGCTCTGGGTTCCACAAAATCTGTAGTTGGTCTCCAATTCCTTCCGAGGATTAGCAAATCATCCCCAATGCAGAGTTCACACATGATAACCAGATCCCCGGCCTGAGACAGGTAGATTTCCAGAAACCGAGAACACTGAATACAGAATGGCTAAGATTATCAAAGGAAACATGTGGATGGGAGTTCAGATTATCATTTAGTTAGCATCCCTATGCAAGGCTCCAACTTTGGGACAGCCTGAGGGCATCTGCCTAGAGAGGAGGAGAGAAATCACGGGAGGAGAAACAGAAAGGCGTTTTACCCGGAGAGAGTGGACAGGGTGGACAGGAAAGAAAGAGCAGAGGAAATGAAGAGGAGATCAGATAGATACAGGGGTGGAAACATTTTGCTCCAGCCGGATGAGGGCTGGCTGTCAGCACAAGAGAACCCCTCTGCTCCTGTCCTCCCCCACCCAGCCCGGGGGGACCCAAGCAGGATATCACCGATCTCACCGCAGCTGCTCCTGGGGCCACCGGGGCTGCAGTACGTATCGCTGTTGGGGGTTGCCATTGCAGTGTGAATTCCTGCCATAGAGAAACAGAACGTGTGGTTTTAGGGAGGTGGATGGTACTGGAAGCCTCAACCTCGTGTAGCCAACAGTTTCTTCTCTTCTGCACACTTGCCACTTGGTTTCCCTGCCCTATTTCCCAAGGCTTCTCTGCTCTCCACATTTGGGCTCATCTTCAGATTGTTCCCTTTTCTTCACACAATCATGCACTTGCGGTGGTCTGTTAGCACTCCTTCAGGGTGGCCTTCCCCTGGGATACTGAGGATTTACTGACAGACCCCTTCCACTCCCCTTAAGAAGCCAGACTTGCCTAAACAATGCATTCCTTGCTAATAAATTCCTTTCTTTGTCTTCTCTTTTAATGCCCTCTCCCTGCCTTTAAAGACCTTTCTTCTGTAGCTCAGTGGAGCACCCCTCAATTTGCAGGATAAGATGCTGCCTGATTCATGAATCTTCCATAAAACCAATTTTTTGGCTGAATTTTGTTACATAACAAAATTACTGGAGCAGACTTTGACTAGGACGGGCTGAAAATGCTCGTTGTTCTGGACAAGCTCTTCTGATGGGAAGCCATCAAAACAAATATACAACACTGTGAGCAAGACAGACCCTTCTCTTGTAAGAAGAGTTCTTTCTTTATCCCTTAAAGACAGGGAATAGGAAAGAGCTTCTTGTAAAGCGAGAAGAGAAAGCACAGAATTTTTAAAAATCATTTTTGGGCACAATGTTGGTGCTGGTGATGGGTGTTAGGGAGGGGGAGGATAACAGAAATAGGGAAACAAAAGGTATTTCGGTGTTTCATAAGGTCCTTCTTCTAGCTTGTGGGCTCTCTCTTCAGTCTGAAGTTCTGTGCTATGTATCCCAGCTCAGATGTCAGATCAAAAGACTGCACTTCTGGGGTGCTGACCTTGGGTGGCTGGGTTCTCCTACTGCCTAATGAACAGGCATCCATTGGTCCCCAGCTCCTCCCCAACTGCCGAGGGTCACCTGGAGATGAGGGGCGTCTCCCTCATCTTGCCTCCTAAAGGCATGGGAAGTTCCTCTTCCCCAACTCTGAGTGAGGCTCAGAAAGGGGCAGCCCTGAGCAGGCAGACAGCTGGGTAGCAGAGCCTCTGATCCTGACCTGGGTGATGGCTTTGGGGAAAGGGACAGTGACCTGTGCTTCTTCATCTCCCATCTGCTCCTCCCCATAGAGCTCATTCTGTCTGCTCACCCAAGTTTATCCCTGAAAACTTCAAGTTTATTTATACTTTCTATTAATAACGAGGGGAATAACATTTGTACAAGTATTCTGTGGGCAGCAAGCCCTGAAAGACAATTGATTTGTAGGGCTCAGCCCTCAAAACAGATTACAACCTAAAGTCAGAAAAAAACAGGAAAAAGGAACCAACAAGAAAGACACAGTCTGAAAGCATGTTTGCCCGGAGGTTTAAAATGTACGTCCGGGGGAGAGGTCCCCTCTCCATCAAAATCACACATTACCCTTTGTTCCCTCCCCCAAATACCCCTTTTCTCTTACCTGGAAAGTTTGGGTCCTGCTCCCTTCTCTAACTTTGAAGACAATGCTAAGCTAAGACGTTGAGAGAAAGGAGAGAGGATGTGAGAGGAGGAGCTGTACAAACTTGCTCATGCAAGAGACCTGCCCACTTCGTCATCTAGCCTCTCAGATAGAACTTCCTGTAACTAATGATTTCATTTTTGCAGTACAATAAGTTAGCCATTAACCACATGGGCTGTTGACAACATGAAGTGTGACGAGTGTGAAGGCAGAAGTGAATTTTTAATTTTATTTCACCTGAATTAATTTGTAAAGGTTTTATTTTTAAATAATCTCTCCACCCAATGTGGGGCTCATACAACCCGGAGATCAAGAGTTGCATACTCCACTGACTGAGCCAGCCAAGCACCTCTATTCGAACTAATTGAAAGTTAGACAACCACATCTGCCTTGTAGATACCATATTCATCCATGCAGACTCTACCAGGAAGGACAAAATAAGGGTTATGCTGTGACATTCTGGAAAAACTGCTGAGTCAAAACTAGAGAGCTGCCAGCTCTGAAAAGCCTGTGTTCCCTGACCCCACATCTCAGCACAACAGGGGTCTTTCAGACCAACGTCTGCTCCTACTGCTTAGGTCTATATCAGTGTAGGCAGCCACTATGTCCTCTCCTTCCTCCCTGGGACTAGGGGAGAGTTGTTATTTCCAAGGTATTATCTGGCTGAAGCCAGAGAGGGTAGCTTATCTTAACTAATTAGGATAGGTCCAAAGTTACCCTGTGAGATGGTGCTCAGACCATTTGCAATAGGCTAACCACTAACATCTGACTCTACCTGCCAGGAAAATGTAAACTGTGAGAGTATTGTCAAGGGGGGGGAGGGGGTCCCAGTTCCCTAGAGACACGGATCCCATTATTTTTTTTCTATATGTTAGTTTTCCAAGTATCTTTATTTTCTTTTTTTTTTTTTAATTAATTTTAAAGTGGGATGGTTGAATGGCTCAGTCAGTTAAGCATCTGACTTCAGTTAAGGTCATGATCTCACAGTTCCTGAGTTCGAGCCCCACATCAGGCTCTGTGCTGACAGCTCAGAGTCTCAAGTCTGCTTCGGATTCTGTGTCTCTCCCTCTTTGTATCTCTCCCACTTGCACTCCATCTCTCTCTTTAAAAAGTGAATAAACGTTAAAAAAGTTTTTAATTATTTGAAAAGTTTATATTTTGCTACTTGTTTTCTCAGTGCAGAGTCTGACACAGGGCTTGAACTCACAAACCATGAGATCATGACCTGGGCCCAAATCAACATTCCACATTTAACCCACTGAGCCACCCAGATGCTTTACAATCATATAAAACTGGCCACAAGGTGTCACACTACCTGGGTCCGTGCCCTGTTACAATACGAATTTCTGTCTTTTCTCATCCACAGATGGAGTCTATTCCCTTGGAACTCAAGGCCTCAAAGGTTTTGGAGTTTGCCTTTTTACAATGTGAGCTCCTTTATGCATTTCTTGTTTCTGCTTTATAATTTGACACCTTTTTCAACCCATGTCCTCCTTCTCATGCATTTAAAAATATCTGTAACCCTCTATTAGAAATGACATAGTAAAGAGACGAGAGGATGATCCCTATGCACCTCACAGCTCAGTCCCTAGAAAGTCTGTAGTCTACCTTCCATGTTAATGTTACCAAGCTCCCACCCAGAACCTTCTCAACAGAACAAGCACGGTTGTTCTAAATTTACCTGTGCACAGCCACACTTCTTTCTTGTCTTCACCACAAGCATTTCCTGCCACATCTCCTTCTGTTTTGAGCACCTCACAGGATATAAGGCTAAAGTGCAAGGTCCTACCCAGACCTACCATGGAAGCCTAATTAAGGACTGGCTTGAGCTGAGTAAAATGACCAGTGTGGGCTGTCCCTCTTGACTCTGACGTTCAGAGCCTTGACAATGGAGCTTTTAAATTTTTTTTAACGTTTATTTATTTTTGAGACAGAGAGAGACAGAGCATGAACGGGGGAGGGTCAGAGAGAGAAGGAGACACAGAATCTGAAACAGTCTCCAGGCTCTGAGCGGTCAGCACAGAGCCCGACGCGGGGCTCGAACTCACGGACTGCGAGATCGTGACCTGAGCTGAAGTTGGCCACCTAACCGACTGAGACACCCAGGTGCCCCCTGACAATGGAGCTTTTAAAAGCCCAAGCTGCTTATGGAAAACTTAATAGGTCCATTTATTACTGCTTATTTGAAATAATGACAACTGGTAATTTGAATTAGGATTTCTCTTTTTCCAAGTTGTGAATGGGCAAAAATGATGCCATGTAAGTAACATCAAAGTAGTTTGCACATTCTCTCTCACTATATTTTATTTCTATTCAACAAGAGATCGGGTATCTCAAAGTCAAGATGGCAAACGGGCCATACACGAACCATTGTGGAAAATGGATTAATAGAAACTGTAGACAACAGACATCCTCTCTTTCTGCAAACCCTCAGGAACCCATGTCATGGAGGGCTTGGGTTTATGAGCATCGGTGACAAGAGGTCTCAACAGGTTTCTGGAAGGCAGAGAGAATGTAAGACCTCAAACCACAAAACTCCAAGGAGAAAACAAGCAGCAAGCTCCTTCACATTCATCTTGGTGATGAGTTTTTGAATCTGACACCAAAAGCAAAAGTAGGCAGGGGGGGACTACATCCAACTACAAAGCTCCTGCAGAGCAAAGGAATCCTTCAACAGAATGAAAAGGCCAACCTACAGAATGGGAGAAAATCTTGGCAAATCATGTATCTGATAAGAGGCCCTGGGTCAGGGGGTCCACAGGCCACATGACCCCAGGGTAGGCTACAGAGGAGGCAGCCAACAACGTCACCAGGGAAACCCTGTGGAAGTGGAGCTTCAGAAATTTCAGCTGCTGTGGACCGGGCTGTGTGCAGTGATTCCATGATCTTTTCATTCCCCCTAATTCAGAACCCCACACTACAGGGGCACCTAGGTGGCTCAGTCAGTTGAGCGTGCCACTTTGACCCAGGTCATTATCTCACAGTTCACGAATTCGAGCCCCACATCTGGCTCTGTGCTGACAGCTCAGAGCCTGGAGCCTGCTTCAGATTCTGTGTCTCCCTCTCTCTCTTCCTCTTCCCAGCTCACACTTTGTCTCTCTCTCTCAAAAATAAATGAAAACATTAAAAAGATATTTTTTAAAAAATTTTAAAAAGAACCTCACACTTCAAAGTATCTCTCCCCAAGTGTGCAATTAGAGGGTTCTTCTTGAAGACTTAGAACATTTTTAGAGGAAGCCCTCTGCCAGCCGCCCTGTAGGGTCCCCTTGGTGGGACAACCTGCCATGCTCTGTCACCTCAGATGGAGCCTATGTTTACAACCCCTCACTGGTTACATGGAACTCCTTTTCTAGCGATTTATACTTAAACATGGCATCAAATATATAGCAGGGAGAATAGACACTTGAGGAAAGATTACAAGATAAAAGGGAGCAGGAAGAGACAGAGACAAACAGAAAAAAATCACCCTTACCAGAGACATTAAGTCAGAAAACAAAACAGGCCAAAACTAACCAAACACATGAAAATAAACTTCTCTTTTAGGTATCTAGATTATCAATCCTCCCAGTGAAATCAACTAAAAGTACTGAAAAGTATTACATATATTTTCTTAAAACCATGGGTGAACAGGCAAGAAGATACGCTGTCTCACACCTGGAGCTAATGGAGGTGGAAACCCAGACCAGTCGGGGAGGAGAGCAGCCAGCTGGCACCGGAAGGATATTTTAGCAACCTTGAAACCTAACCTTCACTTCTCAAAGCCACCCTGACATAAAAATGAGAGTCAAGGCCAGATCTGATTGGAGCGGGGAGTCTGCTGGGGGATTTTCACCACAAACCCCACTGGGTCCCTCCCTCAGTGAGGGGTGACTCAGAAACCCGTGGCTTCTGCTGAGGGGGTCGGATGATAGGTTTGAAAAAGAAAAGGGCAGAAAGCAATTTAAAGAGGCAAAGATGCTTTAAGAGAGAAATCAGAAGAGGATAGGGGCAGAGGACATCTTCGAAATGATAATAGTTGAATTGTTTCTGCACTGATTAAGTTCACCAATCCATACATTTGCAAACTCTAACAAATCACAAAGAAGATAATTAAGAAAGCATTCACACCGCAAACTGGTGCAGCTGCTCTGGAAAACAGTATGGAAATTCCTCAAAAAATTAAAAATAGAACTACCCTACGACCCAGCAGTTGCACTAGTAGGTATTTATCCAAGGGATACAGGTGTGCTGTTTCAAAGAGACACATGCACCCCCATGTTTATAACAGCACTATCAACAATAGTCAAAGTATGGAAAGAGTTCAAATGTTCATCAATGGATGAATGGATAAAGAAGATGTGGTATATATATATATATATATATATATATATAGAATGGAGTATTACTCAGTGATCAAAAAGAATGAAATCTTGCCATTTGCAACTACATGGACGGAACTAGAAGGTATTATGTTAGGTGAAATTAGTGAGTCAGAGAAAGACAAATATCATATGACTTCACTCATATGAGGACTTTAAGATACAAAACAGATGAACACAATGGAAGGGAAGCAAAAATAATATAAAAACGGTGCCCTCCCTTTTCTCCTCTGCCTTGTAATGGCTGCTCCCGAGACCCAGGGGGCTGCTGCTTGAGGGGAGGAGGACTGCAAGAGCAACCATAGAGAATCTGGGAGTGTCAGTTATGAGGTAAGGATTGTATCCTGGAGCTGCTTTCCCTGCCAGAAAGTCCAGGTGGCACCACCGCTTTAGAAGGTTCTCCATCTTGTGAGAACCTTGTATTTTCTGTGAAGAACATTTTCCTATGGATGAACAAGACAAACTTCTGAAGCACATGATTATTGAACATAAGATGGTCACAGCTGATGTCAAGTTGGTTGCTGATTTCCAAAGGTACGTTTTATATTGGAGGAAAAGGTTCACTGAACAGCCCGTTACAGATTTTTGTAGTGTGATAAGAATCAAATCCACAGCTCCACTTGAAGAAGAAGACAATTACTTTTTGTTATGTGATGTTTTACCAGAAGATAGAGTACTTAGAGAGGAACTTCAGAAACAAAGACTGAAAGAAATTCTGAAACAACAGCAGCAAGAAAGAAATGATAACAATTTTCATGGTATTTGTATGTTTTGCAATGAGGAGTTTTTCAGGAACAGATCTGTTCTTTTGAACCACATGGCCAGAGAACATGCTTTCAACATTGGCTTGCCAGACAACATTGCAAACTGCAATGAATTTCTATGCACATTACAGAAAAAGCTTGACAACTTGCAGTGCTTATACTGTGAGAAGACCTTCAGGGACAAAAATACACTTAAAGATCATATGAGGAAAAAACAGCATCGGAGGATCAATCCTAAGAACAGAGAATATGACCAATTTTATGTCATCAATTATTTGGAACTTGGAAAATCGTGGGAGGAAGTTCAGTTGGAAGATGATCGGGAGTTGCTAGACCATCAGGAAGACGACTGGTCTGATTGGGAAGAGCGTCCTGACTCTGCTGTCTGCCTATTTTGTGAAAAGCAAGCAGAAACAATTGAGAAATTATGTGTCCACATGGAGGAAGCACACGATTTTGATCTCCTCAAAATAAAGTCAGAACTTGGATTGAATTTCTATCAGCAAGTAAAATTGGTCAATTTCATTCGAAGGCAAATTCACCAATGTAGATGTTATAGTTGCCATGTGAAATTCAAGTCCAAAGCAGAGTTAAGGACTCACATGGAAAAGACTAAACATACATCACTGCTTCTTGCAAGAAAGATATGGGATCAACCAGAGTATTATTTTCCAACCTATGAAAATGATATTCTACTATGTACACTGTCTGACAGTGAAAGTGACCTGACAGCTCAGGAACAAAATGGAAATATCACCATCATCAGCGAAGATACATCTAAACTGCATGCTTTGAAACAAACCAGTATTTTGAACCAGTTGGTACTACATGAGGGCTTGAAAAACTAGAAGAAAATGCCACAGAAGCAACTTTTCATGTTTTTCGCTTATGAGACAGACTCAGAAAAATTGTTTAAATTTGAACATCAGCAAAGGATTAGACCCTGGTGAAATAAAATTTTTCAAAAGTACTTTTTAAAAAATAAAGTGAGGACTTTTTGTATTTTTGGCTATAACGTTTTACTATGTAATCATTATAAATGATCTCATTTCATTAGACTAGGTTATCTATAATAAGGAAGACATGTGGGGTGCCTAGTTGGCTCAGTTGGTGGAGCATGTGACTCTTGATCGCAAGGTCATGAGTTTGAGCCCCATGTTGGATGTAGAGATTACTTAAAAAAAATTTTTTTTAATAAGGAAGACATGCAAATAACAAATGAAGTGTTCAAATTATTGATGAAGTTTTTTCCTCTATCACCCATTCTCCTGCAGACTGGTAGATGTAAGAAGTTCCAGTAAATTTGTGTTCAAAATTATTTTTTGTCAAGGATAATTTATAAGAAGTACTATCCCTGTTGTATCACACCAGGCATGTAATATCCATGTACCAGTTTTATGGATGTGAGAATTGACAGTCCACTCAGGTGTTGTCAGCCAGTGGATTCTTAGAAAGTTCCCCATTGGTCTTTCATCTAACCAGTTTAGTATTCATTGGTAATTGTTACCTATTATTTTTTGTAATGGCTGCAAAAGATTTTTCTAATTCTATCATTTCTTTTACAGTGGGTTCTTTACACAGCATGTGTGCTATGGAGCACTGGAGTTTTAAGTTCTAGTTTTCAATTGTTAGTACCAGTCTGTGTAGGCAGTGCCCAAAGACTAATCTTGAAGTAATATAGACTGTCCAGAGTCTCAAGCCTAATCTCCTACCATATGATCCAAATTGACTGGATTTGTAAGTTATATAGGCTCTGACCATGGCTTTAGATTTCCAAGCCTCCAGCTTTGCAGACACCTGCACAAGGCTTTTATTAAAAACCAAGCAGAGAAATGAAAGCCCTTATTATAATGGAAAATGCTTAAATTAAAGATGCAATTGATCTAAAAAAATAATAATAATATAAAAACGGGGGGGGAACCTAAGAGACTCTTAAATATGGAGAACAAACAAAGGGTTGCTGGAGGGGTGTGGGAGGGGGGATAGGCTAAATGGGTAAAATACATTAAGGAATCTACTCCGGAAATCATTGTTGCACTATATGCTAACTAACTTGGAGGTAAATTTAAAAATAAATAAATTATTTTTAAAAAAAAGAAAGAAAGCATTCACACCTTAGCACATAGTAAAATTATATCCCATCAAAGCAGAAAGACTACCTTAAAGGGAGTCAGAAAGAACAGAGAGAGGACCTTTGAGGAAGAAATAGTTGGAGTTATGCTGATTTTTTTTAATTTATGTATTTTGAGAGATAGAGAGTGAGCAGGAGGGAGCAGGGGGAGAGAGAACCCCAAGCAGGCTCTGTGCTGTCAGTGAAAAGCCCACTGTGAGACTCAATCCCAAGAACTGTGAGATCATGACCTGAGCCCAGACCAAGAGCTGAATGCTTAACCAATTGAACCACCTTGGTGCCCCTCTTTTTTTTTAAGTAAGCTCTACATCCATTTTTTTTAAGTAAACTCTACACCCATCAACATGGGGCTCAAACCCATGACCCTGAGAGTAAGACTCAAACACTATATCAACTTAGCCAGTCAGGTGCCCAACAGAGGAGCCAGGAAACAGTGGAGGTAGGTTTTCAGTGTGCTGAGAGAAAATGACAGTCAACCTGAAATCCTAGTCTCAGAGAAAATTGCTGTCAAAACTAAGGGGAAAATACATACACCCATTTCAGGCAACACAGACTGAGATTTCTTGACACAATCTCTAGCACAATCTCATTAGAGGAATTTGTAAAGAATGTATCTGAGGCAAGAGGAAAGTAATCCAGATAGTAAATCACAGGTAAAAAAAAGTAAGTTTAAACAAATGCAAACTGTGTAAAATAATACTAATGCTTCCTAAGGTTTAATCGGGGAGAATGAGAAAATTAAATATTCAACAATAACAATATATAGATTGGGGTTGAGGGTGGGAATGGAATTAAAATGTTCTAATTTGTTGTATATGAAGAAGATTAAAACAGATTTCTCGAGATTTTGAGCAGTTAAGAATGTATGTTGTAATCACTGGGTGATTACAGGAAAAGCACACATAATTTCCAAACTAGTAGAGGAAAACACAAAATGTGAAAAAAAAATCCAAATCATTCAAGTTAAACCACACAGAGGAAGGGGAAGAAAAAGAAATACGGAACAGGCTGGACAAGTAAAAGCAAAGAGTAAAACTTTAAATATACATCCCCATAAGTCACAAGTTTTAATTATGATAAATGCACCAATGTTTTCAGTTAAAAAAAAAATAAAGAGTTTTGGAGGGGACTGAAGAAGAAATCCAAGTCAAAAACGTTAAGTGAGGGAAAACTTGAAAACAAAAGTGTAAGTAAACCTACAAGCACATTCTAAACAAATAAAAACAGAATATCAAACTACATAGACTTTTCATTCGATAATTATCGAGAGCTTATCATGTGCCAGGCACTGTTCTGGGCAACTGAATACATCAGCAATGAGAGCTGGTAAGGATCCTTTCTTTCTGAATCGTTTAGTGGTCCTTGAAGGAGCAGAAAATGAACAAAAAACAAATTTGTAAATTACAAAAGCTATGAGATGTTCTCTTGTAAAAGAAGGAAAATCACAGAGGGAGGGTAAGGAGGGGGGAGAGCAGAGAAGATGAGTTGAATGCACACCACGGTCTCGAAACAGCTGCCTTGTTCATCAGGTGTAAGTATTCCCATGCATCAAGACAAAACACGGTTTTACATTGATATGCACCACAAAGGGAGGCATCACATGTATAAAGGGAATAATCAAATCACAAGAGGAAACAGACAAATCTCCATGTATGGTGACAGATTTTAACACACACCTCTCATTGCTACAACAGGCAGATACAAAAAAATCAAAAAGTACACAGAAGATTTAAGCCACATGATTGATAAGTTTGACCTAATGAGCATATGTAGACTATTTCATGAAATTTCTGAGCCAGTTGTTTACAAGTACGTAGGAAAAATTTATTAACGTTGTTCTTATGTTTATCCATGAAGAAATGCTCTAAAATTTTTGAAATAACATAGACAACATTTCCTGACCACAATGTAATTAAAAGAAAAGTAAATAAAATGTCATACGTTTAGCAATTGGAGAACACAGTTTTAAATAACTGATGGGTCAAAAGAGACAAAAACAGAAATTGATCAATATTTGGAATGAAGTGTAATTAAATTACTGCATTTCAAAGCCTATGAAAAATTAAAATTTAGCTTTCAGTGTGTATTAGGAAAGAGAAAGAATGAAAATTAATCAGCAAAATACATATCTGCTTCAGATCCTGTGTCTCCCTCTCTCTCTGCCGCTCCTCCACTCATACTCTGTCTCTCTCTCTCTCTCTCTCTCTCTCTCTCTCAAAAATAAATAAACAGTTTAAAAAATTATTCAGTTTCACTGAAGGGTAAATTTTCTACAATCCCTGGCCTATGCCTGCTCCCAGAAAAGAACCTGCAGTGTAGACAGGGTTGCTTAGAGCTCTCCCCAACCTGCCCTTCTCCTCCTGTCCTTGCCTTGGCTCTGATTGCTCATGGGCTGGGGGAGAAGAGGCAGGAACACTGAAGACCAGTCAGGTGTAGTCTGGCCTTGGTGGGGGTGGGGGATCGTGGCAGAATACTTAGTGGCTCTTCCCCCACCCAGGAGACCTTTAATGAGTCTTTAGAGAGTCTTCCCTGGGAATCTGCAATCACAAGTCCAACAGACGGCCACTCTCTCCCCTCCCGCCGGTTGCTTCCATGTCTGTTCCTGGTGCCTGGACTTCCAGAGCTCTTGTCCACACAGAAGCTGTTGGGATCCCTGCTGGGCCCCTGGGCAAGTCCCCCTCAAACTGGCTTTGGCTGCATCCCTACTGTATGGCCCACATTTGATATGAGAAACCTATACTTTTGCCCCTCCCCCGCTCCCTAGTGAAAGTTTTGACTGCTTCCAAGACAGCCGCCACCGTGTGTACCCTGCTCCCTCCACAGAACACAGCAATAGCCTTCATGTATCCCATGGGACCAGCAGGCAGCAAAGCCAAACTCCAAAGGAAACACATCAAGTCTCTTAACATACACGACCCACATCCCTCTGGCAGCATCAAAGTCCTGAGGCCACCTCACTAGCTTTTGGGAAGAGGGAACCTCCATCTCGCTGGACATGGCACGCAGAGAGGAGTCCCTGTGGGGCTTCCCTTATATAGTCACACGGTACACCTGGGTCACCTTCTGCACTGGGGGGGGGGGGGTGATTGCTCTATAGATGAACCCCAAGAATTGACCAATTCTAATTTGTCATTGTCCTTATAATTGAGGGGTTCTCTTTTAAAAGTCATTCCTCCTGGGATGCCTGGCTGGCTCATTTGGAAGAGCATGAGACACTTGATCTCAGGGTCATGAGGTGGAATGCCATGTTGGCTGTAGAGATTACTTAAATAAAACCTAAAAAAAAAAGTCCTTTCCTCTTGATCCCTTCAAATATCTATCAAATTAGTTGAAGGAATAAATCTCACAAAACTGGTTCTCGCTTCTTCCTTTGGGCATCCTATGTGGATCTTCTGGCATAGAGCTTTTGACTGTGGGGTATCGGCAATTAGAAAGATTCAGGTGAAATTGGAGATATTTATGTTAACATCCTGCCACATTTACCCCAAGCCTTTCACATAACCTTCGGATGCAGATTTCAAGTTAATGCAGGTTGTTTATATTGGACCCTACCTTTGACATCTGATATTCAACGTGTCACAACCTAACTGAACGCTGTGGCTCCTGACTCTACCCTTCCCCTGAAAATCTTACCTATCACCCTGAACTTACCTATCACTCCTGTTTCTGAACAGAAGCATAATCATCCTACCCATCACCCACATGGACACATCCTACACATCCTTCACAGTAGACTTCACACCTAAATACTTCCTCAGGTCTTCTTCTATAAATCCTTGTTTAAATTCCCCATCATGAGTCATGACTATCACATATTTCAACAACAGGGATCATGCACACATTAAACGCTGGAAATACCACAGTCTTCAGCACTGAAATAGAACCATCTTCAGGGAAAACTGGGACATAAAATATGTTAAGAGAAGTGAGTGAGCAATATTTCAATTGTCAAGTGAAGAGATAATGATTTATTTGATTTACTGGTTTTTCTCTGGGTATGTGTTACCTTCCAAAATAGAACCTAAGGTTGGGAAAAAAGAAGTTAGATCACATAAGCTGCACATTCAAACAGCCCTCACACAGGTTAATTGTATTAAGAATGCTTCTGCATATCTCTGAGAGAAAATATCTTTTAAACGGTTCTGAAATGAAAAAAGTCAGGAGAGAGCATGAATACTTTGCTCTCTAGAGATACCATCACACAGATGAGTCACTTACAAGGAAGTACTTTTGAACATAAGAACTGCATGATGGCAAAGAGTACTTTGGTCTCACTTTGGCATTTGACACATGTTTTCTCATGAGAGGATTTTTTTTCCGTGTTGCTTTTACTGTGTTCTGAATACTGGTGATGAATCTTAGAATGAGTGGGTATTTAGAATCTTAAGTTTTCCAGACTTAATCTCTAATCCATCTCCCGAAGAGTCACTGATATGGTAAACACTCTCAGTCATGTTCACAGACAAAACAAAGGACAAATAAAAATTCTAATAATTTGGATTTGGGATGTCTGCAATCCTTGTGAGTGACTGAGAGTCACCCATCTAACTTTGAAATTTCTCTATTATTTTAGCAAGACAGAACCTTTCATCTACTTACTGCAAATGTCATAGCATGGAAGGGTAAGGAGAGATTTTTCTGGTGTCAGAAAACAAGCACTAGAGGGAATGAAAAACCATCAATAACAATAAAGATGCTCTGAAGGAGAACTGGGTACCATAAGATTTATCAATCAGGTTCTCACAGGAAAAAGATAGTCTGCTCTCATTAGGTACTTGGAGAAAGGTTAGAGAAGGGGCCTCTTACACACTGTGGACACAGGAAATTGAGAAAACATGGGGACATTGATAGTATCGATAAGAAAATTAAATCCCACCTGAAGGGGTGAACGAACACTGGAATTCAGAAGAAGAGTTGGGTAGAAAGGCCACCAAGGGAGGAGCTGTGACCTTTGGCGTAGGGTTGCAGTTAGTCAGAGATGGCCCTGCAGAGATAGACGTGGGAGAATGGATACCCCAGCCTTGCTTTTCTACTTCCACAGGGCCTCTGACTTGGACTTCCCATTGGCCAGCCAGGCAGAAGTCAGAGAGCAAGAGATCCCACCAATGCAGTGCAAATAGATCAGCCTCAGGGGGCAAAGAGCTAGGGTGAAGTGTGATTCTGCAGAGGCAAATGAAAACTATGTGGCCCAGATGGGATTTTTCAGATACAATTGGAGACATTTTAGGTTAGGATGGTCCCTAAAACAGAAAAGAGAGAAACACAGTAAGAGAATCCTGTGACTTTCAGATCTCCATGAACCACAGAACAATCTTCCAGAGAAACCCAATACCTCCCTAAAAAGTACTTGTGACCATGCAGTGCAACCACACATGTGACCAGTGTTTCAGACACTTGACATGTGCAGGATTTCTGATTTGAATTTTCCTGAGTCTTTGAACTCTATATGCCATTGCCTGATTATGCCAACTTTGTGTGAAGAGGGACAGGTGGGAAGGGGAGGCGGTGGGGACTGAGAGCTGGGAAGAGGCTTCATTCTGGTTGGTTCTCACTGCATAACAAACCATTCTGAAGCTCAGTGGTTAAAAACAAAAACCATCATTTATTTGTTCTCATAAAGCTGCAATTTGGGCAGGACTCAGTGGGAATGGATCATCTTTGCTTTCTGCAACTTCGCCTGAGATGGCGGGGCAGCCGGAGGGCCCGCTTCTGCATTGCCTCATTTGCATGGCGGGCAAGTTGGTGTGAGTCACAAATGAAAGGTGAGCTGGGAAGTGGGCCAGTGACTTCAAGCCCTCTGGAAGGGGGCCTCTCAAGAGGCAGCCTGGGCTTTCTCACAACATGACAGTCAAGTTCCAAGGGCAAGAACCCCAACAGGGCAAGGAAGCATTGCCCACATGTAACTTTAGAGTCACAAGGTGTTGCTTCAACCATCTGCTATTAATTGAAACGGTCCCAGATCTGCCCTGTTCCAAGGTAGAGGACACAGGCCCCGCAAGTCAGTGGCAGGAGTAACAGGGTCAGGTTATAGGAAGAATAAGTAGAAGCTACTGTCACAGCTGTCTATGGAAACTACAATCTACCACTATTGCAAATCATCGTAAATTCAAAAGAAAAAATGAAATGGTCTTTACTACCAAAACGTATGCCATATTTTTGAAAGCACCCTCCTAATCCCATCTAAAACATGTTCAAATATGCCCTTCTCAGCTTCTTCCCTGATATTTTTTAATTGTTCATCATAAATCCTCTTTAGCCATTCTATTTTTTTCTCCCGTTCTTCCTGTGATTTATCAGCATATTCCTTTTCTACTAGTTTAATTTCATTATTTAATTGATCGGCATAGATCTTCTTCAGGTCTTCTTCCCGTTGCCTCAGCCTCTTCTCTGTGTCCTTGTAAATGGCATCGGTAAAGTAATCCCCTCCGTTGTTCTGCACCATCTCCTCTATCAGCTCCACCAGCTCCTGCACTTGAGCTTCCTTCTCGGCCTCTGAGGCTCTGTTGTTGAAGGCACAGTAGCGGTTCCCACACTCGCTGATGATGTTTCTTAGCTTCACATCTGAATCTGCTAAGAAGTCACTCAGGCTCTGCCCCTCCAAGTTATCTTTGCGAGTGAACAACATGATCATGTGCTTCAAGGCTGGCTTCCCAAAGACATACTTGATCAATGCCATGGTCTTCTGCTCTTCATCCGTGTAGCGGCCCAGCTGGAGGACCAAGATGATGGCGTGGGGCCCAGGGCAGGAGTAGAGGACACACTGGCTGATTTCCCTGCACGTGGTATCCAGGGTCTCCTTGGTGTCAAAGAGCCCTGGGGTGTCAACAACAAGAAGTTTCCTCCCCTTCCATTCCTTGGATGCTTTTTGACACTTGGTGGTGACAGCATTGGGTGCAATTTTAGACTCAAAGACACTACTCCCCAGGATGGTGTTTGCCGTTGCGCTCTTCCCACTTCCACTTTTCCCCACCAAAACAATCCTCAGAGTGTTGTCCTGAGGGTCTGCCATGTCTTAAAAAAGGGAAGGAGAAGAAAAAGAGTCAATGAAGGTAAGTGGAAACCATCATGTTCCTCTTATCTCCTTTCTGTTTCTCCATGAAAACCTGCAGTAGTGTACTATCCATGTTGGTCCCATAAAGACAAAAAGATGAAACAATTCAATCACCATGGAAGAAACAATAAAGTAGTTAAAGAGTTCCCCTACAAAAGAGTACCAGGTCCAGATGGCTTCATGGGGATCTCACTTAACCTTTCTTAAACTATTCCTGATGACTTAAAACAGAAAGAAATCTTTCCTGTTCTTTCTATGCCACAAGTATGATATTGATCCCAAAGGCTAACAAAGATTTCACCAATAAATAAAGCTACAGACATGTCTCATTTGCGAATACTAATGCAAAAATCCCAAATAAATTGTCAGACACTAAAAAGTAATACCCCACAATTAAATGTGATTTATTTCAGAAATAGTAGGGTGGTTCAATATGAGAAAATGGATTGTTACAATACATCCTCTTTAGTAGAGTTAAGAAGAAAAACACTTTGATGCAGAACAGACATTTCCCCAAATTCAATGCTGTTTTAATAGATACTTCTTTAACGTGATTTTATAGAAATATAAATTTTAACAAATTTGTTACCATTTTTTCTCTGCCGCCTATATAGTTGACTATAATCTTCATTTGGATGAATGAAGAAAGAAAATTAGCCTGTAGAGTCAACAAAGAGAAGAACGATGAGGGAGGGCCATCTCTACCAGATAGTAAAATATTTTAGCCCCTATAATTAAGTCAGTATGATGTGTGTGTGAACAGAGACAGAATGGAAAACAAAAACAGACAATTCAGAAATAGAC
This sequence comes from Prionailurus bengalensis, assembly GCF_016509475.1. NCBI lineage: Eukaryota > Metazoa > Chordata > Mammalia > Carnivora > Felidae > Prionailurus > Prionailurus bengalensis. Next base: position 162,227,279 of record NC_057348.1, on the reverse strand, counting down.
CAAATTGGTCTACTATATTCATGAGTATCCAGTTCAATTGTATCGTGTTACATTTATCGTCCGTAAGGCAGCATCTCACAGCAATGGGAAGAAAGATGGACTAATAACCAGCATTGGGATAACTGCAAAACCGCACAGAAAAAGACAAAACTGCACCCACGTCTTCAGGCCATTCACTTGCTAAATACATTAGAAATATAAACACTAAAAATCAATCCACATAAATACTAGAAGAAACTCAGACCAATCCTTTGTAACCTAGGGAAGGGGCAACTATTTCTAAGATTTGAAAGATTGTAAGGAAAAGGATTCATACATCTGACTACATAACGACCTAAAAGACAGTGGGAGACAACAAACATCACAGACAATTAAAATACGAATGTCAGACTATATCAAAGAGGGTTAATTCTCCTCTTATACAAAGAATACCTAAAAGTAGACAGACAAATTTCCAACAGCTCGATAGAAAAGGGAGCAAGACATAGGAATAAACAGTTCAAAGAAAAAAAAGAAATGCCAATGCTCTTCAACTATGTAAAAACATATGAACACTAACTTAAAGTAGAGAAAATTCCAATATAGGAAAAGAAAATAACTAAATATAGTAAATTAAAATTACACTGAGATACTATTTCTCCACTTACGGATTTGGCAATAATCCAAAAATTTGCTGCTATAATGAGTCAGTAAAGGTTTAGCGGAAACAGGTTCTCTTCTCCATGGCTAATGAAATTGAAAAACAGTCTAAAACCTACAGAGGAGAAATTGGCAATATCGTACAAATTACATATACATTTATTCTTGGATTCAGAGTCCCAATTTTAGGATTTATGCCTGTAGTGGTCAAGGGCAGATCACACCTAAACGTGCAATGTTGGCATACTATTTCTTTTTTTAAATTTTTTTACATTTATTTATTTTGGAGAAACAGAGTGAGACAAAGCATGAGCGGGGGAAGGGCAGAGAGAGAAGGAGACACAGAATCTGAAGCAGGCTCCAGGCTCCCAACAAGCGGTTAGCACAGAGCCTGACGCTGGGCTCGAACCCACGAACTGTGAGATCATGACCTGAGCGAAGTCGGACGCTCAACTGACTGAGACACCCAGGCGCCCCGGCATACTGACTATTTTAAGTGAAAGTAACAAGATACAACCTATGTGGGAAGATTATTAAGACCCTCTTCTGTCCCCCTCCAAACAGGAAACAAATCTCCCATGTAAAAGGTGCCCTTCCTGTCCCAGGAGGTAAAGAAACACCCTTATGACCAGGGATGGGAGATTTAGAGCCAAGAAGACTGTATAAACAGCCCACTACTTTCTACTAATTTACTACCCCAGCCCAAAGTCTCTTTAGAATTCCTCCCTAACAATCCTGAGAAACTTAACAGGAACCCATGGGGGAGGGGAAGGAAAAAAAAAAAAAAAGAGGTTAGAATGGGAGAGAGCCAAAGCATAAGAGACTGTTAAAAACTGAGAACAAACTGAGGGTTGATGGGGGGTGGGAGGGAGGAGAGGGTGGGTGATGGGTATTGAGGAGGGCACCTTTTGGGATGAGCACTGGGTGTTATATGGAAACAAATTTGTCAATAAATTTCATTAAAAAAAATAAAATAAAATAAAATTCAAATTAAACATTAAAAAAAAAAAAAGAATTCCTCCCTAACAGATGCTCCCAAAGTTAAGTTTTCCATGTTTTGTCAATCCCTCACAGATCCATCATCTCTTTGCCTAAAAAGTATAAAAACTGCCTGCCTTGGTCATTTCTCTTCATCTTAGTTTCATTACTGAGCATTTGTGCACACTGCTCTTTTTCCTCTTGTTAATCTGCCTCAAGTGAATGTAATTCTTAGTGCAGCTGGAAGACCTTGAAGGGTAGAGGAAGAAGTTCCCCTTCCTTTTATCCCAGAGCTACACTGACAAAAACACAGAAAAAGATAAGGCATATGTTTATTCTCTGCATCACTATTTGTAATAATTAAAGACCAAAAATATACCAAATGCCCACCAGTAGGAGTCTGGTTGAATAAACTAAGGTACATACACACAGCGGTGTACTATCCAACTGTAGAAAGGAATAAGAAATACCTCTCTATGCCGGGATGGAGAGATCTCCAGGATATTTCACTAAGCAAAAAAAAAAAAAAAAAAAAAAAAAGGCAAAGCGAAGAAAATAATATTTAGTTTACTGTCATTTCTCTAGTGGGGAGGAACATGAACTGTAGGTACTAAATACAACATATATTTCATGCACATGATAAAGCAATGGCAGATCATCTGAACCGTCACCAAAGAAGTTACTGACAGAGGGATGGGAGGAATAAGGCGGGGGCAGGGTAGAAGCTGGAAACTACTTTGAATATACTTCAATTTCATAGATTTGTCTTGAAAGCATGTACTTCCTTCTTTTTGAGAGTTCGAATTACACCTCTTGTCCTTTATTAAAGACCAACATGTGTACCTGCTGTTGCTGGCTGACAAAAATTCAAAGAGGATTTTTCATTGTACAAGAAAAAAAAGCTGAACACGAATACAGCGTTCTGCATTTGTTTCACAGCCAGTTGAGCTAATAGAGAGGACGAGTGGGCCCTTGTCCACGCCAGCTGCCAATCACCTTCCCCGGGAACCTCACACAGGGGTTCACCATCCAGTCACCAGTCTGTGAGCCAGATGAGCACGTGGATTTCTCTCAATTGAATGTGTGCATCTGTTAACAAGTTGTGTCTAAAAGTATCAGAAACACATAAGGGAGGTTATTTGGGGGAGATCTGGGAAGGCGCACCCTTTTTCCATGTACTTTGATGGTAATTGCTTCTATCCTTTATGTCATTTTGTTTCATAAAAGATTTCATAGGAACATTCTGCTTGTGGATAGTGAGGAACATCTGTAAATAGCTTCATAATTATAAACAAAAACTATATTTTAAGATAACTGGTAAAAATCAAAAGCACATGAATTACATAGTATTTGGTGTAATAGACAAACCACACAAAGAATTGGTCCAAGAAACTTGAAAATGCAGTTGCTTCATTGGCTATTGTCCTAATGGGATATAGTGTAAGGCCAAATAGGGGAAAAAACGTCAAGAAAATCTTAAATTGCTTTCAGGAATCCTGTCCTATTCTTAGCTTTTTGTGCACATGTGTAGTTTTGAAGCCCAAGGACAAGCCCAGTGGCAATGAACACCCTTAGCGCCCATACTGTGCCCTTCAAATGCCATTTCCCACCAAAAACATTAAGAATCTTAGGAGAACGTACCGATTCCAGATCTGGGCCAAGAAACGTACAAGTGGATCCTAGACTATCTAGTCATACTAGAAAGTGAGGATTCTATCAAAAACTACTCAGACCGTGGGATGCCTGGCTAGCTCTGTCAATACAGCATGCATCTCTTGATCCCACGTTCATGAGTTCTAGCCCCACATTGGGTGCAGAGATTACTTTCAAAAAAAAAAAGTTTGGATCTTACTGAAAGGACTACAGGGCCAACTTGAAGAGGCTGACTGGACAGAGATGGGGTAATTTGAGTACCAATGATAATAATAATTTCAATGGATTAAAATTCATCAAATATGTTGAAGTTCATGAATTCATAACAATACCAACATCGCAAAAGAAGTGAAGTGTTCTCTTTGGGGTATGCTAGGAAATGATGTCATCAGTCTGAACATGGACAAAAAAGAATCAAGCATTCCTTTTGTCTTATTAACTACACCTTATGGAAACAAAGGTATGATTCAGGGGAACTTTCTTTTAAAGGATTATGCCATCCAATAAATGAAGAAAGATTGATAGAATTATAATATTATATTTTGTGACCGATAATGAAACAAAGTTACTCTAGGCTATCATTACTGTCTGCTACATTACAGAAAGAGACAGAAGAATATATAAGGTGCCTTCTGATAGACGTTTACAACTGCACCTATGAAATATTGCCACCCAAATAACCAGGCAAGCCTTAACCTGATCAAGCCTCTCCTTAAATTTAAACTTATACAAAACACGGAAACTGGAAGAACATGTCATATGACGTCTTGAGGATTTAATGAGCAAAAAGTACACTGTCCAATTCTCTTGGAAAAAGGACCAACCATTCCGAATACAGTGGAAAACCAAAAACCAAAAACATTTTACAAAAAGAAACAGGAAGGTGAAAACTTATTTATCAAATTAAATTTAAGAGATATGAAAGAATCAAAATTTATGAACCGTATTTGGAGCTGATTTCAATTTTAAATTCTAGGAGAAGATCTGGAATTGGAATAAACCTGGTAATTGTTTAAAAATTCTAATTGCTTTTTGAACTCTGATCATGGTATATTTTAATGATCTTTATCTTCCAGACATACATATGTAAGTAATTACTGATGAAGTGATAAAATTTTTAGTATTCTAGTAATTTAATACTTTTTAGTATTCTAATGTTTAAAGTGTATGTATGTATGTATTTAATCTCTACACCCAGCATGAGGCTCAAACTCACAACCCTGAGATCAAGAGTCCCATGCTTCCCACTGAGCCACATAGGCGCCCCCACTTTGTTTCTTGAAATGAAGAGATTGATGTGGCTCAGAAATGCTGAGAGTGTTGCCCAAGGTCACTGCGCTAATGGGCTTTGGGCAGAGAATGGATCCAATGCAAAGTATGTCTGACCCTACACTCATGCATAACCCTTGCACACTCTGGTCTCTTCTTGGTTCCTTCTCAGGTCCTTGATTCTACATTTCTGTTTACATTGGATCAGAAAGAGATCATGGGAGGCCAGGGGAGATAGATCACTCTCTGTCCAGAAACATGAACTGGTAGCAACCCTGGAAATAGGGAAGGCAACCAAAGGGCTTCACACATTTGTTTTCTATAGAATAGCTCATTCTCTCCCCCATGGCACCCCTTCCTTACCTCCTCTGTTACACTGTCGATCACACCATTTCTCTCTTACATGTTGGAAAGGACACAGCCAGCTGAATTCTAAGCTTCCTATGCCATTTGTGACCTGGGTATCCCGGGGAATTTCATAAAACCACACGCACACCATCTGGGATTCAGATTTTCTTTCAGGAAAAAAGAGGGATTGGGACAGACTGGTCTCTAAATTGCCTTCCAGCTCTAAAGACCTGCCTTGAGGACACTAGTTTCCCACTAAGGGAAATGGATGGGGTGTCAGGCAGCACTCACTCTGTCATGACAGGAACTGATGGAAGATATGCTGTTCAGCAAGTTTGTCCTGCTAAATAGGAGACAGTGTGGACATGGGCCACTCAATCTCCTTACTCCCACACTTCCTCCCCCAGGACCCCTGTGGCAGCATCCTGTTTGCTGGGCTGCTGGCACGGTACTTGATCCCCTCTCGGACCAGAACCCACACCCATGCACAACCCTATGTCCTGAGACCCTCACGGTTCCATTGCTCTGAGGCGAGGCTCACCTTCTTTTGAAGGAGCTGAGTTCCCCATTGTTCTCCAAAGAATCTGTTTGAGCTGCTGCTTTTGCTTTCACTGTGAGGAAAATGTGTTTGCACCCTTTAAACCTCTGAGGCAGGAAGCTCAGATTGGGTGGAGCTAGTGAAGGAACTATTTGGCTTTAAAGAGACAGAAATATTGCCCTATAATTGGAGGAGTGCTTTAGTTTTACCAAGGTGTAAGCTTTTTCTCCATGTGCCTGCTCTCACACCAAATTTTCCAAAGCTATATTTGTTGTTTGGGGTTATACTGGTGGATCCCAAAGGCCCTTATTAAGTGACCCAAATCATGCACACAGAGCCAGGCATGGTGTTGGATCATCTTCCCTGCATGACATGGGAGACTCTGGTGTGATTCTAGGAAGAAGAAACTCAAATGTGTGGTTAGATGTGTCCAAATTTAGAGCCTGGGATACTTCCCAGTGATTGTATCATATGGGTTTTCATGAGAGTCTTTCATGAAGGTCTCAAGTTACTCATTAAATTTACCAGCCTTCGTGTACAAAGCCAAGAGTCTAAAGCATTGGGAGCCAAGAGAAAAAAAGGAAGATGTGGCCTGGAAAAAGTCTTCCAATGACCATACACCTTCTCTAGTTTTCTTCATATGGTTCTTTCAAGCCCCAAAATATGCATGACCTGACAACAAAAGATGCACCCAGGGAGGAGATCAAACTTTCCCCTACAACCTTCCTACTTTCCTCTACCCCAGACCCAGGCACAGGTAGATTTTCCCAGATTTAGCCAGTGCATCCATTCCAACCTGCTCTGGAAACTTTGAGATGATAGGCAGATGGTCAAAACCTCTCATGGTTGACCAGCTGTTCCAATTGTCTCTTGCATCATCATAAAATTATAATGTTTTTGATTATATATTTTTGTTCACTACATTGAGACATGGGATTACTTGATGCTCACACTTGAAGGTGGGTACTAAGAGAACTAAATGTGGCAGGAAGTAGTGGACAATGGGGTGGCAACCCATGGAGGGAAGCAGCTAGATTTGGAAATTATTGTATTAATACTATATTATTGGTCCATATCATTAGACCAGTTATTGGTGCTAATGACTTGGAGGGCCCCAGGTAACTGTTTTCCAACTTGCAATAAAGACACAGACCGGGACAAGCTATGTAATTTGCAAAGTCTGGCACAAAAGGAATATGCCAGGCCCTTTGTCAAAAACAAACAAAAAAATTTAAGAATTTCAAGATGACATCAATACAACAGTAAACCCTTCTAAGTACAGGGCCCTGTGCAACGGCACAGGTCACATACCCATGAACTTGGTCTTGATGAGGCTGCATACATAAAAGTCTAGAGGAGAGCTAGAATCATATTTCCTGCTCAAAATATCTCTACCATTTCCTAGTTTCATTTCAAGCTACATATTCCTTGAGGGAAACTTGTCCTTGGATGTTTTCATGGTCAGCTAATTGCTTCTCCAGGTATTATGCTCAGGTATGCTGCTAAGTTCCCTAGAGGGAACAGGAGATGAGTTGACACAGAATCCATGGATGTCACAAGAAATCAGATGCGGGTCTCAAATGGTAACAGCCTTGTGATCATTGGTCAAAAAGGAGCATGTGGCCCCCATCAGTCCCATCCTGAGCCCTAAGTTAGGAGTGATCTCCTTCTACAAGATTCTGGATAGAAGCAGTGTAGCCCCATATCTGAATTGTTCACTTAGCCACGCTCCTGATCATTGAGGGCTTCCTTCCACTTGCACCTATGCTGTGAGCCACAGGCCTCTCCACCGCTTGTCTCCTCCTGCAACCCTGGAAACACAACTTTCCACCCAGGATCTTGCTCCTTCCACATAGTCAGAAGAAGAGAGATAAATGTGGACAAAGCCACAGCTTCCTTTTTTATGTTCTCCTTTGATTCTTTCCATTTCACACACACACACAGAAATGTGGATATAATGAATTTTCAAAAGGTGTGGGGTCATTAAGAGACATCCTTTGAATTGTATGGGAGTCTTCTTGTGGGGCTCAGGGTGTTTTCTGCTGCTCAGATCTAGATAATCTCAATGCTCAACTTATTAAAATAGTGCAGAAATAATAACAGTAGTTTAAAAGAATCGTTCCTCCATTGTCCTGTTTCTTCTACATATCATCTTGGTAACCTTGGTGGATCCGTTTCCTATGCCTCCATAACAAATTCCCAAAACATTAGTAGCTGAAAACAATAAAAACTTCATCTCCTGCAGTTATGGAGGACAAGAGCATGGTATTAGTGTTATGGAGATAAAATCAAGGTCCTGCAGAGCTGGTTCTTTCTGGAGGCTCCAGGAGAGATTCCATCCCTTGCCTCTTACATCTTCTAGAAGCTGCCAGCTGTCCTGGGCTTGTGGCCACATCACACGAGTCTCTGCTGCCTTCATCACATTGCCTTCTTGCCTCTCCTTAGAAGGACCTTTCTGATTACATCTGGGGCCCACCCAGATAATCCGGAATAATCTCCCCATCTCAAAGTCATTAACTTAATCACACCTGCAAAGATGCTTATGGAATAAGGTAACATTCACAGGCTCTGGGGATTAGAGTGTGGCCATCTTTAAGGGGCCACCATTCAGCCTGCCACATTTGGGTGAGTTAACCTCTCTGCAACTCACTCCCCTAATCTTTAAAATGGAATACTTTCTTCAGACGGTCATTGTGAAACCAGATAAATTTGTACACATGAAATGGTACTCAAACCATAGTGATCAATAGGTATTAGTTAGAAGTAGCAATAGAACCCTCTATGCTAGTCTCATAGATTACCCTTCTAAGGCTCACCTACACATCAGAGATGCTGTCTTAATCAGTTTGCACAAGCATAATACCACAGCCTGGGAGCAGGAACTACAGGAATTCATTTCTCACAGTTCTGGAGACTGGGAAGCCCAAGCCCAATGTGCCAGCCAACTTATTTCCCTGGGGAAGACTCACCTCCTGATTTGTGGATGGAGCCATCTCACCAGGTCCATACATGAAGGATCGAGGAAGCAACTCTCTGCTATCTCTTCTTACAAGGGCACAAATCCCCTCAAGAGGACCCCAGATTCATGAACTCATGGAAACCCACTTACCTTATCCCCAAATACCATCATGTTGGGGGTTAGGGATTCTGGAGCCTTCTCTCTTGGTGCCACATAAAACTAGTCACTTCTACTTTGTAACAATCTCTTTTAGGTGGATATCACTCAAGGTTTCCTGGTTTCTCCCCACTCACCCCACCCCCAAAGGGCACTGCATGAAAAGGAAGACTCAGCACCTCACAGCCTGTCTACCAGGATAAGGGATCTGGATTATCTATACCCCTGCACTCACATGGCTTTAATGAAATTGTTTTCTGGCTCCACGGATGTGCAAGAAGAGCTGCCTCTTGCAGGTTAATGGCAGCCATGTCACAAAAGAGATATAGGTGTTAGGTGTGACAGTGCACTTGGGGCTGAAACCCTCAAAGGAAACATTGACCAAACCCTCATGAAATAAGGACCATCCCCCCCAAAGAGCCTTTTACTGTCTTCCACGATGTTATATTCGGTTATGAACCGCAACCATTCAGTCCTCTTCTCAAACAGGTCTCTGCTTCCTCCTAAGGCTTCTCCGAAGATCTTCCAAAAGTGACCACTCAGAATTTGTGTCTTCACCAGAGGGTCACAGTCTTGGAGCTTCAGGGGAAAAACTGTAGGACGTGCTCTGAACTACTGTTGCCTCAAAGAGACTCTTCAGAGCAGGTTTCCAAGATGGCAGCACTGACTCAATGCTCAGACTATGCCAGTGAGCAAAGCCAGGACTACTGGGACTCTCAGTCTGGAAGCATATGTACCTCATGAAATCAGACGACTGACTCAAGATCCAGCAGAGTGAGAAGTAATGACATAGGACTGAGTGAACGGATTCAAGATGTGCCATTGTCGGTTATTTGTTTGGAATATTGATGGCACTCTGATGTTCTTCTTGAATGGCTATGGGTGGAAACCTTATTTCTTTCTCTTTAAATGAATTAGTAGACTGTGGATCTGTAAACCCACAACAACCGTCTTTAAACATTACCTCATCTTCACCTACCCTCAAAATTCAGAAACAAATGCTTCTACTGAGTTTCATTCAATTTCATCATGATAGAACCATTTGCATAGGTTTAATAAAAATCTGTCCTCTTGTTTACAAAGATACCATTGGAAAAATCGATTCTGCAGCAAGGCCATATGTACAGTGTGATATCTGAGAGGGATTGTTGTTTAATCAAAGACCATCAGACCACTGCTAAGGAGCAATTGTTGGTGTTACATGTGGAGCTAATGTCTCCAAAACCTTCATAAGAAAACTAATATGATTTCTGGCTTCCAGGATCCCAATCTCTGGGAGTAAGGAAGTCCACTCCCAGGTAGTCCAGAAACCCAGGCAAATTTTGGAGACCTCAGGAAGAGGGAAAATCCCTGAGATTTATGGGTACAGCATGCAAAGTTTACTGGAGCAAGTGTTTGGGCCTCGGTTTCCTACTCCTAGGATAGAAGAATGGCAGGGGCTTTGAAAAGTCTGATTCAAAATTCATTTTGAAAATTTCCAAAAGAAGTTTATCCTTTGGAATTGATAGTTGCTTAATATGATTAGGCTCTAGATTTCCCAAGCAAACTCAAGGAGGCTTTTCCAGTTAATTAAGATTCTTGCTGCATCTGTATAAATGATCAGGCCATGCATGGTAAAAACAATCTTCTAGGATCAACAATACTTGTTGGAGACTGTTTATGATCACAAAGTAGAGAACGCTATGAAAATGATCCAAAACTTAGAAATAGGCAAGAGAGATTACTGGAGTGTTCTATTGTTCTGTGTGGTGCTGTGCTTGATGATCTGCTGTGATATTTTACAACACTTTAAGGACAGAGAGAATTTTTGCATATCTCTGCCTTGGAGATACTCAGCGAATTTTCTGTCTGGTGGAATATAGAATTCAAAAATTACATGTTACTACTCTCTTGAACACATTTCAAATGAACTTTGTGTTTCTGTTTGTTTGTGTTTTTTGTTTTATTCTTTGCTTATTTGTTTGTTTTTAACTAGGTTTCACACCCAGCATGGAGCCCAAACTCAAGACCCTAAGGTCAAGACCTGAGCTGAGATCAAGAGTCAGATGCTTAATTGATTGAGCCACCCAAAAACTTTGAACCAATTATAGAATCAAATTGGTTCTCTAGTTAAGCCATGAGTTGAGCAAAATCTTTCATGTGTTTATACTTGCCCAGGAGTCATGAGTTTGCTTTTTTTGAAAACTGCAGATAAGAAAGAGAGGGAGAAATAGCATGATCCAAGCCTTGGATGTGGAAATAACACTGGACACAGAGAGAGAACAGCTAACAATTTGGAGTGCAGGAATCATTACCAGCCTTTACTGAGGGCCTACCATGTCCCAGGCACTGACCTCTATATCACCTTCGTTCCTTACAAAAGTGTAAAATGGATATTAAAGGGAACAATGATATCTAGAAGAATCTCATTCTTGGAAGAGGAGTTGAGACTGATTATAATGACTGTTGAATACCAGGCCAAGGAATGTGGATTCTAAGCCCTAGGCAGTAGAAGATTTCCAAGAAGCAGAGACCTAAGAAAACTATCCCAATGGGCTTAACCTGGTAACTGCAACTAGGACTGGAGAGGAAGAGATCAGGGGTACTGTACCCTCACTGCACACACTGTCCCTCTCTTACCATCCATCCTAGGTCGAATTGTGTCCTCCTAAAGAAGTGCTAACCCCTGGTACCTGAGAATGTGACCTTCTTTGGAGCACGCTCTCTGTGATGTCATGTCATGAAGTTAAGGTTGAGCCCTACTCCAATGCCTGGAATCGTTTCATTCACAGTGAGGGAAGTTTACACACAGATACACACAGAGAACACCATGTGACAAAAGAGGCAGAGATTGGAGTGAAGCACCTAGAAGGCAAAGAACAAAGCACGACAGCCTGCACCAGAAGATTAGAAGCAGCAAAGTAGGATCCTTCCCCAGAGCCTTCATGGCGAGTATGGCCCTGGGAACGTCTCGGTTTGGCACTTGTAGCCTGTGCCAGTGAGACAGTAGCCATAACAATGAGACAGTAAGCTTCTGCTCTTTAAGCAACAGTTTGTGGTCATTTGTTACAGCAGCTCCTGGGGGAACTAATATAGATTTTAAGGCCAAGAAGTAGGGTCCTGCTCTGGTAATTACCAGTCGTTTTGAAATTGAGTAATGCATGGAGGCTCCAAGAATTCTGAGGCACGTGATAAAAAAAAGGCCTAAGAGGATGTCGGTGGTATGATGAACTTCAAGGTCACTTTCTGGTGAGGTCCCAGAGAAGGTGGGGACCACGCTGCTGGACATTGGAGGGATGATGGCACTTGCTATAAAATGGCAGGGGGCAGGGGGCAGGGAGGTGGGCTAAACTGAGGTGGGCTGCTGGGTGGAGAGCAGACCATGTAAGTGATGAACTTGAATATTTAGCTGAGGAGAATTAAGAGAACAGTGTGGAAGGTGCAGCCTGGTATCTACTTGCTGCTTCTAATGAAATGCATGAGGAAAGAGAGTGGTGGCCTATCTGCCAGCCAAGGAGCACCAGGATCGCCAGCTGCCAGCAGAGCCCAGGAAGAAGCAAGCAAGGTCCTCCCCTCAAGGCTTCAGAGAGCGCACGCCTCTGCTGGCATCTTGACTTTGGACTCCAGGAGCTACCACACAATCCATGTCTCAGCTGTTTCAACTGCAGTTTGGACGACCTGTCGTGCAGTGCTAGCCATCCAGTATGTCCCCTCCACCTTGCCCCTGCCTGCTTTCTTTCCCATCCTCTGAGAAACCCAAAGGTCTCCCCTTCTGTGGCACGGTGTGAACAGGGCAAATCTTCTAGACTACACTCCTCCTCATTCCCGGCACATTTCTGGCCCAGATGGACCCCCGGTCTCCCTGATGAGAGAGAGCTTGGGGCTTTCTCAGAACTTAGATTTCAGTCCTCTGAAGAATTTTCTTTTTGGAAACAATTATACAACACCAAAACAAAACCTAACAATTGTTTCCTTTAAAGAGACACACAGGAATTTAAGGCCTGGGAGTGGGGTTAAGGCCTCCTGAACTCTGAAGGCAAACAGGCAGACTGCCAGGGTGCCATGAGCTGGGGGGTCAGAGGTAAAAGCAGGCCCCCGTCCCAGCAGCAACAATCAATCCCTCACTCTTACAGAATACCAACACCGCACAAAAGGACTATTTTCTCTTAATAAGCAAAAATGTCTCCTTAATATATGAAAATCACTCAGAGGAAAAGTGTGTGCGCCTGATTCTGCCATGATCAAGATCTATGGCTTGGAGAAAACCCAAACACAAACAGACCCCAAAAAACCACAATCCCCATGTGCCCAAGTATCTTTATGGATAAGAAGTCCTAGATTGTCTCAATACAATGCCTCCTACAGAATAGCATCATGCGAGACTATCGGGGCCTCTCCCAATGAGGAGGAATCCCAAGACTCTCCCCCACCCCGGCATGATTCATGAGCCTGGGCTCACATACCCACACAATTTCTCAGGTGTTGCTTGGCTGTAGGTATAAATCTCCAGGTGGAACTGGGGCCTGTGGCCCCCAAAGGGAGACCCTGAGGAGGGCTGAGTCCCAAGACTCCTGGCTGGAGGACCCAGGTGTAAATACGAGTATGGAACTTTTTTCCCCAGGTCTTTGGCGTCCCTAGGCCATCAGAGTAATGGACACTTACAGATGGTTATGGACACCACCTTTATTTACCAGCCAGCACCAACAGCCATGAACACAAGAAGCAAAGGCACAGGCATGTTTCACCCCGAGTTCTCTGCTACTCTCCACACACACAGCATCCTTCCTCACTCATCCGCCTAGACTTTCCAGTCCCACGCCTCCAAACCCCACAGCCTTTGCTTGGATGGCCCCTGGATTCTTAGCCATTCCTCGGTACCGACGGTGGAAGAGGCGGTTTGGGAGAATGGGGGTCAGGGAAAGAACTCACAGGCTACCAGGACCAGCCGACAGCATTCAGTGATCTGCCCTCTCTGGGATTTACAAAAAGTTGGCAAGGTTTCTGCTGTTACCTTCGTTTCTTTATTTTGGTTTCAACTTGACATCTTTTATTGCTTCACTCATATCTTTGTGGAGTGTCTCGAGTGCTTTATTACAAATGATAAACACGGTAAGTAAATCTTTAACGAGGGATAAAGGAAAGACTGTTACATTTATGGCACCATATCACAGCACAGTTTTTTCTGTTACTGTTTCCCACAGTCCCTTGCATTTTCAAGAAATGGGCAACAGGGTGATTTCTCGTAAATTCACTCATGCACAGAAAAACATACATCTTACTTCAGCCCCAGCAATTTCCTGCCTCACCTCTCCCGAGTCTGTCTTCCTCATCAGGCCACAAAGGCAAGGTCACAGGTTCATGTCTTCTCATTTGTGGCTGCTCTTGTGCTCAAAAGGGACTGGGGCAGGAAGGCTGGGCCAAGGAGAATCCCCACCATGGAGGTCTCACTGGCCTCTGCACAGGTAGCTTTTCCCATCTCTCCCCAGGCTAGTGCTGGTCTGAGGATGAGGTGGATGTCTTCCTGGGAATCTCCAACCAGGGCCCGTTCAAAGCAAGCACAGTAGCTAGATCTTTTGACCCTGACGTGGGCTGAACAAGTCAGTTCTGCTATTTATTAGAACAGGTGCACACGGATGCTGCTATCTTCCAAAATTTTGACCAATTTTTCTACTGGTTGTTTGTTCATTGATTGATTGATTAAAGTTTGTTTATTAATTTTGAGAGAGAGAGTGAGGAGGGGAAGGACAGATAAAGAGAGAGAGAGAGGATCCCAAGCAGACTCCCTGCCAGCACAGAGCCCGACGCAGGGCTTGATTCCAGAACCATGAGATCATCGTTCTGAGGTGAAACCATGAGTTGGATGTTCAAGCAAATGAGCCCCCCAGATCCCCCCACCTTTTAAAAAATTTTTCGCTCAAAACATAAATAACAAACAGCCGAGCAGCCTTATTATTTTGACTATTATTTATTTATCAGGAAGATATAGAACGTGAAAGTTGCACTGAAATGACTCATGTCCAAGCTGTTAAAGAATATAAACCACTCTTTGGAAATACAGAGAGAGGCCAGGGTCTCTCTCACCCTCTGCAAGTTCACCATATCTGCAGTTAGTAGGACAGCGGGACTCTGTATAAAGATGGCTGTCTGTAAGACGGTGGTAACTGCTGCCTGGCTCCCTTTTGACGCTCTTTCGTTTAACTATAATAAGACACCACAAAGGGAAGATAAAACGAGGCAAACTCCAGGCAGCCAGCAAGAAGGAAGAAGAGGGGAGTTGGCAATGTGGCCAGAGTTTGACCCAAAACTAGGACAGGCTTCCATATGTCCTGGAGGAACTCTACAGACCTAGTACTGGTGGGACAGCCATAAGTGGTGCAACATATATATTTTCAAAAAATATTAAAGTCTCTTAAAGTTGTTCTAAGGGCATTCAGCAAATGAAGAAAGACCAATTTCAAAAAAAAAAAAAAAGGTCTACTAAGTAGTAGTAAGAACAGTGAGTCTGTGACACTTGACCATAAGCTGCTTCCTCCCTTCCAACTCACACTCACCTCCTCTGGAAGGAAACTGCATTCTGGGAGGCATGGCCAAAGGTAGGGCTCCCTGTTCCCTCAGCCTTCCAGCAAGAGAGCAGTATCTTGGGAGGAATCAGCTGGCGGTCAGTAGGTTTAACCACTGGGTATAGTGCGGACAGGCAGAGTGGTTAGGGAAAGACGCACAGAGTGGGGCTAAGACAACTGTCACCTCCCGGGACTGTGCAGGCCCTGGCTGCACCCTCTGAGGAGAGACACCAAAGGTTTCACCCTGCAGGGGAAGCAGACTTCACCAGGAAAGTCCAGCCAAACACGCAAACCCCGTGCACAAAGTTGCATTGAAGCGACCAGAGCAGATATCCTTGTCTTATCTCTGATCACAGGGGCAAAGCTCTCAGCCTTTCATCAAGTATGGTACCAGTGGTGGGAGTTTTCACACTGATTTCCTTCAGTTCTTTCAACATGCTTAGAACTGCTCTTTGGAAGCCCTATCTTTGAATCCAATATCCAGGGCCTCTGCCAGGCAATTCCTGTGGCCTCAGTTTTTCCAGTATATGGGTCACACCTTCCTGTTTCATTGTACATCTTACAGGTGTTGTCAAAAACTGGGTATTTTAGGTAACATGGTGTAGTGAATCTGGATACTGATTCCCTTTCTGCCTTTTCTAGGCCTTGATTTGCTGCTGTCTGTGTGTCCATAAGGATACAGAAATTGCTTTTTTAAACAACAAAATAGAAATTATGCAGCAGAAAAGTATGACTGAAATGAAAATTTTACTAGTGGAGCTCAACGATAGATTTCAATGGCTAGAACAAAGATTCAGTGAATTTGAAAATGTAATAATTATAAACACACATGAACTTCACAATTGAGCCCCAAAACACAGGAAGCAAAAAATAACAGGCATCAAGGAGAAATAGACAATTCAACAACAAGCTGTAGACTTCAATGTCCACGTTGAACACCGCATACCACAGCTAATCAGAGGGTCAAAACAGAAACAGAAGATGTGACCCAGAGATAAACCAATTAGACCTAACACTAGAACACCTTACCCAACGAAGTAGATTATGCATTCTGTTCAGGTACACAGAGAACGTTCTCCTAAATATGGCCAATAGGCCATAAAATGGGCCTCAATAAATCTAAGAGACTTGAAATCCTAGAGTATAACAGGGGGTAAGCTCCTTTACATCAGTCTTGGCAATAATTTTTTGGACTTGACCACAAAAGCAAAGGCAGCCACAGATAAAATGAACAAGTGAGATTACATCCAACTAATACGCTTCTGCCTGGCAAAGGAAACCATCAACAATACAAAAAGGCAGCCCACTGAATGGGAGAAAGTATTTGCAAATCATATATTTGATAAAGGGTTAATACCCAAAATACATAAAGGACTCATAAAATTAATAGCAAAACCCGAGCAATTTATTTAAAAAGGACAGAGGAACTAAACAGGCATTTTCCCAAAGAGGACATCCAGGTGGCACATAGGTGCATGAAGATGTGCTCAGTATCACCATCATCAGGGGAAACGCAAATCAAAACCACAATGAGGTTTCCCCTCACACCTGTTAGAACAGCCATCATCAAGAAGACAAGAGGTAACAAGTGTTAGGGAGGATGTGGAGAAAAGGGAAGCCTTGTGCAGTGTGCACGGGACACAAATTGGTGCAGCCACTGTGGAAAACAGTATGGATGGTCCTCCAAAAATTAGAGGTAGCATTACATTTGATCCGGCAATCCCACTTCTGGGTATTTATCCAAAAGAAATGCAAGCAAGATCTCAAAGAAAGATCTGCACTCACAAGCTCCCTACAGCATTGCTCACAATACCCAAGATGTGGAAGCAACCTAAGGGTCCATCTATGGGTATATATATATATATATATATATATATATATATATATATTGTTCTGTGAAAAGAAAGAGGAACATCTTGTCATTTGCAACAACAGGGTCGAACTTGAGGGCATTATCATAAGCGAAACATGTCGAACAGAGAAAAACAAATACTGTATGATATCACTTTTATGTGGAATTTTAAAAAGCCAAACTGATAGAAATGGAGAATAGAACGGTGGTGACCAGGGTCTGGGGGATGGGGGGATGGGGAGACATTGGTCAAAGAGTACAAAGTTCCAGTTATAAGATGAATACGTTCTGGGGATCTAATGGGCAGCACAGTGATTATAGCTCATACCACTGTATCATACCTTAAGTGTTACTAAGAGAGTAGATGATCTTAAATGTTCTCACTCAGAAAGGGTAATGGTAAATATGTGATGTGATGCAGGTGTTAGCTAATAATACTGTGGTGGCAATTATTTTGCAATATAGAGTGTATCAAATCAACACATTGCACCCTTTAAAATTACAGTGTTACATTTCAATTATATCTCAGTAGAGCTGGACAGCATGTGGGGGGGATAAGGAGGAGGGCCATGGGTGAGGTATCTTCACTAGAGAGAATGAACTGGCAAGACTGGCTAAAAATCAGGCCCCAGAGCATTAGCTTCAGGTTAACTGAAAGCCCTCACTACACATGGGGAGAGGTGACTCCAGAAACTGTAAGTGAGTTGGGCAAAATCGCAGAATTGATTCCAGAACAAACCAGGTCCGGGGCACATAGCACCATACGTTGTTGTAGACTTCTCTCCACAAATTGTATGGCTATTTCACTCACAGCTATTTTCCTCTCTCATGACCTCCTGACAGGAGAAACAGACACTTGGGCCAGAGATACCAACTTGAGGCTAGCCTAAGTCTCCTATGAAAATTCCATCCTCTTCCTGACGTCTGATCTTTAATAGCTGAAAAGACCTCTTTTTCTTTAGGAATGAGGAGATGGCAGAGAGGACCACATTGGTGGCCTTGTCCACACTGATGTCCAGTCAAGGATTCCTCCCTGATTCCTGGGGAAAGAGACTCTCAAGAGGTCATTTTCTAGGAAAACACCCAAAAAGAAAAAGGCAACTGGACATAAGAGTGGTGGGCAGAGGCCAAAACTGAGAACAGGCCTCAGAAATCTAAACTGCCCTTCACTGAGGTTACAGCCCCTTCCGGGAACAAGATGTGGTGCCACAGCGACCTTCAGAAAAGATCAACACAGTCCCAAGCAGGGGGTGGGTTGAGCAGTGGAAACAATGCAAAGGCACCCCTCGTTGGCCCACCCGACCCATGTCCTGTCCCTTTAAATCGGCACCACTGGGCCCTCCCTCCCTGGGCTCTGAGACTTCCTCCCTGCTCTGTGCTGGCAGGAACAGCCTCTGTACTCACAACCCAAGGCACAGCACCAGGTCGCTGGTTTCTGCAGCCAACAGCAGGGCCTGTCACCACTTCTGCTGGAAGGTGAGCACACACGGGGAGGAAGGGAGCCACCTGGGGCAGGGGGGGAGTAGACGAAGTGGGTGGTGTAGGGGGGCTCTAAGGAATTCAGGGCCTGGTTGCAGCTCACTGAGTGGGCACCCGCATTCTACTACCTCCCAAGAAGGGGAGCAGGATCTAGAAAGATAAATTTCACTCTTGCAGGCTTTTCAGGGAGCTCTGAGTTTCAGAACAAGCAAGGGAAGAAGAAATGGTAAGCATCTTTTTCCAGCCCTGGAGTGCCCACACTTTTACTTGGGACTACGTTCTTCGTCCTGCCCTGCTCCTCACCCTGGTCAGAAAGGTGTTTGCTAGCAGCACTGTCAGGGCTGAGCACACTGGAGAAGGCTGCAGACACTCCCTCTGAGGGCATGTGCAGCCAAGGAGAGAGACATTTCTGAGGACAAACAAGTGAGTCTAACCTCAGAACACATCGCAGCGTGGAAATCGTGTCTGTGAGCCAAGCCCCAATCACACCCTCCACTTCCTCAGCCCTGTTCACCCCCAGGGACTTGCAGCAGCCAGCAACAGTTATGAACATGGTCTTCAGACCTCTGCAGTACACATGCTTGTGTGTCCTTCCATATCCCGTCCCCCGCCCAAGCTGCCCAGGGCTCTGTGGGCTGGAGCCCTCTTCATCCCCACACACTGGCTATAAATGAAGGACTTGGACAGGATGAAAGGCCCAGAAACTCAGAGCAGGGACCCAATGCATTAGAATCACTCAGGGGGTTGGGGTGGTACCTCGGTGGCTTGGTCCATTAAGCTTTGAGCCCTGCGATGGATTATATGCTGTCAGTTCAATGCCTGGAGCCTGCTTTGGATACTTCGTCTGCCTCTCTCCTTCTGACCTTCCCCTGCTTGAGCTCTGTCTCACTGTCTCTCAAAAAAATAAATAAACAGTAAAATAAATTTTTTTAATAAAAAAAATCCCTCAGGAGGAGGGGTGAGAGATACCATTTTTTTAACGTTTATTTATTATTTATTTATTTATTTGTTTGTTTGTTTATTTTTTAGACAGACATGTGAGCAGGGGAGGCACACATGAAGAAGAAGGAGAGAGAATCCGAAGCAGGCTCTGTGCTATCAGCACAGAGCCTGATGAGGGGCTCAAACCCACAAACCATAAGATCATGAGCTGAACCAAAATGAAGAGTCAGACACTTAACAGACTGAACCACAAAGGCACTCCTTTTCTCTTATTAAAGTACACATCTATGAAACAAAATGTCAAATATATATTTTAAAGACTCCCATAGATACTCCCAAAAGACAGCAGGTTCAGGAAGCAGGGGACTACTAATATCCAATTGCAGTTAAGATGCTAGGAGTCTCCATGTTCTACATCAGTCAGTGACTCCAAGCCTCTAAACCCCAGGTGTCAGCTCTCAGAAACTCTGGAGGAATTTTTCAAATCCCATCCCAAACCATCGCAAACCTTTGGGAAGTCCCATAGGGGCCAGGAGTCCAGTGGATTTCCTAGAGCACACTTGGTCAGTTCCATCATCGATAAGGACGTCTTGCTTTAGCTAAATTCTTGTTCTTTGCACTGAATCTTCCGGCTGTTTCTTCAGTTCTGCTGTGCAGTCAGTTATGGGAGTTTGCTAATTTTTACACACAAGACCACTACTCACCTGAGGCCTGTGGGATCAACTTTACCAAGGGCTTTGGGGAGCTGAAAGGGGCGTTACGCAGAAGACAAACCTGTCATCTAACGGGTCAGAGACAAGTTATCAATCAACCCTTCCCTTTGCTTGTCCTTGTGTGTTGCCCATGGGACACAGCAGTAGCCAGGTGTTGCCATGAAGAGGTAGCATTTGAAATGGATGGCGGAGCACAGACAGGACTCAGACAGAAACGTGGGAGAGAATGAGTGGTCATGGGGGTGAGCACAAGGGCAGGCTGGAAAGGCCCTGAAACCTGTCCTCTGCAGAGCAGCTGACCCAGAAGGGGAGTGAGTGGGACACAGGGCTGGCAAAGCAGACAGACCAGAGCTGTGCCCTTGTGACCAGGTCCTCGTGAGATCAAGCAGACTCCATCACTGAGTGGCTAGCTGTAGTAAATCCTGCCGGACTTGGGGTCATCGCTGAGTTTCAGAGGCCTCAGATTCGGGGCAGGAACACCAGGAGCCAGAAGGGAGTGTCCCATCTCTCCAGCACACAGGTCATATTTACACAAATGACACAAGCCAAATTCTTTGGTCTTCGGAGAGCAGATCACAGGTTCTTCACATCAGCATGGGAGATAGGTATCTTTCCCAATTTTCAAAAGCAAACTGCAAACTCTCTTCTTGCCCCCCACCCCTGCCCATCCCCGGCCAACCGCCCTAAGGTTGTTCCCCAAATCACTGAGCAGAATTTCTGACTCTCACACTTTTCCAAAGTCTCCCCAGGCTGTGAAATCTTCTGGGAAAACTTTGTGCCTACAGTTAATGCCACTGACATAAATTACCTGGGAAATTCTCAGCTAAGGCTCACTCACTGACACAGAGGACGAGTTATCACCACCACTCTGTCATTTGCATTCAGGGTCCCTGAAAGGACCAACGAGGCTCACCAAAGGTTCTCACGAATTGGTTCCAATACCAACCAGATCCTTCCGGGGTTCTTCCCCAAATTCTGATGTTCAGAGGAGGGCTGGAAGCATGACCTTTTCATTGGGATGTCACCAGCTCTTTGGACCTTGCCTGTGCCACCTTAGGTAGTTATACCTATTCGATAAACGAATGAATGATTGAAGGAATGAAGGAACTAACAGGTTGTGTTTGGAACTCTTTCAGGTGGGCATGGGAGGACGCAAGATGGCCAGGGATGAAGAAGATGCCTATGGTAAGAACTGATCTCAGTGTGTACTTGCCCCTAGGCGTCAGCTCTGGGTCTCAAGGCCATGGGCTAACTCAAGACTGAACAAAGGGGCACCTGGGTGGCGCAGTCGGTTAAGCGTCCGACTTCAGCCAGGTCACGATCTTGCGGTCCGCGAGTTCGAGCCCCGCGTCGGGCCCTGGGCTGATGGCTCAGAGCCTGGAGCCTGTTTCCGATTCTGTGTCTCCCTCTCTCTCTGCCCCTCCCCCGTTCATGCTCTGTCTCTCTCTGTCCCAAAAATAAATAAACCTTGAAAAAAAATTAAAAAAAAAAAAAGAGTGAACAGAGACATTGGGGCACCTGGGAGGCTCAGTCGGTTGAGCGTCTGACTTCAGCTCAGGTCATGATCTCGCAGCTCGTGAGTTCGAGCCCCACGTTGGGCTCTGTGCTGACAGCTCACAGCCTGGAGCCTGTTTCAGATTCATCTCCTTCTCTCTCTGTCCCAACCCACTCGCATTCTGTCTCTGTCTCTCTCAAAAATAAATAAACATTAAAAAAAAGAAAAAGACTGAACAGAGACAAATCCCAGACATGTCCCCATGCTGGGGTGAAACAGCTAGAGCCCCAGCTTTGCATTTTTGCTGGACCTCTGCCCCTGCCCTACTGTAGCATATTAAGTGCCTCGACCAGACTGTGCCTTGGGTCCCACAGGGTACAATGAGGATAGTACATCTACTCTGATCCCCACAGAAGATGTGGAAGGTTGAGACCATGGACTGGAGGGAACACGGTTTACCAGGTAGACTGTGTCCGTGAACAAGGATGGAGGGTTAACTGTGTCTTACTGGAAGCAGGTTTACTAGAGAGAAGAGGGAGGAGGAGGGGAAGTGGAGGAAGGGAAGAAGCAAAGAGATCCTGTCACCTAATACTCTGAGCAACCCTGGGAGACACAACTCTCTGTCACCCCTCCCATTATGCAGAAGACGTTAAAGGCTTAGACTAAACTTGCCCAGGGTTCCACAGCTGGCACATGCGGGGCTGTGATTCCAACCCGGGGTGTCTGGGACTCCCAGGCCTCCCAGGCCTTCTATGCCCTCCTGCATCTCCTCGCTGGGATGGCCCCTGGGAGAAGTCTGGCAGAGGCCTGGGAAGTCGTCGAGCACGGAGCAGCTCTGCAAGGTGCAGACGACCAGAGGTAATGTCAGCTGAAGTCATGGCCTGCGACCTTCGAGGGGGACCCTCCAGAGCAGTGTGCACCTGGTGCCGGAGCATGGACTGGGGGGGAGGTGCAGGCACTCGAGCCAAAGATGGAAGAAAGGTGGCTAAAGATGCCCCCGGAGTCGCACAAGCTCTAACCAGAGCGCCTGGGAAAGGCCTGGTTGGACAAGCAGAAGCAGGAGGCGTCGGTGCCCTCCTCCGTTCAGGAGGCACCCCGTAGCCCCGGCGGAGCGAGATGCGCCCTCTCAGGCCGGCGGCCCAAGCCTACTCTGTCCTCACAGGTTCCCAGGACCCGGACTACCAGCAGCAGCCGCTCGCGCAGGAGCGCAGGCTCAGGCTCATCCTGGCCGGCAGGACCGGAGTGGGCAAGAGCGCCACGGGCAACAGCATCCTGGGCCACAGGCTCTTCCCGTCCAGGCTCGCGGCCACCCCGGTGACCAGAAGCTGCGCCCTGGGGAGCCGCAGCTGGGCCGGGTGGCGCGTGGAGGTCACCGACACCCCCGACCTCTTCACCGCCCAAGGCCGGCACGCGGACCCGGACTGCACCGAGCGGGCCAGCTGCTACCTGCTCTCGGCGCCCGGGCCGCACGCGCTGCTGCTGGTCACGCAGCTGGGCCGCTTCACCGCCCAGGACGAGGAGGCGGTGCGCGGCGTCCGCGAGCTGTTCGGCGCCGGCGTCCTGGCGCGCGCCGTGGTCGTCTTCACGCGCCGGGAGGACCTGGAGGGGGGCTCGCTGCACGACTACGTACGCGCCACCGACAACCGCGCGCTGCGGGCCCTGGTGGCCGAGTGCGGCGGCCGCGTGTGCGCCCTGGACAACCGGGCGGAGGGCGCCGAGCGCGATGCGCAGGTGGGCGAGCTGCTGGCGCTGGTGGAGCGGCTGGCTCTGGAGCACGACGGCGCGCCCTTCACCGACGACGTGTACGGCCTGGCGTGGGCCCGGCGCCACGCGCGGCCGGAGGACACGCTCCGCCTGGTGGCCGCGCGGCTGGCGGCCCGCGGTCTGGGGCGGGGGTGGGGTGGGCAGTGGGGGCGGGGGCGGCGCTGGCTGGAGGCCGCGAGGCGGGGGTGGCCGCTGGCGCTCCTGCTGCTGGGGGGCGCACTGTTATTTGTCCTGCTGCTTCTCCAGCGGGGGGCTCCAGGCCCAGATTGAAGGCTCTGCCCTTCCAAACGTGGGGACCCTGGCGGGTAAAGGGGCTGGGTAAGGCGCTGAGGGGAACTTAAACCCAATTTCAAAGGAAACGTGGAGTTTCAGACTGCGAGTCTTAATGACGCAGGAAGCCTTGGACACTGTATCGACTTTGCAAAGGCTCAAGTTCACTTTTAGAGTTTAGATGTCACTTTTGACTATGTTACACTATTCAAATAAATGTGGTTAACTTTCAAATGGCCTTAATTCATTTTAGTAGTTTGGATGCATTTTTCTTTTTTGAAAAAATAGTGCATTGAATGGTCGTGTTTTATATAGAAAGTGGATTCATGGCAAAGGGAAACAAACATTTTTGTGTGTGTGTGAGCATTTATCAAAACGTAGACACTGTCTTAGTCAGCTTGAGTTGCTATTAAAAAAAAAAAAAACAACGGGAAAGCTTTCAGTTTTTCCCCATTGAGGATATTAGCTGTGGGCTTTTCATAAATGGCTTTTATGATGTTTAAGTATGTTCCTTCTATCCCGACATTCTCCAGGGTTTTTATTAAGAAAGGATGCTGAATCTTGTTAAATGGTTTTTATGCATTGATTGACAGGATCACATGGTTCTTTTCTTTTCTTGTATTAATGTGAGGTATCACATTGATTGATTTGCATATGTTAAACCAGCCCTGCAGCTCAGGAATGAATCCCACTTGATCACAGTGAACAATTCTTTTTATATGCTGTTGAATTTGATTTGCTTGTAACTTACTGAGAATTTTTGCATCCATATTCATCAGGGATATTGGCCTGTAGTTCTCTTTTTTTTGCTGGGTATCTGTCTGGTTAGGAATCAAAGTAATGCTGGCTTCAAAGGTTGAGTCTAGAAGTTTTCCTTCCCCTTCTATTGTTTGGAAGAGCTTTATAAAGATAGGTATTATCTCTGCTAAAATGTCTGGTAGAATTCCCCAGGGAAACCATGTGGTACAGGACTCTTATTTGTTGGGAGATTTTTGATAACTGATCAAATTTTTTATTTCTTCCTGTTTGAGTTTTGGAAGTGTGTGGGTACATAGGAATTTGTCCATTTCTTCCAGGTTGTCCAATTTGTTGGCATATAATTTTTCATGGTATTCCCTGAGAATTGCTTGTATTTCTGAGGGATTGAGATCAGGAACACGACAGGGATGTCCACTCTCACCGCTGTGTTTACCATGGTGTTGGACGTTCTAGCATCAGCAATCAGACAACAAAGAAAATCAAAGGCATCAAAATTGGCAAAGATGAAGTGAAGCTTTCACTTTTTGCAGATGACATGATATTATACATGGCCAGACCTAGATCAGAGCTTCAGGTCCTTAAGAAGAAGGTTTTCTTACAATCAGTGCCACCTTCTGCAACATGGTCATTGTTGATCCCAAACCCCAGAGAATGCAGTCCAACTTAGGAAGAATTTCAGATAATCAAGATACTTATTAACATGGGGCGCCTGGGTGGCACAGTTGGTTAAGCGTCCGACTTCAGCCAGGTCACGATCTCGCGGTCCGTGAGTTCGAGCCCCGCGTCGGGCTCTGGGCTGATGGCTCAGAGCCTGGAGCCTGTTTCTGATTCTGTGTCTCCCTCTCTCTGCCCCTCCCCCGTTCATGCTCTGTCTCTCTCTGTCCCAAAAATAAATAAACGTTGAAAAAAAAATTTTTTTAAAAAAGATACTTCTTAACAGGAAGAAAGAACTTCAGAACAATTGCCTCAGATATTCCATTTTGTATTTTTGTTCACAAACATAGACGAGGCCGAAAATAAATAAATAAAATGAAATAAACATAGATAGACCACTGTTTTAAAAACATACCAGAAATTATGCAACCTTACATCCACATTCACAAATGATTACAAATGCACTCTGGGTTGTTGTTCATGGACTATGTGCACAGCACTTTGGCAAATGATCGCTGCCTCTGGAACATGCATCTTCAGGGCTCATCACTCGCAACGTCTCTGAAACTCCCTCAGCAGAGTCGTCTTCAGAGTTAAAGGCAACAATGGAAGACAAGTCTCTAATGTGTAGCTTCTTTTTGCTTCCAAACACTAGCATGCTTTGGTCACTCACCCTATTTACCAGATTAAGACTGTCAAAAATGAAATTCACTCTCAAAAGGCCAAGTTGTGGTCTCTAAGTGTACTCAGAAATTTAGCACCAGCCACGCCACAAGCTTGCCGTCAAAGTCACCCACACAGATGTAAAGATCATGTCCATTCACTGCTGTGCTCTTGACCGCCTGTCCTCTCCTCAGACTCAAGCATGTGGACACTCCTTGGCACAGATTTTTAGCTGGTCAAGTCTTGGGTCTGACTGACCTTGAATAAGTAAGGCCCAGGGCCCAGAGGGACCCTGACCCACCTGAGATATTGGAGGCCCTACTCCACCTCTCTGAATCCCTAGATTCTCTGTGATTTACACATAAATGTCCCTCCCTGGTGGGATGTGGGAACTTCCTGTCAGTTCTCTGCACGAGCAAAGTGCCTGTCACCTGGATTCCCAGAGCTACACTCATAGGAAACACACACCTCAGTTACAGGAATTAGGATCGGCAAGATCTTGGGGTTCTTCTCTACCAGAATCTCCTCTCCATCAAAGCCCTCCTGTGTGCAACTATGTGATTAAATAAGAGGGATGTCACAAGGACAGGGAGAGAAGAGACTTATTCTTTCCTCCCATCGGCCCTTCAAACTGGCTCCATCCGTGCCACCTGGAGGAAACCTTACACAGGTACTGCCTTAAGCAAAAAACCTCTCCAATCACTATTGGTCACATTCATGTACTCAAATCCTCTAGTGTAATAATCACACTCTCAATTTCACTGAGGGGTGGGGCGCCTGGGTGACTCAGTCAGCTGAGCGCCTGACTTCAGCTCAGGTCATGATCTCGAGGTCCATGGGTTTGAGCCCCACGTTGGGCTGTGTGCTGACAGTTTGGAGCCTGGAGACTGCTTCAGATTCTGTGTCTCCCTCTCTCTCTGCCCTGCCCCTGCTCATGCTCTCTCCCTCTCTCTCTCTCTCTCTCTCTCTCTCTCTCTCCTCTCACACAAATAAATAAACACTTGAAAAAAAATTTAAGAAGGAGTTAACATGGCAGAGAAGTAAGGGAATCCGAAGTTCCCTTGTCCCTCAAACACAGAAGTATTGAGGCGAGAAGGCTTGAAATTCCAGGAATCCAGGCAACAGAGTGACAGAAACATCTCCAGGGGCCCATGGGGACAATGTGATGGGCCATAGATGCATGATTTCAAACTGGGAGAGATTAAAAAGGCAGCGTAGGAACGGAGGGGAAGGATCCCCTTCTGCAGAAAGACAAAAGAAAGCGAAAGAGAGATTGCAGAAGTGGAAGGTTGTATTTGGACAAGAGAAAAAACATGGGTTGGGGAACAGAAAAAATGGAGAAAGAACCAATTTTTAACTTCAGGGCTTTCTCCGGCCTCTTTGTGTACCTGGGGAGGAGGGGAGCCAGCCCAAGCTCTGTAGCCAGCTCCCAGGCACAGGTGGAGAGAGCAATCCCCTCCCTTGAGTGCTGTGGGAAGAAGGCAAATAGCCATTCCAAGGACAAAGGACACTGCAGGACCCCCCCGCCACCCAGAGGCCCTTTGTGACCATACCCTGGAGTGATACTATGCCAGAACTGGGGCACGTGGAGCAGGA
Source organism: Prionailurus bengalensis (assembly GCF_016509475.1). NCBI lineage: Eukaryota > Metazoa > Chordata > Mammalia > Carnivora > Felidae > Prionailurus > Prionailurus bengalensis. The sequence goes on along the minus strand of NC_057348.1, from coordinate 162,200,013 downwards.
TCCTTTAAGACATTGGGGTTTGAATCCCAGCCGACTGCCTGGGAGACCCAAGATCCTGGAGCGAAACAGACTGCCCACTCGTGCTCCTGTGGCACTGTGAGGACGACCTGAACAGAGTGGTCTAGGATGCCTGGTCTGGGGAGGAGACACTGGGGTGTCACCATTTTACTCCCCATCACCAGCAAGGTGGGGCTTCAGGGAATGGACAATGGATCCACACTGGAGGTGGACCTGCTCACACCAAAGCATGCCCCTCTGCACCTGGTAACTGTGTGTCTAACAGAGCAAGACTCAACACTGACTGAACCAGACAGTCCCTCCTCCAGACCAGCACAGGCACTGGTTACAAGGCACCATCAGATATTGGTCCAGTAGTTTTGCATTCTCTGATTTGATTCTTGGTCAATTTTTATTTTATGTATGTATATACATATATATTTCTTCTTCTTCTTCTTTCATCTTCCTTCCTTCTTCTTCTTCTTCTTCCTCTTATTTCTTCCCTTCTCTATGCTGGTTATTCTGGTTGTTGCTTTGTTTAAGCAGACATTTTTAATCTATTCTCTTTATGCCTCTTCTGTATCTCCTTTATTTTCCTCTCTCTCTCTCTCTCTATGGACTAAGCCATACAGTGTCTCTGATCTCTGTTTGGTCAATTTTTTTTTCTTTTCCTTTTCCCTGCCCCTGTCATTTCTCTCTTTGTATGGGATAAGGCCTCTTACACCACCACCACCCCCATTAAAAATTATTTTTTCCAGGCATACTTCATCAAACAAATCAAAGCACTCCTGGTGGAAGGTCCAAACCACCACTAGGATTGGGGAGATAATGTAATCAGAGTCTAAACAACAGAGAGCACAAAACACACTCCAAAAATACCTCTTGAAGGGCCAGGCCCTGGACAACATTATGACCCCCTGTTTTAATATAATAGTCTTCACAGGACCAAGACCCATAAGAAGCTATTAAAATACATAAGCGACATAAAACTAGGCAAAATGATGAAACGGAAGAATTCTCCTCAAAAGAAATTCCAGGAGGAAATGACAGCTAGAGAATTGCTCAAAACAGATATAAGCAATATAACTGAGAAAGAATTTAGAATGATAGTCATATTACTGGGCTTGAAAGAAGCATAGAAGACAGACGAGAATCTATTGCCACAGAGATCAAGGAACTAAGAAATAGTCACAACGAATTAAGAAATGAGGTGCAAAATAAACCAGATGCAGTGACAGCAAGGATGAAGGAGGCAAAGGGTAGATTAAGTGAAATAGAAGATAAAATTATGGAAAATGATGAAGCCAAGAAAAAGAGAGATAAGAACATCCTAGACCCAGAGGGGAGAAATAGAGAACGAGGAGATTCAATGAAACATAATAAATTCCATATCATAAGAGTTCCAGAAGAAGAAGAAGAAAAGAGAGAGAAAAAGGGAAGAAGGTTTACTTGAACAAATTATAGCTGTGAACTTCCCTTATCTGGGGAAGGAAATGGACATCCAAATCCAGGAGACAAAGAGAACTCCTTTCAGATTTAACAAGAATAGATCTTCTCCACAGAATATCATAGTGAAACTGGAAAAATACAAAGATAAGGAGAAAATTCTGAAAGCATCCAGGAACAAACAGGCCTTAACCTACAAGAGTAGACACATAACGGTAGTAGCACACCTATCCACTGAAACTTGGCAGGCAAGAAGGAAGTGGCAGGAAATATTCAATGTGCTGACTAGGAAAAATATGCAGCCAAGAATCCTTTATCCAGCAAGGCTGTCATTCAGGATAGAAGGAAAGATAAAGGCTTTCCCAGACAAACAAAACCTGAAGGAATTCATGAACACTAAACAAGTTCTGCAAGAGATCCTTAGGGGGACTCTGTGAGTGGAATGCTACAAAGACTACAAAGGACCAGAGACATCACCACAAGCATGAAACCTACAGGTAACACAATGACACTAAATCGAAATCTTTCAATAATCACTCTGAATGTAAATGGACTAAATGCCCCAATCAAACACATAACATATCAGAATGGATAAAAAAAAACAAGATCCATCTATATGCTGTCTACCAGAGGTCCACTTTACACCTGAGGACACTTTCAGATTGAAAGTGAGGGGATGGAGAACCATCTATCATACTACTGGAAGTCAAAAGAAAGCTGGGGTGGCCATACTTATATCACACGAACTAGATTTTAATCTAAAGGCTGTAACAAGACATGAAGAAGGGCAATATATCATAATTACAGGGTCTATACATCAAGAAGAGCTAACAATTGTAAATGTTTATGATCCCAACTTGATTGCACCCAAATACATAAATCAGTTAATCACAAACATAAGTGATCTTATCGATAGAAATACTGTAATTGGAGGAAACTTTAATTCTCCACTCACAACAATGGACGGATCGTCTGGGCAAAAAAAATCAATGAAGAAACAATGGCTTTGAATGATACAGTGGACCAGATGGACTTGACAGATATTTCCAGAACTTTTCATCCAAAAGCAGCAGAATTCTTTTCGAGTGCACATGGAACATTCTCCAAAATAGATCACATCCTAGGTCACAAAACAGACCTCAACAAATATAAAAGAACCGAGATCATACCGTGCATATTTTCAGACAACAATGCTATGAAACTTGAAGTCAACCACAAGAAAAATTTTGGAAAGCCTCCAAATGCATGGAGGTTAAAGAACATCCTACTAAAGAATGAATGGTTCAACCAGGGACTTAAAGAAGAAATTAAAACGTATATGGAAGCAAGTGAAAATGAAAACATGACAGTCCAAATCCTTTGGGATGCAGCAAAGGCAGTTCTAAGAGGAAAATACATTGCAATCCAGGCCTATCTCAAGAAATAAGAAAAATCCCAAATACAAAATCTAATAGCACACCTAAAGGAAGTAGAAGCAGAACAGCAAAGAAACCCCAAAGCCAGCAGAACAGCAGAAGAGAAATAATAAAGATTAGAGCAGAAATAAAAAATATAGACACCCCCCCCCCCGCCAAAAAAATACAGTACAACAGATCAATGAATCTAATAGCTAGTTTTTTTCTTTTCTGGAAAAAACAAACAAAATTGATAAACCCCTAGTCGGGCTTCTCAAAAAGAAAAGAGAGAGGACCCAAATAGATAAAAATCACAAATAAAAGTGGACATATCACAACCAACATCACAGAAATACAATTTTCAGGGAATACTATGAAAACTTACATGCCAACAAACTGGACAACCTGGAGGAAATGGACAAATTTCTAGACACCCACATGCTACCAAAACTCAAACAGGAAGAAATAGGAAATTTGAACACACCCATACCCAGTGAAGAAATTGAATCAGTTATCAAAAATCTAACAACAGATAAGAGTCCTGGGCCACATGGCTTCCTAGGGGAATTCTACCAGACATTTAAAACAGAGTTAATACTCATCCTTCTCAAGCTGTTCCAAAAAATAGACATGGAAGAAAGCTTCCGGACCCATTCTGTGAAGCCACCATTACCTTGATTCCCAAACCAGACCAGAGACCCCACTAAAAAGGAGAATTATAGACCAATATCCCTGGTTAACATAAATGCAAAAATTCCTAACAAAATACTAGCAAATCAAATTCAACCGCATCTCAAAACAATTATTCACCACGATTAAGTGGGATTCATTTCTGGGCTGCATGGCTGGTTCAATATTCTCAAATCAATTAATGTGATACATCACATTAATAGAAGAAAGGATAAGAACCATATGATCCTGTCAATAGATGCAGAAAAAGCATTTGACAAAATATAGCATCCTTTCTTAAGAAAGCCCTCAATAAAGTCGGGATAGAAGGAACCTACCTTAACTTCATAAGACCCATATATTAAAAGCCCACAGCTAATACCATCCTCGTGGAAACAAAGTAAGAGCTTTCCCCCAACATCAGGAACATGGCAGGGATGTCCACTCTCATGGCTGTTGTTTAACATCATGTTGGAAGTCCTAGCCTCAGCAAGCAGACAACAAAATGAAATAAAAGGCATCCAAATTGGCGAAGAAGTCAAACTTTCACGTTCCGCAGATGACATGATACTCTACATGGAAAACCTGAAAGATTCCACCAAAAAGCTGCTAAAACTGATACATGAATTCAGCAAAGTCACAGGATACAAAACCAATGTGCAGAAATCAGTTGCCTTTCTATATACCAATAATGAAGCAACAGACTACTTTCTTACACCATACACAAAATTAAACTCAAAATTGATGAAAGACCTAAATGTGAGAGAGAAAACCATTAAAACCCTAGAGGAGAAAACAGGCAATAACCTCTTTGACCTGAGCCCCAGCAATTTCTTGCTCGACCCATCTCTGAAGGCAAGGGAAATAAAAGAAAAAATGAACTCTTGGGACCTCATCAAGATAAAAAGCTTCTGCACTGCAAAGGAAACAATCAACAAAACAAAAAGGCAACCAATGCAATGGAGAAGATATTTAAAAATGATATATCAAATAAAGGGTTAGTATCCAAAATCTATAAAGAACTTACCAACCCAGTGAAGAAATGGGCAGACAACATGAATAGACACTTTTCCAAAAAAGACATCCAAATGGCCAACAGACACATGCAAAGATGTTCAACGTCACTCATCATCAGGGAAATACAAATCAAAACCACATTGAGATGCCACCTTACACCGGTCAGAGTGGCTAAAATTAACAACTCAGGAAACAAAAGATGTTGGCGAGGATGTGGAGAAACGGTAACTCTCTTGACTGTTGGTGGGAATGCAAACTGGTGCAGCCGCTCTGGAAAACATTATGGAGGTTCCTCAAAAAATTAAAATGGAACATCCCTGCAACCCAGCAATAGCACCACTAAGAATTTATCCAAAGGATACAGGAGGGCTGATTCACAGGGGAACATGTACCCCAATATTTATAGTAGCACTTTCAACAATAGCCAAATTATGGAAAGAGCCCAAATGTCCATCAACAGAAGAATGGATAAAGATGTGGTTTATATATACAATGGAATACTACTTGGCAATGAGAAAGAATGAAATCCTGCCTTTTGCAACAACATGGATGGAACTGGAGGGTATAATGCTAAGTGAAATAAGTCAGTCAGAGAAAGAAAGATCCCATATGTTTTCACTCATATGTGGACTTAGGAAACTTAACAAAAGACCATGGGGGAAGGGAAGGGAAGAAATAATTTCAACCGGAGGGGGAGGCAAACCATAAGAGACTCTTAAATACAGAGAATGAACTCAGGGTTGATGGAGGTGGGGGAGGGGGGAAAATGGGTGATGGGTATTGAGGAGGGCACTTGTTGGGATGAGCATGGATGCTGTATGTAAGTGACGAATCATAGGAATCTGCCACCAAACCAAGAGGACACTGTATACACTGTATGTTAGCTAACTTGACAATTTATTGACAATAAATTGTCAAGCTACCTATATATATATATATATTTACAAAAACTTTAAAAAAAATATTACTGAAGGGTAAATCTTCTACTGTCCCTGGCATCCCTGGCATGTGCCTGCTCCCAGAGAAGAACCTGCAGTGTAGACAGGGCTGCTTAGAGCTCTCCCCACGCTGCCATTCTCCTCCTGTCCTTGCCTTGGCTCTGATTCTTCATGGGATGGAGGAGAAGAGGCAGAAACACTGAAGATGAGTCAAGTGTAGTCTGGCCTTGGTGGGGGGACAGTGGCAGCATTCTTAGTGGCTCTTTTCCCCATGGAACACTGTTAATAGCCTTCAGAGTCTCCTCTGGGAATCTGAAATCATAAGCCCAACAGAAGGCCACTCTCTCCTCTCCCATCACTTGCTTCAACCTCTGTTCCTAGTGCTGGACTTCCAGAACTCTGATGCACATACAAGCTGCTGGGATCCCTGCTGGGCCCCTGGGCAAGTCCCCTTCAAACTGGCTTTGGGTGCCTCCCTCCCATGTGGCCCAATTTGATATATGAAGAACACATACTTTTGCCCCTGTTAGTGAAAGTTCTGACTGCGTCCAAGACCTCCACCACCATGTGTACTCTGCTCCCTCCACAGAGCAAAGCAACAGCCTTCATGTATCCCATGACCACCAGGCAGCAAAGCCAACTCCGAAGGACACACAACAAGTCTCTTTTTTTTTTAATTTTTTTCAATGTTTATTTATTTTTGGGACAGAGAGAGACAGAGCATGAACGGGGAGGGGCAGAGAGAGAGGGAGACACAGAATCGGAAACAGGCTCCAGGCTCTGAGCCATCAGCCCAGAGCCCGATGTGCGGCTCGAACTCACAGACCGCGAGATCATGACCTGGCTGAAGTCAGACGCTTAACCGACTGCGCCACCCAGGCGCCCCACAAGTCTCTTAATGTACACCGTCCACACCCCTCTGGCAGTATCAAACTCCAGAGGTTACCTCACTAGTTTCAGGAGAGAGAGAACCTCCATCTCTCTGGACATGGCACGCAGAGACGACTCCCTGTGGGGCCTCCCTTACATAGTCACACGGTGACACCTGGGCCACCTTCTGCCCTGGGGAGATGAACTCCAAGAATTGACCAATACTAATTTGTGATTGTCCCTATAAATTAAATGTTCTCGTTTAAAAAGCCCTTTCCTCTTGGGATGCCTGGCTGGATCATTTGGAAGAGCATGCGACCCTTGATCTCATGGTCATGAGCTGGAGCCCCATGTTGGGTGTAGAGATTACTTAAATGCTGAAACCTAACAGAAAAGGTCCTTTCCTCTTGATCCCTTCAAATATCTATCAAATTAGTTGAAGGACTAAACCTAACAAAACTGGTTCTTGCTTCTTCCTTTGGGCATCCTATATGGATCTTCTAGCATATAGTTTTGGACTGTGGGGTATTGGCAATTAGTAAAGATTCAACTGATATTAAGGGAGATATTTATGTTACCCCGAGCCTTTCATATAGCCTTCTGACCCAGATTTCAAGTTAATGCAGGTCATTTACATTGGACCCTAACTTTGACATCTGATATTGAACTTGTCACAAACCTAACTGAACGCTGTTGCTCCTGACTCTATCCTTCCCCTGAAAATCTTACCCGTCACCATGAGCTTTCCTGTTTCTGAATAGAAACATGACCATTGTACCCATCACCCACATGGACACATCCTACACATCCTTCACAGTAGACTTCATACACTAAATCTTTCCTCAGGTCTTCCTCTATAAATCCTAGTGTAAATTCCCCATCATGAGTCATGACTATCACATATTTCAACACAGGGATCATGCACACATTAAACGCTGGAAATTCCACAGTCTTCAGCACTGAAATAGAACCACATTCAGAGAAAACTGGAATATAAAATATGTTAAGAGAAGTGAGTGAACAATATTTCGATTGTCAAGTGAAGAGATAATGATTTATTTGATTTACTCGTTTTTTCTCTGGTTATCTCTTACCTTCCAAAATGGAATCTAATGTTGGGAGAAAAGAAATCAGCTTACATAAGCTGCACATTCAAATGGCCTGAACACAAGTTAATTGTATTAAGAATGCTTCTGCATATCTCTGGTGGAAAATATCTTTTAAACGGTTCTGAAATGAAAAAGGACAGGGTAGGAATACTTTGCTGTCTAGACATACTAGAGTCACTTACAAGGAAGTAGTTTTGAACATAAGAACTGCATGATGGCAGAGAGTACTTTGGTCTCACTTTGTCATTTGACACATGTTTTCTCATGAGAGGATTTTTTCTTCCGTGTTTTTACTGGATTCTGAATACTTGTGATGAATCTTAGAATGAGTGGGTATTAAGAATCTTAAATTTTCCAGACTTAATCTCTAATCCGTCTCCCCAAAAGTCACTGATATGGTAAATACTCTCAGTCATGTTCACAGACAAAACAAAGGACGAATAAAAATTCTAATAATTTGGATTTGGGATGTCTGCAATCCTTGTGAGTGACTGACAGTCACCCATCTAACTTTGAAGTGTCTCTATTATTTTAGCAAGACAGAACCTTTCATCTACTTACTGCAAATGTCACAGCATGGAAGGGTAAGGAGAGATTTTTCTGGTGTCAGAAAACAAGCACTAGAGGGAATGAAAAACCATCAATAACAATAAAGATGCTCTGAAGGAGAACTGGGTACCATAAGATTTATCAATCAGGTTCTCACAGGAAACAGATACTCCACTCTCATTAGGTACTTGGAGAAAGTGTAGAGAAGGGGCCTCTTACAAACTGTGGACACAGGGAATTTGGAAACCACAGGGACATTGATAGTATCGATAAGAAAATTAAATCCCACCTGAAGGGGTGAATGAACACTGGAATTCAGAAGAAGAGTTGGGTAGAAAGGCCACCAAGGGAGGAGCTGTGACCTTTGGCGTAGGGTTGCAGTTAGTCAGAGATGGCCCTGCAGAGATAGACGTGGGAGAATGGATACCCCAGCCTTGCTTTTCTACTTCCACAGGGCCTCTGACTTGGACTTCCCATTGGCCAGCCAGGCAGAAGTCAGAGAGCAAGAGATCCCACCGATGTAGTGCAAATAGATCAGCCTCAGGGGGCAAAGAGCTAGGGTGAAGTGTGATTCTGCAGAGGCAAATGAAAACTATGTGGCCCAGATGGGATTTTTCAGATACAACTGGAGACATTTTAGGTTAGGATGGTCCCTAAAAAAGAAAAGAGAGAAACACAATAAGAGAATCCTGTGACTTTCAGATCTCCATGAACCACAGAACAATCTTTCCAGAGAAACCCAATACCTCCCTAACATAGTATTTGTGGCCATGTGGTGCAACGACGCATGTGACCAGTGTTTCAGACACTTGACATGTGCAGGATTTCTGATTTGAATTTTCCTGAGTCTTTGAACTCTATATGCCATTGCCTGATTATGCCAATTTTGTGTGAAGAGGGAAAGGTGGGAAAGGGAGGCAGTGGGGAGTGAGAGCTGGGAAGAGGCTTCATTCTGGTTAGTTCTCGCTGCATAACAAACCATTCTGAAGCTCAGTGGTTAAAAACAAAAACCATCATTTATTTGTTCTCATAAAGCTGCAATTTGGGCAGGACTCAGTGGGAATGGATCATCTTTGCTTTCTGCAACTTCGCCTGAGATGGCGGGGCAGCAGGAGAGCCCGCTTCTGTGTTGCCTCACTTGCATGGTGGGCAAGTTGGTGTGAGTCACAAATGAAAGGTGAGCTGGGAAGTGGGCCAGTGACTTCAGGCCCTCTGCATGGGGGCCTCTCAAGAGGCAGCCTGGGCTTTCTCACAACATGACAGTCAAGTTCCAAGGGCAAGAACCCCAACAGGGCAAGGAAGCATTGCCCATATGTAACCTTAGAGTCACAAGGTGTTGCTTCAACCATCTGCTATTAATTGAAACGGTCCCAGATCTGCCCAGTTCCAAGGTAGAGGACACAGGCCCCGCAAGTCAGTGGCAGGAGTAACAGGGTCAGCTTATAGGAAGAATAAGTAGAAGCTACTGTCACAGCTATCTATGGAAACTACAATCTACCACTATGGCAAATCATCATAAATTCAGAAGAAAAAACGAAATGGTCTTTACTACCAAAACATCTGCCATATTTTTGAAAGCAAGCTCATAATCCCATTGGAACCATCTCTAATCCCTTCTCAGCTTCTTCCCTGATATTTTTTATTTGTTCAGCATACTTCATCTTTAGCAATTTTATTTTTTCCTCCCGTTCTTCCTGTGATTTATCAGCATATTCCTTTTCTACTAGTTTAATTTCATTATTTAATTGATCGGTGTAGATCTTCTTCAGGTCTTCTTCCCGTTGCTTCAGCCTCTTCTCTGTGTCCTCATAAATGGCATTGGTAAAGTAAGCCCCTCCATTGTTCTGCACCATCTCCTCTATCAGCTCCACCAGCTCCTGCACCTGAGCTTCCTTCTCCGCCTCTGAGGCTCTGTTGTTGAAGGCACAGTAGCGGTTCCCACACTCGCTGATGATGTTTCTTAGCTTCACATCTGAATCTGCCAAGAAGTCACTCAGGCTCTTCTCCTCCAAGTTATCTTTGCGAGTGAGCAACAGGATCATGTGCTTCAAGGCTGGCTTCCCAAAGACAGTCTTGATCAATGCCACGGTCTTCTGCTCTTCCTCCGTGTAGCGGCCAACATGGAGGACCAAGATGATGGCGTGGGGCCCAGGACAGGAGTAGAGGACACATTGGATGATTTCCCCGCATGTGGTATCCAGGGTCTCCTTGGTGTCAAAGAGTCCTGGGGTGTCAACAACAACAAGTTTCCTCCCCTTCCATTCCTTGGATGCTTTTTGACACCTGGAGAAGACAGCATGGGGAGCAACTCTAGACTCAAAGACTCTACTCCCCAGGATGGTGTTGGCCGTCGCGCTCTTCCCACTTCCAGTTTTCCCCACCAGAACAATCCTCAGAGTGTTGTCCTGAGGGTCTGCCATGTCACTACCAGGAGTCTCTGTGGTGTAAAGGAAAGGAAGGAGAAGAAAAAGAGTCAAAGAAGGTAAGTGGAAAGCATCACCTCGCTCTTATGACCTATGTGTTCCTCTCTGAAATCCTGCAGTAGTCTACTATCCATGTAGGTCCCATAAAGACAGAAAGATGAAACAATTCAATCACCATGGAAAAACAACAAAGTAGTTAAAGAGTTCCCCTACAAAAGAGTACCAGGTCCAGATGGTTTCATGGGGATCTCACTTACCCTTTCTTAAACTATTCCTGATGACTTAAAACAGAAGGAAACCTTTCCAATTCTTTCTATGACACAAGTGTGATATTGATCCCAAAGGCTAACAAAGATTTCACCAATAAATAAAGCTACAGACATGTCTCATTTGCGAATACTAATGCAAAAATCCCAAATAAATTGTCAGACACTAAAAAGTAATACTCCACAATTAAATGTGATTTATTTCAGAAATAGTAGGGTGGTTCAATATGAGAAAATGGATTGTAACAACACATCCTTGTTAGTAGATTTAAGAAGAAAAACACCTTCATACAGAATAGACATTTCCCCAAATTCAACACTGTTTTAATAGATACTTCTTTAACGTGTTTATATAGAAATATAAATTTTAAAAAATTTGTCTCCATTTTTTTCTCTGCAGCTAAAATAGTTGACTATTAAATTCACTTGGATGAATGAAGAAAGAAAATTAGACTGTAGAGTCAACAAGGCGAAGAACGATGAGGGAGGACCAGCTGTACCAGATAGTAAAATATTTTAGCCCCTATAATTAAGGCAGTATGAAGTGTGTGTGAACAGAGACAAATGGAAAACAAAAACAGACAATTCAGAAATAGACCAAATTGGTCTACTATATTCATGAGTATCCAGTTCAATTGTGTCATGTTACATTTATCGTCCATAAGGCAGCATCTCACAGCAATGGGGAGAAAGATGGACTAATAACCAGCATTGGGATAACTACAAAACCACACAGAAAAAGACAAAACTGCACCCACGTCTTCAGGCCATTCACAAGTTAAATACATTAGAAATATAACACTAAAAATCAATCCACATAAATACTAGAAGAAACTCAGACAAATCCTTTGTAACCTAGGGGTGGGGCAACTCTTTCTAAGATTTGAAAGATTGTAAGGAAAAGGATTCATACATCTGACTACATAAAGACCTAAAAGACAATGGGAGACAATGAACATCACAGACAATTAAAATACGAATGTCAGACTATATCAAAGAGGGTTAATTCTCCTCTTATACAAAGAATACCTAAAAGCAGAGAGACAAATATCCAAAAGCTCGATGCAAAATGGAGCAAGACGTATGAATAAACAGTTCAAAGAAAAAAAAGAAATGTCAATGCTCCTCAACTATGTAAAAATATATGAACACTCAAAGTAGAGAAATAGAAACCCAATGTAGGAAAAGAAAAAAACCAAATATAACAAATTAAAATTACACTGAGATACTATTTCTCCACTTACAGATTTGGCAAAAGTGCAAAAATTTGCTGCTATAATCAGTCGGTAAAGGTTTAGAGGAAACAGGTTCTCTTCTCCATGGCTAATGAGAATAGAAAAACAGTCTAAAACCTACAGAGGAGAAATTAGCAATATCATACAAATTACATATACATTTATTCTGGATTGTGAGTCCCAATTTTAGGATTTATGCCTGTAGTGGTCAAGGGCAGGTCACCCCTAAACGTGCAACTTTGACATACTGACTATTTCATATAAAAGTAACGTAAGATACAGCCTGTGTGGGAAGATTATTAAGACCCTCTTCTGTCCCCCTCCAAACAGGAAACAAATCTCCCATGTAAAAGGTGCCCATCCTGTCCCAGGAGGTAAAGAGACACCCTTATGATCAGGGATGGGAGATTTAGAGCCAAGAAGACTGTATAAACAGCCCACTACTTTCTACTAATTTACTACCCCAGCCCAAAGTCTCTTGAGAATTCCTCCCTAACAGATGCTCCCAAAGTTAAGTCTTCCTTGTTTTGTCAATCCCTCACAGATCCATCGTCTCTTTGCCTAAAAAGTATAAAAACTGCCTGCCTTGGTCATTTCTCTTGGTCTTAGTTTCATTGCTGAGCATCTGTGCACACTGCTTTTTTTTTCTCTTATTTATCTGCCTCAAGTGAATGTAATTCTTAGTGCAGCTGGAAGACCTTGAAGGGTAGAGGAAGAAGTTCCCCTTCCTTTTATCCCAGAGCTACACTAACAAAACACAGGAAAAGATTAGGCATATGTTTATTCACTGCATCACTATTTGTAATAATTAAAGACCAAAAACCTACCAAATGCCCACTAGTAGGGGTCTGATTGAATAAACCAAGGTACATACACACAGCGATGTACTATCCAACTGTAGAAAGGAATAAGAAATACCTCTCTATGCCAGGATGGTGAGATCTCCAGGATATTTCATTAAGCAAAAAAAAAAGGCAAAGTGAAGAAAATAATATTTAGTTTACTGTCATTTCTCTAGTGGGGAGGAACATGAACTGTAGGTACAAAGTACAACATATATTTCATGCACATGAAAAAGCAATGGCAGATCATCTGAACTGTCACCAAAGAAGTTACTGACAGAGGGATGGGAGGAATAAGGTGGGGGACAGGGTAGAAGCTGGAAACTACTTTGAATATACTTCGATTTCATAGATTTGTCTTGAAAGCATGTACTTCCTTCTTTTTGAGAGTTCGAATTACACCTCTTTTCCTTTATGAAAGACCTACATGTGTACCTGCTGTTGCTGGCTAAAATACATTCAAAGAGGATTTTTCATTTCTACAAAAAAAAAGCTGAACACGAATACAGCGTTCCGCATTTGTTTCACAGCCAGTTGAGCTAATGGAGAGGCCGAGTGGGCCATTGTCCATGCCAGCTGCCAATCACCTTCCCCGGGAACCTCACACAGGGGTTCACCATCCAGCCACCAGAGCTGTGAGCCAGATGAGCACGTGGGCTTTCTCTCAATTGAATGTGTGCATCTGTTAACAAGTTGTGTCTAAAAGTATCAGAAACACATAAGGGAGGTTATTTGGGGGAGATCTGGGAAGGCGCACCCTTTTTCCATGTACATTCATGGTAATTGCTGCTCTGCTTTATGTCATTTTGTTTCATAAAAGATTTCATAGGAACGTTCTGCTTGTGGATAGTGAGGAACATCTGTAAATAGCTTACATAATTATAAACAAAAACTATATTTTAAGATAACTGGTAAAAATCAAAAGCAAATGCAATACATAGTATTTGGTGTAATAGACAAACCACACAAAGAATTGGTCCAAGAAACTTGAAAATGCAGTTGCTTCATTGGCTATTGTCCTAATGGGATATAGTGTAAGGCCAAATAGGGGAAAAAACGTCAAGAAAATCTTAAATTGCTTTCAGGAATCCTGTCCTATTCTTAGCTTTTTGTGCACGTGTGTAGTTTTGAAGCCCAAGGACAAGCCCAGTGGCAATGAGCACCCTTAGCGCCCATACTGTGCCCTTCAAATGCCATTTCCCACCAAAAACATTAAGAATCTTAGGAGAAGGTACCGATTCCAGATCTGGGCCAAGAAATGTACAAGTGGATCCTAGACTATCTAGTCATACTAGAAAGTGAGGATTCTATCAAAAACTACTCAGACCGTGGGATACCTGGCTAGCTCTGTCAATACAGCATGCATCTCTTGATCCCACGTTCATGAGTTCTAGCCCCACATTGGGTGCAGAGATTACTTTCAAAAAAAAAAGTTTGGATGTTACCGAAAGGACTACAGAACCAACTTGAAGAGGCTGACTGGACAGAGAATGGGTAATTTGAGTACCAATGAGAATAATAATTTCAATGGATTAAAATTCATCAAATATGTTGAAGTTCATGAATTCATAACAATACCATCATTGCAAAAGAAGTGAAGTGTTCTCTTTGGGGTATGCTAGGAAATGATGTCATCAGTCTGAACATGGACAAAAAAGAATCAAGCATTCCTTTTGTCTTAATAACTACACCTTATGGAAATGAAAGTATGATTCAGGGGAACTTTCTTTTACAGGATTATGCCATCCAATAAATGAAGAAAGAATGATAGAATTATAATATTATAATTTGTGACCGTTAATGAAACAAAGTTACTCTAGGCTATCATTACTGTCTGCTACATTATAGAAAGAGACAGAAGAAAATATAAGGTGCCTTCTGATGGAAGTTTACAACTGCACCTATGAAATATTGCCACCCAACTAACCAGGCAATTCTTAATCTGATCAAGCCTCTCCTTAAATTTAAATTTATACAAAACACTGAAACTAGAAGAAATTGTCATATGACATCTTGAGGATTTAACGAGCAAAATGTACACTGTCCAATTCTCTTGGACAAAGGACCAACCGTTTCTTAAACAGAAACATTTTACAAAAAGAAACAGGAGGGTGAAAGCTTATTTATCAAATTAAACTTAAGAGATATAAAAGATTGCAATTTATGAACCGTATTTGGAGCTGATTTCAATTTTGTTTTTTAAAAAAAATTGTAATGTTTATTTATTTTTCAGAGAGACAGAGACAGAATGCGAGTGGGTTAGGGGCAGAGAGAGAGGGAGACCCAGAAGCAGAAGCAGGCTCCAGGCTGTGAGCTGTCAGCACAGAGCCCGATGCAGGGCTCGAATTCATGAGCTGTGAGATCATGACCTGAGCCGAAGTCGGACACTCAAACAACTGAGCCACCCAGGCACCCCTGATTTCAATTTTAAAATCTATGAGATAATCTGGGGATTGAAATACACCTGGTAATTGTTTAAAAATTCTAATTGCTTTTTGAACTCTGATCATGGTATATTTTAATGACCTTTATCTCCCAGACATACATATGTAAGTATTTACTGATAAAGTGATAAAATTTTTAGTATTCTAGTAATTTGGTGATTTTTTAGTATTCTAATATTTGAAGTGTATTAATTAATCAATTAATTTAATCTCTACACCCAGCTTGGGGCTCAAACTCACAACCCTGAGATCAAGAGTCCCATGCTCTTCCCACTGAGCCAGATAGGCACCCCGACTCTAATTTTTTAAATGAGGAAATCGATGTGGCTCGGAAATACTGAGGAAGTTGCCCAAGGTCACTGCGTTAATGGGCTTTGGGCAGAGGAGGGATCCAATGCAAAGTATGTCTGACCCTACACTCATGCATAACCCTTGCAAGCTCTGGTCTCTTCTTGGTTCCTTCTCAGGTCCTTGATTCTACATTTCTGTTTACATTGGATCAGAAAGAGATCATGGGAGGCCAGGGGAGGTAGATCACTCTCTGTCCAGAAACATGAACTGGTAGCAACCCTGGAATTAGGGAAGGCAACCAAAGGGCTTCACGCACATTTGTTTTCTATAGAATAGCTCATTCTCTCCCCATGGCACCCCTTCCTTACCTCCTCTGTTACACTGTCGATCACACCATTTCTCTCTTACATGTTGGAAAGGACACAGCCAGCTGAATTCTAGGCTTCCTGTGCCATTTGTGACCTGGGTATCCCGGGGAATTTGATAAAACCACACACAAACCGTCTGGGATTCAGATTTTCTTTCAGGAAAAAAGAGGGATTGGGACAGACTGGTCTCTAAATTGCCTTCCAGCTCTAAAGACCTGCCTTGAGGACACTAGTTTCCCACCAAGGAAAACATATGGGGTGCCAGGCAGCACTCACTCTGTCATAAGAGCAACTGATGGAAGACATGCTGTTCAGCAAGTTTGTCCTGCTAAATAGGAGACATGAGAACATGGGCCACTCAATCTCCTTAGTCCCACCCTATCTTCTGCTGAGACCCCTGTGGCAGCTTCCTCATTGCTGGGCTGCTGGCACAGTTTCGGTCCCTTCTAGGAGCAGAACCCACACCCATGCAAACCCCTATGTCCTGCTGCCCCTCACGGTTCCATTGTTCTGAGGCCAGGCTCACCTTCTTTTGAAGGAGCTGAGTTCCCCATTGTTCTCCAAAGAATTGTTTGAGCTGCTGCTTTTGCTTTCACTGTGAGGAAAAAGTGTTTGCACCCTTTAAACCTCTCGGGCAGCAAGCTCAGAGGAGCTTGGGAGGAGCTAGTGAAGGAACTATTTGGCTTTAAAGAGACAGAAATATTGCCCTATAATTGGAGGCGTGTGTTAGTTTTACCAAGGTGTAAGCTTTTTCTCCATGTGCCTGCTCTCACACCAAATTTTCCAAACCTATATTTGTTGTTTGGGGTTATACTGGTGGGTCCCAAAGGCCCTTATTACATGACACAAATCATGCACACAGAGCCAGGCGTGGTGTTGGATCATCTTCCCTGCATGGAGTGGGAGACTGTGGGGTGATTCTAGGAAGAAGAAACTCAAATGCCTGGCTAGATGTGTCAAATTTAGAGCCTGGGATACTTCCCAGTGATTGTATCATATGGGTTTTCATGATAGTCTTTCATGAAGGTCTCAAGTTACTCATTAAAAATTTACCAGCCTTCAGGTACAAAGCCAAGAGTCTAAAGCATTGGGAGCCAAGAGAAAAAAAGGAAGATGTGGCCTGGAAAAAGTCTTCCAATGACCATACACCTTCTCTAGTTTTCTTCATATGGTTCTTTCAAGCCCCAAAATATGCATGACCTGACAACAAAAGATGCACCCAGGGAGGAGATCAAACTTTCCCCTTCAACCTTCCTACTTTCCTCTACCCCAGACCCAGGCACAGGTAGATTTTCCCAGATTTAGCCAGTGCATCCATTCCAACCTGCTCTGGAAACTTTGAGATGATAGGCAGATGGTCAAAGCTCTCATGGTTGACCAGCTGTTCCAATTGTCTCTTGCATCATCATAAAATTATAATGTTTTTGATTATATATTTTTGTTCACTACATTGAGACATGGGATTACTTGATGCTCACACTTGAAGGTGGGTACAAGAGAACTAAATGTGGCAGGAAGTAGTGGACAATGGGGTGGCAACCCATGGAGGGAAGCCGCTAGATTCAGAAATTATTGTATTAACACTATATTATTGGTCCATATCGTTAGACCACTTATTGGTGCTAATGACTTGGAGGGCCCCAGGTAACTGTTTTCCAACTTGCAATAAAGACACAGACCGGGACAAGCTATGTAATTTGCAAAGTCTGGCACAAAAAGAATATGCCAGGCTCTTTGTCAAAAACAAACAAAAAAATTAAGAATTTCAAGATGACATCAATAGAACAGTAAACCCTTCTAAGTACAGGGCCCTGTGCAACGGCACAGGTCACATACCCATGAACTTGGTCTTGATGAGGCTGCATACATAAAAGTCTAGAGGAGAGCTAGAATCATATTTCCTGCTCAAAATATCTCTACCATTTCCTAGTTTCATTTCAAGCTACATATTCCTTGAGGGAAACTTGTCCTTGGATGTTTTCATGGTCAGCTAATTGCTTCTCCAGGTATTATGCTCAGGTATGCTGTTAAGTTCCCTAGAGGGAACAGGAGATGAGTTGACACAGAATCCATGGATGTCACAAGAAATCAGATGCGGGTCTCAAATGGTAACAGCCTTGTGATCATTGGTCAAAAAGGAGCATGTGGCCCCCATCAGTCCCATCCTGAGCCCTAAGTTAGGAGTGATCTCCTTCTACAAGATTCTGGATAGAAGCAGTGTAGCCCCATATCTGAATTGTTCACTTAGCCACGCTCCTGATCATTGAGGGCTTCCTTCCACTTGCACCTATGCTGTGAGCCACAGGCCTCTCCACCGCTTGTCTCCTCCTGCAACCCTGGAAACACAACTTTCCACCCAGGATCTTGCTCCTCCACATAGTCAGAAGAAGAGAGATAAATGTGGACAAAGCCACAGCTTCCTTTTTTATGTTCTCCTTTGATTCTTTCCATTTCACACAGACACAGAAATGTGGATATAATGAATTTTCAAAAGGTGTGGGGTCATTAAGAGACATCCTTTGAATTGTATGGGAGTCTTCTTGTGGGGCTCAGGGTGTTTTCTGCTGCTCAGATCTAGATAATCTCAATGCTCAACTTATTAAAATAGTGCAGAAATAATAACAGTAGTTTAAAAGAATCGTTCCTCCATTGTCCTGTTCTTCTACATATCATCTTTGGAACGTTGGTGGATCCGTTTCCTATGCCTCCATAACAAATTCCCAAAACATTAGTAGCTGAAAACAATAAAAACTTCATCTCCTGCAGTTATGGAGGACAAGAGCATGGTATTAGTGTTATGGAGATAAAATCAAGGTCCTGCAGAGCTGGTTCTTTCTGGAGGCTCCAGGAGAGATTCCATCCCTTGCCTCTTACATCTTCTAGAAGCTGCCAGCTGTCCTGGGCTTGTGGCCACATCACACGAGTCTCTGCTGCCTTCATCACATTGCCTTCTTGCCTCTCCTTAGAAGGACCTTTCTGATTACATCTGGGGCCCACCCAGATAATCCGGAATAATCTCCCCATCTCAAAGTCATTAACTTAATCACACCTGCAAAGATGCTTATGGAATAAGGTAACATTCACAGGCTCTCGGGATTAGAGTGTGGCCATCTTTAAGGGGCCACCATTCAGCCTGCCACATTTGGGTGAGTTAACCTCTCTGCAACTCACTCCCCTAATCTTTAAAAAGGAATACTTTCTTCAGACGGTCATTGTGAAACCAGATAAATTTGTACACATGAAATGGTACTCAAACCATAGTGATCAATAGGTATTAGTTAGAAGTAGCAATAGAACCCTCTATGCTAGTCTCATAGATTACCCTTCTAAGGCTCACCTACACATCAGAGATGCTGTCTTAATCAGCTTGCACAACCATAATACCACTGCCTGGGAGCAGGAACTACAGGAATTCATTTCTTACAGTTCTGGAGACTGGGCAGCCCAAGCCCAATGTGCCAGCCAACTTGTTTCCCTGGGGAAGGCTCTCTTCCTGATTTGCGAATGGCACTGTCTCACCATGTCCATACATGATGGAGCAGGGAAGCAACTCTCTGCTATCTCTTCTTACAAGGGCACAAATCCCCTCAAGAGGACCCCAGATTCATGAACTCATGGAAACCCACTTACCTTATCCCCAAATACCATCATGTTGGGGGTTAGGGATTCTGGAGCCTTCTCTCTTGGTGCCACATAAAACTAGTCACTCCTACTTTGTAACAATCTCTTTTAAGTGGATATCACTCAAGGTCTGCAGCAAGGCCATATGTACAGTGTGATATCTGAGAGTGACTGTTGTTTAATCAAAGACCATCAGACCACTGCTAAGGAGCAATTGTTGGTGTTACATGTGGAGCTAATGTCTCCAAAACCTTCATAAGAAAACTAATATGATTTCTGGCTTCCAGGATCCCAAATTCTGGGAGTAAGGAAGTCCACTCCCAGGTAGTCCAGAAACCCAGGCAAATTTTGGAGACCTCAGGAAGAGGGAAAATCATTGAGATTTATGGGTACAGCATGCAAAGTTTATTGGAAAAAGTGTTTGGACGTTGGTTTCCTACTCCTAGGATAGAAGAATGGCAGGGGCTTTGAAAAGTCTGATTCAAAACTCATTTTGAAAATTTCCAAAAGAAGTTTATCCTTTGGAATTGATAGTTGCTTAATATGATTAGGCTCTAGATTTCCCAAGCAAACTCAAGGAGGTATTTCCGGTTAATTAAGATTCTTGCTGCATCTGTATAAATAATCAGGCCATGCATAGTAAAAACAATCTTTTAGGATCAACAATACTTGTCAGAAACTGTTTATGATCACAAAGTAGAGAACACTACGAAAATGATCCAAAAGGTAGAAATAGGCAAGAGAGATTACTGGAGTGTTCTATTATTCTGTGTGGTACTGTGCTTGATGATCCGCTGTGATATTTTACAACACTTTAAGGACAGAGAGAATTTTTGCACATCTCTGCCTTGGAGATACTCAGCGAATTTTCTGTCTGGTGGAATATAGAACTCAAAAATTCCATGATACTACTCTCTTGAACACATCAACCCTTGATTTCAAATGAACTTTGTGTTTCTGTTTTTTTGTGTTTTTTGTTTTATTCTTTGCTTATTTGTTTGCTTTTAACTAGGTTTCACACCCAGCATGGAGCCCAAACTTAAGACCCTAAGGTCAAGACCTGAGCTGAGATCAAGAGACAGACGCCTAACTGACTGAGCCACCCAAAGAAACTCTGAACCAATTATAGAATAAAACTGGTTCTCTCATTAAGCCATGAATTGAGCAAAATCGTTGATGTGTTTATACTTGCCCAGGAGTCATGAGATTGCTTTTTTTGAAAACTGTGGATAAGAAAGAGAGGGAGAAACAGCATGATCCAAGCCTTGGAGGTGAAAATAACACTGGACACAGGCAGAGAACAGCTAACAATTTGGAGTGCAGGAATCATTACCAGCCTTTACTGAGGGCCTACTGTGTGCCGGGCACTGACCTCTATATCATTATCACCTTCGTTCCTTACAAAAGTGTAAAATGTATATTAATGGGAACAATGATATCTAGAAGAATCTCATTCTTGGAAGAGGAGTTGAGACTGATTATAATGACTGTTGAATACCAGGCCAAGGAATATGGATTCTAAGCCCTAGGCAGTAGAAGATTTCCAAGAAACAGAGACCTAAGAAAACTATCCCAATGGGTTAACCTGGTAACTGCAATGAGGACTTGAGAGGAAGAGATCAGGGGTACTGTACCCTCACTGCACACACTGTCCCTCTCTTACCATATCGTAGGTTGAATTGTGTCCCTCTAAAGAAGTCCTAACTCCTGGTACCTGACAATGTGAACTTCTTTGGAGCATGCTATCTGTGATGTCATGTCATAAAGTTAAGGTTGACCCCTACTCCAATGCCTGGAATTGTTTCATTCACAGTGAGGGAAGTTTACACACAGATACACACAGAGAACACCATGTGACAAAAGAGGCAGAGATTGGAGCGAAGCACCTAGAAGGCAAAGAACAAAGCACGACAGCCTGCACCAGAAGATTAGAAGCAGCAAAGAAGGATCCTTCCCCAGAGCCTTCATGGAGAGTATGGCCCTGGGAACGTCTCGGTTTGGCACTTGTAGCCTGTGCCAGTGAGACAGTAGCCATAACAATGAGACAGTAAGCTTCTGCTCTTTAAGCAACAGTTTGTGGTCATTTGTTACAGCAGCTCCAGGGGAACTAATATAGATTTTAAGGCCAAGAAGTAGGGTCCTGCTCTGGTAATTACCAGTCGTTTTGAAATTGAGTAATGCATGGAGGCTAGAAGCATTCTGAGGTAAATGATAAAAAGAAAGACCTAAGAGGATATCGGTGGTAGGATGAGCGTCCAGGTCACTTTCTGGTGAGGTCCCAGAGAGAGGTGGGGACCACGCTGCTGGACATTGGAGGGACGATGGCACTTGCTATAAAATGGCAGGGGGCAGGGGGCAGGGAGGCAGGCTAAACTGAGGTGGGCTGCTGGGTGGAGAGTAGACCATGTAAGTTATGAACTTGAATATTTAGCTGAGGAGAATTCTGAGAACAGTGTGGAAGGTGCAGCCTGGTATCTACTTGCTGCTGCTAATGAAATGAGTGAGGAAAGAGGGTGGTGGCCTATCTGCCAGCCAAGGAGCACCAAGATCGCCAGCTGCCAGCAGAGCCCAGGAAGAAGCAAGCAAGGTCCTCCCCTCAAGGCTTCAGAGAGTGCACGCCTCTGCTGGCATCTTGACTTTGGACTCCAGGAGCTACCACACAATCCATGGTTCAGCTGTTTCAACTGGAGTTTGGCCGACCTGTCGTGCAGTGCTAGCCATCCAGTATGTCCCCTCCACCTTGCCCCTGCCTGCTTTCTTTCCCATCCTCTGAGAAACCCAAAGGTCTCCCCTTCTGTGGCACGGTGTGAACAGGGCAAATCTTCTAGACTACATTCTTCCTCATTCCCGCCACATTTCTGGCCCAGACGGACCCCAGGTCTCCATGATGAGAGAGAGCTTGGGGCTTTCTCAGAACTTAGATTTCAGTCCTCTGAAGAATTTTCTTTTTGGAAACAATTATACAACACCAAAACAAAACCTAACAATTGTTTCCTTTAAAGAGACACACAGGAATTTAAGGCCTGGGAGTGCGGTTAAGGCCTCCTGAAGTCTGAAGGCAAACAGGCAGACTGTCAGGGCGCCATGAGCTGGGGGGTCAGAGGTAAAAGCAGGCCCTGGTCCCAGTAGCAACAATCAATCCCTCACTCTTACAGAATACCAACACCGCACAAAAGGACTATTTTCTCTTAATCAGCAAAAATGTCTCCTTAATATATGAAAATCAGTCAGTGGAAAAGTCTGTGGGCCTGATTCTGCCACGATCAAGATCTATGGCTTGGAGAAAACACAAACAGAAACAGACCCCAAAAAACCACAATCCCCATGTGCCCCAGTATCTTTACAGATAAGAAGTCCCAGATTGTCTCAATTCAATGCCTCCTACAGAACAGCATCATGTGAGACTATCTGGGCCTCTCCCAATGAGGACAAATCCCAAGACTCTCCCCCCGTCATGATTCATGAGCCTGGGCCCATGTACCCACACAACTTCTCAGGTGTTGGTTGGCTGTAGGTATAAATCTCCAGGTGGAACAGGGGCCTGTGGCCGCCAAAGGGAGACCCTGAGGAGGACCAAGTCCCAAGACTCCTGGCTGGAGGACCCAGGTGTGAATACGAGTATGGACCTTCTTTCCCCAGGGCTTTAGCATCCCTGGGCCATCAAAGTAATGGACACTTACAGATGGTTATGGACCTCACCTTTATTTACCAGCCAGCACCAACAGCCATGAACACAAGAAGCAAAGGCACAGGCATGTTTCACCCCGAGTTCTCTGCTACTCTCCACACACACAGCATCCTTCCTCACTCATCCGCCTAGACTTTCCAGTCCCACGCCTCCAAACCCCACAGCCTGTGCTTGGATGGCCCCTGGATTCTTAGCCATTCCTCGGTACCGACGGTGGAAGAGGCGGTTTGGGAGAATGGGGGTCAGGGAAAGAACTCACAGGCTACCAGGACCAGCCGACAGCATTCAGTGATCTGCCCTCTCTGGGATTTACAACAAAGTTGGTACGGTTTCTGCTGTTACCTTCGTTTCTTTCAGGTTAACTGAAAGCCCTCACTACACACGGGGAGAGTTGACTCCAGAAACTGTAAGTGAGTTAGGCAAGCTCGCAGAGATGATTCCAGAACAAACCAGGTCCAGGGCACATAGCACCATTTGCTGTTGTAGCCTTCTCTCCACAAATTGTCTGGCTATTTTACTCATGGCTATTTTCCTCTCTCATGACCTCCTGACAGGAGAAACAGACACTTGGGCCAGAGATACCAACTTGAGGCTAGCCTAAGTCTCCTATGAAAATTCCATCCTCTTCCTGACGTCTGATCTTTAATAGCTGAAAAGACCTCTTTTTCTTTAGGAATGAGGAGATGGCAGAGAGGACCACATTGGTGGCCTTGTCCACACTGATGTCCAGTCAAGGATTCCTCCCTGATTCCTGGGGAAAGAGACTCTCAAGAGGTCATTTTCTAGGAAAACACCCAAAAAGAAAAAGGCAACTGGACATAAGAGTGGTGGGCAGAGGCCAAAACTGAGAACAGGCCTCAGAAATCTAAACTGCCCTTCACTGAGGTTACAGCCCCTCCCGGGAACAAGATGTGGTGCCACAGCTACCTTCGGAAAAGATCAGCACAGTCCCAAGCAGGAGGTGGGTTGCGCAGTGGAAACAATGCAAAGGCACCCCTCGCTGGCCCATGTCCTGTCCCTTTAAATCGGCACCACTGGGCCCTCCCTCCCTGGGCTCTGAGACTTCCTCCCTGCTCTGTGCTGGCAGGAACAGCCTCTGTACTCACAACCCAAGGCACAGCACCAGGTCGCGGGTTTCTGCAGCCAACAGCAGGGCCTGTCACCATTTCTGCTGGAAGGTGAGCACACAAGGGGAGGAAGGGAGCCACCTGGGACAGAGGGGAGTGGAGGAAGTGGGAGGGGGTAGGAGGGCTCTAAGGAATTCAGGGCCTGGTTGCAGCTCACTGAGTGGGCACCTGCATTCTACTACTCCCAGGAAGGGGAGCAGGATCTAGAAACAATAACTTCACTCTTGCAGGCTTTTCAGGGAGCTCTGAGTTTCAGAACAAGCAAGTGAAGAAGAAATGGTAAGCATCTTCTCCAGCCGTGGAGTGCGTACACTTTTACTTGGGACTACATACTTCGTCCTGTCCTGCTCCTCGCCTGGTCAGAAAGGTGTTTGCTAGAAGCACTGTCAGGGCTGAGCACGCTGGAGAAGTCTGCAGACACTCCCTCTGAGGGCATGTGCAGTCAAGGAGAGAGACATTTCTGAGGACAAACAAGTGAGTCTAACCTCAGAACACATCGCAGAGTGGAAATCGTGTCTGTGAGCCGAACCCCACTCACACCCTCCACCTCCTCAGCCCTGTGCACCCCCAGGGACTTGCAGCAGCCAGCAACAGTTATGAACATGGTCTTCAGACCTCTGCAGTACACGTGCTTGTGTGTCCTTGCACATCCCGTCCCCTGCCCAAGCTGCCCAGGGCTCTGTGCGCTGGAGCCAGCTTCATCCCCACACTGGCTATACATGAAGGGCTTGGACAGGATGAATGGCTCAGACACTCAGAGCAGGGACCCAATGCATTAGAATCACTCAGGGGGTTGGGGAGGGTGCCTCAGTGGCTTGGTCCATTAAGCTTTGAGCCCTGCAATGGATTCTGTGCTGTCAGTTCAATGCCTGGAGCCTGCTTTGGATTCTTCGTCTCCCTCTCTCTCTCGGACCCTTCCCTGCTTGAGCTCTGTCTCACCGTCTCTCAAAAAAATAAGAAAACAGTAAAAAATTAAAAAAAAAAGAAATCCCTCAGGAGGAGGGGTGAGAGATACCGTTTTTTTTAACGTTTATTTATTATTTATTTGTTTGTTTGTTTTTTAGACAGACATATGAGCAGGGGAGGCACACATGAAGAAGAAGGAGAGAGAATCCGAAGCAGGCTCTGTGCTATCAGCACAGAGCCTGATGAGGGGCTCAAACCCACAAACCATGAGATCATGAGCTGAACAAAAATTAAGAGTCAAACACTTAACAGACTGAGCCACAAAGGCACCCCCTTTTTTCTTATTAAACTACATCTATGAAACAAAATGTCAAATATATATTTTAAAGACTCCCATAGATACTTCCAAAAGACAGCAGGTTCAGGAAGCAGGGGACTACTAATATCCAATTGCATTTAAGATGCTAGGAGTCTCCATGTTCTACATCAGTCAATGACTCCAAGTCTGTAAACCCCAGATGTCAGCGCTCAGAAACTCTGGAAGAATTTTTCAAATCCCATCCCAAACCATCGCAAACCTTTGGGAAGTCCCATAGGGGCCAGGAGTCCAATGGATTTCCTAGAGCACACTTGGTCAGTTCCGTCATCGATAAGGACTTCTTGCTTTAGCTAAACTCTTGTTCTTTGCACTGAATCTTCTGGCTGTTTCTTCAGTTCTGCTGTGCAGTCAGTTATGGGAGTTTGCTAATTTTTACACACAAGACCACTACTCACCTGAGGCCTGTGGGATCAACTTTACCAAGGGCTTTGGGGAGCCGAAAGGGGTGTTATGCAGAAGACAAACCTGTCATCTAACGGGTCAGAGACAAGTTATCAATCAACCCTTCCCTTTGCTTGTCCTTGTGTGTTGCCCATGGAACACAGCACGGTCACCCGCAGTAGCCAGGTGTTGCCATGAAGAGGTAGCATTTGAAATGGATGGTGGAGTACAGACAGGACTCAGACAGAAACGTGGGAGAGAATGAGTGGTCATGGGGGTGAGCGCACAGGTGGGCTGGAAAGGCCCTGAAACCTGTCCTCTGCGGAGCAGCTGACCCAGAAGGGGAGTGAGTGGGACACAGGGCTGGCAAAGCAGACAGACCAGAGCTGCGCCCTTGTGACCAGGTCCTCGTGAGATCAAGCAGACTCCATCACTGAGTGGCTAGCTGTAGTAAATCCTGCCGGACTTGGGGTCATCGCTTAGTTTCAGAGGCCTCAGATTCGGGGCAGGAACACCAGGAGCCGGAAGGGAGTGTCCCATCTCTCCAGCACACAGGTCATATTTACACAAATGACACAAGCCAAATTCTTTGGTCTTCGGAGAACAGATCACAAGTTCTTCACATCAGCATGGGAGATAGGTATCTTTCCCAATTTTCAAAAGCAAACTGCAAACTCTCTTCTTGTCCCCCCACCCCTGCCCATCCCTGGCCAACTGCCCTAAGGTTGTTCCCCAAATCACTGAGCAGAATTTCTGATTCTCACGGTTTTCCAAAGTCTCCCCTGGCTGTGGACTCTTCTGGGAAAACTTTGTGCCTACAGTTAATGCCACTGACATAAATTACCTGGGAAATTCTCAGCTAAGGCTCACTCACTGACACAGAGGACGGGTTATCACTTCCACTCTGTCATTTGCATTCGGGGTCCCTGAAAGGACCAACGAGGCTCACCAAAGGATCTCATGGTTTGGTTCCAACACCAACCAGGTCCTTCCAGGGTTCTTCCCCAAATTCTGATGTTCAGAGGAGGGCAGGAAGCATGACCTTTCATTGGGATGTCACCAGCTCTTTGGACCTTGCCTGAGCCACCTTAGGTAGTTATACCTATTCAATAAACGAATGAAAGATTGAAGGAATGAAGGAACTAACAGGCTGTGTTCGGAACTCTTTCAGGTGGGCATGGAAGGACAAAAGATGGCCAGGGATGAAGAAAATGCCTATGGTAAGAACTGATCTCAGCGTGTACTTGTCAGCTCTGGGTCCCAAGGCCATGGGCTAACTCAAGACTGAACAGAGACATTGGGGCACCTGGGTGGCTCAGTCGGTTGAGCATCTGACTTCAGCTCAGGTCATGATCTCGCAGCTCGTGAGTTCGAGCCCCACGTTGGGCTCTGTGGTGACAGCTCACAGCCTGGAGCCTGTGTCAGATTCGTCTCCTTCTCTCTCTGTCCGAACCCACTCGCATTCTGTCTCTGTCTCTCTCAAAAATAAATAAACATTAAAAAAAAAAAGACTGAACAGAGACAATCCTATACATGTCCCCATGCTGGGGTGAAACAGCTAGAGCCCCAGCTTTGCATTTTTGCTGGACCTCTGCCCCTGCCCTACTGTAGGATATTAAGTGCCTTGACCAGACTGTGCCTTGGGTCCCACAGGGTACAATGAGGATAGTACATCTACTCCGATCCCCACAGGAGTTGTGGAGGGTTGAGATCATGGACTGGAGGGAACACGGTTTACCAGGTAGACTGTGTCCGTGAACAAGGATGGAGGGTTAACTGTGTCTTACTGGAAGCAGGTTTCCTAGAGAGAAGAGGGAGGAGGAGGGGAAGTGGAGGAAGGGAAGAAGCAAAGAGATCCTGTCACCTAATACTCTGAGCAACCCTGGGAGACACAACTCTCTGTCACCCCTCCCATTATGCAGAAGACGTTAAAGGCTTAGACTAAACTTGCCCAAGGTTCCACAGCTGGCACATGCGGGGCTGTGATTCCAACCCGGGGTGTCTGGGACTCCAGACAGCCCTTCACTCCCAGGCCTTCTGTGCCCTCCCGCATCTCCTCGCTGGGATGGCACCTGGGAGCAGTCTGGCAGAGGCCTGGGAAGTCGTCAAGCACGGAGCAGCTCTGCAAGGTGCAGACGACCAGAGGTAATGTCAGCTGAAGTCATGGCCTGCGACCTTCGAGGGGGACCCTCCAGAGCAGTGTGCACCCGGTGCCGGAGCATGGACTGGGGGGCAGGTGCACGCACTCGAGCCAAAGATGGAAGAAAGGTGGCTAAAGATGCCCCCGGAGTCGCACAAGCTCTAACCAGAGCGCCTGGGAAAGGCCTGGTTGGACAAGCAGAAGCGGGAGGCGTTGGTGCCCTCCTCCGTTCAGGAGGCAGCCCGGAGCCCCAGTGGAGCGGGACGCGCGCTCTCAGGCCGGCGGCCCAAGCCTACTCTGTCCTCACAGGTTCCCAGGACCCGGACGACCAGCAGCAGCCGCTCGCGCAGGAGCGCAGGCTCAGGCTCATCCTGGCCGGCAGGACCGGAGTGGGCAAGAGCGCCACGGGCAACAGCATCCTGGGCCACAGGCTCTTCCCGTCCAGGCTCGCGGCCACCCCGGTGACCAGAAGCTGCGCCCTGGGGAGCCGCAGCTGGGCCGGGTGGCGCGTGGAGGTCACCGACACCCCCGACCTCTTCACCGCCCAAGGCCGGCACGCGGACCCGGACTGCACCGAGCGGGCCAGCTGCTACCTGCTTTCGGCGCCCGGGCCGCACGCGCTGCTGCTGGTCACGCAGCTGGGCCGCTTCACCGCCCAGGACGAGGAGGCGGTGCGCGGCGTCCGCGAGCTGTTCGGCGCCGGCGTCCTGGCGCGCGCCGTGGTCGTCTTCACGCGCCGGGAGGACCTGGAGGGGGGCTCGCTGCACGACTACGTACGCGCCACCGACAACCGCGCGCTGCGGGCCCTGGTGGCCGAGTGCGGCGGCCGCGTGTGCGCCCTGGACAACCGGGCGGAGGGCGCCGAGCGCGATGCGCAGGTGGGCGAGCTGCTGGCGCTGGTGGAGCGGCTGGCGCTGGAGCACGACGGCGCGCCCTTCACCGACGACGTGTACGGCCTGGCGTGGGCCCGGCGCCACGCGCGTCCCGAGGACACGCTCCGCCTGGTGGCCGCGCGGCTGGTGTCCCGCGGTCTGGGGCGGGGGCGGGGGCGGCGCTGGCTGGAGGCCCGCGGTAGGGGTGGCAGCGGGCGCTCCAGCTCCTGGAGGGGGAACTCTTACCTGTCCTGCTGCTTTTCCCGTGGGGGGGCCCCAGACCCAGATTGAAGGCGCTGCCCTTCCAAATGCGGGGAGCCTGCAAGGAGAGGGGCTGGGTACAAGGAGCTGAGAGAGACTTAAAACCAATTTCAAAGGTAACGTGGAGTTTCAGACTGCGAGTCTTAATGGCGCAGGAAGCCTTGGACACTATATTGACTTTCCAAAGGCTCAAGTTGACTTTTAGCGTTTAGATGTCACTTTTGACTATAAGTACACTATTCAAATAAATGTGGTTAACTTTCAAATGTCCTTAATTCATTTTAGTAGTTTGGATGCATTTTTCTTTCTTGAAAAAATAGTGAAATGACTTGTAGTGTTTTGTAGAAAGTGGATTCATGGCAAAGGGAAACAAACACTTTTGTGTGTGTGTGAGCATTTGTCAAAACGTAGACACTGTCTTAGTCAGCTTGAGTTGCTATTAAAAAAAAAAAAACAATGGGAAAGCTCTCAGTTTTTCCCCATTGAGGATGATATTAGCTTTGGGCTTTTCATAAACGGCCTTTATGGTGTTTAAGTATGTTCCTTCTATCCCAACTTTCTCCAGGGTTTTTTTTTTTCAAGAAAGGATGCTGAATTTTGTCAAATGGTTTTTCTACATTGATTGACAGGATCGCATGGTTCTTTTCTTTTCTTTTATTAATGTGATGTAGCACACTGATTGATTTGCATATGTTGCACCAGCCCTGCAGCCCAGAAATGAATCCCACTTGATCATGGTGAACAATTCTTTTTATATGCTGTTGATTTTGATTTGCTAGTATCTTACTGAGAATTTTTGCATCCATATTCATCAGGGATATTGGCCTGTAGTTCTCTTTTTTTGGTTGGGTATCTGTCTGGTTTAGTAATCGAAGTAATTCTTGCTTCATAGGATGAGTCTAGAAGTTTTCCTTCCCCTTCTATTTTTTGGAACAGCTTGAGAAGGATAAGTATTATCTCTGCTTTAAATGTCTGGTAGAATTCCCCAGGGAAACCATGTGGTACAGGACTCTTAGTTGTTGGGAGATTTTTGATAACTGATCGAATTTTTTATTTCTTCCCATTTGAGTTTTGGAAGTGTGTGGGTGCTTAGGAATTTGTCCATTTCTTCCAGGTTGTCCAATTTGTTGGCATATAATTTTTCATAGTATTCCCTGAGAATTGCTTGTATTTCTGAGGGATTGAGATCAGGATCACGACAGGGATGTCCACTCTCACCGCTGTGTTTACCATGGTGTTGGAAGTTCTAGCATCAGCAATCAGACAACAAAAGGAAATCAAAGGCATCAAAACTGGCAAAGATGAAGTCAAGCTTTCACTTTTTGCAGATGTCATGATATTATACCTGGAAAACCCGATAGACTCCACCCAACGTCTGCTAGACCTGATACATGAATTCAGCAAAGTCGCAGGATACAAAATCAATATACAGAAATCAGTTGCGTTCTTATACACCAATAATGGAGCAACAGAAAGACAAATAAACTGATCCCATTCACAATTGCACCAAGAAGCATAAAATACCTAGGAATAAAACTAACCAAAGACGTAAGATCTGGATGCTGAAAACTACAAAAAGCTTATGAAGGAAATTGAAGAAGATACAAAGAAATGGAAAAACATTCCATGCTCATGGATTGGAAGAATAAATATTGTTAAAATGTCAATACTACCCAAGGCTATCTACACATTCAATGCAATCCTAATCAAAATTGCACCGGCATTCTTCTTGAAGCTAGAACAAGCAATCCTAAAATTCGTATGGAGCCACAAAAGACCCTGAATAGCCAAAGTAATATTGAAGAAGAAGACCAAAGCAGGAGGCATCACAATCCCAGACTTTAGCCTCTACTACAAAGCTGTAATCACCAAGACTGCATGGTATTGACCCAAAAATAGACACATAGACCAATGGAATAGAATAGAGACTCCAGAATTGGACCCACAAAAGTATGGCCAACTAATCTTTGACAAAGCAGGAAAGAATATCCAATGGAAAAAGTCTCTTTAACAAATGATGCTGGGAGAACTGGACAGCAACATGCAGAAGAATGAAATGAGACCACTTTCTTACACCATTCACAAAAATAAACTCAAAATGGATAAATGACCGGAATGTGAGACAGGAAACCATCAAAACCCTAGAAGAGAAAGCAGGAAATAACCTCTCTGACCTCAGCCACAGCAATTTCTTACGTGATACATCTCCAAAGGCAAGGGAATTAAAAGCAAAAATGAACTTTTGGGGCCTCATGAAGATAAAAAGCTTCTGCACTGCAAAGGAAACAAGCAACAAAACTAAAAGGCAACCAACAAATGGGAAACGATATTTGCAAATGACATATGAGACAAAGGGCAAGTATCCAAAATCTATAAAGAACTCACCAAACTCCACACCTGAAAAACAAATAATCCAGTGAAGAAATGGGCAGAAAACATGAATAGACACTTCTCTAAAGAAGACATCCAGATGGCCAACAGGCACATGAAAAGATGCTCAACATCACTCCTCATCAGGGAAATACAGATCAAAACCACAGTGAGATACCACCTCACACCATCAGAGTGGCTAAAATGAACAAATCAGGAGGCTACAGATGCTGGAGAGGATGTGGAGAAACAAAAACCCTCTTGCACTGTTGGTGGGAATGCAAACTGGTGCAGCTGCTCCGGAAAACTTGGAGGTTCCTCAAAAAATTAAAAATAGACCTACCCTATGACCCAGCAATAGCACTGCTAGGAATTTACCCAAGGGGTACAGGAGTGCTGATGCATAGCGGCACTTGACCCAATATTTATAGCAGCACTCTCAACAATAGCCAAATTATGGAAAGAGCCTAAATGTCCATCAGCTGATGAATGGATAAAGAAATTGTGTCTCATATACACAATGGAATACTACTTACCAATGAGAAAGAATGAAATATGGCCCTTTGTAGCAATGCGGATGGAACTGGAGAGTGTTATGCTAAGTGAAATAAGTCATACAGAGAAAGATAGATACCATATGTTTTCACTCTTATCTGGATCCTGAGAAACTTAACAGAAGACCATGGGGGAGGGGAAGAAAAAAAAAACCATTAGAGAGGGAGGGAGCCAAACCAATAGAGACTCTTAAAAACTGAGAATAAACTGAGGGTTGATGTGGGGTGGGAGGGACGCAGGAGGTGATGGGCATTGAGGAGGGCACCTGTTGGGATG
Source organism: Prionailurus bengalensis (assembly GCF_016509475.1). NCBI lineage: Eukaryota > Metazoa > Chordata > Mammalia > Carnivora > Felidae > Prionailurus > Prionailurus bengalensis. The sequence continues at coordinate 162,167,579 of NC_057348.1, read as the reverse complement.
AGCACTGGGTGTTGTATGGAAACCAATTTGACAATAAATTTCATATTAAAAAAATAAGAAATAAAATTTAAAAAAGCACAGACTGGGCCACTTCTAAATAGCAGAAAAATTTTCTGCATGGTTCTAGAGGTTGGAGGTCCAAGATGGAGATGTGATTTCAGTCAGGATCTGGTGAGAGACCTCTCTGGGTTGCAGGCTGCTGACATCTGGCTGTGTCCTCACATGGTGGAAGGGATGAGTCAGCTTTCTGGGGCCTCTTGTAGAAGGGCACAATTCTCAGTCATATGGGATCTACCCTCTTGACTGACTCACCTTCCAAAGGCCCCAGCTCCTGAAACCATCCTCTTGGGCATGAAATTTTCAATATATAAAACCTGTTGGGGGACACAAACATTCAGACCAAAGCAGACACTGACCCTCCTTAATACTGTCCTAGTTCTTATACCCGGCTAGATCTGGCCCTTTGTGACCCTTGGATGTTTTATTATCACCCGTGAAAGTGATGTCACGGTCAGACATATTAATGTTTACTTCTGATACATCGGTTTATTTCCTTTACAATAATTTACTGCCAAAAAAGAGAAATAACTATACTGAAAATAAAACAGTTCCCAAGTTTCTAGCATTTATTATGGCTGATGTCTTTCCAAAGTGAAGTCGAAATTTGGGGAATGTCTTCATTGTGCTTCTCAAATGGATTACTATGCAAAAAAAAAAAAAAAACAAAACAAACAAAACAAAACAATACAAAACCCAGAGGTCGTCTCACACAATGGAGAAAGAGGGAGCCACAGGTGCACTGGTGGAAAGCTCCAGACCCCTGACATTCCATTGCTATGGTGGTACCATGGAGTTTAATGGGGGTAGGCCAGCCCATGAAAGTGCTTGACCGCCACATCATTAGAAAATCAGATGCCATCCTTAGGTTGTGTAACCAAACCCATAGGGTTTCCTTATTGCTCTGTCAGAATGTGACAAAACACTTTCAAGGAAGTTGTCTCCTCACTTCAAATCAGCCATGCTCTAGTCCGGGGGTGTGGATGCAACAGGAGGCACCTACTCACCTGGCCCAGGGTTCAGGGTCTGGAAGGAAGGTGGTGTTGGCGGGAGGTGGGGGCAGCTCCACGTGGAGAAGGTGGTTATTGGGGGGACCCCTAGGGCCATCCCAGTTCCACGTGGATTAGAAGGGCCCGCCATGCCACTAGTTCCTGGGGCGCCAGAGTGGGAGATGCAGGTTGGACTTCGGGGTTGTGGTGAGCTGTGGTCAGGAGACCTGAGGGCCCTGGTGGCCCTTGCAGTGAGCTGGGCTCGGTGAAGTGTCGCTGGGCGGAAGTCCGCCATTAATCTCCGTCTTTAGGGTCCTCAGCAGCCCTGCGGGGCTCACACGGGGGCTCTGAGCAAGGGGGGAATCCCTTCCGTAACCCTGCAACTCGGGAACCCGCTGGGCAACAGGGAGGGGGCCGGGGTTGGGGGGACGGCCGCTGTCCCCAGCTCTGCCTCCAGGGCGGCGTGTGCATGAGCACGCACTGTGGGGCTGACTTTAACCCGTCATTCTTTCATTTCACGTTGTCTCGTGACCACGTGTCCACACACGCCCTCCAACTGTTGTTTGTTTCTGTCTTGTTTGCATGTAGAAATGGGAAGTTAAAATAAATATAAGTATTATGGCTTTTAAATTCGCATACGGAAATGTATGCTTGAATCAAAGGAAGGCTTCGACACCCACGGGTAAAAAGCCCTACTTGGGACATTGCGAGGGCGTGTTAGAAGGAGTAGCGGAGAGAGCAGGGTGTGGCACGTGGCCCCGGACTTGTGTCTGTCTCAGAGCCATCCCCTATGCACCTACTCCAAGAGGTGGGGCCGAAAGGGGTTACATTTCTTTATTAACATGATCACATTAATGTTCATCTTGATAGCTTTCGTGTATGATGAAATAATATGATAAAACCACTTTGTAGGTTAAATTCCATAAAACTGTGATACAGAATCATCAAATCCAAGAGGAAACTTTTCGTAATAGTAAATACTCATAAATTTAAAAAAAGGATTTCATAAACAGGTACATTTCACACTCATACATACTCCACAGGTATTATTCACAATAATAAATACTGCACATTATTGTGTGTATATTCCTGGGAGCTAGTGGAAGTATAAGGTAGGATATGATTACATGCCAGTTACAAAGTGCAAATGTGGAAAGATACCAATATCTATAGATACAGATATATATCTACATCGAGAGAGAGAGAGATAGGTATAGATATTGATATCTTTCCACCTGGTTCTGTTTCTCTTGAGAACCCTAGTACAGTCAGACCTACTGAGAAAGTCCACGTCCCCAGGCCCAGGTGCACAGGCCATGCTTAAGACTCAGGCTGGACCAGGACAACAGACATATGTGCTGCCCTGCCCCCACACGCCATAGGAGCAATGATTGATAAGCACCAGCCATCCATCACCGGCCTGGAGAGATTCTGGGAAGCAGAGTGTGTAGGGATGACTGGAAGCTGAAGGTAAACGGGATGAGAACACTAAGTAAAACCACATGGCATCTGAGTGCCCACACTAAGCTCAAGGCACCCTAGAGAAATATGGGGCCTTAGCTGCTCTATCGATAATTGTAGCAACAGTCCCAACCGGTCCAACTCCCTGTGGGCTGACTCAAATCCCACCCTAATAGCCTGATGGAGGACAAGGGATTCTGTATCTAGGCATCAATATTATTTATTTCATTTGCTCCTTTCCTCCTATGTCTACAATTTAATAAAATTATGAAACTTGTTTTAAAAGCAGGAGAACAAAAATAAAACACAATCAACAGGGTAGACTCACAAAAAGTCCAGGAACTGAACAGGGATTTTAAAATAACAACAAGGACTGAATAAAAACTGGACAACATGAAATAAAAGATGGGGAAATTTCAACAGACAGATGAAAACCATAAGAATCAAACATACGTGGTAGAAGTCAAAAGCACTATCAGAGATGAAGTGTTCCCTAGCAGGTACATCAATCAACACAGTTGACTCAACATGAGTCAGTGAATTTGAAGAAGAGAGAATAGAAATTCTTCCAATGAAAACAAAAGTTAAAAATGAGTGAGAAAAAGAAAAAGAGAAGAGAGTATCCGGGAGCTGCAAAGCAAATCAAACAGGTTAACACACATGTATCTGAAGTACCAGAAAAAGAAAAAAAGAGAATGAACAGAAGAAACATTTGAAGAGCTAATGGTTCAGACGTTTGTAAAAACAAGGGAAGACACCAAGACACAGATCCAAGAGTCCCAGAGAAGCTTGAGCAGGATAAATACAGAAACAAACAAATAAAAATCTAGGCACTTCATACTCAAACTGCAAAAAAACAAAGATAAAGAGGAAGACTTAAAAATAACTGTGGTGTAAAAGGCACATTATATTAGAGGAATAAAGATTGTAATTACAGATGATTCCTTGTCAGAGCTTGCAATCCAGAAGACAATTGACTGACATCTTTATATTACTGAAAGAACAAAAGTGTCAGCCCAGAATTCTCTAAGCCATAAAAATAGCTTTCAAGAATGAAATATGGCCCTTTGTAGCATCATGGATGGAACTGGAGAGTGTTATGCCAAGTGAAATAAGCCATACAGAGAAAGACATATGGTTTCACTCTTATGTGGATCCTGAGAAACTTAACAGGAACCCATGGGGGAGGGGAAGGAAAAAAAAAAAAGAGGTTAGAGTGGAAGAGAGCCAAAGATAAGAGACTCTTAAAAACTGAGAACAGGGGCGCCTGGGTGGCGCAGTCGGTTAAGCGTCTGACTTCAGCCAGGTCATGATCTCGCGGTCCGGGAGTTGGAGCCCAGCGTCGGGCTCTGGGCTGATGGCTCAGAGCCTGGAGCCTGTTTCCGATTCTGTGTCTCCCTCTCTCTCTGCCCCTCCCCCGTTCATGCTCTGTCTCTCTCTGTCCCAAAAATAAATAAACGTTGAAAAAAATTTTTAAAAAAAAAAACTGAGAACAAACTGAGGGTTGATGGGGGGTGGGAGGGAGGAGAGGGTGGGTGATGGGTATTGAGGAGGGCACCTTTTGGGATGAGCACTGGGTGTTGTATGGAAACCAATTTGACAATAAATTTCATATATTAAAAAACATTTTTAATAGCTTTCAAATATAAAAGTGAGCTAAAGCCTGCCTCACAGAAGCTGAGCCGATTCACTGTTGACTTACCTGTGCTACAACAGATACTGGAGGAAGTTCCTCATCCAGAAGGAATGAAGGTGATACCAGACAGAAATTTGTATTTACCTAAAGAAATAAAAAGCTCCAGAAATGGCAAAAAGGAAGATAATACAAAAGACATTTTGTAGCTTACATTTTATAGCTCTAAAAGACAATTGTCTAAAACAAAAATAGTAATAGTGTATGGAAGGACCTACAACGTATGTGAAAGTAAGGCATGACAACACCCAGGAGGGAGAAATTGTTAAGTACACTAGTGTAAGTTTCTTAAACGACATGTGAAGTGGTCTAATAGTACTTCCATGTAGACTGTGATAAATGGTCTAAACACCCCAGAATAAAAAGCAGGGACTGTAGGACTGGATTAAAAAGCAAGGCCGGGGCGCCTGGGTGGCTCAGTCGGTTGAGTGGCCGACTTCGGCTCAGGTCATGATCTCATGGTCTGTGAGTTCCAGCCCCACATCGGGCTCTGTGCTGATGGCTCAGAGCCTGGAGCCTGTTTCAGATTCTGTGTCTCCCTCTCTCTCTGCCCCTCCCCCGTTCATGCTCTGTCTCTCTCTGTCTCAAAAATAAATAAACGTTAAAAAAATTAAAAAAAAAAAAGCAAGGCCAACCACATGCTATTTAAAAGAAACTCACTATAAATATAACAAGTGCATTACTTTTTTATCGGTGCCTAACAAATGACCTCCAACTTAGCAACTTGAAACAACATATGCTTATTGGCTCCGTCTCTGGGGGTCTGGAGTCTAGGCAAGGCCTGACTGGGTCCTGTGCTCAGAGTTGCTTGAAGCTTCAGTCAAGGAGTCAGCTGCTCAGTCGTGTCTTCTGTGGAGTTCAAGGTCTTTTTCCAAATTCATTCAAGTTGTTGGCAGCATTGAGTTGCTTGTGGTTGTAGGACTGAGTTCCTCCTCCCAGAGGGTCACCCTGGCTGCCCCTCTTGATAGGCAGTTCTCAATACAGATATTCAACATGGATATTCTCTCCAGTGGGAGAATCTCTTGCTTTTAAATATTTTTTTATTAGGTCAGGCCCACCTGGTATAATCGCACCTCCCTTTTTCCCCTAAAGTTTATTTATTATTTTGAGAGAGTCCGAGATAGCACAAACGGGGAGGGGCAGAGAGAGAAGGAGAGACAGAATCCCAAGCAGGCCTTCCACTGTCAGCATGGACCCCTACTCAGGGCTCCAATTCAGGAAACCATGAGATCATGACCTCAGGCAAAGGAAACCAATAGTCAGATGCTTGACCAACTGAGCCACCCAGGCACCTCATTAGCATTTTTTTGAAAGACACAGAGAAGGATACAAGAGGTGACTCTCCTCTCTCTGGCTCAGAGGAGAAAGTGCTGATCCCTCCACCTTCACCCCAGGGAAGCAGAAACTCTGCTGCGAGCCCTTCATAAATGATCTCCTCATGAAAGACAATAATTGATCTGTTTCAGAATGTGAGAATGTTAGGATATTCAGTAGACCACTTTTTCCTATTATGTTTTATTTTTTAAAAACATGAAACAGATGGTACTTTCTCCCTCTTAGCTTACTGGGGCCAGACGTGACCCACACTTTTGGTTTCTTATTCCATTCTGTATACACACCAAAGATATTCTTTCTGGCAGGTCCCAGCTGAGTCACCTTCTTGGACAGTAAATCTGGTTGTCAGATGGCCCCAGGATGTGCGACTAGCTCTGTTCCATTCAGGGAGAAGAATAAAGTTTTCCAACTTCGGGTTTTGACCCCTGCTCTGGTCTCCACTCCGTCTTTACTAGGGAGTCCTAGACTTTTGATAGAAATCTGGCATTTTGCCTTATTTGATTTAGTTCTTTGCATGTATACTTGAGAATCTTGGAGACGAGGAGTCTTCAGTATTCTGAATCTAGCTGGTAACAATTGGAACGAGGGAAATGCCTTAAATAAGATTGAAATGACTTTGTCCCTTTCAAATGTGAGATTATTTGTGACTGGGCAGTCACTCTGAAGGTATGGTCCCAGACGAGCAGCATGGGCAACACCTGTGAACAACACAACCTGTAGGGAATGCAGATTCTCAAGCTCCACCCCGAGCCTACTGAATCAGGCTTTGTACTTTAACAAGACTTCCCTATGGCTCTGATACATGCTAATGCTTCACACAGTAAGAGAAAAACCTGAAGAAACACCTTCTACACTAAAAAAAAAAAAAAAAAAAAAAGGATTTATGAAAACATGACACCCTTGTAATGCAGGGTGTTGGTGTTTCTTCACAAGGGATTGCCTATAGTCTAGCACTTGTCCAATTTACATGACAAAGCCCAGGGCTCCCTTGCTGCCCAATAAAATTTTATATAGTAGATGTCCAGATACAGAAGTTGAGAACACTCTGTCTTCTTCCAGGGGTAAAAAAACAGAGAGGATTAAAGAATAAACCAATGAGACATGTGTCCCAGATTCCACCTCTCCAGGTTCAGAAAGCAAGAGATATATTGTCTTTTCCTCAGTTCATGGAGGAATGAAGACGCATTAAGAATTGTATGAAAATTTGGTTGGGAGATTGTCAAGGGAATTCACCATGAGGGTGAGAACGAGGTAGCTGTGCAGTGTCTATGTTTAATTTTGCTACGTAGGCTGTTCCCCGTGTACTCCACACTGCTCCACAAGAAGCAATTGACTTAAAGTCTAAGGGACTCATCTGCATAAGCCTGCTCAAAGCATTTTTCCTACAAAAGCAACTATTAACTCAAGAGGAATTAAAAATAGAATTAAAATCTCCCTATCTCATTGTCCTTTCTCACAAATCTGTATCAGAGAATTGGTGCTTAAGAAAATGTGCACACCAATGAGAAAGAATGAAATATGGCCCTGTGTAGCAATGTGGATGGAACTGGAGAGTGTGGTGCTAAGTGAAATAAGCCATACAGAGAAAGGCAGATACCATATGTTTTCACTCTTATGTGGATCCTGAGAAACTTAACAGAAACCCATGGGGGAGGGGAAGGAAAAAAAAGAGGTTAGAGTGGGAGAGAGCCAAAGCATAAGAGACCCTTAAAAACTGAGAACAAACTGAGGGTTGATGGGGTGTGGGAGGGAGGGGAGGGTCGGTGATGGGTATTGAAGAGGGTATCTTTTGGGATGAGCACTGGGTGTTGTATGGAAACCAACTTCACAATAAATTTCATATATTAAAAAAAAGAGGGAAAAAATAAAAATAAAAAAAATAAAACAGGTCTTTTGGAAACAGCCTAAAGATGGATCTTGTTTTCTTATTCATTCTGTTACCCTATGTCTTTTGACTAGAGCATTTAGTCCATTGACATGTAGAGTGAGTACTGAAAGATATGAATTTATTGCCATTGTGTTGCCTGTAGAGTTTGAGTTTCTGGTGGTGTTCCCTAGTCTTTGTTGCTTTTGTCTTTTTTGCTTTGGTTCACCTTTTCTCACCTGAGAGAGTCCCCCACACAATTTCGTTCCAGGCTGGTTACTGGCCACAAATGTCTATAGTTTTCCTGTGCCTGGGAAACACTTTATCTCTCTTTCTATTTTGAACAAACAGCCTTGCTGAATGAAGAGCTTTGGCTGCTTACTTTTCCAGTTCAGCACATTGAATATATCCCGCCACTCCTTTCTGTCCTGCCAATTTCTGTGGATAGGTCTTCTGAGAACCTGATCTGGTTGCACTTGTAGGGTAAGGGCTTTTTTCCTTTGCTGCTTTCATAATTCTTTCCTTGTCTCTTTATTTTGTGAATTTGAATATGAAATGACTTGTTGATAGTTGGTTTTCCTTGAATCTGATGGGAGTTCTCTGTGCTTCCTGGGTTTTGATGTCTGTCTTTCCTCAGGGTAGGAAAGTGTTCTGGTATGATTTCCTCACATAAACCTTCTTCTCTGTGTTCTCTGTCTTCATTTTCTGGGACCCCTATTATTCAGATGTTGTTCCTTTTTAATGAGTCACCACGTTCTCTAAATTTTATATCATGCTCTTTTGCCTTAGTTTCCCTCTTTTTTTCCTGCTTCATTAACCCCATAAGTTTGTCCTCTGCATCATCGATTCCCTGCTCTGCTGCATCCATCCTTGCCACCATGGCAACCATATGAGATTGCATCTCAGTTATAGCATTTTTAATTTCATGATGGCAAATTTTACTTCTTTTATCTCCACAGAAAGGGAATCTATGCTTTTTTCAAACCCAGCTAATATTCGTATTATCGGGACCCTAAATTCTGGTTCAGACATTTTGCTTATTTGTCGGGAGCATTTCCTCCTGTCCTTTCTTTTCAGTGAATTCCTTCATTTTGGAAGAAGTAAAGGAATTATTTAAAAATTTAAAAATTTTAAACAACACACAAAAAAATCAAATGAAGGATGCTAGATCCTAAATGTGTTTTGGTCTGGTTGTTGAAAGAAGCTTGACAGAATAGAGAAAAAAGGGAAAGAAAAGGGGAAAAAAGGAAATAAAAAGTAGGAAAACATTTGATAATTAAAAACATGCAACCTTCCTTTGTCTCCAGCATCCATCCACTCCCCACTTCTACACTATCTGCGACCAAGCCATGTGGTGGCACCTCCCTTCTGAATTTCATCTCAGAAGGGGCTGTGTTTCCAAACCCCTCATTTCTGAGGTCCCTTAGTCATGGACCCACTCCAACCCTCCGTGGGAGGGTCTTGCCAAGCAATGGCCAGGTGCTCGCCACCCCTGGGAACGTTCATGGGACCACCTGCTGCAGATGCCCAGAGGCTACAGCCAGGTACCGATGTGCCCCACAAGACTTTCACCCAGTCATGTAGCAGCAGCGTCTCAGGGGTTGTGGTAAATCACAACACACATCTGGTGCCAGACTTCACTGCCCCATAATGCCTTTGTTCCAAAACCAACAAACAGCTGTTGTCCAGGGTCCACTGGGACACTTACCTGTGGGGAGGCCACACGACCTCCACCAAATGTTCTCTTAGCAAGGGAACTGCTTCTCCCCACGTGGCCCTCGGAGCCCTCGGACCTCACTCCTGGGGATTCACCCTTCCCACCAGATCACCACCAGGTACCCAGGTACAGAGTTTCCAACTCTGGGCTTCCTTGTTTATAGGGCCCTTATTCTTAATGGTATTGAAAGTCTACTTTCTCCTTTCTTGCTTTCTTGTTCAGTCCCTTTTGGGTGTTTCCACTCTTTCTCTTTCTCTACAGTTGCCTTTTGGGGAGTGTTTTCCTGTATTCTACCCCCTGTTTCTGTCCTATCTCCACAAGCAAAAACAACTCCCTATCCACCATGGCTTCTCTCTCCCCCAAATCACGTCTCATCCTGTGTATCTGCCAAGTTCTGTGGCTCAGGTTATACAGATTATTATGTTGATCTTCAGATAAATTTTCTAGGGTGCAAAATGCTTTTGTGCTGATCTGGCTGAATTTCAGGAATGAGAAAAGCAGAAAACTTCCATGCTACTCCACCATCTTGGTTCCTTCTCCTGGGGAGAAGGGATTGTGAGGGATTGTGAGCTTCTTTGTGGTGTGCTTCCTTTATCCTTGAGATTAATTAAAAGTACAGTCTAAACTCATGGGTGTTTGGGTAAAACTGGGAGAGGTATATGTCCCTTTGGGCAAAATGGCTTTGAGCATAGACAAGCCAATGTCAAGATGGAAGAGTGAGGAGAGTTGCCATAAGTCACATATGACCACCAGAACATATTGGTAGAACATGGAAATGTGCTTTGGGAAGCCTTCACATGGATTATGTGAGAAGTACCAAATAGAAAACTAGAAAACAGATATAGACACCTCCTACTGTTATCCATATATTAAAGGGGATTTTTGCTCCAGGAAAACCAGAAAGGTCTCTAAAGCCTTGGTTACACATAATTTCTATCAGTGCATAATGAATGAATCCAACGAGAAGATGGTGTTTGACTGGCAGAGGGGTTGAGAATGTGGCTGGGAATTTCCAAGGAAAAGGAGGAGACATGTGTTGAGGGTAGAGAAAGACTAGCTCTGAAATCATCTTGAACTGTTACCAAAGAGTGAAACTCACACCTGTAGTCTTAGAAGAAGTGGCAAACGTAGGGCACCTGGGTGGCTCAGTCCATTGAGCATCCCACTCTCAGTTTCAGTTCAGGTCATGATCTCATGGTTTGTGGGTTTGAGCCCTGCATCAAGCTCTGCACTGATGTGTGGAGCCTGCTTGGGGTTCTCTCTATCACTGCCTCTCCCCTGCTCATGCCTCTAAATAAATAAATAAATTTTAAATAAAATAATAAAAAAAAGAAATATCAAAGTTATTTTCCAAGAAGAAGTGGACTGCAAATGTATAGAAATATGACAGAACAGAAAACTTTTATTATAATACCAACTAGCAAGCAGTTCAGCTGGGAGAGGGTGGTATGTGCAGTAAGTTATGAAGGTCTGAGGTGGTGGAGGTGAAGTGGCAACAGTTAGTTTCACATGAAAAGGAGAGAACTGGTTATTCAGCAAATATGTTGCATTGAAGTCTGTCAAAGAGTTGCTGTAGATATGTCTGAATACATCAATCCGTTGTTGTCTTCTGTGTTGAATCTCCGTCTTTCAACTGCTCTTTCTGGCATTTCACTTAGTTGAGTTCTGAAGGGCTTGTTTTCCAGACAACTCTTTGTTCTTCAGTGGGCAGCTGATAAGGAACAACTTGAGTCCCTCTGTAAAAGTGTAACTAAAAAAATTTCCATTCATCTGGAAAGAATTCTATAAGCATCTCCATCATTAGACTACCTAACATGAAGAACCAATCTTTGTAACAAACCATATGGGTAAGGTGATTGCCATGTCCTAAAAGCAAAAATAAGTGAGTAGAAGCAACAAAGGGAGAGGATCCACCAATCTAAAAGGAATCTAGATTTCACTTGGGACAAATAGAGAAATTTTGGGGTCATCTTCTTAGAAGAGCATCAATACCTTCTACTCTGGAGTTCCACAAATTGAGAATGCATCCCTCCCCTGGTAAGTCAATCAAACATCTACCAATCACCACCAGTGAATCTGATTATACCCCTTCGTCCTGAGAGTCTGAGAGACAGAATCAAGAGTGCTTCAAGGTTGGTGAATGAGTTCTGGGGTGGGGGCTTGGCAGGGCCAGCGGAAAATGTGTAGCAAATCAGATCTTCTCATTCAGGTTAATCTTTCATAAACAGGTGAGAGAAGATAGGAAAAACCATCTGTAGAGCTTTCATGATCAAGTCAACTATCTTATACTGATTCTCATCTCTGTGTTTTTGCAGCTTTACAGCATATAATGCCTCTTTCTCAGCCAATTCCCTCTCCATTTGTTCCATTTGTTTCTGCTGCTCCAGTTTATCCTCCAGCTTTCTGATCTTGTCTTCAAACTCCTTTCTTATCTGCACTCTCTCTCTCTAGCTGTGCTGTGTAAAATTCTTGCATTTCTTGCATTTGTTTCTGAATCTCGTTGTCAGCCTTTTGGTACATCTTATTAGTGTAGCATCTTCCTTCATTCTCAGGCCACAATGCGCTGGACCAGGGCAAGCAGCTGATTTCTCTGGGCCTCCTGCTCAGCTCCTGTCGCCTGATTGTTGAACATGCAGTAGCGATCACCAAACTTGCCCACCAACTCTAGGATACCTTTGGGTGCTCTCTGTAAGTAATCATGGAAATTGATGCCATCCAAGTCATCTTTCCGGGTGAATAAGAGAATCATGTATCTCCTAGCTCTGAGTCCAAATATTTGCAGGATCTTCTCTGTGGCCTTTCGCTCTTCTTGCATGTACCGGCCCAGCAAGACCACCAGGAGCAGAGCATGAGGCCCTGGGGAGGTCAGGAAGATGCAGTGAGCAATCTCCTTGCAGGTGTCAGCATCCTGTGCCTCGGTGTCGAAAATGCCAGGCGTGTCCACGACCACAATTTCTCTTCCCTGCCACCTGCTCTTCCGTTTCTTACAGGTCTTGGAGGCAGATGTTGCCGCAATGCTGGAATGAAACACTTTCTCTCCAAGGATGCTGTTGCCTGTGGCACTTTTCCCTCCTCCAGTCTTACCCACTAAGACCAGTCTCAGCTGTGAATCTCTGCCATCTTGGTTTCTAAGCCCTGGGACATCAGGAAACAAAAGCCACAGCATTAGGATGGTAATCCAGCTGCTTCTCCTGCATGGCCCCCCATTTCCCCTCACACACATCCCTCCTCTGTTGCCCCAGGGTCCCCTCCCATAAGTGACTGCTGCACTCCCAGAACTCTATAGAAGGCCCTTCTAAAGAAGCCTATTCGAAGTCTACAGAAAGCCTGAAGTTCTCTTGCAATACTTGGGGAATGCCCAAGTACTTTCCAGGATTTCCCGGAGCTTCTTACTCTTCCTTTTTGTAGCTAAGTAGCCCACAGAAGAGGAAACAAAATATTATAGTTTACAAAGAGAATTCTGAGCTGCTGCTGCTGGTAGCTATTGCTCATAAGAGCAATGCAGCAAGTAACACAAAATCTGACTTTGGGGCATCTCAGTGGGAGACTCCCCTCCCCATTTATATTCAAAATGGAACTTTGCTTCTTCCTATTAAGAAGCCAGCTAGGCAGGTTACACAAGCCAACTCACCCTTGTAGGGTACAAAATGGATGCCTGTGTGGAAAGACCAAGTGTCTTTTTCTATTTCATGTGTGCAACCATCCTGTCAGGGATTGTGACATGAGAGAGAACAGTATAATTTAACTTTAAAGTTTAAAAACTTGGCTTAGAATCCAGTGAAGTTTTTATATTCTAAAATAAGGCATTACAGAATTATAGTCATAAATTACTGACATTTCTCCAAAGTTATTATAAAATCCCTTGATACTAAAAAAGATGAAAGAAAGAGAGCACCTGGGTGGCTCAATTGATTGAATGTTGGACTTTTGATATTTGCTCTGGTCATGATCCCAGAGTCGTGCGATTGAGTCCCACATAGGCTACACGCTGAGCATGGAGTCTGCTTAAGATTCTCTCTCTCTCCCTCTCTCTCTCTTTATCTCTCTCCCTCTGTCCCTATCCCTTTCTCTCTCTCTCTAAAAAAAATGAGGGGCTCCTGCGTGGCTCAGTCAGTTGAGCATCCAACTTCGCCTCAGGTCATGATCTCACAGTTCATGAGTTCGAGCATCAAATCAGGTTCTGTGCTGACATCTCAGAGCCTGGAGCCTGCTTGGGATTCTGTGTCTCTCTCTTTCTCTACCAAACCCCTGCTCTAGCTCTGTCTCTCTCTGACTCAAAAGTAAATAAGTATTAAATATTTTATTAAAAACTTTTTTTAAAAAACGATCATATGTTTCAGTAATGCCACTTCTGGGTATTTATCCTAAGGAAAAAACACTAACTGGAAAAGTTATCTGAATTCCCATCTTTAATGCAGCATTATCTACAATAGCCAGGATATGGAAACAATCTAAGTGTCCACTGATGGATAAATGGACCGAGAAATCATGGCATATACACAATTGGATATTAGTCATCCATTTAAAAAAAAAACCCAAATCTTGCCATTTGCAACAGCATGGATGGATGTCAAGGGAATTATGCTCAGTGAAATAAGGCAGACAGAGAAAAACAAGTACTCTACGATCTCCCTTACATATGGAATCTAAAAAAGAAAAAACAAGACAAGCTCATAGTTACAGAGAACAGGCTGCTGCTTCCCAGGTTGAGGGGATTGGTGAAACCTGGGAAGGGATCAAAAGATAAAAGATAAAATAAAATGAATATATGTTATGACAACATACACATATATAGGCTAGTGGGAAATAGCAAGACGTGCTGGATGTATTTTTCAATTGATGATTAAATCTACTTAAAGGAGATTAATTTTATTTTATGTAAATTAAAATTCAATAAAGCTGAAAAATTGCAGCATTTTAGTACAACTGGATGCATTTAGGATAATCCGTCATGGTAGATTTACATGATTTTTTTAAGTTTATTCATTTATTTTGAGAGAGAGAGAGAGAGAGCATGAGCAGGAAGGGGCACAGAGAGGGAGGAAAGAATCTCAGTCTCCATGCTGTCGGTGCAGAGCCCAACACAGGGCTTGAACTCACAACCCATCAGATCATGACCTGGACCAAAATCAAGAGTTTAAATTTAAACTCAAGACATCTAATGCACTGAGCCACCCTGACACCCCAACATGATTTACAATCACCTAAAACTGGCAACAAGCTGTCATACTACCTGTGTCCGTGCCCCGTTACGATATGAATTTGTATCTTTTCTCATCCACAGATCGAGTCTATTTCTGCATCTTTTGTAGCTCAAAGCCTCAAAGGTTTTGCAGTTTGCCTTTTGACAATGTCTGCTTCTTTACACATTTCTTGTTTCTGTTTTATAATTTGACACCTTTTTTCAACCCATGTCCTCCCTCTCATGCATTTAAAAATATCTGTAACACTTTATTAGAAATGACATAGTAAAGAGAAGAAAGGATGATTCCTATGCACCTCACAGCTCAGTCCCAGGAAGTCTGTAGTCTACAATTGACGTTGGCCCAGTTCCCAGAACCTTCTCACAAGAACAAGCACGGTTGTTGTCAATTTACCGGTGCACAGCCACACTTCTTTCTTGTCTTCACTGCAACCATTTCCTGCTTCATCTCCTTCTGTTTTTGTCTTCTGGCGACAAAGGGTTGTGAGCACCTCACAGCACACAAGGTTGAGGTGCAAGGCCCATGCCCCCTACCCAGCCCTGCAGTGGAAGCCTGCAGCATTTTGGTACAATTGGATGCAATTAGGATAATCAGTTGTGGTAGATTTACATGATTTTTCAAAGTTAATCATTTATTTTGAGAGAGAGAGAGAGGGAGAGATAGAGGGAGAGATAGAGAGCGTGAGCAGGAAGGGGCAGAGAGCAATCTACAAACTGGGAGAAAATGTTTGTGAGTCACATATCAGATAAAGAAAGAACTTGTGTATATACTTGATAAAGATCTGACAAAGAATAGAATGTGTCAAGAACTCTGAAAATTCATTAATACAAAGACAGTGCAATTTAAAATAGAAAATACAAACATTTTCGACATGAATTAAAGTATGTATACACCAGTGAAACCATCATAACAAGCAAGATAGCGAACGCATCCGTCAGCCACAAAAGTTCTTCATGCACCGCTCACCTACCCATGTCCCTTAGGCACCATTTATGTGCTCTGCACAATATGCACAGCAAACTGTTCCTGATGTGAACATGTGAGTGGCCAGGCCTAGATTCAGAGCTTCAGGTCCTTAAGAAGAAGGTTTTCTTACCATCAATGCCACCTTCTGCAACATGGTCATTGTTGATCCCAAACCCCAGAGAATGCAGTCCAACTTAGGAAGAATTTCAGATAATCAAGATACTTCTTAACAGGAAGAAAGAACTTCAGAACAATTGCTTCAGATATTCCATTTTGTATTTTTGTTCACAAACATAGACGAGGCCGAAAATAAATAAATAAAATGAAATAAACATAGATAGACCACTGTTTTAAAAACATACCAGAAATTATGCAACCTTACATCCACATTCACAAATGATTATAAAATGCACTCTGGGTTGTTGTTCATGGACTATGTGCACAGCACTTTGGCAAATGATCGCTGCCTCTGGAACATGCATCTTCAGGGCTCATCACTCGCAACGTCTCTGAAACTCCCTCAGCAGAGTCGTCTTCAGAGTTAAAGGCGACAATGGAAGACAAGTCTCTAATGTGTAGCTTCTTTTTGCTTCCAAACACTAGCATGCTTTGGTCACTCACCCTATTTACCAGATTAAGACTGTCAAAAATGAAATTCACTCTCAAAAGGCCAAGTTGTGGTCTCTAAGTGTACTCAGAAATTTAGCCCCAGCCACGCCACAAGCTTGCCGTCAAAGTCACCCACACAGATATAAAGATCATGTCCATTCACTGCTGTGCTCTTGACCGCCGGTCCTCTCCTCAGACGCAAGGATGTGGACACTCCTTGGCACAGATTTTTAGCTGGTCAAGTCTTGGGTCTGACTGACCTTGAATAAGTAAGGCCCAGGGCCCAGAGGGACCCTGACCCACCTGAGATATTGGAGGCCCTACTCCACCTCTCTGAATCTCTAGATTCTCTGTGATTTACACATAAATGTCCATCCCTGGGGGGATGTGGGAACTTCCTGTCAGTTCTCTGCACGAGCAAAGTGCCTGTCACCTGGATTCCCAGTGCTACACTCATAGGAAACACACACCTCAGTTACAGGAATTAGGATCTGCAAGATCTTGGGGTTCTTCTCTACTGGAATCTCCTCTCCATCAAAGTCCTCCTGTGTGCAACTATGTGATTAAATAAGAGGGATGTCACAAGGACAGGGAGAGAAGAGACTTATTCTTTCCTCCCATCGGCCCTTCAAACTGGCTCCATCCGTGCCACCTGGAGGAAACCTTACACAGGTTCTGCTTTAAGCAAAAAACCTCTCCAATCACTATTGGTCACATTCATGTACTCAAATCATCTAGTGTAATAATCACACTCTCAATTTCACTGAGGGGTGGGGCGCCTGGGTGACTCAGCTGAGCGTCTGACTTCAGCTCAGGTCATGATCTCGAGGTCCATGGGTTTGAGCCCCACGTTGGGCTGTGTGCTGACAGTTTGGAGCCTGGAGACTGCTTCAGATTCTGTGTCTCCCTCCCTCTCTGCCCTGCCCCTGCTCATGCTCTCTCTCTCTCTCTCTCTCTCTCTCTCACACACACACACACAAATAAATAAACACTTCAAAAAATTTTCAGAAGGAGTTAACATGGCAGAGAAGTAAGGGAATCTGAAGTTCCCTCGTCCCTCAAACACAGAAGTATTGAGGCGAGAAGGCTTGAAATTCCAGGAATCCAGGCTACAGAGTGACAGAAACATCTCCAGAGGCCCATGAGGACAATGTGATGGGCCATAGATGCATGATTTCAAACTGGGAGAGATAAAAAAGGCAGCGTAGGAACGGAGGGGAGGTATCCCCTTCTGCAGAAACACAAAAGAAAGCGAAAGAGAGGTTGCAGAAGTGGAAGGTTGTATTTGGACAAGAGAAAAAACATGGGTTGGGGAACAGAAAAAATGGAGAAAGAACCAATTTTTAACTTCAGGGCTTTCTCCAGCCTCTTTGTGTACCTGGGGAGGAGGGGAGCCAGCCCAAGCTCTGTAGCCAGCTCCCAGGCACAGGTGGAGAGAGCAATCCCCTCCCTTGAGTGCTGTGGGAAGAAGGCAAATAGCCATTCCAAGGACAAAGGACACTGCAGGACCCCCCCACCACCCAGAGGCCCTTTGTGACCATACCCTGGAGTGACACTATGCCAGAACTGGGGCACGTGGAGCAGGATCCTTTAAGACATTGGGGTTTGAATCCCAGCCGACTGCCTGGGAGACCCAAGATCCTGGAGCGAAACAGACTGCCCACTCGTGCTCCTGTGGCACTGTGAGGACGACCTGAACAGAGTGGTCTAGGATGCCTGGTCTGGGGAGGAGACACTGGGGTGTCACCATTTTACTCCCCATCACCAGCAAGGTGGGGCTTCAGGGAATGGACAATGGATCCACACTGGAGGTGGACCTGCTCACACCAAAGCATGCCCCTCTGCACCTGGTAACTGTGTGTCTAACAGAGCAAGACTCAACACTGACTGAACCAGACAGTCCCTCCTCCAGACCAGCACAGGCACTGGTTACAAGGCACCATCAGATATTGGTCCAGTAGTTTTGCATTCTCTGATTTGATTCTTGGTCAATTTTTATTTTATGTATGTATATACATATATATTTCTTCTTCTTCTTCTTTCATCTTCCTTCCTTCTTCTTCTTCTTCTTCCTCTTATTTCTTCCCTTCTCTATGCTGGTTATTCTGGTTGTTGCTTTGTTTAAGCAGACATTTTTAATCTATTCTCTTTATGCCTCTTCTGTATCTCCTTTATTTTCCTCTCTCTCTCTCTCTCTCTATGGACTAAGCCATACAGTGTCTCTGATCTCTGTTTGGTCAATTTTTTTTTCTTTTCCTTTTCCCTGCCCCTGTCATTTCTCTCTTTGTATGGGATAAGGCCTCTTACACCACCACCACCCCCATTAAAAATTATTTTTTCCAGGCATACTTCATCAAACAAATCAAAGCACTCCTGGTGGAAGGTCCAAACCACCACTAGGATTGGGGAGATAATGTAATCAGAGTCTAAACAACAGAGAGCACAAAACACACTCCAAAAATACCTCTTGAAGGGCCAGGCCCTGGACAACATTATGACCCCCTGTTTTAATATAATAGTCTTCACAGGACCAAGACCCATAAGAAGCTATTAAAATACATAAGCGACATAAAACTAGGCAAAATGATGAAACGGAAGAATTCTCCTCAAAAGAAATTCCAGGAGGAAATGACAGCTAGAGAATTGCTCAAAACAGATATAAGCAATATAACTGAGAAAGAATTTAGAATGATAGTCATATTACTGGGCTTGAAAGAAGCATAGAAGACAGACGAGAATCTATTGCCACAGAGATCAAGGAACTAAGAAATAGTCACAACGAATTAAGAAATGAGGTGCAAAATAAACCAGATGCAGTGACAGCAAGGATGAAGGAGGCAAAGGGTAGATTAAGTGAAATAGAAGATAAAATTATGGAAAATGATGAAGCCAAGAAAAAGAGAGATAAGAACATCCTAGACCCAGAGGGGAGAAATAGAGAACGAGGAGATTCAATGAAACATAATAAATTCCATATCATAAGAGTTCCAGAAGAAGAAGAAGAAAAGAGAGAGAAAAAGGGAAGAAGGTTTACTTGAACAAATTATAGCTGTGAACTTCCCTTATCTGGGGAAGGAAATGGACATCCAAATCCAGGAGACAAAGAGAACTCCTTTCAGATTTAACAAGAATAGATCTTCTCCACAGAATATCATAGTGAAACTGGAAAAATACAAAGATAAGGAGAAAATTCTGAAAGCATCCAGGGACAAACGGGCCTTAACCTACAAGAGTAGACATATAAGGGTAGTAGCACACCTATCCACTGAAACTTGGCAGGCAAGAAGGGAGTGGCAGGAAATATTCAATGTGCTGACTAGGAAAAATATGCAGCCAAGAATCCTTTATCCAGCAAGGCTGTCATTCAGGATAGAAGGAAAGATAAAGGCTTTCCCAGACAAACAAAACCTGAAGGAATTCATGAACACTAAACAAGTTCTGCAAGAGATCCTTAGGGGGACTCTGTGAGTGGAATGCTACAAAGACTACAAAGGACCAGAGACATCACCACAAGCATGAAACCTACAGGTAACACAATGACACTAAATCGAAATCTTTCAATAATCACTCTGAATGTAAATGGACTAAATGCCCCAATCAAACACATAACATATCAGAATGGATAAAAAAAAAACAAGATCCATCTATATGCTGTCTACAAGGGGTCCATTTTAGACCTGAGGACACTTTCACATTGAAAGTAAGGGGATGGAGAACCATCTATCATACTACTGGAAGTCAAAAGAAAGCTGGGGTAGCCATACTTATATCACACGAACTAGATTTTCATCTAAAGGCTGTAACAAGACATGAAGAAGGGCAATATATCATAATTACAGGGTCTATACATCAAGAAGAGCTAACAATTGTATGTTTATGCTCCCAACTTGATTGCACCCAAATACATAAATCAGTTAATCACAAACATAAGTGGTCTTATCAATAGAAATACTATAATTGGAGGAAACTTTAATTCTCCACTTACAACAATGGACAGATCGTCTGGGCAAAAAAAATCAATGAAGAAACAATGGCTTTGAATGATACAGTGGACCAGATGGACTTGACAGATATTTCCAGAACTTTTCATCCAAAAGCAACAGAATTCTTTTCGAGTGCACATGGAACATTCTCCAAAATAGATCACACCCTAGGTCACAAAACAGCCCTCAACAAATATAAAAGAACCGAGATCATACCATGCATATTTTCAGACAACAATGCTATGAAACTTGAAGTCAACCACAAGAAAAATTTTGGAAAGCCTCCAAATGCATGGAGGTTAAAGAACATCCTACTAAAGAATCAATGGGTCAACAGGCACTTAAAGAAGAAATTAAAACGTATATGGAAGCAAGTGAAAATGAAAACATGACAGTCCGAATCCTTTGGGATGCAGCAAAGGCAGTTCTAAGAGGAAAATACATTGCAATCCAGGCCTATCTCAAGAAATAAGAAAAATCCCAAATACAAAATCTAATAGCACACCTAAAGGAAGTAGAAGCAGAACAGCAAAGAAACCCCAAAGCCAGCAGAACAGCAGAAGAAGAGAAATAATAAAGATTAGAGCAGAAATAAAAAATATAGACACCCCCCCCCGCCAAAAAAATACAATACAACAGATCAATGAATCTAATAGCTAGTTTTTTTCTTTTCTGGAAAAAACAAACAAAATTGATAAACCCCTAGTCGGGCTTCTCAAAAAGAAAAGAGAGAGGACCCAAATAGATAAAAACCACAAATAAAAGTGGACATATCACAACCAACATCACAGAAATACAATTATCAGGGAATACTATGAAAACTTACATGCCAACAAACTGGACAACCTGGAGGAAATGGACAAATTTCTAGACACCCACAGGCTACCAAACTCAAACAGGAAGAAATAGGAAATTTGAACACACCCATACCCAGTGAAGAAATTGAATCAGTTATCAAAAATCTAACAACAGATAAGAGTCCTGGGCCACATGGCTTCCTAGGGGATTTCTACCAGACATTTAAAACAGAGTTAATACTCATCCTTCTCAAGCTGTTCCAAAAAATAGACATGGAAGAAAGCTTCCGGACCCATTCTGTGAAGCCACCATTACCTTGATTCCCAAACCAGACTGAGACCCCACTAAAAAGGAGAATTACAGACCAGTATCCCTGGTTAACATAAATGCAAAAATTCCTAACAAAATACTAGCAAATCAAATTCAACCGCATCTCAAAACAATTATTCACCACGATTAAGTGGGATTCATTTCTGGGCTGCATGGCTGGTTCAATATTCTCAAATCAATTAATGTGATACATCACATTAATAGAAGAAAGGATAAGAACCATATGATCTTGTCAATAGATGCAGAAAAAGCATTTGACAAAATATAGCATCCTTTCTTAATAAAAGCCCTCAAGAAAGTCGGGATAGAAGGAACCTACCTTAACTCATAAGAGCCATATATTAAAAGCCCACAGCTAATACCATCCTCGTGGAAACAAAGTAAGAGCTTTCCCCCAACATCAGGAACATGGCAGGGATGTCCACTCTCATGGCTGTTGTTTAACATCATGTTGGAAGTCCTAGCCTCAGCAAGCAGACAACAAAATGAAATAAAAGGCATCCAAATTGGCGAAGAAGTCAAACTTTCACGTTCTCCAGATGACATGATACTCTACATGGAAAACCTGAAAGATTCCACCAAAAAGCTGCTAGAACTGACACATGAATTCAGCAAAGTCACAGGATACAAAACCAATGTGCAGAAATCAGTTGCCTTTCTATATACCAATAATGAAGCAACAGACCACTTTCTTACACCATACACAAAATTAAACTCAAAATTGATGAAAGACCTAAATGTGAGAGAGAAAACCATTAAAACCCTAGAGGAGAAAACAGGCAATAACCTCTTTGACCTGAGCCCCAGCAATTTCTTGCTCGACCCATCTCTGAAGGCAAGGGAAATAAAAGAAAAAATGAACTCTTGGGACCTCATCAAGATAAAAAGCTTCTGCACTGCAAAGGAAACAATCAACAAAACAAAAAGGCAACCAATGCAATGGAGAAGATATTTAAAAATGATATATCAAATAAAGGGTTAGTATCCAAAATCTATAAAGAACTTACCAACCCAGTGAAGAAATGGGCAGACAACATGAATAGACACTTTTCCAAAAAAGACATCCAAATGGCCAACAGACACATGCAAAGATGTTCAACGTCACTCATCATCAGGGAAATACAAATCAAAACCACATTGAGATGCCACCTTACACCGGTCAGAGTGGCTAAAATTAACAACTCAGGAAACAAAAGATGTTGGCGAGGATGTGGAGAAACGGTAACTCTCTTGACTGTTGGTGGGAATGCAAACTGGTGCAGCCGCTCTGGAAAACATTATGGAGGTTCCTCAAAAAATTAAAATGGAACATCCCTGCAACCCAGCAATAGCACCACTAAGAATTTATCCAAAGGATACAGGAGGGCTGATTCACAGGGGAACATGTACCCCAATATTTATAGTAGCACTTTCAACAATAGCCAAATTATGGAAAGAGCCCAAATGTCCATCAACAGAAGAATGGATAAAGATGTGGTTTATATATACAATGGAATACTACTTGGCAATGAGAAAGAATGAAATCCTGCCTTTTGCAACAACATGGATGGAACTGGAGGGTATAATGCTAAGTGAAATAAGTCAGTCAGAGAAAGAAAGATCCCATATGTTTTCACTCATATGTGGACTTAGGAAACTTAACAAAAGACCATGGGGGAAGGGAAGGGAAGAAATAATTTCAACCGGAGGGGGAGGCAAACCATAAGAGACTCTTAAATACAGAGAATGAACTCAGGGTTGATGGAGGTGGGGGAGGGGGGAAAATGGGTGATGGGTATTGAGGAGGGCACTTGTTGGGATGAGCATGGATGCTGTATGTAAGTGACGAATCATAGGAATCTGCCACCAAACCAAGAGGACACTGTATACACTGTATGTTAGCTAACTTGACAATTTATTGACAATAAATTGTCAAGCTACCTATATATATATATATATATATATACATATATATATATTTACAAAAACTTTAAAAAAAATATTACTGAAGGGTAAATCTTCTACTGTCCCTGGCATCCCTGGCATGTGCCTGCTCCCAGAGAAGAACCTGCAGTGTAGACAGGGCTGCTTAGAGCTCTCCCCACGCTGCCATTCTCCTCCTGTCCTTGCCTTGGCTCTGATTCTTCATGGGATGGAGGAGAAGAGGCAGAAACACTGAAGATGAGTCAAGTGTAGTCTGGCCTTGGTGGGGGGACAGTGGCAGCATTCTTAGTGGCTCTTTTCCCCATGGAACACTGTTAATAGCCTTCAGAGTCTCCTCTGGGAATCTGAAATCATAAGCCCAACAGAAGGCCACTCTCTCCTCTCCCATCGCTTGCTTCAACGTCTGTTCCTAGTGCTGGACTTCCAGAACTCTGATGCACATACAAGCTGCTGGGATCCCTGCTGGGCCCCTGGGCAAGTCCCCTTCAAACTGGCTTTGGGTGCCTCCCTCCCATGTGGCCCAATTTGATATATGAAGAACACATACTTTTGCCCCTGTTAGTGAAAGTTCTGACTGCGTCCAAGACCTCCACCACCATGTGTACTCTGCTCCCTCCACAGAGCAAAGCAACAGCCTTCATGTATCCCATGACCACCAGGCAGCAAAGCCAACTCCGAAGGACACACAACAAGTCTCTTTTTTTTTTAATTTTTTTTCAATGTTTATTTATTTTTGGGACAGAGAGAGACAGAGCATGAACGGGGAGGGGCAGAGAGAGAGGGAGACACAGAATCGGAAACAGGCTCCAGGCTCTGAGCCATCAGCCCAGAGCCCGATGTGGGGCTCGAACTCACAGACCGCGAGATCATGACCTGGCTGAAGTCAGACGCTTAACCGACTGCGCCACCCAGGCGCCCCACAAGTCTCTTAATGTACACCGTCCACACCCCTCTGTCAGTATCAAACTCCAGAGGTCGCCTCACTAGGTTTCAGGAGAGAGAGAACCTCCATCTCTCTGGACATGGCACGCAGAGACGACTCCCTGTGGGGCCTCCCTTACATAGTCACACGGTTACACTTGGGCCACCTTCTGCCCTGGGGAGATGAACTCCAAGAATTGACCAATACTAATTTGTGATTGTCCCTATAAATTAAATGTTCTCGTTTAAAAAGCCCTTTCCTCTTGGGATGCCTGGCTGGATCATTTGGAAGAGCATGCGACCCTTGATCTCATGGTCATGAGCTGGAGCCCCATGTTGGGTGTAGAGATTACTTAAATGCTGAAACCTAACAGAAAAGGTCCTTTCCTCTTGATCCCTTCAAATATCTATCAAATTAGTTGAAGGGCTAAACCTAACAAAACTGGTTCTTGCTTCTTCCTTTGGGCATCCTATATGGATCTTCTAGCATATAGTTTTGGACTGCGGGGTATTGGCAATTAGTAAACATTCAACTGATGTTAAGGGAGATATTGATGTTACCCCGAGCCTTTCATATAGCCTTCTGACCCAGATTTCAAGTTAATGCAGGTCATTTACATTGGATCCTAACTTTGACATCTGATATTGAACTTATCACAAACCTAACTGAACGCTGTTGCTCCTGACTCTATCCTTCCCCTGAAAATCTTACCCGTCACCATGAGCTTTCCTGTTTCTGAATAGAAACATGACCATTGTACCCATCACCCACATGGACACATCCTACACATCCTTCACAGTAGACTTCATACACTAAATCTTTCCTAAGGTCTTCCTCTATAAATCCTAGTGTAAATTCCTCATCATGAGTCATGACTATCACATATTTCAACACAGGGATCATGAACACATTAAATGCTGGAAATTCCACAGTCTTCAGCACTGAAATAGAACCACATTCAGAGAAAACTGGAATATAAAATATGTTAAGAGAAGTGAGTGAACAATATTTCGATTGTCAAGTGAAGAGATAATGATTTATTTGATTTACTCGTTTTTTCTCTGGTTATCTCTTACCTTCCAAAATGGAATCTAATGTTGGGAGAAAAGAAATCAGCTTACATAAGCTGCACATTCAAATGGCCTGAACACAAGTTAATTGTGTTAAGAATGCTTCTGCATATCTCTGGTGGAAAATATCTTTTAAACGGTTCTGAAATGAAAAAGGACAGGGTAGGAATACTTTGCTGTCTAGACATACTAGAGTCACTTACAAGGAAGTAGTTTTGAACATAAGAACTGCATGATGGCAGAGAGTACTTTGGTCTCACTTTGTCATTTGACACATGTTTTCTCATGAGAGGATTTTTTCTTCCGTGTTTTTACTATATTCTGAATACTTGTGATGAATCTTAGAATGAGCGGGTATTAAGAATCTTAAATTTTCCAGACTTAATCTCTAATCCGTCTCCCCAAAAGTCACTGATATGGTAAATACTCTCAGTCATGTTCACAGACAAAACAAAGGGCAAATAAAAATTCTAATAATTTGGATTTGGGATGTCTGCAATTCTTCTGAGTGACTGACAGTCACCCATCTAACTTTGAAGTGTCTCTATTATTTTAGCAAGACAGAACCTTTCATCTACTTACTGCAAATGTCACAGCATGGAAGGGTAAGGAGAGATTTTTCTGGTGTCAGAAAACAAGCACTAGAGGGAATGAAAAACCATCAATAACAATAAAGATGCTCTGAAGGAGAACTGGGTACCATAAGATTTATCAATCAGGTTCTCACAGGAAAAAGATAGTCTGCTCTCATTAGGTACTTGGAGAAAGTGTAGAGAAGGGGCCTCTTACAAACTGTGGACACAGGGAATTTGGAAACCACAGGGACGTTGTTAGTATCGATAAGAAAATTAAATCCCACCTGAAGGGGTGAATGAACACTGGAATTCAGAAGAAGAGTTGGGTAGAAAGGCCACCAAGGGAGGAGCTGTGACCTTTGGCGTAGGGTTGCAGTTAGTCAGAGATGGCCCTGCAGAGATAGACGTGGGAGAATGGATACCCCAGCCTTGCTTTTCTACTTCCACAGGGCCTCTGACTTGGACTTCCCATTGGCCAGCCAGGCAGAAGTCAGAGAGCAAGAGATCCCACCGATGTAGTGCAAATAGATCAGCCTCAGGGGGCAAAGAGCTAGGGTGAAGTGTGATTCTGCAGAGGCAAATGAAAACTATGTGGCCCAGATGGGATTTTTCAGATACAATTGGAGATGTTTTAAATAGGATGGTCCCTAAAAAAGAAAAGAGAAACACAATAAGAGAATCCTGTGACTTTCAGATCTTCATGAACCACAGAACAATCTTTCCAGAGAAACCCAATACCTCCCTAAAAAGTACTTGTGACCATGCAGTGCAATGACACATGTGACCAGTGTTTCAGACACTTAACATGTGCAGGATTTCTGATTTGAATTTTCCTGAGTCTTTGAACTCTATATGCCATTGCCTGATTATGCCAACTTTGTGTGAAGAGACACAGGTGGGAAGGAGAGGCGGTGGGGACTGAGAGCTGGGAAGAGGCTTCATTCTGGTTGGTTCTCACTGCATAACAAACCATTCTGAAGCTCAGTGGTTAAAAACAAAAACCATCATTTATTTGTTCTCATAAAGCTGCAATATTGGCAGCACTCAGTGGGAATGGATCATCTTTGCTTTCTGCAACTTCGCCTGAGATGGCGGGGCAGCCGGAGGGCCCGCTTCTCTATTGCCTCATTTGCATGGCGGGCAAGTTGGTGTGAGTCACAAATGAAAGGTGAGCTGGGGAAGTGGGCCAGTGACTTCAAGCCCTCTGGAAGGGGGCCTCTCAAGAGGCAGCCTTGGCTTTCTCACAACATGACAGTCAAGTTCCAAGGGCAAGAACCCCAACAGGGCAAGGAAGCATTGCTCACATGTAACCTTAGAGTCACAAGGTGTTGCTTCAATCATCTGCTATTAATTGAAACACTCCCAGATCTGCCCAGTTCCAAGGTAGAGGACACAGGCCCGCAACTCAGTGACAGGAGTAACAGGGTCAGTTTATAGGAAGCGTAAGTAGAAGCTACTGTCACAGCTATCTATGGAAACTACAATCTACCACTATGGCAAATCATCGTAAATTCAGAAGAAAAAACGAAATGGTCTTTACTACCAAAACATCTGCCATATTTTTGAAAGCAAGCTCATAATCCCATTGGAACCATCTCTAAATAATCCCTTCTCAGCTTCTTCCCTGATATTTTTTATTTGTTCAGCATACTTCATCTTTAGCAATTTTATTTTTTCCTCCCGTTCTTCCTGTGATTTATGAGCATATTCCTTTTCTACTAGTTTAATTTCATTATTTAATTGATCAGTGTAGATCTTCTTCAGGTCTTCTTCCCGTTGCTTCAGCCTCTTCTCTGTGTCCTCATAAATGGCATTGGTAAAGTAAGCCCCTCCATTGTTCTGCACCATCTCCTCTATCAGCTCCACCAGCTCCTGCACCTGAGCTTCCTTCTCTGCCTCTGAGGCTCTGTTGTTGAAGGCACAGTAGCGGTTCCCACACTCGCTGATGATGTTTCTTAGCTTCACATCTGAATCTGCCAAGAAGTCACTCAGGCTCTTCTCCTCCAAGTTATCTTTGCCAGTTAGCAACACGATCATGTGCTTCAAGGCTGGCTTCCCAAAGACAGTCTTGATCAATGCCACGGTCTTCTGCTCTTCCTCCGTGTAGCGGCCAACATGGAGGACCAAGATGATGGCGTGGGGCCCAGGACAGGAGTAGAGGACACACTGGCTGATTTCCCCGCGTGTGGTATCCAGGGTCTCCTTGGTGTCAAAGAGTCCTGGGGTGTCAACAACAACAAGTTTCCTCCCCTTCCATTCCTTGGATGCTTTTTGACACCTGGAGAAGACAGCATGGGGAGCAACTCTAGACTCAAAGACTCTACTCCCCAGGATGGTGTTGGCCGTCGCGCTCTTCCCACTTCCAGTTTTCCCCACCAGAACAATCCTCAGAGTGTTGTCCTGAGGGTCTGCCATGTCACTACCAGGAGTCTCTGTGGTGTAAAGGAAAGGAAGGAGAAGAAAAAGAGTCAAAGAAGGTAAGTGGAAAGCATCACCTCGCTCTTATGACCTATGTGTTCCTCTCTGAAATCCTGCAGTAGTCTACTATCCATGTAGGTCTCATAAAGACAGAAAGATGAAACAATTCAATCACCATGGAAAAACAACAAAGTAGTTAAAGAGTTCCCCTACAAAAGAGTACCAGGTCCAGATGGTTTCATGGGGATCTCACTTAACCTTTCTTAAACTATTCCTGATGACTTAAAACAGAAGGAAACCTTTCCAATTCTTTCTATGACACAAGTGTGATATTGATCCCAAAGGCTAACAAAGATTTCACCAATAAATAAAGCTACAGACATGTCTCATTTGCGAATACTAATACAAAAATCCCAAATAAATTGTCAGACACTAAAAAGTAATACTCCACAATTAAATGTGATTTATTTCAGAAATAGTAGGGTGGTTCAATATGAGAAAATGGATTGTAACAACACATCCTTGTTAGTAGATTTAAGAAGAAAAACACCTTCATACAGAATAGACATTTCCCCAAATTCAACACTGTTTTAATAGATACTTCTTTAACGTGTTTATATAGAAATATAAATTTTAAAAAATTTGTCTCCATTTTTTTCTCTGCAGCTAAAATAGTTGACTATTAAATTCACTTGGATGAATGAAGAAAGAAAATTAGACTGTAGAGTCAACAAGGCGAAGAATGATGAGGGAGGACCAGCTGTACCAGATAGTAAAATATTTTAGCCCCTATAATTAAGGCAGTATGAAGTGTGTGTGAACAGAGACAAATGGAAAACAAAAACAGACAATTCAGAAATAGACCAAATTGGTCTACTATATTCATGAGTATCCAGTTCAATTGTATCGTGTTACATTTATCGTCCATAAGGCAGCATCTCACAGCAATGGGGAGAAAGATGGACTAATAACCAGCATTGGGATAACTACAAAACCACACAGAAAAAGACAAAACTGCACCCACGTCTTCGGCCATTCACAAGTTAAATACATTAGAAATATAACACTAAAAATCAATCCACATAAATACTAGAAGAAACTCAGACAAATCCTTTGTAACCTAGGGGTGGGGCAACTCTTTCTAAGATTTGAAAGATTGTAAGGAAAAGGATTCATACATCTGACTACATAAAGACCTAAAAGACAATGGGAGACAATGAACATCACAGACAATTAAAATACAAAATGTCAGACTATATCAAAGAGGGTTAATTCTCCTCTTATACAAAGAATACCTAAAAGCAGAGAGACAAATATCCAAAAGCTCGATGCAAAATGGAGCAAGACGTATGAATAAACAGTTCAAAGAAAAAAAAGAAATGTCAATGCTCCTCAACTATGTAAAAATATATGAACACTCAAAGTAGAGAAATAGAAACCCAATGTAGGAAAAGAAAAAAACCAAATGTAACAAATTAAAATTACACTGAGATACTATTTCTCCACTTACAGATTTGGCAAAAGTGCAAAAATTTGCTGCTATAATCAGTCGGTAAAGGTTTAGAGGAAACAGGTTCTCTTCTCCGTGGCTAATGAGAATAGAAAAACAGTCTAAAACCTACAGAGGAGAAATTAGCAATATCATACAAATTACATATACATTTATTCTGGATTGTGAGTCCCAATTTTAGGATTTATGCCTGTAGTGGTCAAGGGCAGGTCACCCCTAAACGTGCAACTTTGACATACTGACTATTTCATATAAAAGTAACGTAAGATACAGCCTGTGTGGGAAGATTATTAAGACCCTCTTCTGTCCCCCTCCAAACAGGAAACAAATCTCCCATGTAAAAGGTGCCCATCCTGTCCCAGGAGGTAAAGAGACACTCTCATGACCAGGGATAGGAGATTTAGAGCCAAGAAGAGTGTATAAACAGCCCACTACTTTCTACTAATTTACTACCCCAGCCCAAAGTCTCTTGAGAATTCCTCCCTAACAGATGCTCCCAAAGTTAAGTCTTCCTTGTTTTGTCAATCCCTCACAGATCCATCGTCTCTTTGCCTAAAAAGGATAAAAACTGCCTGCCTTGGTCATCTCTCTTGGTCTTAGTTTCATTACTGAGCATCTGTACACACTGCTTTTTTTTTTCTCTTGTTAATCTGCCTCAAGTGAATGTAATTCTTAGTGCAGCTGGAAGACCTTGAAGGGTAGAGGAAGAAGTTCCCCTTCCTTTTATCCCAGAGCTACACTAACAAAACACAGGAAAAGATTAGGCATATGTTTATTCACTGCATCACTATTTGTAATATTTAAAGACCAAAAACCTACCAAATGCCCACTAGTAGGGGTCTGATTGAATAAACCAAGGTACATACACACAGCGATGTACTATCCAACTGTAGAAAGGAATAAGAAATACCTCTCTATGCCAGGATGGTGAGATCTCCAGGATATTTCATTAAGCAAAAAAAAAAGGCAAAGTAAAGAAAATAATATTTAGTTTACTGTCATTTCTCTAGTGGGGAGGAACATGAACTGTAGGTACAAAGTACAACATATATTTCATGCACATGAAAAAGCAATGGCAGATCATCTGAACTGTCACCAAAGAAGTTACTGACAGAGGGATGGGAGGAATAAGGTGGGGGACAGGGTAGAAGCTGGAAACTACTTTGAATATACTTCAATTTCATAGATTTGTCTTGAAAGCATGTACTTCCTTCTTTTTGAGAGTTCGAATTACACCTCTTTTCCTTTATGAAAGACCTACATGTGTACCTGCTGTTGCTGGCTGAAATATATTCAAAGAGGATTTTTCATTTCTACAAAAAAAAAGCTGAACACGAATACAGCGTTCCGCATTTGTTTCACAGCCAGTTGAGCTAATAGAGAGGCCGAGTGGGCCATTGTCCACACCAGCTGCCAATCACCTTCCCCGGGAACCTCACACAGGGGTTCACCATCCAGCCACCAGAGCTGTGAGCCAGATGAGCACGTGGGCTTTCTCTCAATTGAATGTGTGCATCTGTTAACAAGTTGTGTCTAAAAGTATCAGAAACACATAAGGGAGGTTATTTGGGGGAGATCTGGGAAGGCGCACCCTTTTTCCATGTACATTCATGGTAATTGCTTCTATCCTTTATGTCATTTTGTTTCATAAAAGATTTCATAGGAACGTTCTGCTTGTGGATAGTGAGGAACATCTGTAAATAGCTTACATAATTATAAACAAAAACTATATTTTAAGATAACTGGTAAAAATCAAAAACAAATGCAATACATAGTATTTGGTGTAATAGACAAACCACACAAAGAATTGGTCCAAGAAACTTGAAAATGCAGTTGCTTCATTGGCTATTGTCCTAATGGGATATAGTGTAAGGCCAAATAGGGGAAAAAACGTCAAGAAAATCTTAAATTGCTTTCAGGAATCCTGTCCTATTCTTAGCTTTTGTGCACATGTGTAGTTTTGAAGCCCAAGGACAAGCCCAGTGGCAATGAACACCCTTAGCACCCATACTGTGCCCTTCAAATGCCATTTCCCACCAAAAACATTAGTACTCTTAGGAGAAGGTACCGATTCCATTTCTGGGCCAAGAAATGTGCAAGTGGATCCTAGACTATCTAGTCATACTATAAAGCGAGGATTCTATCAAAAACTACTCAGACCGTGAGACGCCTGGCTAGCTTTGTCAATACAGCATGCATCTCTTGATCCCACGTTCATGAGTTCTAGCCCCACATTGGGTGCAGAGATCACTTTCAAAAAAAAATGTTTGGATATTACCGAAAGGACTACAGAACCAACTTGAAGAGGCTGACTGGACAGAGAATGGGTAATTTGAGTATCAATGAGAATAATAATTTCAATGGATTAAAATTCATCAAATATGTTGAAGTTCATGAATTTGTAACAATACCATCATCACGAAAGAAGTGAAGTGTTCTCTTTGGGGTATGCTAGGAAATGATGTCATCAGTCTGAACATGGACAAAAAGGAATCAAGCATTCCTTTTGTCTTTTAACTACACCTTATGGAAATGAAAGTATGATTCAGGAGAACTTTCTTTTTAAAGGATTATGCCAT
The DNA here is from genome assembly GCF_016509475.1 of Prionailurus bengalensis. Taxonomy (NCBI): domain Eukaryota; kingdom Metazoa; phylum Chordata; class Mammalia; order Carnivora; family Felidae; genus Prionailurus; species Prionailurus bengalensis. The sequence goes on along the minus strand of NC_057348.1, from coordinate 162,135,576 downwards.
CCAATAAATGAAGAAAGAATGATAGAATTATAATATTATAATTTGCGACTGTTAATGAAACAAAGTTACTCTAGGCTATCATTACTGTCTGCTACATTCCAGAAAGAGACAGAAGAATATATAAGGTGCCTTCTCATGGACGTTTACAACTGCACCTATGAAATATTGCCACCCAACTAACCAGGCAAGCCTTAATCTGATCAAGCCTCTCCTTAAATTTAAATTTATACAAAACACAGAAACTAGAAGAACATGTCATATGACGTCTTGAGGATTTAATGAGCAAAATGTACACTGTCCAATTCTCTTGGAAAAAGGACCAACCATTTCTTAACCAAAAACATTTTACAAAAAGAAACAGGAAGGTGAAAACTTATTTATCAAATTAAATTTAAGAGATATGAAAGAATCGAAATTTATGAACCTTATTTGGAGCTGATTTCAATTTTAAATTCTAGGAGATGATCTCGGAATTGGAATACACCTGGTAATTTTTTAAAAATTCTAATTGCTTTTTGAACTCTGATTATGGTATATTTTAATGACCTTTATCTTCCAGACATACATATGTAAGTAATTACTGATGAAGTGATAAAATTTTTAGTATTCTAGTAATTTAATACTTTTTAGTATTCTAATGTTTAAAGTGTATGTATGTATGTATGTATGTATTTAATCTCTACACCCAGCATGAGGCTCAAACTCACAACCCTGAGATCAAGAGTCCCATGCTTCCCACTGAGCCACATAGGCGCCCCCACTTTGATTTTTGAAATGAGGAGATTGATGTGGCTCAGAAATGCTGAGAAAGTTGCCCAAGGTCACTGCGCTTATGGGCTTTGGGCAGAGAATGGATCCAATGCAAAGTATGTCTGATCCTACACTCATGCATAACCCTTGCACACTCTGGTCTCTTCTTGGTTCCTTCTCAGGTCCTTGATTCTACATTTCTGTTTACATTGGATCAGAAAGAGATCATGGGAGGCCAGGGGAGGTAGATCACTCTCTGTCCAGAAACATGAACTGGTAGCAACCCTGGAAATAGGGAAGGCAACCAAAGGGCTTCACACACATTTGTTTTCTATAGAATAGCTCATTCTCTCCCCCATGGCACCCCTTCCTTACCTCCTCTGTTACACTGTCGATCACACCATTTCTCTCTTACATGTTGGAAAGGACACAGCCAGCTGAACTCTAGGCTTCCTGTGCCATTTGTGACCTGGGTATCCCGGGGAATTTAATAAAACCACACGCACACCATCTGGGATTCAGATTTTCTTTCAGGAAAAAAGAGGGATTGGGACAGACTGGTCTCTAAATTGCCTTCCAGCTCTAAAGACCTGCCTTGACGACACTAGTTTCCCACTAAGAGAAATGGATGGGGTGTCAGGCAGCACTCACTCTGTCATGACAACTGATGGAAGATATGCTGCTCAGCAAGTTTGTCCTGCTAAATAGGAGATGTGTGGACATGGGGCAATCAATCTCCTTACTCCCACTCTTCCCCCCGCCCGGGGCTCCTGTGGCAGCATCCTGTTTGCTGGGCTGCTGGCACGGTACTTGGTCCCCTCTCAGACCAGAACACACACCCATGCACACCTCTATGTCCAGCTGCACCTCACGGTTCCATTGTTCTGAGGTTAGGCCTACCTTCTTTTGAAGGAGCTGAGTTCCCCATTGTTCTCCAAAGAACCTGTTTGAGCTGCTGCTTTTGCTTTCACTGTGAGGAAACAGTGTTTGCACCCTTTAAACCTCTGAGGCAGGAAGCTCAGATTGGGTGGAGCTAGTGAAGGAACTATTTGGCTTTAAAGAGACAGAAATATTGCCCTATAATTGGAGATGTGCGTTAGTTTTACCAAGGTGTAAGCTTTTTCTCCATGTGCCTGCTCTCACACCAAATTTTCCAAAGCTATATTTGTTGTTTGGGGTTATACTGGTGGGTCCCAAAGGCCCTTATTACATGACACAAATCATGCACACAGAGCCAGGCGTGGTGTTGGATCATCTTCCCTGCATGGAGTGGGAGACTCTGGGGTGATTCTAGGAAGAAGAAACTCAAATGCCTGGCTAGATGTGTCCAAATTTAGAGCCTGGGATACTTCCCAGTGATTGTATCATATGGGTTTTCATGAGAGTCTTTCATGAAGGTCTCAAGTTACTCATTAAAAATTTACCAGCCTTCAGGTACAAAGCCAAGAGTCTAAACCATTGGGAGCCAAGAGGAAAAAAAGGAAGATGTGGCCTGGAAAAAGTCTTCCAATGACCATACACCTTCTCTAGTTTTCTTCATATGGTTCTTTCAAGCCCCAAAATATGCATGACCTGACAACAAAAGATGCACCCAGGGAGGAGATCAAACTTTCCCCTACAACCTTCCTACTTTCCTCTACCCCAGACCCAGGCACAGGTAGATTTTCCCAGATTTAGCCAGTGCATCCATTCCAACCTGCTCTGGAAACTTTGAGATGATAGGCAGATGGTCAAAATCTCATGGTTGACCAGCTGTTCCAATTGTCTCTTGCATCATCATAAAATTATAATGTTTTTGATTATATATTTTTGTTCACTACATTGAGACATGGGATTACTTGATGCTCACACTTGAAGGTGGGTACTAAGAGAACTAAATGTGGCAGGAAGTAGTGGACAATGGGGTGGCAACCCATGGAGGGAAGCCGCTAGATTCAGAAATTATTGTATTAACACTATATTATTGGTCCATATCGTTAGACCAGTTATTGGTGCTAATGACTTGGAGGGCCCCAGGTAACTGTTTTCCAACTTGCAATAAAGACACAGACCGGGACAAGCTATGTAATTTGCAAAGTCTGGCACAAAAAGAATATGCCAGGCTCTTTGTCAAAAACAAAAAAAAATTAAGAATTTCAAGATGACATCAATAGAACAGTAAACCCTTCTAAGTACAGGGCCCTGTGCAACGGCACAGGTCACATACCCATGAACTTGGTCTTGATGAGGCTGCATACATAAAAGTCTAGAGGAGAGCTAGAATCATATTTCCTGCTCAAAATATCTCTACCATTTCCTAGTTTCATTTCAAGCTACATATTCCTTGAGGGAAACTTGTCCTTGGATGTTTTCATGGTCAGCTAATTGCTTCTCCAGGTATTATGCTCAGGTACGCTGTTAAGTTCCCTAGAGGGAACAGGAGATGAGTTGACACAGAATCCATGGATGTCACAAGAAATCAGATGCGGGTCTCAAATGGTAACAGCCTTGTGATCATTGGTCAAAAAGGAGCATGTGGCCCCCATCAGTCCCATCCTGAGCCCTAAGTTAGGAATGATCTCCTTTTAGAAGATTCTGGATAGAAGCAGTATAGCCCCATACCTGTATTGTTCACTTAGCCACGCTCCTGATCATTGAGGGCTTCCTTCCACTTGCACCTATGCTGTGAGCCACAGGCCTCTCCACCGCTTGTCTCCACCTGCAACCCTGGAAACACAACTTTCCACCCAGGATCTTGCTCCTTCCACATAGTCAGAAGAAGAGAGATAAATGTGGACAAAGCCACAGCTTCCTTTTTTATGGTTTCCTTTGATTCTTTCCATTTCACACACACACAGAAATGTGGATATAATGAATTTTCAAAAGGTGTGGGGTCATTAAGAGACATCCTTTGAATTGTATAGGAGTCTTCTTGTGGGGCTCAGGGTGTTTTCTGCTGCTCAGATCTAGATAATCTCAAAGCTCAACTTATTAAAATAGTGCAGAAATAATAACAGTAGTTTAAAAGAATCGTTCCCCCATTGTCCTGTTTCTTCTGCATATCATCTTTGGAACGTTGGTGGATCCGTTTCCTATTGCCTCCATAACAAATTCCCAAAACATTAGTAACTGAAAACAATATAAACTTCATCTTCTGCAGTTATGGAGGACAAGAGCATGGAATTAGTCTTATGGAGATAAAATCAAGGTCCTGCAGAGCTGGTTCTTTTGGAGGCTCCAGGAGAGAATCCATCCCTTGCCTCTTACATCTTCTAGAAGCTGCCAGCAGTCCTGGGCTTGTGACCACATCACACCAATCTCTGCTGCCTTCATCACATTGCCTACATGCCTCTCCTTAGAAGGACCATTCTGATAACATCTGGTGCCCACCCAGATAATCTGGAATAATCTCCCCATCTCAAAGTCATTAACGTAATCACACCTGCAAAGATGCTTATGGAATAAGGTAACATTCACAGGCTCTGGGATTAGAGTGTGGCCATCTTTCAGGGGCCACCATTCAGCTTGCCACATTTGAGTGAGTTAACCTCTCTGCAACTCACTTCCCTAATCTTTAAAATGGAATACTTTCGGGGCGCCTGGGTGGCGCAGTCGGTTAAGCGTCCGACATCAGCCAGGTCACGATCTCGCGGTCCGTGAGTTCGAGCCCCGCGTCAGGCTCTGGGCTGATGGCTCGGAGCCTGGAGCCTGTTTCCGATTCTGTGTCTCCCTCTCTCTCTGCCCCTCCCCCGTTCATGCTCTGTCTCTCTCTGTCCCAAAAATAAATTAAAAACGTTGAAAAAAAAATTAAAAAAAAAATGGAATACTTTCTTCAGACGGTCATTGTGAAACCAGATAAATTTGTAGACATGAAGTGGTACTCAAACCATAGTGATCAATAGGTATTAGAAGTAGTAATAGAACCCTCTATGCTAGTCTCATAGATTACCCTTCTAAGGCTCACCTACACATCAGAGATGCTGTCTTAATCAGCTTGCACGACCATAATACCACAGCCTGGGAGCAGGAACTACAGGAATTCATTTCTCACAGTTCTGGAGACTGGGCAGCCCAAGTCCAATGTGCCAGCCAACTTGTTTCCCTGGGGAAGGCTCACTTCCTGATTTGCAGATGGCGCCGTCTAACCGTGTCCATACATGATGGAGCGAGGAAGCAATTCTCTGCTATCTCTTCTTACAAGGGCACAAATCCCGTCAAGAGGACCCCAGATTCATGAACTCATGAAAACCCACTTACCTTATCCCCAAATACCATCATGTTGGGGGTTAGGGATTCTGGAGCCTTCTCTCTTGGTGCCAAATAAATCTAGTCACTTCTACTTTGTAACAATCTCTTTTAAGTGGATATCACTCAAGGTTTCCTGGTTTCTCCCCACTCACCCCACCCCCAAAGGGCACTGCATGAAAAGGAAGACTCAGCACCTCCACAGCCTGTCTACCAGGATGAGGGATCTGGATTATCTATACCCCTGCACTCACATGGCTTTAATGAAATTGTCTTCTGGCTCCATGGATGTGCAAGAAGAGCTGCCTCTTGCAGGATAATGGCAGCCGTGTCACAAAAGAGATATAGGTGTTAGGTGTGACAGTGCACTTGGGGCTGAATCCCTCAAAGGAAACATTGACCAAACCCTCATGAAATAAGGACCATGCCCCCCAAAGGGGCTTTTACTGTCTTCCACGATGTTATATTCGGTTATGAACCACAACCATTCAGTCCTGTTCTCAGACAGGTCTCTGCTTCCTCCTAAGGCTTCTCCGAAGATCTGCCAAAATTGACCACTCAGAATTTGTGTCTTCACCAGAGGGTCACAGTCTTGGAGCTTCAGGGAAAAACTGTAGGACGTGCTCTGAACTACTGTTGCCTCAAAGAGACTCTTCAGAGCAGGTTTCCAAGATGGCAGCACTGACTCAATGCTCAGACTGTGCCAGTGAGCAAAGCCAGGACTACTGGGACTCTCAGTCTGGAAGCATATGTACCTCAGGAAATCAGACGACTGACTCAAGATCCAGCAGAGTGAGAAGTAATGACATAGGACTGAGTGAACAGATTCAAGATGTGCCATTGTGGTTATTTGTTTGGAATATTGATGGCATTCTGTTTGATGTTCTACTTGTATGGCTATGTGTGGAAACCTTATTTCTTTCCCTTAAACGAATTAGTAGACTGTGTATTTGTAAACCCACAACAACCATCTTTAAACATTACCTCATCTTCACCTACCGTCAAAATTCAGAAACAAATGCTTCTACTGAGTTTCTTTCAATTTCATCATGATAGAACCATTTTCATAGGTTTAATAAAAATCTGTCCTCTTGTTTACAAAGATACCATTGGAAAAATCGATTCTGCAGCAAGGCCATATGTACAGGGTGATATCTGAGAGTGATTGTTGTTTAATCAAAGACCATCAGACCACTGCTAAGGAGAAATTGTTGGTGTTACATGTGGAGCTAATGTCTCCAAAACCTTCATAAGAAAACTAATATGATTTCTGGCTTCCAGGATCCCAATCTCTGGGAGTAAGGAAGTCCACTCCCATGTAGTCCAGAAACCCAGGCAAATTTTGGAGACCTCAGGAAGAGGGAAATTCACTGAGATTTATGGGTACAGCATGCAAAGTTTACTGGAGCAAGTGTTTGGGCCTCGGTTTCCTACTCCTAGGATAGAAGAATGGCAGGGGCTTTGAAAAGTCTGATTCAAAATTCATTTTGAAAATTTCCAAAGGAAGCTTATCCTTTGGAATTCATAGTTGCTTAATATGATTAGGCTCTAGATTTCCCGAGCAAACTCAAGGAGGCTTTTCCGGTTAATTAAGATTCTTGCTGCATCTGTATAAATAATCAGGCCATGCATAGTAAAAACAATCTTCTAGGATCAACAATACTTGTTGGAGACTGTTTATGATCACAAAGTAGAGAACGCTATGAAAATGATCCTAAACTTAGAAATAGGCAAGAGAGATTACTGGAGTGTTCTATTGTTCTGTGTGGTGCTGTGCTTGATGATCCGCTGTGATATTTTACAACACTTTAAGGACAGAGAGAATTTTTGCACATCTGTGCCTTGGAGACACTCAGCGAATTTTCTGTCTGGTGGAATATAGAACTCAAAAATTCCATGTTACTACTCTCTTGAACACATCAACCCTTGATTTCAAATGAACTTTGTGTTTCTGTTTGTTTGTGTTTTGTGTTTTATTCTTTGCTTATTTGTTTGTTTTTAACTAGGTTTCACACCCAGCATGGAGCCCAAACTTAAGACCCTAAGGTCAAGACCTGAGCTGAGATCAAGAGTCAGATGCTTAATTGATTGAGCCACCCAAAGGAACTTTGACCAATTATAGAATCAAATTGGTTCTCTAGTTAAGCCATGAGTTGAGCAAAATCTCTGATGTGTTTAAAATTGCCCAGGAGTCATGAGTTTGCTTTTTTTGAAAACTGCAGATATGAAAGAGAGGCAGAAATAGCATGATCCAAGCCTTGGAGGTGGAAATAACACTGGACACAGGCAGAGAACAGCTAACAATTTGGAGTGCAGGAATCATTACCAGCCTTTACTGAGGGCCTACCATGTCCCAGGCACTGACCTCTATATCACCTTCGTTCCTTACAAAAGTGTAAAATGGATATTAAAGGGAACAATGATATCTAGAAGAATCTCATTCTTGGAAGAGGAGTTGAGACTGATTATAATGACTGTTGAATACCAGGCCAAGGAATGTGGATTCTAAGCCCTAAGCAGTAGAAGATTTCCAAGAAGCAGAGACCTAAGAAAACTATCCCAATGGGCTTAACCTGGTAACTGCAATGAGGACTTGAGAGGAAGAGATCAGGGGTACTGTACCCTCACTGCACACACTGTCCCTCTCTTACCATCCATCTTAGGTTGAATTGTGTCCTCCTAAAGAAGTGCTAACCCCTGGTACCTGAGAATGTGACCTTCTTTGGAGCACGCTCTCTGTGATGTCATGTCACGAAGTTAAGGTTGAGCCCTACTCCAATGCCTGGAATCGTTTCATTCACAGTGAGGGAAGTTTACACACAGATACACACAGAGAACACCATGTGACAAAAGAGGCAGAGATTGGAGCGAAGCACCTAGAAGGCAAAGAACAAAGCACGATAGCCTGCACCAGAAGATTAGAAGCAGCAAAGAAGGATCCTTCCCCAGAGACTTCATGGAGAGTATGGCCCTGGGAACGTCTCGGTTTGGCACTTGTAGCCTGTGCCAGTGAGACAGTAGCCATAACAATGAGACAGTAAGCTTCTGCTCTTTAAGCAACAGTTTGCGGTCATTTGTTACAGCAGCTCCAGGGGAACTAATATAGATTTTAAGGCCAAGAAGTAGGGTCCTTCTCTGGTAATTACCAGTCGTTTTGAAATTGAGTAATGCATGGAGGCTAGAAGAATTCTGAGGTAAATGATAAAAAGAAAGGCCTAAGAGGATGTCGGTGGTAGGATGAGCGTCCAGGTCACTTTCTGGTGAGGTCCCAGAGAGAGGTGGGGACCACGCTGCTGGACATTGGAGGGACGATGGCACTTGCTATAAAATCGCAGGGGGCAGGGGGCTGGGAGGCGGGCTAAACTGAGGTGGGCTGCTGGGTGGAGAGCAGACCATGTAAGTGATGAACTTGAATATTTAGCTGAGGAGAATCCCTAGAACACTGTGGAAGGTGCAGCCTGGTATCTACTTGCTGCTGCTAATGAAATGAGTGAGGAAAGAGGGTGGTGGCCTATCTGCCAGCCAAGGAGCACCAAGATGTCCAGCTGCCAGCAGAGCCCAGGAAGAAGCAAACAAGGTCCTCCCCTCAAGGCTTCAGAGAGCACACGCCTCTGCTGGCATCTTGACTTTGGACTCCAGGAGCTACCACACAATCCATGTCTCAGCTGTTTCAACTGCAGTTTGGACGACCTGTCGTGCAGTGCTAGGCATCCAGTATGTCCCCTCCACCTTGCCCCTGCCTGCTTTCTTGTCCCATCCTCTGAGAAACAAAAAGGTCTCCCCTTCTGTGGCACGGTGTGAACAGGGCAAATCATCTAGACTACATTCTTCCTCATTCCCGCCACATTTCTGGCCCAGATAGACCCCGGGTCTCCCTGATGAGAGAGAGCTTGTGGCTTTCTCAGAATTTAGATTTCAGTCCTCTAAAGAATTCTCTTTTAGGAAACAATTATACAACACCAAAACAAAACCTAACAATTGTTTCCTTTAAAGAGACACACAGGAATTTAAGGCCTGGGAGTGGGGTTAAGGCCTCCTGAACTCTGAAGGCAAACAGGCAGACTGTCAGGGCGCCATGAGCTGGGGGGTCAGAGGTAAAAGCAGGCCCCCGTCCCAGCAGCAACAATCAATCCCTCACTCTTACAGAATACCAACACCGCACAAAAGGACTATTTTCTCTTAATAAGGAAAAATGTCTTCTTAATATATGAAAATCAGTCAGTGGAAAAGTGTGTGGGCCTGATTCTGCCACGATCAAGATCTATGGCTTGGAGAAAACCCAAACACAAACAGACCCCAAAAAACCCACAATCCCCATGTGCCCCAGTATCTTTATGGATAAGAAGTCCTAGATTGTCTCAATTCAATGCCTCCTACAGAATAGCATCATGTGAGACTATCTGGGCCTCTCCCAATGAGGACGAATCCCAAGACACTCCCCCCCGCATGATTCATGAGCCTGGGCCCACTTACCCACAAAACTTCTCAGGTGTTGGTTGGCTGTAGGCATAAATCTCCAGGTGGAACAGGGGCCTGTGGTCCCCAAAGGGAGACCTTGAGGAGTGCCCAGTCCCAGGACTCCTGGCTGGAGGACCCAGGTGTGAATAGGAGTATGTGCCTTCTTTCCCCAGGGCTTTGATGTCCCAAGGGCCATCAGAGTAATGGACACTTACAGATGGTCATGGACATCACCTTTATTTACCAGCCAGCACCAACAGCCATGAACACAAATAGCAAAGGCACAGGCATGTTTCTCCCCGAGTTCTCTGCTACTCTCCACACACGCAGCATCTTTCCTCACTCATCTGCCTAGACTTTCCAGACCCAACTTCCAAACCCCACAGCCTTTGCTTGGATGGCCCCTGGATTCTTAGCCATTCCTCAGTAATAATGGTGGAAGAGTTGGTTCAGGAGAATGGGGTTCAGGGAAAGAACTCACAGGCTGCCAGGACCAGCTGACAGAATTCGGTGATCTTCCCTCTCTGGGATTTAGAACAAAGTTGGCACGGTTTCTGCTGTTACCTTCATTTCTTTCTTTTGGTTTCAACTTGACATCTTTTAGTGCTTCACTCTCATCTTTGTGGAGTGTCTCGAGTGCTTTATTACAAATGATAAACACAGTAAGTAAATCTTAAACAAGGGATAAAGGAAAGACTGTTATATTTATGGCACCATATCACAGCACAGTTTTTTCTGTTATTGTTTCCCACAGTCCCTTCCATTTTCAAGAAGTGGGTAACAGGGTGATTTCTCGTATATTCACTCGTGCACAGAAATCCATACATCTTACTTCAGCCCCAGCAATTTCCTGCCTCACCTCTCCCGAGTCTGTCTTCCTCATCAGGCCACAAAGGTGAGGTCACAGGTTCGTGTCTTCCTATTTGTTGTTGCTCTTGTGCTCAAAAGGGACTGGGGCAGGAAGGCGGAGCCAAGGAGGAACCCCACCATGGAGATCTCACTGGCCTCTGCACAGGATACTTTTTCCATCTCTCCCCAGGCTGGTGCTGGCCTGAGGATGAGGTGGACGTCTTCCTGGGAATCTACCACCAGGGCCCGTTCAAAGCAAGCACAGCAGCTAGATCTTTTGAACCTAACGTGGGCTGAACAAGTCAGTTCTGCTCTTTATTAGAACAGGTGCACACGGATGCTGCTACCTTCCAAAATTTTGACCAATTTTTCTACTGGTTGTTTGTTCACTGAATGATTGATTGATTGATTAAAGTTTATTTATTAATTTTGAGAGAGAGAGAGAGAGTGAGGAGGGGAGGGACAGATAAAGAGGGAGAGAGAGGATCCCAAGCACACTCCTTGCCAGCACAGAGCATGACACAGGGCTTGAATTCAAAACAGTGAGATCATGACCTGAACTGAAACCAGGAGTCAGATGCTCAAGCAAATAGCCCCTCACGTCCCTCCAAGTTTTAAAATTTTTTCACTCAAAACATAAATAGCAAACAAACAGCCAAGCAGCTTTATTATTTTTCACTATTATTTATTTATCAGGAAGAAATAGAACTTGAAATTTGCACTGAAATGACTCAAGTCCAAGCTGTGAAAGAATATAAACCACTCTTTGGAAATACAGGGAGAGGCCAGCGTCTCTCTCACCCTTTGCAAGTTCACCATATCTGCAGTTAGTAGGACAGCGGGACTCCGTATAAAAACGTCTGTCGGTAAGACGGTGGTAACTGCTGCCTAGCTCCCTTTTGACGGTGTTTCGTATAACTATAATAAGACACCACAAGGGGAAGACAAAACGAGGCAAACTCCAGGCAGCCAGCAGGAAGGAAGAAGGGGAGGGTTGGCAATGTGGCCAGAGTTTGACCCAAAACTAGGACAGGCTTCCATATGTCCTGGAGGAACTCTACAGACCTAGTACTGGTGGGACAGCCATAAGTGGTGCAACGTATATATTTTGAAAAATATATTAAAGTCTCTTAAAGTTGTTCCAAGATCATTCAGCAAATGAAGAAAGATTATTTCAAAAAAACAAAAAGTCTACTAAATGGTAGTAAGAACAGTGAGTCTGTGACACTTACCATAAGCTGCTTCTTCCCTTCCAACACACACTCACCTCCTCTGGAAGGAAACTGCATTTTGGAAGGTGTGGCCAAGAAGCTGGGGCTCCCTGTCCCCACAGCCTTCCAGCAAGAGAACAGTATCTTGGAAGGAATCAGCTGGTGGTCAGTAGGTTTAACCACTGGGTATAGTGCGGACAGGCAGAGTGGTTAGGGAAAGACGCACAGAGTGGGGCTAAGACAACTGTCACCTCCCGGGACTGTGCAGGCCCTGGCTGCACCCTCTGAGGAGAGACACCAGAGGTTTCACCCTGCAGGGGAAGCAGACTTCACCGGGAGAGTCCAGCCAAACACGCAAACCCCGTGCACAAAGTTGCATTGAAGCGACCAGAGCAGATATCCTTGTCTTATCTCTGATCACTGGGGCAAAGCTCTCAGTCTTTCATCAAGTATGGTACCAGTGGTGGGAGTTTTCACACTGATTTCCTTCAGTTCTTCCAACATGCTTAGAATTGCTCTTTGGAAGCCCTGTCTCTGAATCCAATATCCAGGGCCTTTACCAGGCAATTCCTGTGGCCTGAGTTTTTCCAGTATATGGGTCACACCTTCCTGTTTCATTGTACATCTTACAGGTGTTGTCAAAAACTGGGTATTTTAGGTAACATGGTGTAGTGAATCTGGATACTATTCCCTTTCTGCCTTTCTAGGCCTTGATTTGCTGCTGTCTGTGTGTCCATAAGTATACAGAAATTGCTTTTTTAAACAACAAAATAGAAATTCTGCAGCGGAAATGTATGACTGAAATGAAAATTTTACTAGTGGAGCTCAACGATAGATTTGAATGGCTAGAACAAAGATTCAGTGAATTTGAAGATGTAATAATTATAAAAACACATGTACTTCACAATTGAGCCCCAAAACACAGGAAGCAAAAAATTACAGACGTCAAGGAGAAATTACAATTCAACAACAAGCTGTAGACTTCAATGTCCACGTTGACCAATGCGTACTACAGCTAATCAGAAGGTCAAAACAGAAACAGAAGATGTGACCCACAGATAAACCCAACTAGACCTAACATTACAGCACTTTACCCAACGAAGTAGATTATGCATTCTGTTCAGGTACACAGAGAACGTTCTCCTAAATATGGCCAATAGGCCATAAAATGGGCCTCAATAAATCTAAGAGACTTGAAATCCTAGAGTATAACAGGGGGGAAGCTCCTTTACATCAGTCTTGACAATAATTTTTGGATTTGACCACAAAAGCAAAGGCAGTGACAGATAAAATGAACAAGTGAGATTACATCCAACTAATACGCTTCTGCCTGGCAAAGGAAACCATCAACAATACAAAAAGGCAGTCCACTACCTTTTGGGATGAGCACTGGGTGTTGTATGGAAACCAATTTGTCAATAAATTTCATAAAAAAATAATAATAATAAAAAATAATAATAAAAAAAAAGGGCAGCCCACTGAATGGGAGAAAGTATTTGCAAATCATATATTTGATAAAGGGTTAATACCCAAAATACATAAAGAACTCATATAATTAATAACAAAACCCGAGCAATTTATTTAAAAAGGACAGAGGAACTAAACAGGCATTTTCCCAAAGAGGACATCCAGGTGGCACATAGGTGCATGGAGATGTGCTCAGTATCACCATCATCAGGGGAAACGCAAATCAAAACCACAATGAGGTATCTCCTCACACCTGTTAGAATGGCTATCATCAAGAAGACAAGAGGTAATAAGTGTTAGGGAAGATGTGGAGAAAAGGGAAGCCTTGTGCACTGTGCATGGGACGCAAATTGGTGCAGCCACTGTGGAAAACAGTATGGACGGTCCTTCAAAAATTATAGGTAGAATTACATTTGATCCGGCAATCCCACTTCTGGGTATTTATCCAAAAGAAAGGAAAGCAAGATCTCAAAGAAAGATCTGCACTCATAAGCTCCCTACAGCATTGCTCACAATACCCAAGATGTGGAAGCAACCTAAGGGTCCAACTATGGGTATATATATATATATATATATATATATATTGTTCTGTGAAAAGAAAGAGGAACATCTTGTCATTTGCAACAACAGGGTCGAACTTGAGGGCATTATCATAAGCGAAACATGTCGAACAGAGAAAAACAAATACTGTATGATATCACTTTTATGTGGAATTTTAAAAAGCCAAACTGATAGAAATGGAGAATAGAATGGTGGTGATCAGGGGCTGGGGGATAGGGGGATGGGGAGACATTGGTCAAAGAGTACAAAGTTCCAGTTATAAGATGAATAAGTTGTGGGGATCTAATGTGCAGCCCAGTGATTATGGCTCATACCACTGTATCATACCTTAATAGTTACAAAAGAGTAGATGATCTTAAATGTTCTCACTCAAAATGAGTAATGGTAAATATGTGATGTGATGCAGGTGTTAGCTAATAATACTGTGGTGGCAATTATTTTGCAATATAGAAGTGTATCAAATCAACACATTGCACCCTTTAAAATTACAGTGTTACATTTCAATTATATCTCAATAAAGCTGGATAAGGTGTGGGGGAATAAGGTGGAGGGCCATGGGTTAGGTATTTTCACTAGAGAGAATGAACTGGCAAGACTGGCTAAAAATCAGGCCCCAGAGCATTAGCTTCAGATTAAGTGAAAGTCCTCACTACACACAGGGAGAGTTGACTCCAGAAACTGTAAGTGAGTTAGGCAAAATCGTAGAATTGATTCCAGAACAAACCAGGTCCGGGGCACATAGCACCATACGTTGTTGTAGACTTCTCTCCACAAATTGTATGGCTATTTCACTCACAGCTATTTTCCTCTCTCATGACCTCCTGACAGGAGAAACAGACACTTGGGCCAGAGATACCAACTTGAGGCTAGCCTAAGTCTCCTATGAAAATTCCATCCTCTTCCTGACGTCTGATCTTTAATAGCTGAAAAGACCTCTTTTTCTTTAGGAATGAGGAGATGGCAGAGAGGACCACATTGGTGGCCTTGTCCACACTGATGTCCAGTCAAGGATTCCTCCCTGATTCCTGGGGAAAGAGACTCTCAAGAGGTCATTTTCTAGGAAAACACCCAAAAAGAAAAAGGCAACTGGACATAAGAGTAGTGGGCAGAGGCCAAAACTGAGAACAGGCCTCAGAAATCTAAACTGCCCTTCACTGAGGTTACAGCCCCTCCCAGGAACAAGATGTGGTGCCACGGTGACCTTCGAAAAAGATCAGGACAGTCCCAAGCAGGGGGCGGGTTGCACAGTGGAAACAACGCAAAGGCACCCCTGGTTGGCCCACCCGGCCCATGTCCTGTCCCTTTAAATCAGCACCACTGGGCCCTCCCTCCCTGGGCTCTGAGACTTCCTCCCTGCTCTGTGCTGGCAGGAACAGCCTCTGTACTCACAACCCAAGGCACAGCACCAGGTCGCGGGTTTCTGCAGCCAACAGCAGGGCCTGTCACCACTTCTGCTGGAAGGTGAGCACACACGGGGAGGAAGGGAGCCACCTGGGGCAGGGGGGGAGTGGACGAAGTGGGTGGTGTAGGGGGGCTCTAAGGAATTCAGGGCCTGGTTGCAGCTCACTGAGTGGGCACCTGCATTCTACTACCTCCCAGGAAGGGGAGCGGGATCTAGAAAGAATAACTTCACCCTTGCAGGCTTTTCAGGGAGCTCTGAGTTTCAGAACAAGCAAGTGAAGAAGAAATGGTAAGCATCTTCTCCAGCCGTGGAGTGCGCACACTTTTACGTGGGACTACATACTTCGTCCTGCCCTGCTCCTCGCCTGGTCAGAAAGGTGTTTGCTAGAAGCACTGCCAGGGCTGAGCACGCTGGAGAAGGCTGCAGACACCCCCTCTGAGGGCATGTGCAGTCAAGGAGAGAGACATTTCTGAGGACAAACGAGTCTAACCTCAGAACACATCGCAGCGTGGAAATCGTGTCTGTGAGCCAAACCCCACTCACACCCTCCACCTCCTCAGCCTGTGCACCCCCAGGGACTTGCAGCAGCCAGCAACAGTTATGAACATGGTCTTCAGACCTCTGCAGTACACATGCTTGTGTGTCCTTGCACATCCCTTCCCCCCGCCAAGCTGCCCAGGGCTCTGTGCGCTGGAGCCCTCTTCATCCCCACACACTGGCTATAAATGAAGGGCTTGGACAGGATGAATGGCTCAGAAACTCAGAGCAGGGACCCGATGCAATAGAATCACTCAGAGGGTTGGGGAGGGTGCCTCAGTGGCTTGGTCCATTAAGCTTTGAGTCCTGCGATGGATTCTGTGCTGTCAGTTCAATGCCTGGAGCCTGCTTTGGATTCTTCGTCTCCCTCTCTCTCTCTCTGACCCTCCCCTGTTTATACTCCATCTCACCGTCTCTCAAAAAAATAAGTAAACAGTAAAATAAATTTTTTTAATAAAAAAAATCCCTCAGGAGGAGGGGTGAGAAATACCGTTTTTTTAATGTTTATTTATATATTATTTATTTGTTTGTTTGTTTGTTTATTTTTGAGGCAGACATGTGACCAGGGGAGGCACACATGAAGAAGAAGGAGAGAGAATCCGAAGCAGGCTCTGTGCTATCAGCACAGAGCCTGATGAGGGGCTCAGACCCACAAACCATGAGATCATGAGCTGAACCAAAATGAAGAGTCAGACACTTAACAGACTGAACCACAAAGGCACCCCTTTTTTCTTATTAAAGTACACATCTATGAAACAAAATGTCAAATATATATTTTAAAGACTCCCATAGATACTTCCAAAAGGCAGCAGGTTCAGGAAGCTGGGGAATATATAATATCCAATCACATTTAAGATGCTAGGAGTCTCCATGTTCTATATCAGTCAGTGACTCCAAGCCTCTAAACCCCAGGTGTCAGCTCTCAGAAACTCTGGAAGAATTTTTCAAATCCCATCCCAAACCATCGCAAACCTTTGGGAAGTCCCATAGGGGCCAGGAGTCCAGTGGATTTCCTAGAGCACACTTGGTCAGTTCCGTCATCGATAAGGACGTCTTGCTTTAGCTAAATTCTTGTTCTTTGCACTGAATCTTCCGGCTGTTTCTTCAGTTCTGCTGTGCAGTCAGTTATGGGAGTTTGCTAATTTTTACACACAAGATCACTACTCACCTAAAACCTGTGGGATCAACTTTACCAAGGGCTTTGGGGAGCCCAAAGGGACGTTATGCAGAAGACAAACCTGTCATCTAACGCGTCAGAGACAAGTTATCAATCAACCCTTCCCTTTGCTTGTCCTTGTGTGTTGCCCATGGGACACAGCAGTAGCCAGGTGTTGCCATGAAGAGGTAGCATTTGAAATGGATGGCGGAGCACAGACAGGACTCAGACAGAAATGTGGGAGAGAATGAGTGGTCATGGGGGTGAGCGCACAGGTGGGCTGGAAAGGCCCTGAAACCTGTCCTCTGCGGAGCAGCTGACCCAGAATGGGAGTGAGTGGGACACAGGGCTGGCAAAGCAGACAGAGCAGAGCTGCGCCCTGGTGACCAGGTCCTCGTGAGATCAAGCAGACTCCATCACTGAGTGGCTAGCTGTAGTAAATCCTGCCGGACTTGGGGTCATCGCTGAGTTTCAGAGGCCTCAGATTCGGGGCAGGAACACCAGGAGCCGGAAGGGAGTGTCCCATCTCTCCAGCACACAGGTCATATTTACACAAATGACACAAGCCAAATTCTTTGGTCTTCGGAGAGCAGATCACAGGTTCTTCACATCAGCATGGGAGATAGGTATCTTTTCCCAATTTTCAAAAGCAAACTGCAAACTCTCTTCTTGTCCCCCGCCCCCCCCCCGCCCCCCCCCTCGGCCCATCCCCAGCCAACCGCCCTAAGGTGGTTCCCTATGTCACTGAGCAGAATTTCTGATTCTCACGGTTTTCCAAAGTCTCCCTTGGCTGTGGAATCTTCTGAGAAATCTTTGTGCCTACAGTTAATGCCACTGACATAAATTACCTGGGAAATTCTCAGCTAAGGCTCACTCACTGACACAGAGGACGGGTTATCACTTCCACTCTGTCATTTGCACTCAGGGTCCCTGAAAGGACCAACGAGGCTCACCAAAGAATTGCACGGTTTGGTTCCAATACCAACCAGGTCCTTACAGGGTTCTTCCCCAAATTCTGATGTTCAGAGGAGGGCAGGAAGCATGACCTTTCATTGGGATGTCACCAGCTCTTTGGACCTTGCCTGAGCCACCTTAGGTAGTTATACCTATTCGATAAACGAATGAATGATTGAAGGAATGAAGGAACTAACAGGTTATGTTTGGAACTCTTTCAGGTGGGCATGGGAGGACGCAAGATGGCCAGAGATGAAGAAAATGCCTACGGTAAGAACTGATCTCAGGGTGTACATGCCCCTAGGCGTCAGCTCTGGGTCCCAAGGCCATGGGCTAACTCAAGACTGAACAGAGACATTGGGGCACCTGCGTGGCTCAGTCGGTTGAGCGTCTGAGTCCAGCTCAGGTCATGATCTTGCAGCTCGTGAGTTCGAGCCCCACGTTGGGCTCTGTGGTGACAGCTCAGAGCCTGGAGCCTGTTTCAGATTCATCTCCTTCTCTCTCTGTCCCAACCCACTCACATTCTGTCTCTGTCTCTCTCAAAAATAAATAAACATTAAAAAAAAAAAAAGACTGAACAGAGACAATCCTAGACATGTCCCCATGCTGGGGTGAAACAGCTAGAGCCCCAGCTTTGCATTTTTGCTGGACCTCTGCCCCTGCCCTACTGTAGGATATTAAGTGCCTTGACCAGACTGTGCCTTGGGTCCCACAGGGTACAATGAGGATAATACATCTACTCCGATCCCCACAGAAGATGTGGAGGGTTGAGATCATGAACTGGAGGGAACACGGTTTACCAGGTAGACTGTGTCCATGAACAAGGATGGAGGGTTAACTGTGTCTTACTGGAAGCAGGTTTCCTAGAGAGAAGAGGGAGGAGGAGGGGAAGTGGAGGAAGGGAAGAAGCAAAGAGATCCTGTCACCTAATACTCAGAGCAACCCTGGGAGACACAACTCTCTGTCACCCCTCCCATTATGCAGAAGACGTTAAAGGCTTAGACTAAACTTGCCCAGGGTTCCACAGCTGGCACATGCGGGGCTGTGATTCCAACCCGGGGTGTCTGGGACTCCCCGGCCTCCCAGGCCTTCTATGCCCTCCCGCATCTCCTTGCTGGGATGGCCCCTGGGAGCAGTCTGGCAGAGGCCTGGGAAGTCGTCGAGCACGGAGCAGCTCTGCAAGGTGCAGACGACCAGAGGTAATGTCAGCTGAAGTCATGGCCTGCGACCTTCGAGGGGGACCCTCCAGAGCAGTGTGCACCCGGTGCCGGAGCATGGACTGGGAGGCAGGTGCAGGCACTCGAGCCAAAGATGGAAGAAAGGTGGCTAAAGATGCCCCCGGAGTCGCACAAGCTCTAACCAGAGCGCCTGGGAAAGGCCTGGTTGGACAAGCAGAAGCAGGAGGCGTCGGTGCCCTCCTCCGTTCAGGAGGCACCCCGTAGCCCCGGTGGAGCGAGATGCGCGCTCTCAGGCCGGCGGCCCAAGCCTACTCTGTCCTCACAGGTTCCCAGGACCCGGACGACCAGCAGCAGCCGCTCGCGCAGGAGCGCAGGCTTAGGCTCATCCTGGCCGGCAGGACCGGAGTGGGCAAGAGCGCCACGGGCAACAGCATCCTGGGCCACAGGCTCTTCCCGTCCAGGCTCGCGGCCACCCCGGTGACCAGAAGCTGCGCCCTGGGGAGCCGCAGCTGGGCCGGGTGGCGCGTGGAGGTCACCGACACCCCCGACCTCTTCACCGCCCAAGGCCGACACGCGGACCCGGACTGCACCGAGCGGGCCAGCTGCTACCTGCTCTCGGCGCCCGGGCCGCACGCGCTGCTGCTGGTCACGCAGCTGGGCCGCTTCACCGCCCAGGACGAGGAGGCGGCGCGCGGCGTCCGCGAGCTGTTCGGCGCCAGCGTCCTGGCGCGCGCCGTGGTCGTCTTCACGCGCCGGGAGGACCTGGAGGGGGGCTCGCTGCACGACTACGTACGCGCCACCGACAACCGTGCGCTGCGGGCCCTGGTGGCCGAGTGCGGCGGCCGCGTGTGCGCCCTGGACAACCGGGCGGCGGGCGCCGAGCGCGATGCGCAGGTGGGCGAGCTGCTGGCGCTGGTGGAGCGGCTGGCTCTGGAGCACGACGGCGCGCCCTTCACCGACGACGTGTACGGCCTGGCGTGGGCCCGGCGCCACGCGCGTCCCGAGGACACGCTCCGCCTGGTGGCCGCACGGCTGGCGGCCCGCGGTCTGGGGCGGGGGTGGAGGCGGGAGTGGGGGCGGGGGCGGCGCTGGCTGGAGGCCGCGAGGCGGGGATGGCCGCTGGCGCTCCTGCTGCTGGGGGGCGCACTGTTATTTGTCCTGCTGCTTCTCCAGCGGGGGGCTCCAGGCCCAGATTGAAGGCTCTGCCCTTCCAAATGCGGGGAGCCTGGAGGGTAAAGGGGCTGGGTCAAGGCGCTGAGGGGAACTTAAACCCAATTTCAAAGGAAACCTGGAGTTTCAGACTGGGAGTCTTAATGACTCAGGATGCCTTGGACACTGTATCGACTTTGCAAAGGCTCAGGTTCACTTTTAGCATTCAAATGTCACTTTTGACTATATGTACACTATTCAAATAAATGTGGTTAACTTTCAAATGGCCTTAATTCATTTTAGTAGTTTGGATGTATTTTTCCTTCTTGAAAAAATAGTGCATTGACTGGTAGTGTTTTGTAGAAAGTGGATTCATGGCAAAGGGAAACAAACATTTTTGTGTGTGTGTGAGCATTTATCAAAACGTAGACACTGTCTTAGTCCGCTTGAGTTGCTATTTAAAAAAAAAAAACGGGAAAGCTCTCAGTTTTTCCCCATTGAGGATGATATTAGCTGTGGGCTTTTCATAAATGGCCTTTATGGTGTTTAAGTATGTTCCTTCTATCCCAACTTTCTCCATGGTTTTTATTAAGAAAGGATGCTGAGTTTTGTCAAATGGTTTTTCTGCATTGATTGACAGGATCACATGGTTCTTTTCTTTTCTTTTATTAATGTGATGTAGCACACTGATTGATTTGCATATGTTGCACCAGCCCTGCAGCCCAGAAATGAATCCCACTTGAAAATGGTAAATAACTCTTTTTATATGCTGTTGATTTTGATTTGCTAGTATCTTACTGAGAATTTTTGCATCCATATTCATCAGGGATATTGGCCTGTAGTTCTCTTTTTTTAGCTGGGTGTCTGTCTGGTTTAGGAATCAAACTAATGCTGGGTCATAGGATGAGTCTAGAAGTTTTCCTTCCCCTTCTATTTTTTGGAACAGCTTGAAGGATAAGTATTATCTCTGCTTTAAATGTCTGGTAGAATTCCCCAGGGAAACCATGTGGTACAGGACTCTTAGTTGTTGGGAGATTTTTGATAACTGATCGAATTTTTTATTTCTTCCCATTTGAATTTTGGAAGTGTGTGGGTGCTTAGGAATTTGTCCGTTTCTTCCAGGTTGTCCAATTTGTTGGCATATAATTTTTCATGGTATTCCCTGAGAATTGCTTGTATTTCTGAGTGATTGAGATCAGGATCACGACAGGGATGTCCACTCTCACCGCTGAGTTTACCGTGATGTTGGAAGGTCTAGCATCAGCAATCAGGGCTGCGGGCGCCAAGCGCGATGCGCAGGTGGGCGAGTTGCTGCCGCTGGTGGAGCGGCTGGCGCTGGAGCGCGACGGCGCGCCCTTCACCCACGACGGCGTGTACGGCCTGGCGTGGGACCGGCGCCACGCGCGTCCCGAGGACACGCTCCGCCTGGTGGCCGCGCGGCTGGTGGCCCGCGGCCTGGAGCGGGGGTGGAGGCGGGAGTGGGGGCGGGGGCGGCGCTGGCTGGAGGCCGCGCGACGGAGGTGGCGGCTGGTGCTTCTGCTGCTGGGGGGCGTGGTGTTGCTGGGCCTGGTGTTCCCGCCTGGGCCCCTGGCCTTGCCTGAGGGCCGTCCTGAGTGACCCTGTTAGAAGGACTTTGACCCATCAACTGAAGATCACGTTCCCCTGCTGGTGTTGTGCGTCTCTAGGGCCCAGAAGCTCTTCCTTCCTCCCTCCTATTCAGAGCCCTGCCTTGGGCCAACTCCTACAATACCTTCCCAGAGGTCAAGGGCTTCCCTGAGCTCTCTCTCCCTTGAGTGAAGCCGAACAACCAGCGTTTCTTTGGTCTGTTTTCCACCGATCAGACTGCCTCTCCCGTCCTTGAACTGTCTCCGCTCCTGTCTTTGCCTTCCTGTCCTGGACTCCCCTCAGGTTAGGGTGAAAGCCAACAATGATCAGAGCCTCCGGCCATACTCGTTTATTTGAGTTATCTGAATTGAATAAATAAACGCACTAAATCACATTGTGTTTTCTTTAAATATAATTTATTGTCAAATTGGCTTCTATTCAACACCCAGTGCTCATCCCAACAAGTGCCCTCCTCAATGCCCATCCTTCAGCTGGTAGATGATTTTTCTGCTTTATCTGCCCATTGAATAGACACTATGTCATTCCTAGCCCAGTCTGCAAAAGCCAGATACCTCATGCTTGCGCGTGCGTGCGCACACACACACACACACACTCAAGCACCTAATCATAAGAACAGAATACACTGGAACAGAACTGTCCATCTGTACCAGCAAGGGAATGTATCCCTGGGCATGGCCATTCCCACCCCTCTGCAGCTTGCAAGCAGACGTTCTACAAGTCCCAGGAGAATAAGACTAGAGACTCCATTCCCTAGGGGCCATTGAGACCCTGAAGAAAGTCCACTTCCAAAGAGGAGTTTTTTTGACTGGCTCACACACTCACAGGGCGAGGATACACTTTTCAACTCAGGGAAAAATAAACAACATTTAAGAGGTTTGGAAATTTTTCTTTTATTTCAATCTCAAAAAAAGGCCGGGTGGGTAGGGAGACAAACAGATTTGTGGGCCAACTAGTGAGATGATGTGAGGTGCAGAATCATCTCCTTCTGTCCCATGCATCTCTGGAAGGGTCATCTCTCCGGTCCAGGTCAAATGAGCCAGGTTAGCCTCTATTGTCCATCCTAACTGTGCCTCCTTAGCTCTCCACCCACACTTGCTTTGTCTCCAACATCTCTACCCTCACACACAAAGTTAAGCCCCTCTCTGATACTACGGTGCAATTCCATATCTCTTCCCTCCAGTATCCTCTGCCAGGTTGTCCTCACAGCCAGGGATTCTCAGGTTGCTGATGACCTCAGATTTCTAATGAAATGCATAAAAAGGGGAAATTGTCTGCAACAGCTGAGCACACATCGCAAAGAAAGGCCCACCAGCCTGCATGCAAGCCATGCAGACATGAACGGGGACACGGATGCCACACGCTAAGACCTGAAATTCCCTCAACTGCAAAAGTTATTCTGGCTTAAGGGGTTGTGTATGGTTCTAGCAGAAGCCCTGATAAGGAATCTTGATTTGGGTCTTGTTCACTTCTCAAACAGAAAGAAAGAAAAAAAATAAAACAAAACTCTGGCAATGTCACTTTGCTGAGAAAGGGGATGGTCCCTGGCAAAAATAAATGTGAGAAAAGAATAACAAGGTGTCCAGCGTGAACAATGGAAACTTTTAACTCATGACCCAAATAGTGAGAAATATTGGCTTCTTGCTCTTTAGTTGGGGAGGTTGAGAGCCCAGGGAACTCCCAAGGAGCAGTGTTTGAGCTGATGGGAATATGGGAAGGAACATTCCGGGGGTCCTAGAGGGCCAGCATGTCCCACTAAGGCTGCAATCCAGGACATATTGAGAAGAGAGTGTGTTTGTGGGCAGTGTGTTAGAAGCTATCTATACATGTAGGATATATGTGAAAGTATAGAGCATGCCAGGAAAAAATGTCTGAAACAGGGTGCCTGGGACACTCAGTTGGTTAAGTGTCCAACTCTTGATTTCAGCTCAGGTCATGATCTCACTCATGGTTCATGAGATGGAGCCTCACGTTGGGCTCTGTGCTGACAGTGCAAAGCCTGCTTGGAATTCTCTCTCCCTCTCTTTCTGCCCCTTCCCCCTCTCAAAATAAATAAACTTAAAAGAAAACCTATAAAACTCTGAAGGCACAGTGTAAATCTTTACAACCATAAGTTAGGCAATAGTTTCTAATATATGACACCAAAATCAGAAGCAACCAAAGAAAATAGATGTACTGGATTTCGTCAAAATTTAAAATTTTTGCATATCATGGAACACCATCAAAAATGAAAAGACGACCCACAGAATGGGAGAAAATATTTGCAAATTACATATCTGACAAAGATCTAGTACCAGACTATATAAAGAACTCTTACAACTCCACAATAAAAAGACAAATCACTCAGTTTTTAAATAGATAAAAAAAAATGGATTAGACATTTCTCCAAAGAAGATACACAAATAATCAACAAACACATGAAAAGATGCTCAACATCATTAGTCACTAGGGAAATGCAAATCACAGAATGAGAAACCACTTCACATTCATGGAGTGGTTATAATTTTAAAAAAAGAAAAAGAAAAACTAACAAACACTAGTGAGGATGTAGAGAGATTGAACCCTTATACATTGCTGCTCAGGGTGTAAAATGGTGCTGCCACTGTGGAAGATAGTCTGGCAATTCCTCAAAAAGCTAATCATAGAGCTGTCATGTGACTCAGTAATTCCATTCCTAGGTATATACCCAAGAGAACTGAAAACATGTTCACACAAAAACTTGTACATGGATGTTCATAGCATTATTCATTATAGCCAAAAAAGTGGAAGCAACCCAAATGTATATCAACTGATAAATGGATAAACATTTATCCATTTATGGATATGATATATCTAGACAATAGAATATCATTTAGCCATAAAAAGAAATGGAGTACAGATCCATGTTACAACCTTAATGAACCTTAAAAGCATTATGCTAAGTGAAAGAAGCCAGACACCAAAAAATCACATAAAGGTATGGTTCCATTTATGGTTCCATTTATATGGAATGTCCAGAAACTTGAGTGGGCTCATGAGAGCGTTCTTAAGAGGGTTTTAACTTTAGTTCTTTGTACTCTGTTAACATTTATATTCAGTTTCACTTTTTAAGCTTTTCTCCCCACTAATGGGTTGAATTGTACTATCCCAAAAAAGATATGTTCAAGTTTTAAACCCCAGTACCTATGAATGTGACCTTATTTAGAAATAAGGTCTTTGAAAATTTAATTAAGAAAAAGCTATTAGACTTCAAACTGTATTACAAAGCTGTAATCATCAAGACAGTATGGTACTGGCACAAAAACAGATACATAGATCAACGGACCAGAGTAGAAAAGCCAGAAATGGACACACAAATATATGGCCAACTAATCTTTGACAAAGCAGGAAAGAATATCCAATGGAAAAAAATACCGTCTCTTCAGCAAATGTTGGGAAAACCGGACAAACAACATGCAGAAGAATTAAACTGTACCACTTTCTTATACCATACACAAAAATAAATTCAAAATGGATTGAGGGGCGCCTGGGTGGCGCAGTAGGTTAAGCGTCCGACTTCAGCCAGGTCACGATCTCGCGGTCCATGAGTTCGAGCCCCGCGTCAGGCTCTGGGCTGATGGCTCAGAGCCTGGAGCCTGTTTCCGATTCTGTGTCTCCCTCTCTCTCTGACCCTCCCCCGTTCATGCTCTGTCTCTCTCTGTCCCAAAAATAAATAAACATTGAAAAAAAAATGGATGAAAGACCTAAATGTAAGACAGGGAACCATCAAAATCCTACAGAACACAGACAGTAACCTCTTTAACCTCGGTCACAGCAACTTCTTGCTATACATGTCTCCAGAGGCAAGGGAAACACAAAAGCAAAAATAAACTATTGGGACTTCATCAAAATAAAAAGCATCTGCACAGCAAAGGAAACAATCAACAAAACTAAAAGGCAGCCAGCCTATAGAATGGGAAAAAATATTTGCAAATGACATATCTGATAAAGGGTTAGTATCCAAAATCTGTAAGGAACTTATAAACTCAACAACCAAAAAACAAATAATCCAGTGAATGGGCAGAAGACATGAATAGACACGTTTACAAAGAATGCATCCAGATGGCTAAGAGACACATGAAAAAATACTCAACATCGCTCATCATCAGGGAATTGCAAATCAAAACCGCACATCTGTCAGAATGGCTAAAATTAACAACTCAGGCAACAACAGATGTGGGTGCGGATGTGCAAAAAAAGGAACCCTTTTGCACTGTTGGTGGGAATGCAAACTGGTGCAGCCACTCTGGAAAACAGTGTCGAGGTTCCTCAAAAAATTAAAAATAGAACTACCCTACAACCCAGCAATTGCACTACTAGGTATTTATCCAAAAGATAATAGGAGTGTTGATTCGAAGGGGAACATGCACCCAAATGTTTATAGCAGCACCATCAACAATAGCCAGACTATGGAAAGAATCCAAATGTCCATCAACTGATGAAGGGGTAAATAAGATATGACATATATATATATATATATATATATGCCACTCATATGTGGAATTTAAGAAACAAAACAGATGAACATAGGGGAAGGGAAGGAAAAATAAAATAAGATAAAAAAGAGAGAGGGAGGTAAACCATAAGAGACTCCTAAGTATAGAGAACAAACTGAGGGTTGGCAGAGGGAGGTGGGTGGGGGATGGGCTAGATGGGTGATGGGCATTAAGGAAGACACTTGTTGGGATGAGCACTGGGTATTGTATACAAGTGATGAATCACTGAATTCTACTCCTGAAACCAATACTACACCATATGGTAACTAACTTGAATTTAAATTAAAAAAAAAAGATAAGGCCATTAGGGTACACCTTAATCCACATGACTTGTATCCTTATCAGAAAAGGGAAAGTGGACACAGACACATACAAAGGGAAGACAGGCATGTAAAGATGGAGGCAGAGGTGGGAATCATGTTGCCAAGGAACATCTGGGGCCATCAGAAGCTCGGAGAGACAAGGAAGGATCCTCCCCTTCAGTCTTCAGAGGGAGCCTAGCCAGGCCTACACTTTTATTGTGGATTTCCGGCTTCCAGAACTGTGAGAAATTAAATGTCTGTCATTATAAGCCACCCAGGGTGTGGTACTTTATTACAGAAGCCCTAGAAAACTAATATGGTTGACCTTTGAACATGGGGGTTAGGAGTGATGACCTCCCCACCTCCTGACAACTGAAAATCTGAGTATAACTTTGGACTCCTCCCCAAACTTTACTAATAATGTAAGTGGTTGATTAGCACATGTTTCGATTTTTTTATTTGGGAGAGACAGAGAGAGAGAGAGAGAGAGAGAGAGACAGAATCTCAAGCAGGCTCCATGCTCAGCACAGAGACCGATGTGGAGTTCGATCCCACAACCCTGGGATAACGATCTGAGCCAAAATCAAGAGTCAGACACTCAACCTACAGGACCACCCAGGCGCCCCGACACATACTTTGTATGGTATATATATTATACGCTGTATTCTTGCAATAAACTAGAGAAAAGAAAATGTTACTATGAAAATCATAAGGAGAAAAAATACATTTACAGTACTGTACAGTATTTTTTAAAGATTTTATTTTAAAGTAATCTCTACACCCAACATGGTTCTCCAGCCCACACTCCTGAGATCAGGAGTCACGTGCTCCACCGACTAAGCCAGCCAGGTGCCCCATAGAGTACTGAACAGTATCTATTGAAAAAAAAACCCATGTGTAAGTGGACCCACCGAGTTCACACTCACGTTGTCCAAGGGCCAACTGAACATCCTTCATGTTGTGATTCCTTCTAGTTAACCCTGGTCAACGTACATTAATTATATGTTTGTGCTATTAAAGGAGATCACAATCGATGTGAGGAGACAGGGCAGTAAGGAAGTGTAGGCTGCCCCCACATCACCCTGCTCTGAGGATGGCCCTATAGTAGCAATAATGACTAGGGAAGACATCAGTCCTGAAGGGGCAGCTATTGATCCAAACCAAAGCAAGCTGAGACCCACTGTGACACTGAGTGAAATTCAAGCACAAGGTGATCATGGAGTAGCTGATACATAAAGACAAACTGGAAGTGCCTGACCCTAAATACACGGTGGGATAAGGGCAGGGATCCTGGATCCTACTGTTCTGTAGACAGGGGATATAGAAGTGACAGGCTCTGGAGAACTAGCCTTTGATGCAGCAATTGCACTACTAGGTATTTATCCAAAGAAAACAAAAATACGAATGCAAAGGGATGCATGAACCCCAATGTTTATAGCAGCATTATCAACAATAGCCAAATTATGAAAAGAGCCCAAATATCCACTGACTGATGAGTGGATAAAGAAGATGTGATACACACACACACACACTCACACACAGTAAAACCTTGGATTGTGAGTAACTTGTTCTGTGAGTGTTCCACAGGATGAGCAAACATTTCTAATAAATTTTAACATAATAAATGAGTGATGTCTTGCAATACAAATAGTGCATGATGCCAAACTCACATGATCACAACAGAGCCAATGGTTCATATCTCTCTCTCTCTCTCTCTCTCTCTCTCTCTCTCTCTCTCTCTTCCTCTCTCTCACTGAGGGATTGTGGATGATCATCTCCCATGCTCCAATGCTGGTCTCAGGCCACGGCATTTGGCAGAAATCAGTGATTTTTTTTTTCAGAACGTTGGGAGGTACCTACAACTGGCACTATTGTATTTTTTGTCACTTCAAAGCACCTATGGACAGTCCTTTGCTTTTCCATACAAGAATAAGCCTAGGAAAGCTTTGCTTCTATTCTAGGTCAGGCTGCCTGCAGATAGAGACCCTTTCCTCTGCTGTCTTATTGCCAGTTACATTAAATACAGTATATGACAAGAGTTTATTAATTCTGTACTGTAGTCAACACCCGTGCTACTGTATGCAATGGCACCCATGCAGAAAAAGGTTGAAAAGAAAGGCAGTAAGGAGAAGGAGATGATTACAGTGGAAGCTAAGAAGGAAATCATCAAGAAGTACAAACAAGGTATGCAAGTGGCAGAAATTGCAAGATTTTATGACAAGTCTACATCTGCATCTCATCTGCAGAGGAGGAGAAAAAGGCAGAGGAAGAGAATGGAGGAGGAAGAGAATGGAAGCGAGGAAGGAATCTCACTTCAAATGAGATTAGAGAGATGTGTAAAATGTGAGAAGCAGTGCAAAATTCTGTAGAAAATCACCACCCGAATAAGGCTGTAGCAGTGTAGTGATAAATCTGTTTAACAACAATGCAATGTCACATTTCCGCAAAATCCTCAAAAGGAGGCAAAATAAAGTGTCATGGGACAGGTTCCATGTTAAAGTTGCATGAAAAGAAAAAGATTCCATTGAGCCAATAGATAGCAGTAATTCCGTTAGTGATAGTGAATGTTGTCCTATACAATAACCCTCCTCTCTCATGTCTCCCTCACACCAGCCATGAAGGTTTTCAAAGGGAAGTGTAGGTTGATTTGCTTATTTTTCTTTATATTTTGTATTTGATTTATTATTTTGTATTACATTACAGTATTTTAATTCATTTTATATGAAAATTTGGGGGCTGGGAATGAATCATCTGAGTTTCCATTATTTCTTATGGGGAAACTTGCTTTGATATACAAGAGCTTTGGATTGCAAACATGTTTCCAGAATGAATTATACTCGCAAACCAAGGTTTGACTGTGTGTCTGTGTGTGTGTGTGTGTGTGTGTGTGTGTGTGTGTGTGATGGAATATTACGCAGCCATGAAAAAGAATGAAATCTTGCCATTTGCAACAATTTGGATGGAGCCAGAGTATAATGCTAAGTCAAATAAGTCAGTCAGAGAAGGACAAATACCATATGATTTCACTCATATGTAGAATTTAAGAAACAAAACAAACAACCATAGGGGTGAAAAAGGGAGAGGAAAACCAAAAAACAGACTCTTTACTGTAGAGAACACACTGATGGTTACAGGAGAGGAGGTGGGTAGGGGCATAAGTGGGGATTGAGGATGATGAGCACTGAGTGTGGTATGGAAGTGTGGAATCACTAAGCTGTACACGGGAAACTCACTGTGTATTAACTAACTGGAATTTAAATAAAAACTAACACACACACACACAACCAATAAATAAATAAATACATACATAAATAAATAAATAAATAAACTATATTAAAATAAAAATAGAATTATAAAATTGTTCAAGTATCCCACAGGAATGTAGAGGGGAAAATAGAGAAGTGAAAACTGGAGAGAACAAAGGAAAAAAAATAAAATAAAATAAAAATGGCA
This sequence comes from Prionailurus bengalensis, assembly GCF_016509475.1. Taxonomy (NCBI): domain Eukaryota; kingdom Metazoa; phylum Chordata; class Mammalia; order Carnivora; family Felidae; genus Prionailurus; species Prionailurus bengalensis. The sequence continues at coordinate 162,105,788 of NC_057348.1, read as the reverse complement.
GACTTATGCCCTAACACCTCAATAATTAATTACATTAAATGTAGGGATCTGAATACACCAATCAAAAGATAGAAATGGGAAGGTAGATTAAACCACATGACCCAACTATATGCTGCTTATAAGAAAATCATTTCAGATATTATGGTAGAAACAGGTTGAAAATAAAAGGATGAGAAATGATAAACAATGCAAATAGCAACCATGCAAAGGAAGGAAGGAATGGCTATATTAATATCAAATAAAGTAGATTTCAGAGCAAAGAAAATCATCAAAACCAGAGAGTGATGTTATACAGTGATGAAAAGGTCAGTCCATCAAGAAGACAAAGCAATTCTAAATGTATTTTCCCAAAAACAGAACTGCAAAATGTGTGAAGCAAAACCTTAAAGAATTGAAAGGAGAACTGATGAAGCCACAATTCTATTCGAAGACTCCATACCTCTCTCTCAACCATCGATAGAGCAACTTTTAGAAAATGAGCAAGCACATAGGAGAAATGACCCAATAACACCATCAACCAGCAGGATGTAATTGATATTGACAGAAACAACCACAGCAGACACATCCATTTCAAGTACACATGGGACATATACCAAGACAGACCACATCCTGGGCTATAAGACAAATCTCAACAAATTTAAGTGTTGAAACCAAATGGAGTATATTCTCCAACCACAATAGAATCCAGTTAGAAATCAAATAACAGAAAGATAACAGAAATATCTTCTGGACTGCCCTATAGGCAGCATCATGACTCCCTTAACAATCACCAGAATCTGAACAAAGGCTTTGTTGATGGTCTTCCAGTGTCAAATTCTAAGGCTGAAAAGGGACTTTTCTGGGCTTGGAAAACACTCAAGACTGTCACCGAAGGATGGAAAAGTAAGTGGTAAATAGCCATTTCTTCTTTTTTTTCCTACCCATTACTAAAGCCAACTTCTTTGCCATTGAAGAGAAGATGGAATTATATGTTCCCTACTGCATGTCTGTCCCCTGTCCCAACGTTTACTCGTTTTTCACTTTGAGTGCAGATGACTTTACTCAAGAATGGACAAACCCGATGTCTACTCACCCTTGGCCAGCTTCTGCCCACCAGTTATGGCCTAGCCAACCCTCTGGGCACAATCAACTCAACTATGTAATTTAGCCCGTAGGTGAAAATGCTGAGAGCACTTCCTGGTCAGGGACAGACACCTTCCAGCCTATGCTGAGAATAGGTCTAACAGGATGCTGGGAACACCATGGCTCCCATCCCTGGTGCACTGTGAACAGCCTCCTCCATGCACTCACAGGGATCTCAGGGATTCCAACTTTACTCACCCAAGAGAAAGATGACTCTTTTTCTTTTTTTTGACAAAAGAGAAAACTGAAGCCTGGAAAGCTTAGATAGCATATACCAAGCCCCTCTTTGTGCAAGATCTGGAACTAATTGAAATCTGACAGTTCATCTCCTCTCTGTCCCTCCACACACCTCACAAGACCCCACCCCATCCACTCAATGATTAGACTGATAGTGGTAAGAAATGTGGAAATGAAACCACAAGTCAGAGTTTGATGGGAAGAAATCTGAATTATGAAACAATATTTCTTCCCTTGTCTATGCTCAGTCTTGAGAAGAAAATGTGTGCTGTTGAGAAAGGAGTGTTGAAATCTCCAGTTCTATGGATTTGTCTATTTCTCCACTCATTGTTTTCAGTTTCACTTCTTCAGTTTTGAAGTTCTCTTGGTTTTTTGGTTTGGTTTTGTTTTGGGGTTTTGTTTTTTTTTTTTTTTTTTTGCAGCTCTGTTACTAATGAGGTACATGCACATTCAATATGATTGTGTCTTCTCAATGAATTAACCTATTTATTACTATGAGGGTCCTTCTTTATCCCTGGTGTACAGATGGCATTGTTCTGAAGCTTACTTTGTCTGATACCAATATAGCCACTACAGGTTTTATAGACTTTATGTACGTTATATCATTTTCAGTTCTTCAATTTGAACCTATCTGTGACTATATTTTTATCTTTTATTTTGAGAGAGAGAGAGAAGCTTAAGCAAGTTCCATGCTCAGCTGGAGCCCAACACAGGGCTTGATTCTACAACCCTGGGATTTTGACCTGAACTGAAATCAAGAGTTGGAGGTTCAGCCGAGTGAGGCACCCAGGCACAACCCCCTTTTAAATTAATTAATTTATTTTTTTAATAAATCTGTGACTTAATATGTAAACCCAGACCTTTGGGGTTTCTATGGAGGCTTTGCTGCATAGTCATGATTGACTAAATCATTGGCCATTGACTGATCCAACCTCCAGTCCTCACCTCTCCCATCCTGGGAGGTCTGGGGGTGGAACTGAAAGCTCCAATGCTCTATAATCACCTTGCTGGTCCTCCAGGCAATCAGTACTGGCCCTGCCTTGGGTGGATCCTCCATTAACATAACAAGGACACCTTTATCATCCATATCACAGGAAATTTCAAGGGTCTTAGAAGCTGAGCCATGAGCCATAGACAAAGACCAAATACATATGAGAAATATATTTTGATCATTTGACAAAATAAATATTGCTTTCTTTTTTTTTTATTTTATTTATTTATTTTGAGAAAGAGAGAGAAAGTGAACAGGGGAGGGGCAAAGAGAGGGAGAATCCCAAGGACTCAATCTCATGACTGTGAGATCATGACCTGATCCGAAATCAAGAGTCAGACACTTAACTGACTGAGCCATCCAGGCACCCCAAATATATATTTCTTATAAATCACAGTATCACAGGATGGATGATAAATAATAACCTTGGTTATTCCATCACGGCCTGAAACAGAAGACCCCCCACCCCCTGTCTTCTTTTGCAAAGTGCTTATCCAAGACATTAGACATTTGTACAGTTAATTTTCCCACATTCTGAATTTTTCTGTTTTCACCCTCACAATGTCTTTTAGTACGTTCCTCTGTCTCAAACATTTTTGTAAGCTGGCACTTAGCTGTGATTGGTTTGATTGGACAGATCAGAATCAAGTTCAATTTTTTTTTTTTTTATAATGTTACTTATAAATGGTGCCCTATGTTTCCATCAGGGGGGATGTAGTGTATTTTTTCATCTCTTTTTATGTTAACAGTCATTGATGATCACTGTTGAGATCTATTATTTAAATAAGTATTGCATGTGTGCCTGGGTGTTTCAGTCGGTTGAGCATCAAACTCTTGGTTTCAACTCAGGTTATGATCTCATGGTTTGTGAATTCGAGCCCCACATCAGGCTCTGCACTGACAGTGCGGAGCCTGCTTGGGATTCCCTCTCACCCTCTCTCCCTGCCCCTTCCCTGCACACTCTCTCTCTCTCAAAACAAATAAACTAAAAAAAAATTAAATAAGTATTGCAAAATGGTGATTTTATATTCTAATATTTCTTTTCCATTATGCAGCTAGAATATTTGTACTAGGATATTCTTTCCCTTTTCACTTACTTAGTAACCTGAAGTATAGTTGATGATAGAAGGGCAAGATAAACGCTTGATAAACACCAGGATAAATTACACATGAATAAAAGATTTAAATGTTAGCAAAAAGGAAATCAAAAAAGTTCTAGAAGGAAACATAGAAGTATGCATGTGGAAAGTCTTTCTAACTATGACTCAAAAGCCAGAGCACATAAATTTATTGATTCATTTGCCTACAATAACAGTGATACACAACTACATTTTTTAAAAAGTAAAATATGAATAACAAACTAGAAAATAATATTTTTAACCCATATAATAGACAAATCACTAAGCTGTCTAATACGTAAAGATTCTAGGAAATTGAAAGGGAAGAGACCAACAACCCATTGTAAAAATGGACAAAAGAAAACTCGAGAGTTGCCAGAAAAACAAACTGATTCTAAACATACAAAAAAGATCCTTCATCTCACTCATGTGGAAAGAAATGCATATCAAACGGTGTCGTAGACTCTGGATCTAGAGTTCTTTCTTGCCCAGCAAGAAAGCGGGATGCAGGATTAAAATGCAAGAGATGGCTAATGTCCAGGAGAATACAAGAACCCCGATTAAGGGTACTTGCTCCATTTTTATTAGAATCAGAAGGCTTACAAACATGATGATGGACATGCACAAAGAGACAATAAATCTGTGAATATTAACTCATGGTCATGAGGGAAAGGCGTTTTTGAAGATATATGGTGTTAGGGGTTTAGGTCAATATAAAACAAAATCCTGGCGCCTGGCAGATGGATGTTAATGGCAGACATGAGATGCCACATCTATTCATCTTAGCTAGCCTAGGGGATAAGACAGATAAAGCATGCTACCTGAGGATCAACAAAGCACCTTTCTTTTGCTAATTAGCTCTGCTCCTAGCAGCTTCACCCCGAAGAGTCTATAGCCCTATTTACCTGTTTACCTAATTTTGTCCTTCCTTCCATGAAAGCAGCTTTTTGGTATAGTACTAAATTAGAGGGCGTTTTCGCCCTGAATACTTAATCTTGTTTACCTCATATACCTTTGTATTGGGACCTTTGCCCTGCCCTGTCTATACTGGGGCCTTTGCCTTGCCCTCTCTATACCCATTTACCTAATCTTGTTTACCCAAACTTGGGTGTGAGCATCCTATGGCTTCACAATTCCTTATGCCTTGTTAACCCATCAGTGCAGCTCAGGGAATTCCTAAGCTTATTCCTCACAAAATGGCACTCAGGTATGACTCCTCCCCTACCAGGTTTTCAAAACAAAAAGTATGCCTCTGATAGATTTTAGCCACGTTCATGTGCTTAGAAAGACAAAAGAGTAAGCCTGTTAATAATTTTTGAACTGCTATTCTCATTCCGGATGCTATTGTTTCCATTCAGAGTGCCAAGGAGCCTCTTCTTTCCTCCAGAGTTCTGAATAATAGCATATACACACAAAGAATGGAGTCATTTGGGCAAACTATCACCTTTTCATCCAAAGTACAGAGCCCCCTAGTAAGTTAGGGTAAAGAATGTAGCAGGAATCTAGGTTAAAATGGAGCTCTCCAAACCTTCTGGACTCAATGGAAGACTTGCAGGGCCCAGAGTGAGCCTCTACTCACCCCACCCCACACCACACTGAGAAAGGTAAACCTGAAGAGGAAGACCCACCTGAGTCAGCCAGAGACAGACCTTCTGTGGTTAGATTAGACCATGGAGACCAGAAACCCTAGGCAGGACCCTAGGACATGGGTCCAGGGAGATCCAGGAACTGAAGAGAGGGGACATGGAACCTATTTCCTGGTTTGAGGCAAAGAAACCCTACTCCATTTTTCTGGACACAATGGATGTCAAGCTTTCCCCCAAGTTCTTTCCCCCAAATTACTTCTGGTTCTCTGAGAAGGAGTGAATATTATTCTCTTCCCAGGGAGTGGAATTCAAGTATTCTCTCCTTTGGAAACTGAGGAGCAAGAGATTCTCTATGAAAAGAGTAGGGAGCTCATGGAACACTGCTCTTTGAACAGTCCCTCTCAGAACCCAGCCACCATGTTCTGCAAAGCTCAGACTGGAGCAGAAGACCACATGTGGGCACTGCAGTTGAAAGGCCCAGCTGGGCTCCCAGCCAAAGCCAGCATCCACTACCAGCCTATGAGTGAAGCATCTAGTACAAGTATCTAGTGAAGCATCTAACTGGGACCCCAGGTGATTGCAATTCCTGCCAATGTCACACAAGGAAGAACCATCTGACAAGCTCAGTCAACCCACAGGTTTCTGGGAGATAATGAAATGTAGGAAATGTTATAAATACATAATGACTATATTAGATCATATAGTGCATATAAATTAATTAGCAAAAAAGATCAATGCTTTTATATTATCCCCAGGGCCTCAGCCATACAACTGGGTGTATATATTCCTGAAAATCAGGGTGTACCTTCTTTAATGGAAATAAATGTGTACCTCATTTTTGGTACATATCATGAAATTTTAGCTACAGAAGTATCTAAGGCCAAGAAAGATTCAGAGCTATGGAATCTAAAAGCTTCAGGTGAGTTGACAATAGTTTAGTACAGATGTCAACAAAGCGATTTCCTCCTCTGGGTAAGAAACATTGGTCTACACTGCACAAATGCAGGAAGAGCTACAGTGCAACTACCTGAAAATGACCCTATTTATGATGAGATTGGCTTTCTAGTCAAACTCCTGTCAAAGTAACAATTTGCTTGTTGCTATTTGCTGTAGAGTTGTAAATTTCACTTTGGAGGCCGTTCTCATGGCTCAGCCTCCCTCAGTTTTCACACAGCCATCTCAGTACTGTCTGGGTTTTGAAGACAAGGAGATAAATGGAGCTTGGTGTGTTTAAAAATGCAAACTTATCTCCAAACCAGTGGCCTCTAATGTAACATAGAGTAAATCCTTGATTTGCAAGCATAATTCATTCTGGAACCATACTTGTAATCCAAAGCACTTGTATATCCAAGCAAATTGCCCTGTAAGAAATAATGGAAACTCAGATGATTCGTTTCACACCCCAAAATATTCATATAAAAAGGATTACAATAATGTAATATAATACAAAATAATAAAGAAAATACAAAATATAAAGAAAAATAAAGAAATTCACCTGCACTTCCTTTTGAAAACCTTTGTGGCTGGTGTGAGGGAGACAAGAGAGAGGAGGATTATTGTGTAGGATGATTTCCACTATCACTAATGGAATCACTGCTATCTATTGGCTCAGTGGAATCTTTTTCCGCACCAGGGCCATTGTATATGCTCACACGGATGTTGACTACACTACAGAATTAATAAACTCTTGTCATAGACTGTATTTAATGTAACTGGCAATGAGGCAGCAAAGGAAAGGGTCTCTATCTGCAGGCGGCCTGACCTAAAATGAAGGAAAGCCTTCTTTAGCTTACTCTTAGGTGGAAAAGCAAAGGCCTGTCCATAGGTGCATTGAAGTGACAAAAAATACACTAGTGCCAGTTGTGGTCACCTTCCAACGTTCTGAAAAAATCACTAATTTCTGCCAAACATAATGGCCTGGGACCAGCATCCAAGCATGGGAGAAGATCACCCACAATCCCACAGTGAGAGAGAGAAAGAGAGGGAAGAACCATTGGCTCACTTGTGATCATGTGACATTGGGCATCATGTACTACTCATATTGCAAGACATCACTTGTTTTTCAAGTTAAAATTTATTAGACATGTTTGCTCATCTTGCAGAACACTCGCAGAACAAATCATTCGCAATGCAAGGTTTTACTGTACTTTGTTTTGTGCTCCGATGAGGGAGGAGCACAGCTTAACTGGTACATGTGCTAAGAATGGGTGCAAGATTTTGCATTTTACTAGCGCTTTCCTGCCTAAGAATAATGTGCTATCAAATGCAGAAAAACAGCTGCTCTCTTAGCAGAAATCTTTTGACATAGTATTTCCAATGAAATCTGTAACATACGAAGTAGTTCTAAGCAAAGTACCCAATGAGAAGCCAATATTGAAATGACTTTTAGAACTCCAGGTATAAGAAACCAACAAGTCACTGTTCTCAACCTGCATGAGGAAACACCCAAGAACATGGAACCACAGGAGCAAAGTAATAAGCCATAATCAAAAACAGCTCCTACAATATGTAAAGGAAGAACAAGGCCAAAAGCTGAAAAACAAGCACACCACAAAATATCTTTCCTCAAGCAACATCATGAGACCCTGGGAAAGAGGGGAAAAATCAAGAGCCTAGAGAAGGAACTGGCAGTGATCTGGTAACGGAAATAACGAGCAGCAGGCAGTAAACAGTTGAAAAAAAACCGTTGGAGAACATTCAAAAAGAGACAGCCTTTCTCTAGGTGCTAGAAGATTTACAGTGGAGTCTTTCAACTATTCACAGAACACAAGCAGGATACCAAAAATAAGTACAAATAGATCTTCTCACTGAGCCTGACGGAATACCCTGAACATTTTCTTTAATGTTTTTATTTTATTTCTTAGAGAGAGAGACAGAGCGTGAACAGGGGAGGGGCAGAGAGAGGGAGACACAGAATCCAAAGCAGGCTCCAGGCTCTGAGCCATCAGCACAGAGCCCAACTCGGGGCTCGAACTCATGAACTGCAAGATCATGACCTGAGCCTAAGTCAGATGCTTAACCGACTGAGTCACCCAGATGCCCCGGTATTTTTTGGTCCACACTTGATGTTTATCATTCCTCTACGCAATGTTCTTAATATGTGGGAAATTTTTAAATTCTAAATGAAGTGTATTAAATTGACTTTTCTTCCCTTTCAATACAATGCAGGGGAGGGTGCTTGGGGAGTGAGGGGCTTTTTACACCAAAGCTTGACAGACTGAAAGAGAAATGTCATCATTGTCCACGAAGGGACAGGATCTCATATACATGAGTAAAATCATCTGAAAAATTGTTTAAAAGAGAGGAGAGCGAAGAGAAGAGAGTGATCAAAATGAAAGAGGAAACTGTGGGCTGACTCGTGTGCTCTGCGCAAATCTCCGGTAACGTTTCTAAAATTAAAAAAAGAAAAGGCTGAATATTAACAATTGTGTGTGCATACCAGTTTAAATAAAAACTGTAAAAGCACTGCATTTTGGACTTTCAGAGACATAGGCTGAAACTGAAACAGTGCATAATTTCATAGGAAAGAGAAAATGGAGAAAAGGCTGAGGAAGAGCACAGAGCTCTTAGAAATGGGAAGGAGGACTTCAAGCTCTCACATACTGTGTAACAATGGATTGGACCAAATTTAACCAATTCATCAGAGTAAGGGATACTCAACTGACATTTGAGTGACAAATTCAAAACTGAGGAGGGCCTTGGGGGTGCCTGGGTGGCTCAGTGATTTAAGCGTTGGACACTTAATTTCAGCCCAGGTCATGACCTCATGGTGGTGGGATGGAGCCTTGAGTCAGGCTCCAAGCTGGGCACAGGGTCTGCTTGGGATTCTCTCTCTCCCTTTCCCTCTGCCCCTCTCGTATGTTCTCTCTCTAAATAAATAAATACATACATACATACATACACACACACATTCATACATAATAAATAATAAATAAATAAAAATAAAAACTGAGGGCCTTGGACATATCAAATATTGGGATATAACTTAACAACAAGGAGTTTCTGTCACCAAGGATTTTACAATGTACTTGGGTATATAGACAAGATAGTAAGCACTTGATCTGAGTGTCATATAGGACAGACACTTAAGCCAACCTTGGGTGGATCAGAAAACTTTCCTTAAGAATATAAGCTATAAGGGTGCCTGGGTGGCTCAGTCGTTAAGCATCTGACTCTGGCTCAGGTCATGATCTCGTAGTTCATGAGTTCAAATCCCGCATTCAGTGAGCACGAGCCAGGCTTTGGGTAAAACGTGAATCCCAGGTGAGCCCCGCCTCTCTCTCTCTCTGACTCTCTCTCTCTCTCCTCCCTCACTTGTGCCCTCTTTCTCTATAAATAAATAAATAAATAAATAAGAATATGAGCTGTAAGATGAATCCTTAAGTCTAAGCAATGAGTTGGCACAGTCATCCACAGCATGCGTGTGTCTGGGGAGGTGACAGGGGACTGCTGCAGGAAGCACTGTGGGCAGGAGGGCAGCACCCTGGGGTATGACTACAGAAGTAATAATTGTGAGTGGAGAGTTACAAGGAGGCCACAATTGAACAGCTTTGCCTAAAATACCAAGGAGTTGGGACAGCTGTGAAGCACATCGTGATTATATTTCTTCCCAGTTTCCCAAGTATTTTATCATAAAGGGGTGTTGGATCTTGCCAAATGTTTTTTCTGCATCTTTTGAGATAATATGTGATTTCTATCCTTTATTCTCTTAATAGGGTAGAATACGCTGATATATTGAATGAGGGTTAAATCCCAGGTAGATATATTTTTAGGTGGTACATACTTCTCATGGTCTACTCTTCTTTTTATAAGTTGTTGTATTCAATTTGCTAGTATTTTTTTCACCTTTATATGTATATTTTTTTAATATAATTTATTGTCAAGTTAGCTAACATATAGTGTATACAGTGTGTCCTTGGCTTCAGGGATAGATTCCCACGATTCATTGCTTACATACAACACCCAGTGCTCATACCAACAAGTGCCCTCCTCAGTGCCCACCACCCATTTTCCCCTCCCTGCCCATCAACCCTCAGTGAGTCTCTTATAGTTTGCGTCCCTCTCTGTTTGAAACTATTTTTTCCCCTTCCCTTCCCCCATGGTCTTCTGTTAAGTGTCTCAAATTCCACATATGAGTGAAAACATGATACCTGTCTTTCTCTGACTGACTTATAATTTGCTAGTGTTTTGTTGAGGATTTTTGCCTAAGTCAAGGTTTTTGGCATGGGCATCTGTGGAGTGTCACCATTTCCATTGTAGGTAACCCAGGGAGGAAGGGGATGAGTGACCAATGGAGCCAACAGTGGTGCCCATGAGAACCTCATTGCCCAATGGAAACAGATGGTTAGAAGAAATAACAGGGGTGTTTAGCGAAAACTCCAGTCTCCAGTAGACTTGGCAATGTGGAGAACCTGGCTGACCAATGAGATTGAGAGTTATGCTTGATGATCAATAGTGCCTTCTAGGCAGTACCCAGCAGAGGATTCATATCAGAGAAAGAAGAAAAACATGGTAATACCACATGGCAGGTCACAGGTTTTCAGGAGCTAATGGGATTCATCCTTTGGGGAACCTCAAAAATATATCCAAGGAAAACCAGAACTTGTGGGGCTCTGGAGGGCTGCACCAGCAGGAAGAGTGAAAGCTAGGAAAACATTCATAATGTCTAAATGAACTCATTTTGAACTTACTAGCCTTATTACAGACAAATTACAAATCTATTTCCAGAGGCTCATTTGAGCATAACACTTCTTGGCACAGGCTTGACCCCTTTTCATCTAGCCCACACACCATCCTCTAATCTGGGAAAACACAGAACCACCACATTACCACTACCTAACACATATGAAGAAGCATTAGGTGAAAAGCAGTAAACAGGAAATGTTTGCAGCCAAAGATCAAAATGTGTCATGTTTTTCACAGGTAGATTTCACACCAATCTGGTAAGTATATCCTGTGTCTATTCTCAGAAATAAACACAAGGATTAAGACCACAAAGTTTTCCTGTTAGCATCACATTGCTTCTGCTGGTAAAATAGAAGATGAGATATGCTGATGCCTAAGTCCGTTAGGGAGGAGGACAATATGGCAGCGGGGAAGGCTGGACCAATGGGTCCACGGTACAAACAATTGTAATGATGGGACAGGAAGATGAGGGTTGGGGTGTGTTTGCGGTTTTTTTTCAGATTTCCTGCCTTTTTGCATCAGCAAACTGTTGTTTTTTTTAACTCTTAAAAATTAAACTCACCACAAAAGCCATATTCTGCGCAATGCCTTTCTCAGGGCAGGAAGAGAGAGAACAGGAAGTGAAAGGGAGGCTTTAGGGGGGAGTCGGGGAGCACTTGATGATCCAATGTGACAAATAGGTACACACGCAGTGCATTAGCAAAACAGAAACACTGTGAATAAGGAAAAAACACTTCCTTTGAAGCTACTTCTCCCACTCTCTAATCCAAAGACAGCTGGTGTGTCTGGACACCCTTCAATCCATTGCATGGGGTCTCTCACCCTCAATACTATCAACATATGGGGCCATACAAGGACTGTCCTGTGTATTGCAGGATGTTTAGCAGCATCCCTGGCCTCTACCTACTACATTCCAGTAGCATCCCCCTACTGTGACAACCCAAAATGGCTCCAGGGATTGCCAAGTCTACTTGTGGGGCAAAATCATTCCCAGTTGGGAACCACCATGTGACATCCATGATATCTCACTCAACAGGCAGGATGAGCAGTTCATGGCCAGCATTTAGTGGCCTTGTTAAGACACATACGCTTGAGAGAGTCTTGAGGTCTTACCAGCATCTTAGATCCTTCAGGAATAAAGGTTTAGGTCACGCAACAGGCAAACACTGATGTGAACATCAATGAGAGCTGAGTGTGAGGGAAAGGAAGATGCACGGTGGAGGAGGAAGACCGAGCACTGGCTGTAGCCCAAGATTGAATGCAATGACAAGGACTGCAGTTCAGCCTAGAAATTTTCCTCTTTTAGTCGCCTTGCAGGAAAAGAGACCCTGTGGAACCCATAGGAACCGATCTCCAAACATACATGGAGAAGTGGATCTGTATGGAGGACAGCAGAGGATGTGACAGCCTCGAAGGTGCACCAGTCTTGAAGGTCTCCCTTCAAGCAAATGTATTAGTCAACTGGGGCACATAGGTGGCTCAGTCAGTTAAGCGTCCAACTTCAGGTTATGATCTCACGGTTTGTGAGTTTGGGCCCTGCATCAGGCTCTCTGCTGTTAGTGCAGAGCCTGCTTCAGATCCTCTGTCCTGCCTCTCCTCTCTCTGCCCCTCCCCAGCTTGCTCACTCTCTCAAAAATAAATAAACATTGGGGCACCTGGGTGGCCCAGTCATTTAAGCATCCAACTTTGGCTCAGGTCATGATCCATGGTTCGTAAGCTCAAGCCCCTGCTTCAGACTCCATGCTGACCATGCAGAGCCTGCTTGGAATTCTCTCTCTCTGTTCCTTGCTCACCAGCACCCTCTCTTTTCAAAAATAAATAAAAAATAAATAAAAATTTAAAAACAAACACACAAATAAACATTTTTTTAAAAAGAAAAGAGGTGGGGCGCCTGGGTGGCTCAGTCAGTTAAGCGTCCGACTTCGGCTCAGGTCACGATCTCATGGTCCGCGAGTTCGAGCCCCACGTCGGGCTCTGGGCTGATGGCTCAGAGCCTGGAGCTTGCTTTCGACTCTGTGTCTCCCTCTCTCTCTATCCCTCCCCCGTTCATGCTGTGTCTCTCTCTGTCTCAAAAATAAATAAACGTTAAAAAAAATTTTTTTTAATAAATAAATAAATAAAAAGAAAAGAGGGAATTGTGGGAAGATGGCGGCATAGGAGGATACTGGGCTCACCGCGTCCTGTGGATCACTTACATTCCACCCACACCTGCCTAAATAACCCAGAAAACCGCCAGAAGACTAGCAGAATGGATTCTCTGAAGCCAAGCACAGACGAGAGGCCCACAGAAGAGGGTAGGAAGGGTGGAGAGGCGGTGTGTGCCACACAGACTGGCAGGAGGGAGCCGGGGCAGAGGGGCAGCCCGCTGGCAAAGCAAAGCCCCCAAGTCTGGCTTGTAAAGACAGAGGGGCGGGACAGAGTGTGTTTGGAAAGCAAGCGGGACTTAACATCTGGAAGGTTATAAGTTAACAGCTCTGCTTGAGAGCAGGAGGGCTGGAGGACAACGGGAGGGAAAGTTGTTGAGCCCTGGACAACAGAGCATAGCTTGGCGGGGAACAAAGGTGCTCGCCAGCGCCATCTCCCTTGCCCATCCCCCAGCCAAAATCCAAAAGGGAACCAGTTCCTTCCAGGGAACTTGCTTACACCGCGTAAACACCCAACGCTGTGCTTCTGCGGATCCATCCCTCCAGTGGCAGGTCTGACTCCCTCCCGGTGCTGCAAGGCCCCTCCCAAAGTGGATCACTGAAGGAAAAGTGAGCTGAGCCTGCCCCTCCCGCCCCTGTGCACCTTGCTGATCCACCCCAGCTAATACACCAGATACCCAGCACCACAAGCCTGGCAGTGTGCAAGTAGCCCAGACAGGCCACGTGACCGCACAGTGAATCCCGCCCCTAGGAGAGGGGAAGAGAAGGTACACACCAGTCTGACTGTGGCCCCAGCAGTGGGCTGGGGGCAGACATCAGGTCTGACTGCGGCCCTGCCCACCAACACAAGTTATTCAAGACAGCACAGGGGAAGTGCCCTGCAGTTCCGCATCACTCCAGGGACTATCCAAAATGATGAAACGGAAGAATTCCCCTCAAAAAAACCTCCAGGAAATAACGACAGCTAACGAACTGATCAAAAACGATTTAAACAATATCACAGAAAATGAATTTAGAATAATAGTCATAAAATTAATCGCTGGGCTTGAAAACAGTATAAAGGACAGCAGATAATCTATTGCTACAGAGATCAAGGGACTAAGGAACAGCCAAGAGGAGCTAAAAAATGCTATTAATGAGATGCAAAATAAAATGGAGATGACAACAGCTCAGATTGAAGAGGCAGAGGAGAGAATAGGTGAATTAGAAGATAAAATTATGGAAAAAGAAGAAGTTGAGGAAAAGAGAGATAAAAAAAAAAAAATCCAGGAGTATGAGGGGAAAATTAGAGAACTAAGTGATGCACTAAAGAGAAATAATCTACGCATAATTGGTATTCCAGAGGAGAAAGAGAGAGGGAAAGGTGCTGAAGGTGTACTTGAAGAAATAATAGCTGAGAACTTCCCGGCTCTGGGGAAGGAAAAAGGCACTGAAATCCAAGAGGCACAGAGAACTCCCTTCAGACGGAACTTGAATCGATCTTCTGCATAACGTATCATAGTGAAACTGGCAAAATACAAGGAAAAAGAGAAAATTCTGAAAGCAGCTAGGGATAAACGTGCTCTAACATATAAAGGGAGACTTATAAAACTAGTGACGTATCTCTCTACTGAAACTTGGCAGGCCAGAGAGGAATGGCAGGATATCTTCAATGTGATGAACAGAAAAAATATGCAGCCAAGAATCCTCTAACCAGCAAATCTGTCATTTAGAATAGAAGGAGAGATAAAGGTCTTCCCAAACAAACAAAAACTGAAGGAATTTGTCACCACTAAACCAGCCCTACAAGAGATCCTAAGGGGGATCCTGTGAGACAAAGTACCAGAGATATTGCTACAAGCATGAAACCTACAGACATCACAATGACTCTAAACCCATATCTTTCTATAATAACACTGAATGTAAATGGACTAAATGCGCCAACCAAAAGACATAGGGTATCAGAATGGATTAAAAAAAAAACAAGACCCATCTATTTTCTGTCTACAAGAGACTCATTTTAGACCTGAGGACACTTTCAGATTGAAAGTGAGGGGATGGAGAACTATCTATCATGCTACTGGAAGTCAAAAGAAAGCTGGAGTAGCCATACTTATATCAGACAAACTAGACTTTAAATTAAAGGCTGTAACAAGAGATGAAGAAGGGCATTATATAATAATTACAGCGTCTATCCATCAAGAAGAACTAACAATTATAAATGTCTATACACCGAATATGGGAGCCCCCAAATATATAAAACAATTACTCACAAACATAAGCAACCTTATTGACAAGAACGTGGTAATTGCAGGGGACTTTAATACCCCATTTACAACAATGGATAGATCATCTAGACACATGGTCAATAAAGAAACAAGAGCCCTGAATGATACATTGGATCAGATGGACTTGACAGATATATTTAGAACTCTGCATCCCAAAGCAACAGGATATACTTTCTTCTCGAGTGCACATGGAACATTCTCCAAGATAGATCACATACTGGGTCACAAAACAGTCCTTCATAAATATACAAGAATTGAGATCATACCATGCATACTTTCAGACCACAATGCTATGAAGCTTGAAATCAACCACAGGAAAAAGTCTGGAAAACCTCCAAAAGCATGGAGGTTAAAGAACACCCTACTAAAGAATGAATGGGTCAACCAGGCAGTTAGAGAAGAAATTTAAAAAATATACGGAAACAAACGAAAATGAAAATACAACAATCCAAACACTTTGGGATGCAGCCAAGGCAGTCCTGAGAGGAAAATGCATTGCAATCCAGGCCTATCTCAAGAAACAAGAAAAATCCCAAATACAAAATCTAACAGCACACCTAAAGGAAATAGAAGCAGAACAGCAAAGACAGCCTAAACCCAGCAGAAGACAAGAAATAATAAAGATCAGAGCAGAAATAAACAACATAGAAACTAAAAAAACTGTAGAGCAGATCAATGAAACCAAGAGTTGGTTTTTTGAAAAAATAAACAAAATTGATAAACCTCTAGCCAGGCTTCTCAAAAAGAAAAGGCAGATGACCCAAGTAGATAAATTATGAATGAAAATGGAATTATTACAACCAATCCCTCAGAGATACAAGCAATTATCAGGGAGTACTATGAAAAATTATATGCCAACAAACTGGACAACCTGGAAGAAATGGACAAATTCCTAAACACCCACACACTTCCAAAACTCAAACTGGAGGAAATAGAAAGCTTGAACAGACCCATAACCAGCAAAGAAATTGAATCAGATCAAAAATCTCCCAACAAATAAGAGTCCAAGACCAGATGGCTTCCCTGGGGAATTCTACCAGACATTTAAAGCAGAGATAATACCTATCCTTCTCAAGCTATTCCAAAAAATAGAAAGGGAAGGAAAACTTCCAGACTCATTCTATGAAGCCAGTATTACTTTGATTCCTAAACCAGACAGAGACCCAGTAAAAAAAAGATAACTACAGGCCAATATCCCTGATGAATATGGATGCAAAAATTCTCAATAAGATACTAGCAAATCAAATTCAAGAGCATATAAAAAGAATTATTCACCATGATCAAGTGGGATTCATTCCTGGGCTGCAGGGCTGGTTCAACATTTGCAAATCAATCAACGTGACACATCACATTAATAAAAGAAAAGATAAGAAGCATATGATCCTGTCAATCGATGCAGAAAAAGCATTTGACAAAATTCAGCATCGTTTCTTAATAAAAACCCTCGAGAAAGTCAGGATAGAAGGAACATACTTAAACATCATAAAAGCCATTTATGAAAAGCCCACACTAATATCATCCTCAATGGGGAAAAACTGAGAGCTTTCCCCCTGAGATCAGGAGCACGACAGGCATGTCCACTCTCGCCACTGTTGTTTTTTCATAGTGTTGGAAGTTCTAGCATCAGCAATCAGACAACAAAAGGAAATCAAAGGTATCAAAATTGGCAAAGATGAAGTCAAGCTTTCACTTTTTGCAGATGACATGATATTATACATGGGAAATCTGACAGACTCCACCAAAAGTCTGCTAGAACTGATACATGAATTCAGCAAAGTTGCAGGATACAAAATCAATGTACAGAAATCAGTTGCATTCTTATACACTAATAATGAAGAAACAGAAAGACAAAGAAACTGATCCCATTCACAACTGCACCAAGAAGCATAAAATACCTAGGAATAACCTAACCAAAGATGCAAAAGATCTGGATGCTGAAAACTATAGAAAGCTTATGAAGGAAATTGAAGAAGACATAAAGAAATGGAAAAACATTCTGTGCTCATGGGTTGGAAGAATAAATGTTGTTAAAATGTCAATACTACCCAAGGCTATCTACACATTCAATGCAATCCCAATCAAAATTGCACCAGCATTCTTCTCGAAACTAGAACAAGCAATCCTAAAATTCATATAGAACCACAAAAGGCCCCGAATAGCCAAAGTAATTTTGAAGAAGAAGACCAAAGCAGGAGTAATCACAATCCCAGACTTTAGCCTCTACTACAAAGCTGTAATCATCAAGACAGCATGGTATTGGCACAAAAACAGACACATAGACCAATGGAATAGAATAGAAATCCTAGAACTAGACCCACAAATGTATGGCCAACTAATCTTTGACAAAGCAGGAAAGAATGTCCAATGGAAAAAAGACAGTCTCTTTAACAAATGGTGCTGGGAGAACTGGACAGCAACATGCAGAAGAATGAAACTAGACCACTTTCTGACACCATTCACAAAAACAAACTCAAAATGGATAAAGGATCTGAATGTGAGACAGGAAACCATCAAGACCCTAGAGGAGAAAGCAGGAAAAGACCTCTCTGACCTCAGCCACAGCAATTTGTTACTTGACACATCCCCAAAGGCAAGGGAATTAAAAGCAAAATGAACTATTGGGACCTCATGAAGGTAAACAGCAAAGGAAACAATCAACAAAACTAAAAGGCAACCAATGGAATGGGAAAAGATATTTGCAAATGACATATCGGACAAAGGGCTAGTATCCAAAATCTATAAAGAACTCACCAAACTCCACACCTGAAAAACAAATAACCCAGTGAAGAAATGGGCAGAAAACATGAATAGACACTTCTCTAAAGAAGACATCCAGATAGCCAACAGGCACATGAAAAGATGCTCAACATCACTCCACACTCCACACTCTACACACAAATCAAAACCACACTCAGATATCACCTCACGCCAGTCAGAGTGGCCAAAATGAACAAATCAGGATACTATAGATGCTGGAGAGGATGTGGAGAAACAGGAACCCTCTTGCACTGTTGGTGGGAATGCAAACTGGTGCAGCCACTCTGGAAAGCAGTGTGGAGGTTCCTCAGAAAATTAAAAATAGGCCTACCCTATGACCCACCAGCAGCATTGCTAGGAATTTACCCACGGGATACAGAGGTACTAATGCATAGGGGCACTTGTACCCCAATGTTCATAGCAGCACTCTCAACAATAGCCAAATTGTGGAAAGAGCCTAAATGTCCATCAACTGATGAATGGATAAAGAAATTGTGGTTTATATACACAATGGAGTACTACATGGCAATGAGAAAGAATGAAATATGGCCCTTTGTAGCAACGTGGATGGAACTGGAGAGTGTGATGCTAAGTGAAATAAGCCATACAGAGAAAGACAGACATCATATGTTTTCACTCTTATGTGGATCCTGAGAAACTTAACAGAAACCATGGGGGAGGTGAAGAAAAAAAAAAAAAAGAGGTTAGAGTGGGAGAGAGCCAACGCATAAGAGACCCTTAAAAACTGAGAACAAACTGAGGGTTGATGGAGGGTGGGAGGGAGAGGAGGGTAGGTGATGGGTATTGAAGAGGGCATCTTTTAGGATGAGCACTGGGTGTTGTATGGAAACCAGCTTGACAATAAATTTCATATATTAAAAAAATAAATAAATAAAATAAAATAAATAAAATTTAATCAACTAATCTTTGACAAGGAATCCAAAACTACTCAATGGGAAAAGGATAGTCTCTTCAATAAACAATATTGGGACATTGTATATCCACATGCAAAAGAATGAAACTGGACTTAAGAGTCCATTATTAGAGTCTATTATTAGAAAATTAGCTCAAAGTGAATTAAAGATGTAAGTTTAATACCTGAAATGGTAAAACTACCAGAAGAAAATTCAGGGAAAATACTTCTTGAGATTGGTCTTGGCAATAATTTTTTTGCACAGACAACAAAAGCAAATATTGGCAAGAGGGATAACCTTAAAGTAAAAAGCTTCTGCACAGCAAGAGAAACAATTAACAAATTGAAAAAGCAATGTACAGAATGGGAGACGATATTTGCAAATGATATATCTGATAAGGAGTTAATATCTAAAATATATAAGGAACTCATGCAATGCAATAGCAAAAGAAGAAGAAGAAGAAGAAGAAGAAGAAGAAGAACTGATTATTAAAACATGGGCAAACCACCTAAACAGATACTTTTCCAAAGAAGACATACAAATGGGCAGCAAAAACCATGAAAATGTGCTCAGCAGCATTCAGCATCAAGGAAATGCAAATCGAAACCACAACAGGAGAGAGGTATACCTAGGTGGTCCAGTAGGTTAAGCATCAGACTTCAGCTCAGGTCATGATCTCAGGTTCATGAGTTTGAGCCCCACGTTGGGCTCGGTGCTGACAGCAAGAAGCCTGCTTGGGATTCTCTCTCCCTCTCTCTCTGCCCCTACCCCACTCATGCTCCCTTGCTCTCTCTCACTCACTCTTTCTCTCTCTCTCTCAAAATAAATAAAGAAATAAACTTAAAAAAAAGAAATAACAAATGTTGGTGAGAATGTGAAGAAAAGGAACCCTGTACACTGTTGGTTGGAATGTAAATTGGTGAAGCCACTCTGGAAAACAGTGTAGAAGTTCCTCAAGGAATTAAAAATAGGGGTGCCTGGCTGGCTCAGTTGGTGGGGTGTGTGACCCTTAATCTCGGTGTTGTGAGTTCAAGCCCCATGCTGAGTGTAGAGATTACTTAAGAATAAAATCTTGAAGAAGAAGAAGAAGAAGAAGAAGAAGAAGAAGGAGAAGGAGAAGGAGAAGGAGAAAGAAGAAGAAGAAGGAAGAAGAAGAAGAAGAAGAAGAAGAAGAAGAAGAAGAAGGAATTAAAAAAATAAAATCACCATATGATTCATCAATCCCACATCTGGGTGTATATCCAAAGAAAATGAAATCAAGATCTTGGTGGATACCTGCACCCCCATGTTCATTAAGCATTATTCATAATAGCCAAGATATGGACACAGTCTAAGTGTCCATCAATAGATGAATGGATAGGGGCACCTGGGTGGCTCAGTCGGTTAAGCATCCGACTTCAGGTCAGGTCATGATCTCGTGGTTCATGAATTCGAGCCCTGCATCGGGCTCTATGCTGACAGCTCAGAGCCTGGAGCCTGCTTCAGATTCTCTCTCTCTCTCTCTCTCTCTCTCTCTCTCTCTGTCTCTCTCTCTCTGCCCCTCCCGTGCTTGCTCTCTGTCTTTCTCTGTCTCTCTCTCACACATAAAAATAATAAACATTAAAAAAAATTAAAAGAAAAAAAAAGAACAGAAGAGGAGAGGAAGGAAGGGGAGGAGAGGGGAGGAAACTTCCATTCTGCTCCAAAGCCAGCAGTTAGCTGGCAGCCTCCAACTATGACACTTTCAGGACCCACTTCAGCTTTGAGCCAAAGCCATGCCCTTCCCAGCCAGTCCCTAGCCAAAGGCTGCCAGTGCCCAATGCAGGATATCATCACTATGGGTCAGTCTTTGCCCTAGAACCCACTATTCAGATGTGCAGCTCTCCCTACCCAAGCAGCGCCTCCCCCATTTCCTCCTGCATGTGTCAGACCTGCATCACAGTGTGGAAGCTCTCTCAGACCAATTCTGCTTCCTCTTTATTTTTTTGAAAGGGTTTTACGTTTATTTCTTTATTTTGAGAGAGACAGAGACAGAGCGAGCAGGGGAGGGGCAGAGAGAGGGAGAGAGAGAGAGAGAGAGAGAGAATCCCAGAAGCAGGGCTTGAACTCAGGAAACCACGAGGTCATGACCTGAGCCAAAAAACAAGAGTCAAACGCTTAACCGTCTGAATCACCGAGACAGCCCTCTGCTGCCTCTTTAGTCGTTAACAGCCTTGGCATCACCCCTGTGCCCCGTAAGCCTCTGGCACTCCTAATTCTCAGCACGTGCCTCTCGGAGGAACCCACATGGCAGTACTGTCGCATGTCTCAAGCGTGGTCCTAAAGGAAAGTGGAGACGGATGTTAGGTCTTGCCTGGGAGAAGATGCCACATTGCTTAGCCCACCCATCCCCCACCTCATGCAGCTCCAATGTCACCTGCTCAACCTAGGGTGGCACACTGGGGTTTGTGCCTGCCTTCAAACAGAAGAGACGCTCTGGGAAGAGGCACATAATGCCTTCTAGGCTTTATTCCTTCCATGCTCTTGGTTCTAATTTATTTGTCCTTGCTCTAGTGAAATGCCCAGAGTGGAAGATTCCTGAGCTGGCAGAGGCCTCGTGAAATGGCTGTCACCCACTCTAAGGTCCTCATGCACGCAAGATGCAAAAACCTCACCAGAGTCAAGGTGTCTAAACATCTGCATAGCCTCTTCATGGAGGCATGGTATGCCCTGGAGCCAGAAAAATAGAAATCAGGAGGACGTGAATTTATAATATAATTCATCTTTATTATTTCACTCAATTGAATATACTTATACATACATTTTCCAGAATGTGTCATTTTCAGGGTTATGCAGAGTACAACAGTATTGATGGTGACGGTCCATGCTCTGATAAGTGGGTTAATCTTGAAGGCAACTGATAACTTTCCAAAAATAAAAGCATATGGATGATGTAGATCCTGTCCTCAAAGCATATATAAAACAGTTAATACTGACAGCATCTGACTACACCTACCTGGAAGAAAACCCCATGGTTCTCATCTCAAATATTGCCCGCACAGGCACCCCTCAACATAACCTGCTCAAATGTCAGGGAACACCACCATCCTGGAATGGAGAAGCAACTTTAAGTGTGGAGGCCACATTCCACACCAGCCTCAGACTGCCTACCCTCAGACTTCCTGACGTGAGACACAACAAGCCCCTAGTGTGTTTGAGACTATTATTTGAATCCTCTGAGCTTTACCCTAATTCCTAACCCATGGGGATCCAAAAAAGAGAGAGAGAGAGAGAAAAGTGCAAAGGAATTTTCAACTTGTCTGGAGGCAATCTAGAATTCTACATAGAATTTTGGAACTTTGCAATGTTGTCTCATGTTGGCAGTTTTACCACATTTTGGATTTTTGTTCTACTGTCTTTCACTGTGATGGTTAGCAATAAAATCTTTGGAAACCTCATAGACTCATGATCATTTCCTAAGGAACAATAAAGAAGAGTAGACTGGGGCCCACTTTCCATTCAGGCTTGGAATGAAGACAGCACTAAAGAATATCCGCCCCAGGAAGAAAAGAATGTGCTGGGCCCGAGTTCTGCCCAATGGCGACAAGGCAGCTCAGGAGACCAGCATGCCTGACAAGCAGCCCTGGGCACCCAGAGGCCCACGGGATCCAGCTTGTCCACTCTGCCACACCAGGAGTTGGCTGGACACTGCTCATTACTCTACCCTCATGTGTCTGGATCCCCTGGTTCATGGGTATTTGTCTGTATTCTGACCCCGGGCTGGCCTTGGTCACCGTGTCTGTCCTGACTCCACTCTATGTCCACAGGTGAGGTGATTCTTGTGATTTAATTCTGACCCTCAATGGCCACTCAATCTCAGGAGCCTCTTTCAAGATTTCCCCACCTAATTTCTCCTTTCTCCTTTCTAATCCCCTGCCCCAGCCTGACAATTTATTCACCTAATAAGAGCTGAAGCATTGCAAGGTGGCCAGCATGTGCCCTTCAAGCCCTCTAAGACATGGACCCTCCTCCCCTCCCACCAGCCCTACCTCACACCCATCCCCAACTGAGGGTGTCTCTAACTTAAAGACACCCCACGTGCATCAGTTACCGATGATACCATATCTTTTAAATTTTTCAGTAAGCTTTTGGGCTTGTCCTTTTCCTGGTTATTTCTAATGATTTTGTTGACATTCTCCCATTCATGGGGGTAACCATGCCCTCCGTGGCTCTTTATCAGATCGACGGCCATTGTCAAAAGAAGACTTGCCTGGTTTTCCCTGGCTTGGCCAGTTTCTTTGTTATTAAAAGCACACACTCGCTCCTCACACCTCTTAGTTATGTTCTTAAGAGCTTTGTTATCTGTCTCCTGGAGGTAAACTTTGAAGTCCCCCCCTTCTAGGTCTTCCTTCCGAGTGAACAGCACAATCGTGTACTTCAAAACATCCTCCCCAAAGATGGTCTCTAGATTCTTCACTGCCTTTTTGTCCTCCTCAGTGAAGCGTCCCAGCTGGAACACCAGGACCAGAACTATGTTCCCTCCCTCACAGCAGGACAAACAGTGTTTGACCTCCTCCTCCAGCCCAGATGGACACCTCTCAGTGCTGGCTGTCAGGCAGAGCAAGGGACTGTCCACAACCACAACCCTCCACCCTTTCCACATCCTCCTGCTGCTCTGGCTCTTCCTGGTGATCAGCTGTGCTCGGAGCTGGTCGAGGAAGTCACGCCTCCCAAGGATGGTGTTCCCCGTGGCGCTCTTCCCGGTGCCGCTGCCCCCCACGAGGACAATGCTCAGCGTGTCTGTCAAAAGGAAAGCAGGAAAGATTCATGACCATGGGCAGATCTGTGTGCGACTTTCAAAGTGATGCCAGACATCACAGCAGAGGATGCTCAGAGAGCACTGTGGCCACCCCCTCACCCGGCAGCTCCATCCCCAAGTATGGGGGTGGGGGGCGGCTTCTTCCAGCCAAGCACCCTGTGAACCCACAAGCACGACTTGGACCACCGTCTCTGCCCAGTGCTCACCCATGACATGGCCATTGTCCTTATCTCTGAACTTGCTCCCTCTTTCTGGTACCTTCTCTGACTCCTGTGGGTGCTACTGGCTGTATGACCCATCACCTACTCAGATACATCCGGGCTATACATCTCATCTCTTGGGCTTCTGTTCCTGCTGCAACTATGGCTTCCTGTTGCCAACCTAGTGCTGTCACTGCAGCAAAATCTCCTTGATGTATTTGAAAATTTATGCCATAGAACTGACTTTTCATGAAAAAGCAACTACATATATTATCAACAGATTACTAGTTCCTTCATTCGGATCATGCTACAATTCACGTCTCATTAAAACCACATTAAACTGAACTGTGTCTTTCTTTCATCAAGGAGTCAAAAAGTACCTAGAGGTTATAACAGTGAACACGCCCTCCCCTGTTCTGTGGGGCGATGATGGAGAACAGATGTTCCTCTAGATGGAATGACAGATGTACAGAGCCCTTGCAGAGTGTGTAGTGGGGACTCCTTGTGACTCTGAACTTGTCCTGTGGTCTTTCTCTTCCACGCTGCCTTTTTCCACAGTTCTCAATTATGCATCGTTGGCCAAGTTACCAATATCCACCCAGAAACAAAGAGTGAGGGAAGCCTACCCTGTGCTGTTACCCCAGGGGAAATTATTGAACTGCTCGTCCTGAACCCACAATCTCATAGTTATGCATAAAGGATGAAAAAGAGATTAATCCTCCCACATTCCCACATTTGTCACAGGCTTCAGTCCCTGCTCCCATACCCTCGGAAGGTGGCTCCCAAGAACCTCCATGATTTCCCACTTCATGTAGAGGCACAAACTCTCCATTTCCATCATTGTTCCAGATTGCTAGTGTGCCCTCTGCGATGTCTTCCAGCTTTCTGCCAGCCATCCAAACTCTACCCATTTTCTAAAGCCCATTTCAAACTGGGCTTTCTCCACACAGCCTCTCCTGACATTCCCACATATCTATGCTTCTTCAGGAGGCTCCCCAGCACCTGGGGCTCCATGGCAAATACGAAAGGGCTATTTTGAGTCTGTGTTCTTTCCAGGTGAGGACATTTGCCATGGGACAGAATGGGATGACTCATACTGGCCTGGAAGAATCTCAGTTCAGGGCAATAGAGCATGTAGCACAGAGTGCATGGGGACTTCTGCTAAAGAAGCAGGTAGTGTGGCTGGACTGAGAAACCCATCTAGCTGGGGCACCTGGGTGGTTCAATCTTTTGAGCATCTGACTTCAGCTCAGGTAATGCTCTTGTGGTTCATGGGTTCAAGCCCCACATCAGACTCTGCTGTCAGCATGGAGCCCACTTTAGATCTTCTCTCTCCTTCTCTCTCCCTCCCTCAAAAATAAATTATTAAGCTTAAAAAAAAGAGGGGTGCCTAGGTGGCTCACTTGGTTAAGCATCCAGTCCTGCATCAGACTCTGCACTGACAGTGTGGAGCCTGCTCGGGATTCTCAACTCCCTCCCTCTCTCTCTCTCTCTCTCTCTCTCTGCCCCTCCCCTGCTTTCTCTCTCTCTCTCTCTCTCTCTCTCTCTCTCTCTCACTCTCTCTCTCTCTCTCTCTCAAAATAAATAAATAAACTTTAAAAAAAAAAGAACCAAGAAGTTAAGAGAGGGAAAGAAAGAGAGATGGAGTGGGCTTAAGAGAAAGAGAAGAGCAAACCAATGGTTCAGAACTATCTCATCACCAGCGCTGAGTCCTGAGCCCCAAACCACAGATACACTGTGGGGAAAACGGGAGATTAGAAAAAGCTCAACTCCTTCCCTTAAGTCCTTCACCATCACCTTGGAGAGATGGGATAAGGATCAGGAAGGAAAAATTAAAGAGTTTGAGGTGTGGACAGTGTGCAGGGGAAAGGCTCATTACCTTAGGAACATCTGAGAAAGGAAGGAGAAAGAGAAAAGCTCGTCAAGAGCCTGGACCTGTCCTTTTTAGCTTCTCTATGCCCTTCAGAAAATAGAAAGCTCTTGCACATGTCACATCTGGCTGTCAAAAGCATATACAAAATGTGTTTTACACAATATGTACCTTCCTGGCTGATGACACATGGCTTGGCCCTGTTCTGCAGCACCAGGTCCACGATCTTTTGTAGGAGCTCGTCCACCTGGCACTGCTCCTCTGCCCCCGTCAGTCTGTAGTTGAAGGCGCTGTACCGGTCTTTGCATTTCTTAATGAGCTGGTAGAGAGCTTCATTATTGCTTTTCAAGAACATCTCTAGATCCTGGTCCCCTAGATCTTCCTTCCTGGTGAGGAGGACGATCATGTACTCAATGAATTTCTCTCCAAAAATGCTTCGGATGGTGTCCAGCACAGCCTCATCCGTCTTAGTGAAAGAGCCCAGCGGGGTCACCAGCAGGAAGGCATGGAGGCCTTGAGGGGCATGTCTCTGAAGCTCAGCTTTAATGTCCTTTGAAGATGCAATGTCCGGAGTATCAATGACCCAAATTTTCCTCCCTCTCCAGGTTCTGCTCACAGACGCAAACATCTGGGTTACCGACTTTTCACTGAATTTGGTCTCAAAGACTCCCTTCCCCAGAAGGCTGTTCCCGGCGGCACTTTTTCCGGCTCCACGCTTCCCCACAAGCACGATCCTCAGTTCCAACAACTCAGGGCTCGGTTCACATCCTGTGGCCTGCAGCTGCTTCTCCCCTGGCCCTGTGGGACAAAAGGGCAGATTCAGAGTCTCTTCTTGAGGCCGAATATGGAGATGTGGACAGGTTTTATGATTTCTCCTCCTTGCCAGTTTTTACAGAGAATGGAAGTAATGCTCTGAACAGCAGGACTATAGTCCCGGGTCAGAAGTCACTCACCCATTCAAGTAAAAACCACAAAGGCGGCCACGAATAAATTAGGAGATGTGTAGAAAGCTCAAGACCTCCCAGAAACATGAAAATCAGTTAAACTTGGCCTTTACAGGTCTTCGTCCTTAGATTTCCTTTCATTTGCTACCAAAGTCCATGAAGTCCATGGGCTGAGGCAGGACAAGGGAGAATCTGAGTTTAAAATGCCCCTTGGGGCGCCTGGGTGGCGCAGTCGGTTAAGCGTCCGACTTCAGCCAGGTCACGATCTCGCGGTCCGGGAGCTCGAGCCCCGCGTCAGGCTCTGGGCTGATGGCTCAGAGCCTGGAGCCTGTTTCCGATTCTGTGTCTCCCTCTCTCTCTGCTCCTCTCCCGTTCATGCTCTGTCTCTCTCTGTCCCAAAAATAAATAAAAACATTGAAAAAAATTAAAAAAATAAAATAAAATAAAATGCCCCTTGGTGGTATATTCATAAAATGTTAGACTACTCAGCAACCAAAAACAAAAACAAAGAAAACAAAAAAGAATGAATAAATGAACTATTGATATGCAACACGCATGGATCTTCTAAACATGCTAAATGAAAGAAGCCAGACACGAAACCACATGCTATCTGATTCCGCTATATGAAGTTCAAGAACAGACAAAATTAATCTATGTGGATAGAAATCTGGGTTGCAGTTCCCTTTGGGGAGAGGCAGCAGGAACTTAGGTAAGGTGACGGAAATGCTCAAGATCTTTATCTAGAGGATGGTCACTATGGGTAGATACGTAAAGTCACTGAGCTCTACACTTAAGATCTGTGTATTTCACTCTACGTTCATTATGCCTCAATACATGACTGTAGAAACTTGTACCACAAAACCGTCTCTGCACACGCGCCCTGTCCCCATCACTTCTCCTTGATCCAAGGTCAACACCAGACCTCCATGCTGAGCAAAGGGCAGAGTCAGCAATACAGAGAATATTCAGAGTTTGAGGCATCCTGGGCGCTAAGGGTATGGATTGTCACTTGGTGTCAGAGCCGCCAAGTCTGGGAGGTGGAATGAACGCGGCATTTAAAGAAAGCCACTGAAATGCTAGTGACACCACGTCCTTGTTATGTTGCCTTGGGAAAGCTCCTTCTTTCTTCCAAATCACCTCATACAAGTCTACATCATATAAAAGGTCACTTCCAACTTTTTGAGCCACCCCGTGGCTACCCGTGGTGTGCTATTTACTCACCACCACGAGGCAAAATTTGGGGCCATAACAGGTAAGTTCCTTCAGGTCTTGACAGAAGGGCATCCGGAGAATTTTAAATCCCTACTTCTGCCTAAGCTCACATCTTTCTGGCTAAGTTTACTCATCTGTCAATGAGACTAATGATAATACCACCCTCTTCCTAGGGCTGTCATGAGGAATATACTTTAGGGTTGTTAAGAATATATGGTTGTTCTGAGAATTATATTTATACGCTAGGAGGATTGAATTATTTCTATATATTTTTCCAGCACATAATGTCAACTGCAATTATTATCATTATTAAAATTGAAATAATAATAAAAGAATAATTATTTTGTTTAATAAATAAAAATGCTATAAACATTCTAGTTAATTAAAATTATTATTATTATTATTATTATTATTATTTTATTGTTATTATTTGGGGGAGTTCTATGGGGACAGAGATCTCACCTACCTTATTCATTGCTGAATATTCTGTGCTTGCACAGAGCTGGCCCAGAAATAACATGAGAGTCCATCAATAAAAGGATAGTTGGGAGCGCCTGGGTGGCTCAGTCAGTTAAGCTTACAACTTCAGCTCAGGTCATGATCTCACAGTTCATGAGTTCAAGCCCCACATCGGGCTCTGTGCTGATGGTGCAGAGACTGCTTGGGATTCTCTTTCCCTCTCTCTGCCCCTTCTGTGCTCTCTTACTCTCTCTCTCTCTCTCTCTCTCTCTTTCTCTCTCTCTCTCAAAATAAATAAGTAAACTTAAAAAAAATTTTTGTAAAGCCTGATTTAAAAAAAATAATTAAAAAAAAGGAAGGAAAGAAGGAAGGGAGGAAGGAAGGGATAGTTGAATTAGGCGTGTACGCCCTTACCGTGAACAAAACTGCATCTACTAAACAGAGCGAGGTAGATCTATATGTATCGATTTGTGCAGTGTGCAGGATGAATCATTAATGACAATCATTACATGGATACTGAACTCCATTATAGAATCCTATAACTTAGTGCTCCCCAAGAAGGTAATTTCTGCTTTCCCAGTAGGAGTCAACATTGTATAGTCTTGGATCCAGGGCCAGGAAGACAAGGCTGAGTCACAAAAAAAGCCACAAAAGACAAGCCCACCTCCACAACATTTCAGAGAAAGCCAGGGACACCCACTCCATGTCCACCACCTTTGCTGCTGCCATACCTACTCCCAAGTGTTAGGAGTTTCCTGGGGGACAGGTTGTGGACACGAACCTGAGCAAGGTCCCCAGAGCACATCTTTGTTTCTAATTATCTATTTTTTCCACTTCATTTTGATGCATAATGCATTCAAAAGAATATAGATATGAGCTTATCTTTTTTTTAATTTTTAAGTTTTTATTTATTTATTCATTTTGAGAGAGCACGAGCAGGGTTGGGGGACACAGAGAGAGGAAGAATCCCAAGCAGGATCCACACTATCACCACAGAGCCAGATGCAGGGCTCAAACTCACAAGCTGTGAGATCATGATCTGAGTCGAAATAAAGAGCTGGATGCCCAATCAACCACCCAGGCACCCCTGAGCTTAACATTTTTAAGGATCATCTTACCATGTGGATTGTCCCCCTTCTGAGATGTGGCTTCATTCACATGATCCTAGAAAATAAAGGGGGAAATGATGCTCAGAGACCCAAAATCTCATCTTTTCACAAAGCAAAGAAATGGAGACACAAGTATATAATTCAGAGTAATTTGATGATTGGGATGTGGTCAAATTCAGGCCGTGGTCCTATTCCTTGTTGGCTTCTGTAGACCCATCCATAATGACAGTCGATCCTGAAACCCCATTGTTGCCACCACAACAGGCTTCCCAGAAATATGAAGATGGGTCTTGTTCTCACTCAGGTGAGTCCCACAAATGCCATCTAACCAAGGTATTTGTCCTGAAGCTCTAACTTTCCTTCTCCCCAGTCTGCAGTGGTAATAGCAATCCCTTCCAAAGTCTTCCAGAGTTTTTTCTGTTCCTGGAGAAAATCCAGAGGCTTAAAGACAGCTTCTGGATTCCCCAGAAGAATAAACTAGCCCAGTGATGTTTGTGATGTGCATCTGAGGGACCAGGGGAAGGGAGGAGATTGGGAGTCACGCTCCCCACACATCTCTGGTGCCTTCTCCCTGCACCACACCCCCGGTACAGAGATGATCCTTCTTCTGACATGAGAGCCAGGAAAATTTGGAACCTTCTCCATCCAGGTGGGCAAATGGAGACAACAGAGGATGGAAGGTCAAACACACAGTTGGTATTCCCTTCCCCTGCCTGGCCAAGCCATACAGTCGCACCCCAAACTTAAATTGTCATGAAATCAAAAGAGAAGGTGAAAACAACGATACGCAATGTGGATGAATCTGCTATTCTTAGAAACTCCCAATACTTTATTTTAACCTTATCTTTGTTAAATTTCCATGCTAGCCAAGGAAATTTTCCCTCTGCTTTCTTACTTGGCCTTACCCCAAACCATTGATACCTTCCACCATCTCCCTCCCTGGGTCTTCTCCATTCAGCTCTGATTATCACACTTCTTTCTTCTTACCTGGCACAACTCAAGGTCTTTCATGTTCTTTAAATGGAAAACATTTTTACAATGCAAATGTGTATGATCTAAAAATTGGTAATGTTTTTAATGTTTATTTATTCTTGAGAGAGACAGAGCACAAGCAGGGGAGGGGCAGAGAGAGAGGGAGACACAGAATCCTATGCAGGCTCCAGGCTCCGAGCTGTGAGCACAGAGCATGACGCGGGGCTTGGACCCACAATCCATGAGATCATGACGTGAGCCAACTAACCCACCCAGATGCCCCTAAAAATTACTAATTTTTAAATTCCCAATCCACTACCAAAGGAACAATAGCTAATTCACATACATCCTTCTATGTTTTTCTAAGTTTATACAAACACACACAAGCATATATGAACACATGGGGAGAACTTGGCTAGGTTTCAATCTGCTTAATACTATGTCCTGTACATCTGTACAAATCAGTACATATCGATCAACCCAATTTTTCTAGAAGATGCTATTTACTCCATAGCATGGATATGGAAAATTCCATACTAATGTAATGATTCCTGTATTTTTTTAAAGATTTTATTTTAAGTAATCTCTACACCCAACATGGGGCTTGAACTTAACAATCTCGAGATGAGGAGTCATATGCTCTACTGACCGAGCCAAATGATTCCTTTATTGATAGATCATAAGCTTATTTCTGGATTTACTATTTGAAAAGATACAATGATAAATATCCTTATATATACATCTTTATATGTGCAAATGTTTTCCTTTCTTGGTAACAGGGTCCTAAAAGTGGGAATCTTGCTCAGTCTCTGGGTTGTTAAAGTCCTTAATGTCTCCATAACTTACGTGAAACTTATACACGTCCATGATAATAACAGTAATAATAATGGCAACTATGGAGCGCCTGGGTGACTCAGTCAGTTGGGCGTCTGACTTAGGCTCAGGTCATAATCTCATGGTTCATGGGTTTGAGGCCCATGTCGGGCTCTGTGCTGACAGCTTCAGATTCTGTCTCCATCTCTCTCTGCCCCTTCCCTGTTTGTGCTCTCTCTCTCTCAAGAATAAACATTAAAAAATTAAATAATAGTAATAATAATGGCAGCTAATAATTACTGAATGCATTTCAAGTATTTGCAAATAACTTTGTCAGCATTTCATTAAACCCTGAGATACATAGTATTATCCCTTTTCACACAAGACAGAAAAATAAGATACTGTGGTCAACAAAAAGGATAGGAGTTCAGTCCCTCAGGGAGCTTGTGGGGAGGCAACCATTGAAAGCACATACACAGCAACCACTTGACTGGCTGATGGCCATGAGGAGGAGAAGCGCCCTGCGGGAAGGGGGGCTGTAGGAGCTCATCCCAGGGACCCACAGGGAAGACTTTCTGAGCAAAGGAGCTCTAGCAGAGGCAGACCTGGAACGGGGTGGGATGGGAGAGGGGAAGTTTCCAGGTGGAGAAAATTCCAAGTTCAAAGCTCTAGAGCACACATGAGTATAAGTCAAGGACCCCACAGGGAAGGCCGGTGGGACCAACACATAAAGAGTAAGTTAGAGGGTGAGGGGCCAGCTCAGGTCAGGGATTCCAAACTTGATCTGAAGATCAACATACAGTCACTGCAGAATTTTACACAACAGGGGGTTGTGTTCTGGGTACACTGTGGACAGTTCATTCTGTGCCCCTTTCCCTCTCTGCTGGCATCCCTGTTCCATACAGCCTTCAGGGGAGAGACAGAGGCTATAAAGGAGAGAGAGAGGGAGGTCAGGGCTAGGAGATAAGAGAGTGACAAGTTCTCCTGAGCCTCAGGGTCCTCGTCGTACATTGAGTAGGTGTGAAGATTTGATCAGTCTGGGGGTCTGGGACTTAGCAGGTGCTCAGTAAATATTGCCTTCCTTCTCATTTCCATCCTGTTTGGGTTTAACACTCACCAGTTCTCAGAAGATTCACTCTGACCAAAACTGCCCCCACGTTGGATTTTTGCTTTGCTTTACATCCATGGACACTTGCATTTAAAGACTCCTCTGTACCAACATTCACTTACTTACACTGAATCAGGAACTGCTTCGTGTCTTATGCATGAGTCACTCAAACAGAAGCGTGAGGTCCTCGAAAACAAAACCCTGGATTTTTGTATCTTCCTTCATTACAAATATATTTTCCACTCAAGTCTAGAAATTAAATAAAATACCACTCTGGTTGTCGTGTAGAAAATAGATTGAGGGGTAAGGCACAAGAACGAATGAGGGGAAGGTTGTTTGTAAAACAGTACAGGCAAGAACGGAGGCTGGCTTGGAGCAGAGGGGGGGGCAGTGGAGATGGACAGAAATGCATGGATTCCAGGCACACCGATCACACAAGACCTAAGGACTTCTCAAATATCAGCTGCCAGCTAGTAGTAGCAAAGCCGACCTCTGGGTTTAGGTTCAAGGAGCATCACCACCATTTACCCAGTTGAGAGAAAACATCTCAGAGGGAAAACCAAAAGTGTAACCTTGTGAAGCCTGAGATCCCATAGGAGAGCCAAGTGGAGACATCAGACAGCAACTGGATAAGGGAGCAGGATTCAGAGGAGAGGCCTGGACAGGAGTGACAAATCTGGAAACCATTAGCGATCAACGGAGCTCAAAGCTGGAGGGCAGAGAATTGAGGAAAGCCTAGAACCACACCCTGAAGATCTCAACTTTTAGAGGCCATGTGAAGAGAACTCAACAATCTCCAGAGGAGCCAGAAAGAGTAGGAGGAAAAAAAACCAAAAAGAGTATAGCTGTATTGAAACCAAGGGAAGAAAGAGTCTATTTGTGTGTCCAATACTGTGAGGGAAAAACTTAAGTAAGGACTTAACTGTATCCATTAATTTGCCAATAAATTTCAAAGTCCAAAGGGTAATCCTCAAAG
Source organism: Prionailurus bengalensis (assembly GCF_016509475.1). Lineage (NCBI taxonomy): Eukaryota > Metazoa > Chordata > Mammalia > Carnivora > Felidae > Prionailurus > Prionailurus bengalensis. The sequence continues at coordinate 162,072,527 of NC_057348.1, read as the reverse complement.
CAACCTACCATCTGGTGCCTCATCTTTCCAGATCATAGATAAACACTTCCTAAACAAAGCCTAGGTTCCACCACACAATGTGACAGGTCACTTATCCGTGCTTATCTTCAACCCACTAGCTCTCACCACAAAGATCCTTGAGGACCTTCAGCATTTCTTACCAGGAATCCACTGCCTTCATTTCTGAGATTCACGATATATGGTCCTCCGTTTTCATCCACCAAACGCTGGACCATGCAGAGGAGCTCTCTCACCTGGACATCCTGCTCATCCTCACTTGCCTTGTTGTTAAAAGCGCAGTATCGGCCTCCACAGTTTTCAACCAACTCCCTAAGGGAGTTCTCATCTTCAATGCAATCTTTCAGTGAGTCATTCTCCAAATCATCCTTCCGAGTGAAGACAATAATGATGTGCCTCCTGGAGTTAGCTCCAAACACCTCCTGGATCCCCTTGACTGTCTCTATGTCCTCGACCTTATAAAAGCTGATGGGGATTACCAGAAGCAGGACATGGAGGCTGGGAGCAGAGAGCTCGAAGCAGTGTTCAATGTTACGTTGCTTGTCTTTGGCACAAGACTTTGAGGAGAAAAGGTCAGGGGTGTCAATGACCACAACCCTTCTCTCTTTTGTGAACCCACTCTCTCTCTGGCATGTTTTAGTCACCATGTGGTCACTGAATTTGGACACGAATGCAGGTTTGCCCAGAATAGTGTTTCCTGTGGCACTTTTTCCTGCACCACTTTTGCCTAAGAGGAGAAGCCTCAGTTCCGGCATGGAGCACTCTGGCTCCAGTTTCCTCTCCTGACACAGGCTCTGGTTGGTTCTGCTGGGACAAAAAGAAACACATCAGTGTTCAACCCATGCAAGAGTGGATAGAGGAGCAGCAAGAAAAATGCCTTCTTTTTGGTTTTTCCCAAAGGATGTGGCCTACTGAAGTCAACTCAGACTAGATTGGGATAAGAAATCCTGTTTCCCACAATCTTCTCTGTGCTCTTGTCTCTGAAATAAATCCACACTGGTAAGATGCCCAGCACTGTAGGGGCACCTGAGTAGCTCGATCGGTTGTGTCCAACGCTTGATCTCAGCTCAGGTCATGATCTCACGGTTTGTGGGATCGAGCCCCACATGGGGTTCTGCGAGGACAGCACAGAGCCTGCTTGGGATTCTCTTCTCTCTCTCCCTCTCTCTCTCTCTCTATCTCTGCCCCTCCCTTGCTCGCTTGCTCTTGTTCTCTCTCTCTCTCTCTCAAAATAAATAAACACTTAAAAAAAAGACATTCAACACTGTTGACTGACTAAACCAACAACCCCCTTCTCTGTATTCATCACCCATTATACATGCTGGGGGAAACTGTGATAGACAGAATAATGCCCCCCAACCAGATGTCCATGTGCTAATCCCTGGAATCTGTGATTGTGTTGTTTTACATGGCAAAATGGACGTTGCCAATGTGATTAAGGCTCTTGAGACGGAGAGATAAGAGGATCCTAGAGGATCATCCAGGTGGATCCATTATAATCACACTAAAAGAGGTCCTTCCAAGAGGAAGATAGGAAAGTCAGAGTAAGAAAAAGGAGATGTGAGGACAAAAGCAGAGGTCAGAGAGTGAGAAAGATTTGAAAATGCTACACGATTGGTTTTAAAAATGGAATAAGGAGCCACCAGCCAAAGGCAATGCAGGCAGCTTCTAGAAGCTGGGAAAGGCAAGGAAATGGCTTCTGCTACACAGCCTCCTCCATAAGAATCCTGCCCAACACTGATTTTAGGACTTCTGACCTCCAGACTGTAAAATAATAGCTTGGTGGGTTTTTAGCAACTAACTTTGTGGCAATTTGTTACAGCAGCAACAGGAAATTAATACGTTCTCTCTCCCAGCTTCCTTTCGACCAGGGGTGGCCATGTGACCCAGTTCAATCTGATGACAGTTGAGGGAATATTTGCCTGGGCCTTTTAAGAATGTTATTGTTTTCTTGATGATAGAGGCAGACTCAAGTAGAGAGCTCCTGTTCTCACCTCCTCCCCCTTCTTCTTTTTATTTTTTCTTTTTATTTTTTTTTAAGTTTTTTAAAGCTTATTTATTTGTGAGAAAGACAGAGCATAAATGGGGGAGGGGCAGAGACAGAGAGAGACACTGAATCTCAAATAGGGTCCAGGCTCTGAGCTGTCAGCAGAGCTTGAACTCGGGAACAGTGAGATCATGACCTGAGCTGAAGTCGGGACTGATGCTTAACCAACTGAGCCACCTAGGCGCCCCTCCTCCCCCTTCTTCTTATTTGACATTTAAATGTGACATCTGGAATGACAGCTGATATCATGAGGCAATGAGGTAACAAATAAGAGAACAAATGTTGCTGAAGGACCCCAGAGCAGAAAGATAAAAGGATCCCCGATGACATCACTGGGCTACCAAAACATCCTTGAGATTGCCCTTTTGCTAAGTAAACAGCTGATATTCTAATGATTTAAACTGCTGCTACTCAGAGTGTGGTTCACAAACAAGCGATATTGCCAATAACTGAGATCATGTTAGAAATACAACATCTCAGCCCCACGCCAGACTTGCTGAATGAGAATTCTTCATTTGACAAGTTCCAGGTGATTCTCATGAGCATTCAAGTTTGAGAAGCACTGGTGTTAAGCCACCATTGGTTAAAGATTAGCATTCCTAACTGAATCAGAAACCACTGGAAGAGCCAAGTTTCCCAGCACTCTTTCTTTTTTTTTTTTCATGTTTATTCATTTTTGAGCTAGAGAGACAGAGAACATAAGTGGGTGAGGGGCAGAGAGAGAGAGAGAGAGGGAGACACAGAACTTGAAGCAGGCTGCAGGCTCTGAGCTGTCAGCACAGAGCCCGATGCAGGGCTCAAACCCACGAACTGTGAGATCATGCCCTGAACTGAAGTCGGACGCTCAGCCGACTGAGTCACCCAGGCTCCCCTCCCAGAACTATTTCTTCAACAGTCCCTTTTCCAAATGATTCTGTCAGATACCAGGGGCCCATGTTTCCATGAGTCTTTCCCTAGGTTGTCTGTTTTGTCCACTGGACACTCAATCTATTCTTGAACCAGAAAGCCTTAATTACTAAAACCAAGATGACTTAATGTTATTCTACTAAAAATATAACTCTAAAATGAGGCTTCATTATGTAATGGAGCAGGTTCCAACACCTTGCTATTGTGCAAAACTGTCACGGTATTCTTGGCTTTTTAATCCCCTGTAGAACTTTGAAAATCAGTTGTCATTGTCTTCAGGAAACCCTGTTGAAATCTAGAGTGTCGTTGCATTGAATTTGTAGCTTACTTTTATTTTTTATTAAGTATTTATTTATTTTGAGAGAGAGACAGAGAGAGAGCACATGCACAAATCACAAGGGGGCAGAGACAGAGGAGAGAGAGAATCCCAACATGGGACTCGATCTCACAGACTGCGAGATCATGACCTGAGCTGAGGTCAAGAGTCGGAGGCCCAACCGACGGAGCTACCCAGGCGTCCCTGCAGCTTAGTTTTAGAAGAATGGACATCCGCATAGAGTTGTTCTCCCCACTCCTTTTTTTAGTCGGTTTTAAATATGTTCTAATTTCAATCATTTCTTTTTGATCCATAAATGAAGAGAAGTAATTACAAAATTTAAAAATGAGCGGCACCTGGATGGCTCATTTGGTTGAGTGTCCGACTTTGGCTCAGGTCATGATCTCACAGTTCGAGCCCCACTTAGCTGAAGTGTCAGCTGGGGTCAAGCCTTTCATGGTTTTTCCAGACCGAACTGATCATCAACTCTTCTCTGGACTTCTGCAATAACAGAATCACTGATTCCCCCTGCTTCTACCCTTCTAGAGGCTATGGTCTGTAGACAGTCAGTGTGCTCCTGCACAAACAGGAGACAGATAATGTCATTCATCAGTCCAAAGTCCCCCCGTGGCTTCCCCCTGACTTGAAATAACAAGCAAAGCCTTTACAGTGGTCGACAAGACCCTACCCATCTGGACTCTAGCTGTCTCTCTGATCTCATCTCCCACCCCTCTCCACCTTGTTTTGTCTCCTGTAGTCACATGGACCTCCCTGCTGTTCCCCAAATGTGCAACCTTGGGCCTTGGTGCTGGTCGTTCACCTGAGCTAGAACACTCTTCCCCCGGACTCGTGCAAGGCGCATTCACCTCCTTTAGATCTTTACCGCATTGGCCCTGTGGGACAGATGGCCTTCTTCAGTCATCCTACATTTAACAGCAATCCGCCCTACTGCATCCCAACAGCATTCTGCATCCCCCACATGCCTGTTCTGTACACCCCCAGCAACCACTGCAACCACCTTTCACATTGTGCATTTACTTGCTTATTGCTTTCTTTTGTCTCTCCACGGCTAAGAGGTAAGTCCCATGAGAAGGAGGACCTGCTTTATCTTGTTCACCATCGCATCTATGACCCAGAGAAGGCATTCGATAAGCACCAGCTGATAGTATTTACTTCATCTAATTTCGAAATTCTCTCTACCACCCTTGGTATGAAACTCTATAAGAGCAGAGACCATGCCTGTCTTGTCCTGTGTCCCTAGTCCCTGATACTGTGCCTGGCGTATAGTATAGGCTTAATAAGTGGTGTTAAATGAATGATCATGGGGTAAAGGGGTGAGGAAAGGAAGAAAAACAGTTTTTAGAAATGAAGAGAGTGACTGAAGTGATGCCACTTTGAATTAAAAAAAAGAGAAGTAACTTCACATTGCATCCCAAGCCAATGAAGTGATATTTTTTGGTACATTAATTTTTTTAAAAAAAGACACTAGTGGGCAAATAGCTGAAGGAAGCAGAGACCTCCAGCAGGTCTGAAGAAGAAAGGAATTGATTTCCCAAGTAAGCTCCACTGCTCACATGATTACCCATCATAGTGTGTGTAAATTAATGAGCCTTTGCTAAACTGTGTGTTGTATTGAATCAGGGACCCACCCAACCTATGCCCTCGCCTTGCGAACTTTTCTCTGGAGCAGAGGGGGTGCCTAGGTGGCTCAGTGGTTGCGCCGCTGACTTTGGCTCAGGTCATGATCTCAAGGTTCATGGGTTGGACCCCCATGTGGGGCTTTCACTGACAGCGCTAAGCCTGCTTCGGATTCTGTCTCCATCTCTCTCTCTCTCTCTCTCTCTCTCTCTCTCTCTCTGCCCCTCCCCTGCTTGTTCGTTCTCTCTCTCTCTCTGTCTCTCAAAAAATATTTAAAGAAAAAAAAAACAGAAAAAAAAATTCGGACAAAAGGTAACCAAAACTCCCCCTCCCTCACTCTCTCCTTTACCCACACTCCCCTCTGACCATCTCCCAGCCCCTCTGGAGACCCCAGCAGGGCAAGGAGAGAGAGAAAAAGAGAGCTTTCACTCTAGAACTATAGTGACGCTCTCCAGCAACCTGTACTTGTTCTCGGGATATAGCTCGAGGGCGATGTGGGTTCAGCCGTCCAAGCAAAGCTCCCAATGGTCTGGGGAATCTGCCCTGCACCCGGGAAGTTCAAGCCCACAGAAAGAGATGGCCAGAGAAGCTTCCAGAGCCTAGCCTGGGGAGGACGCACTCCCAGCCCCGCAGGTCAGGCAGTCATCAGGAGGACAGAAAAGCATTCAACGGTGACAGCCCAGGGGGCTCAAATGTGGGCAAAATCATAAGTCTTGTTTGGGGCAACCACCGGCCACCCCGAGGGCTCAGTTAAGGGGACCCGACAGCGCACGGGGTGGGGAACAAAAGCGAGCGCGGACGGGGCGGATCCGTGGCTACCAGCCTCCTCCCCCAGCCCTGCCATCGGCCCCTCGCCGCCGAGCCCTCCTCGGGGAAGGCGAGGAGCCCGCCTCCCTCCCCCCTCCCCTGCTCACCCCCTCCCCGCGGCCCGCCCGGCCTCGGGCCCCCCGCCCCCCGTCCCGCGCGGATGCGCAGGCACCTCGGCTCCGGCTCCGGGCGCGTCGTGGGCTCCATGGCTCCGGAAAGTGGCCGAGAGCCCCGCAGCAGCCGGCCCAGGGCGGGAGGAGGGCCGCGCGGAGAGAAAGCAGGGGCGGGCCCTCAGAGGCGGTGAGGGTGGAGGGGAGAGTTGGGGCTGGTGCCAGGTCGCGGGGTGCAGACGAGGGACAGGCACGCCTCCCCCCCCCCCCCCCGGCCGCCCCCTCCTGGGGACACGAAGGGCAGGACTCGAGAGCGGAAGCTGGGCCTGGGGCTGCGGCGCCCCCGAGGGTTCCCCCGGAGAGGGTCATAGTGCGGGGTGCTCCCGTCCCTGGGACCGAAGTCGTGGAGCCTGAAGAGGCTGAACCTGGCCGGTGCGGGGACGGCGCCCAGTAGGTGGTGCTTCTCCGGCTGGTGTCCGCTACCCTGGGCACCTGAGACCCCTTCCCGAGACTGAGGAAACCGAGAAGACGCCGGTTTCCTTCTCCCACCCCCACCCTCTAGCAACTCCTCACACGCCTCCTGGGGGACCCTCCAACCCGACCTGGGGAACGCGCTGCTTGCCAGGCTAAAGGGTTCCTTCTTAGAGCCCGGCTAACATTGAAATGCTGGAACTTCTATGCTTTCCAACAGCTTATAAACGAAACCCTTTTTGTGCGTGATGATAGTATCCGGAAGCTTCCTACTACAGGAGCCGGACTCTGAGAAAGACTATTATTTTATTATGGTTTTTATTTATTTAATTTTGGAATGCCTTTTCAGTTTTGAAAGAGAGACAGAGCGTGAGCAGGGGAAGGGCAGAGAGAGAGAGGGAGACACAGAAGCAGGCTCCAGGCTCCCAGCTGTCAGCACAGAGGCTAGAACCCATGAAGTGAGGCATCTAGAACCCATGAACTGAGAGATCATGACCTGAGCGGAAGTCTGAGCTTAACCAGCTGAGCCACCCAGATGCCTGATTATGGATTTTTAAAAAAACAACAACACACCAACATCATAGAATTTTACCATCTTACCGATTTTTTTAAAGTTTATTTATTTTTGAGAGGGAGAGAGAGGGAATCCCAAGCAGGCTCTGCACTATCAGTGGGGTTTGAACTCCAGGATCCCGGGATCAAACTCACGAACTGTGAGATTAGGACCCGAGCAGAAATCAAGAGTCCTAGGCTCTACTGAGCCACCCAGGCACCTCCCCATCTTAGCCGTTTTTAAGTGCACAGTGCAGGAGCATTAAGTACCTTCCTCGTGCAAGAGCTGGAGAACTTGGCCACCCTGCAACAATAAAACTCTGTACTCATTAGCCCTTAATGCCCCTCCCCTCCCCCAGCCCCTGATAACGACTTCTCTACTTTCTGTTTCTGTGATTTTAAGGGCTTTAGATACTTCATGTACCTGGAACCAGACAGTGTTTGCCCTTTGTGACTAGCATTTTTTTTTTTTAGGGGAGTGTCCTCAAGGTCCCTCTGCGTGACCGCACTTTTCATGGGAATGCAGAAGCTGATGAATGGCCTTGAGCTCATGCTGTCCCACCAGGCTTGGTCTTTGAAATGTGTCAGGTGGTGCTAGACTTCCAGAGATCCTGCAAAAAGGAAGAGCATTGGGGGCCCTGACCAGGTTTTGGGGGCTGCTCTGTCCCAAAGGGTCCAGCTCCCCTCTGGGCTGGTCATGCCCATCTTGTTAGGAAGCCAGAGAAAACCTAGGGATCCTGGCACTGCCCACCAAGGGCTCAGGTCTACACAGACTACCTCTTGGTGAGAAGAGTCTCTCCCATTCCCCACCCCATTTACTCCCCTGGCAAGGAAGACCCCATCTAGAAACAATCCCCACCCTCTTTGGGGGCACTAGGTTAATTCCATGAAAATCAATTCATTGAAGTAATTAGACAGAAGCCTTCAATCCCACCCTGTGATGATCCCAACTGTGTTGTTCCCAGAACAGTTCAGGGAGGTCTGTTCCCAGAACAGTGGAGGTCAGTTTAGGGGCAGAGAGTCACAGCCCGGTGGAGTATCATTTCCCCAAAATAGAGAAAACAGTAAATGGAGAAAAAGCTCCCTTGTTTTGAAATGTTAAGCATTTGGAGAGCATTCTGAGTAAAACCGCAGCTTCAAATAACTCCTCATTGATTTAGCAAGTTGATTGTTTGCTGAGTTGACCATTTTTCAGGAAAAAAAAAAAAAACCCGATCTTTCAGTACATTGGGTTGTGGGGAATTGATTTCTGTGGGGAAGGCTGGGTGCGCTCAGGTCTGGGGAAGGATGGGGGTTCCCTGCCCCCTAGTGGCTTTGTGGCTAGCACTTACTCTCCCTTCTCCCTTCCTCTCAAAGAGGGTGAAGAGAGGGCTGGAGTTCCAGAAATCATATAAGTCTGGAAGGCACAAACTATGCAAACAAGGAGGAATCCACCAGGCTAGGCACCATATGAGACACAGGGGCCTAAAGACCTGCCAGACAAATCTCCATTCAAGGAGCTCAGTCAAATGAGGAGACTGAACCCTATGATCATGGACCAATAGAACACGTGTTGTCACAGAGATGTGTTCAGAGGAGTGAAGAGGAAGGGCTGTAAATCCTACGAGATGCAGAAACAGGGCGCCTGGGTGGTTCAGTTGGTTAAGCACCCAACTCCTGAGGTCAGCTCAGGTCATTGTCTCACAGTTCATGGGATCCAGCCCCAAGTTGGGCTCTGCACAGACAGTGCAGAGCCTGCTTGGGATTTTCTCTCTCTCTCTTTCTCTCTCTCTCTCTCTGTCCCTCCCCCACTCATGCTCTGTCTCTCTCAAAATAAATAAATTTTTTAAAAATTATTGAAAATATGGAGACACAGCCAAGTGGGGAAACAAACTTACAAATAAATCCATAAACCATTCATTCTCTGTGGCAGGTACTCTCATGGAGGACATTACAAGACACACTGGAGGAGGAAACTGCCACACAGGGGAGCTTACGCCTACCCTGAGTCATGAAGGGCATGTAGAAATCTCCCTGCAAAGGACATTCAGACAGAGGGATTATGGCAAACCCCACAGGCATTCGGAGTGCTGAGAGCAGCTTGGGCACGTGGGGAAATGGCATCAGGCTGGAGGTAGAAGTGATGAGGGAGCATAAGGCAGGTTGAGGGCAAAGTACAGGCTAACAGCTCTTCTTCCCCGCCCGGGTGGGACATGTGTGATATTCCTCGGACACTCCTGGCTGCCCAAGAACAAGGGAAAGGAAGGAAAGCAAATGTTTGACTGATAGAGATCACAGTCCTGCAGGGCAGGAGTCTCCTTCAGTGTACAGATAACTTAGTAAACTGAAAGAAAAAGGCAATATTATCCATAGCCTAATTTCCAGAAACCTATAGACTCCATTTCCTAGAGTCCTAATAGCACCCTCATCAAGATGTAAGGGAGTTTAAGTGCTTGCCATGGCGATGTGGGAAACTAAGGCAGATGAAAAATTAAATTCCCTTACTGCCTACAGCCCATTGACAAGTCCTTGAAACAGGCAGAGTGACCTCCCTCTAGAAGCTCAGCTGCCTTGATGGTGACACTTTGTTAGGGGGCAAAAGGGAATCTTGGCTTAACATTATCCTGACCCCCCCAGGATCCTGCGAGTCTCCTTAAACACATAAAAATTTGCAAACCTCCTTTATCTTAGCCCCCAAGTGTATGTTGGCAATTATACTCTAAGCACATGGCCCCTGATATACATCTGAAGGGTCTCATGATTGAGGTTTTACTAAGCTGTAATAAATGATGGTTTCCTAACAACGGCTAGCCCCTCAAGGTCCTGGAAACCTTGATTCCAAAATTCCTTAGACTTACTCCTTCCCTAACCCCCTCCCAACCTAATGGTATATATATAATCAGTCACACTTCACAATCCCAGTGCAGCTCTTTCCGCCCACGGGTCCTGTCCCCATGCTTTAATAAAATCCCCTTTTGCACCAAAGGTATCTTCAAGAATTATTTCTTGGCCATCGGCTCTGAACCCCACCATCACTTCAAACCCCATCAGAAAAACCTAGAGGCTACCAGCTAGAGGCTACTGCAATAGTCCAAGCTAGATGGACAGTGGAAAAAGGAACAGACTGATGATCTATTTAAGAGATAGATGGGTGCCTGGGTGGCTCAGTTGGTTAAGCATCTGACTCTTGATTTAGGCTCAGGTCACAATTTCACGGTTTGTGAGTTTGAGCCCCACCTCGGGTTCCGAGCTGACAACATGGAGCCTGCTTGGGATTCTCTCTCTCCCTCTCTCTCTGCCCCTCCCCTGCTCACACACGTTCTCTCTCTCTCTCTCTTTCTCTCTCAAAATAAAAAAAAAAAAAAACTTAAAAAAAGAGAGAGAGAGAAACAACAAAATCATTTTTAAGCAGACTAATTCAGGGTTGCTATTACAAGATTCAGGCACCACATTAAAGAGAGGGCTCTTCACAGTATAGACATTTCCTTATTTCAAAAAATGTTGTTATATGTTGTTTAACTTCATAGATGGGAAATGTATGTTTCCTACAATGTTGGCAGATGGCTGTAAAGTCTCTTGCAACTAGATTTGTATATTTTGGCAGTTTTCTGATGGAATTAAATGTCTTACTCAAACAGAGTCCTTGTGTGTTACAGTAATGTTTAAGAAATAATATGCTTATTTATAAGTATTTAACTTAGAAGAGACACCATTGTCTCATTCACATAGAGGCTAGTGGTCACCTCAGACCAATTGGCTGTGGAACTCCTGGGGTCACAGCACTTCTGGTGGCCTCAGTGAAAGCAGAACCGTGAGAGGCCCATGTTCCAGGGTGGGGTGGGGGGAGAGATGATCACGTCAGCTCCGGGATACTGGGTCTCAGGCACCAGAGACAGGGCAGGCAGAGAAGTCCGAAACGTCATGACTGATTCCTCTTTCCCGTGTTATTCGTACCAAGCCTCCCACTGGAAACAGTTAGAAGTAAACAGATGTGGGGCACCTGGATGGCTCAGTTAAGCGTCCGACTTTGGCTCAGGTTGTGATCTCACCATTCCTGAGTTTGAGCCCCATGTGGGGCTCTGCGCTGACAGCTCAGAGCCTGGAGCCTGCTTCGGATTCTGTGTCTCCCTCTCTCTCTGCTCCTCCCCCTCTCACTCTCTCTCTCTCTCAAAAAAAATAATAAACATTAAAAAAAACTTTTTTAATTAAACAGGGTAAAAATGTTTACACCTTCTCAAAAGCATCCAGGAAGCAATAAAGCTACAAAGAACTACAGGCCCCAGCAAGGACCAAGACCTGGAGATACACGAACGCTCGCCCTGGGGGCACGTGACCACCCAGAAGGAGGAGACCCCCTTGCACATTGGTCAATGTGCTTAGGCCAGTGTGTCTGCTGAGTGGTGCCCACATCAAAGTTAGGCTTCTGCCCTCCCACAGACAGACTGGGGAGATCGGACTGCCTCCTGGGGGTGGGTGCCCATGTCCCTGAGAAAGCCGGCTCTGGGTTGGGAAACTGGCAGCAGGTTTTTTAAAGATTTCCATCTCAAAGGGGCAGACAAAGAATTTGCAATGACAAGTTTTCTAAAGGAAGTTCTCTAAGAAAGGGGAGGCCGGGGCCCAGAGTCAGAACACAGTCGTCTAAAGCTTAGTCAAGCTGGGGGACACAAACATACCTGGCCACACCAGCACCTGCACGGCAGGAATGGCTGGCAGGGAGCACACGGACTCTTCACATTCTTGATTCCTGTCCCAGACCGGCTCTGAATCCTGGCCATCACTCTCTCTGTCGAAGACAGTCACTCCCCACTGCCCTGGTCAGCTACCTCCTGGCTTCTGGCTTCTAGCACTCCCACCCCTCCCCACCCCCACTCAGTGGATGACCTGGCTTCTTCTTTCTTTGGGAAAACGGAAACAGTGGGTCCCACCTGCCACCCGCCCCCCCCCCCCACATCTGCCCACCACCTCAGGCCAGGCAAGGGATTCCACCTGCCTTCCCGTTACTGTGACCGACCTGCCCAGACGCTGGCCTCAGCCCAGCTCCTCGGACTGTATGTCAACCCCCTTCTCTACTGCTCACAGACCTCACTCTGGCGAGTGCCCCCTGCCCTGGGCCACCAGCAACCCCCTCTCTCCTGGACCACTGCTGTAGCGTCTAAGTGGGGAGTTTCTCCATCAGATGGGGGCCCCCAAATGTGGGGCGGCGATCAGGTGGAAGGTGAAAGAATTCACCTGAGGCAGAACAAAGGAGACAGAAGTTTACTGATTACACAGTGCAGTGGCTGGTGGCCCGTGGCCCGTGGCCCGTGGCCCGTGGCCCGTGGCTGGCAGCAAAGGAGAGGCTGTCTGCTGCGAGGCAGTGGGTGGGGGCTGTTGTTAAAGGGGGAAGATGAAGCAGTATGGCCACAGATGGAATCTTCCCCCTTATTGGTACTGGCCTGTCTGTATTCAGCCCAGTGGTCACTGTGGGCCCTTTCAACATTCCCCTCCTCAAGCCCGTTTGCCTCAAAGCAGCCTCTACAACTGCCATCAGCATACAACCACGCCATGTTCTCCCACCTTTAAAAAAGAAAATTCCCTTACCCTACTCTCTCCGGCTACCACTCAACTTCCCTCTCCTTTACTGCGAACTTTACCGATGTCAGTATCTAGACTCAGGATCGCCTTGGGAAGAGGCAGTCTGTCCAAGCTTTATTATTTTTTTACGGATTTTGTTTTTAAGTAATCTCTACACCCAGCATGGGGCTTGAACTCACAACCACGAGATCAAGAGTCCCTCTACCGGACTGAGCCAGCCAGGTGCCCACAGGCTTTAATGCCCCAGGCAGGCAGTGTTGGGGAGGGAGGCCCGGACAGCAGACACACAGGCAGCTGCTCCAGATGATTCCATCAGCACCTGGAGGGACTTTTTCTAGCACCTCAACTGTATTCCAAGACACCTGCCCCTGCCGCTGCTGGGCTGCTGGCTGGAAAAGAAGCAAAACAGGATTTGCAATGAGCTTTCTTCCAACTCACTGTCTCCTTAGAGCCTCTGGGCGGAAGCCAGCAACCCTGCTCTGCATTTACCAATTCAAGACAACCCTCAGTTTCCGCAGGGCGTTCTCAATTTTTTTTTTCTTTCCTGCTCATTTTTGGTTTGGGGGTTTCCTAAGTGGTTTTTGTCCCCCCACCCACCCAATGCTGCTGCTACTTTCGGTTTTGGTTCCTGAGATTTTTGTTTTTCTGTCCCCTCTTCTCCAAAGGAGACTCAGCACAGCGGGTGAGCCCCAGGCTGGCTTGGCCTCTCGGCAGGACCAGGCCAACCTCGCTCTCACCCAGACAACCAGGAAGCCACCCGTGCTGCCTGCAGGTGCTGAGCCTGTGAGGAGAACCCCCACCAGAAACCCAGTGGGCTGCTACTAAAAACACAAACCCAGGGGCAGATGTGATTTGTTCCTTCTTCTCTGCTTCCCAAGAGAAAACAGTCACGAGAAACTTGTTTCTGGTCTCTGCTGCTGTGAGAACCCCCCACCCCCCCACACCACACTCCTACTCCATAAGGCCCACGATGGCCTCTCCAGTGACATTCCAGAGCAGCCAGGAGGGAGAAAGCCATCCCGTGCCCAGGGCGCCGGGGGCAGGCTTGGAGGGGGGCGGGTAGTCCCCTGCAGTGAAGGGCCAGGAAGAGCTGTCCTGAACGCTGGCTGTGACTTGCTGTGCTCCTTGCAAGCAAGACGTCATGCTCCCTGTTGTTCTGGCGATGGCCATTCTCTCGCCGCCTCAGCTGGCAGCTAAGGGATTAAAGAGTTGAACTGCTTCTGGAAGATTCTAGAGAGACACAGGCCACACACAAGAGGCCTCGAGACCTGAATCAGCAGCGAAAAAGTAAGTTCTTAAACCCAAAGTGACTGATCCTGGCAGCAAAACAGCTTTGTGGAGCTTAAAAGTGTTTTTCTATCAGAGTTTTGGAAGGTCAAGGGCAGTTAAAAGCTACCAAGGGGCCGGATTTTGATGTGAGGAATACCACCCAAAAAAGGAAGGAACATGTTACCATGAAGGGAAAGGTCATTCCTGTGAAATTCTGCAGCAGCTTAGCCTCTCGAGCTGCCTGTCAGGGGAGACAATGTGACAATGTGAAGTTTCTCCAAATTCTCCAGATTGTTTCACCTGTTAAAAACGAAGATTTCCAGAGAGGGGAAGGGTAGAGGTGGGTCAGACCTCATCTCAGGGCTGAGCCCCGTGGGGCAGGAAATGAGCAGCTGGAGGAACTCGGCTAAGCAGGGAGAGTCTGCCTTTAACCCGAGACTGTGGCACACAGGGGCCTCCCTCCCTCCGGCCCAACACTCTGCTGGAGAACCCTGGGCCTCAGAGCAGAGCCCTGGGCCTCAGTCTGGAGACTCTGAGGCCACACATTTTCTCTGAGAACCTAACCGAGGTCACTTCCAGTATCGGGCCCCTGGCCCCGGCACCCAGGAAACGGATCCTGTCTGACCATAAACCCCATACTCACTTGCCAAGCCCAGACAGGAAATTTTGGTCCCTGCCGTGACTTGTCAGGAGCTGTGCTCTCCATCGCAGCCCTCATGCCAATTTGGGGGGTGTAGATGGGTGATTTCAGTATTGTTGCTTTAACTGTGGACCTTCCTGGTATTCTCTATTTCTAGAGGAACCAGAAAAGGCCAGAAAGCCAAGAGACTCAGAACATGCACACAGCAGGTCCCCAAACCAAGCCCTGTGATGTCAAGCGCCAGCATGCGCCATGTTAGAAACTGATGCCTCCCACCCCTCAGCTATGACTCCGTATTTCAACCCAGACCTCCTCACGTGGTCCTCAGGCTGTCCATGACCTCATACTCCAAACCAAGGCAGAGGAGCAGAAAGACCGAGGGACCGCTCAACTCACAGCCCCCCAAGTGCCAACGGCCTTCCTTCCCCAAGGACATGCTCCCCTTCCTGCTTCCTAACCCCTGTCTGCCTTCTTCCTTCCACTTTGACCAATAGATCTTTCCCTTCTCACGTTGCCAATTGTGAAGATGTGGCCTGTTCATCAAAATCGCGTCTGTCTGTGGCTCTTCAGGACCTACAGGCAAGAAGCCGGAAAATGCTAGAAAAAATCAAGGAAGCAAGTCAGTCAATACTCATGGTCACTCTCATCCTTTCTTGCCTGGGTTCATCATAATTTGATGATTTTACACCCATAGTTTGAAATTTTATATGTGGCCAGAATAGTATCTTGTGATATCAACCCTTACATAGCATCTTCCTGGTATTCCCAGTATCAAGGATGGCCGATGGTAGAATCCCACTCATCTGGCCACACGGTACTACGCTGGGCTCGGGAGACCCAAATGAGAGTGAGCATTTAAAGAACCGAGCGATTTTTTCTTCACAACCACCTCCTGCCCCAACTAGGCGTTGCTTGAAGGAAAGGTACATCTCCCGCCGTCCCAGGGAATAATCAGGGAGGGGCAGATCGGCAGGGATCTCGCCCTGAGCCACCTCTCCCAGAGACACACCGCACAGTGTCAAGACCTTCAGCACGGCTAACGTGACATCAGACATGAGCGGCAGGCAGTCAGGGGGTCAGCATGCATTTACTGTACAGCCGAGCCAACAAAAGCAACATGGCAAACCAGGAACAACAGTGGGGCTAAAACAAAAGTGAGCGACAGACCAGTCACAAGCCAGGAAGAAACTTAGAGTCGCTTGCCTCTTGCTTTCAGTCTTGGGCGCCCCTGCTCCGTTAGGCTAAGGGCTAAGGGCTAAGGGCTATGGCTAGACAGTGAAGAATCATTCAGCACTCAGGAGAACTTCTGAGCTAAACAAAAACTTCCCCAAAAGCCCGGTTTGCAGATGGTGGCCTTGGGACACCGCCCGCCCCCCACCCCCCTCCCCAAGCCTAGATCATAAATGTTTTCACCACACACACCAAAAAAAAAAAAAAGATGGAGGGGTTAATTAACCTTAGTGTGGTTTTTGCAATAGGTTTTGTAATACATACAGGTATCCGTAAGAGACTCTTAAATCCAGAGAACAAACTGAGGGTTGATGGGGGGCAGGGGGAGGGGAAAATGGGGGATGGCCATTGATGAAGGCACTTTTTGGGATGAGCACTGGGTGTTGTTTTCGGGGGGAACCTACCCCCAAAACCCAGAACAGTATACACTGTGTGTTAGCTAACTTGACAATAAATTATATTAAAAAATTATATTAAGAAATGAAAAACAATTTTTTTAATTAAAAAAAGACACATGGGTGTCAAATCATCACATTGTACACCTTACACTTACGGATGTTGTACATCAATAACATCTCAATAAAGCTCAAAAAACATTTAAAATTTTTAAAAGTCTCCTTTCTTTAGAAAAAAAAAAAAGTAAACAGGGGTGCCTGGGTGGCTCAGTCGGTTGAACATCCAACTTTGGCTCAGGTCACGATCTCACGGTCTGTGAGTTCGAGCCCTGCGTCAGGCCATGTGCTCAGAGCCTGGAGCCTGCTTTGGATTCTGTGTCTCCATCTCTCTCTGTCCCTCCCCTGCTCATGCTCTGTCTCTCTCTCTCTCTTTCATTCAAAAAATAAATAAACATTTAAAAATTAGAATAAATAGGGGCGCCTGGGTGGCTCAGTCGGTTGAGCCTCCGACTTCAGCTCAGGTCATGATCTCACAGAGTTCGAACCCCGCGTCGGGCTCTGTGCTGACAGCTCAGAGCCTGGAGCCTGCTTCAGATTCTGTGTCTCCCTCCTTCTGACCCTCCCCTGCTCATGCTCTGTCTCTCTGTCTCAAAAATAAATAAAAATATTCAGAAAATAAATGTAAAAATTAGAATAAATAAATAAAAATAAAAAGGCAAGACCTGCTTCTGTGTTCCCTGATGCACGTGGTGACGGCTTGCTGGGTGAGTCAGTCGGGCCAGGTTTGAGTCCTGCCTTTGTTATTCTTTTTTTAATGTTTATTTATTTTTGAGAGAGAGACAGAACATGAGCAGGGGAGGGGCAGAGAGAGATGGAGACAGAGGACCTGAAGCGGGCTCTGTGCTGACAGCAGAGAGCCCGATGCGGGGCTCAAACTCGTGAGTTGTGACATCATGATCCGAGCCAAAGTTGGAGCCAAACCAACTGAGCCACCCAGGCGCCCCATATTTGCTACTTTTGAACGGCACATCCCCGGGCTGACTGCTTGCGCTCGCCACGCTTTGTTCTCTCCCACAAAACGGGGAAAGTGGAACACGCTTCAGAGGCTCACAGAGCGGGGGACTGAGGGAAACCAGGCTGGTAAATGAGGAAGTGCCCATCCCGGGGGGGATTCTTAGCCGGTGGTAGCTCACAGCGAAACCTCCAAGCCCTGGGAGGGCCCGGCAGGCACGGAGGGGCCGGTGAAGTATGTGAACACTGCATTTTAGGAGCGGGTCCCTGGTGCCCTGCAAAAGCAAACGAAGGCAAAGGGAGCCGCAGAGGACGGGAACAGCCCTCGCATCGTCTGTCGCTCTGAGCATTTCTCTCGTTTGTCTGGAGATGGCTCAGCGCCTCCCGGCAGTGGAACAGCAGCTCCGGACCCCAGCGGGCGGGGCACCCAGAGCGCCACGGGACACCCTCCACGCCGGAGCTGGGCACGGGTCAGGGAATCGGACCCTCCGCCCACACCCGCCAGCCTTTGGGGTGGCTCGGCAGAGCCTGGTAAAGGCGTAGTGCTAGAATGCACACCACTTGGACCTTCACCAGGAAATTACCATTTTAAACAGACTGCGAGCTGTGAGTGCGGGTTTGTTTACAGCTGCTCTTTCTAAGGATGGCCCTGAGCCTTCCTTCCGACAGGTGGGCAGGGGCGGAACTCAAGCGTGTCCTCTCCCCCACCAACACTGGCTCCTCTAGCAGCACGGAGGTGGGAAATTTCAAAAGGGTAAAAGGATTGAGTAGAAGCACACTTTAAGCTGTCCTTAGGAAAATTTTGAAACACACGGCAATGGTAGAGTGAGATGAGCCCCAGGCACCTGTCGTCCTTCTGGCTGTCGACATGCCCTCCCTGTGGCCCATTCCTGTTCCCACCCTCACACCCATGCCCCAGCCTGGGTGGAAGCAAATCCCAGCATTTCATTCCCTATGTATCTCTGAAATTAAAGATCTTTATTGGCATAAGCACAATAACCTAATTATTACCAAGAAGCAGCTAATAAACGGTATCATCGAATACACGTAAGTCTCAAACTCCCCCCAGAGCATCTACATTTTGAAGATTTATTTACAGATGAAAACAGCCCACGGCTCTCCAGCCTGTCACTGCTTTCCGCACTCTTCTTTCAAGCTTCCCTCCCTCTGGTCCCCGGGCCGTACAGCCAGGGACTCGGTGCCCCTCCTGATTTCAGTATTCCCTTTTAGGACGCATTAGGCTAAATGGAGCAAACTTTGAGTGCTGGCTTTTTTGAAATGTTTTTAATGTTGATTTATTTTTCGAAAGAGAGAAAGAGTGCGACCGGGGGAGGGGCAGAGAGAAAGAGAGGGAGACACAGAATCCAAAGCAGGTTCCAGGCTCTGGGCCGTCCGCACAGAGCCCGACGCGGGGCTCGAACTCACGAACCTCGAGATCATGACCAGGCGCCCCGATTGCAGGCTCTTTTGGCTAATTCTCTTTGGAAAGTTACTCTATGTTTCCTTCTTATTTCCTCTTGAAACCCAGGAAATACACACACAAGTTTCTGTGCCTCCAATTTTCCTTTGTTCCATCAGCCACCAACCTTCATCTCATCTCTAAAGGGACAATTTACTTTGACAAGTGGGCTTTAACAAGTCAGCTTTTTTTGACTCGCTTCCACGGAGCCCTCCAAAAAGCCTCATGGTTATATTTATTCACTCAGGAGATATTTATTGACAGCCTCCATGCTCCCTGACTCGCAGGCAGGGATGCCTTTAGGGCTTCAGAGAAACAGGCCTGGTTGCAAAGTCTGAGGCACTCAACGTCAGTTCTCCAAACGTACACTAGAGGGCACCACTCTCCCATTGGCCTCTTCTACAAAAGTCTTGGCGCTCAGGCAGCCTAGTTAGGGTTTGTTTGTTTTTTCAGTTGAATACTTTTTACACATAACATGTGGAAGTTTAAGATGTTCAATGTGTTGCTTTGATATATTTCTGTATTTTAATATGACAGCAGTTCGGATGTCTATCGCTCTACGCGACTATAGTACAATATTTTCTATACTCAGTGTACTCTGTGTTACATCTCTGTGACTGATTTTCTACTCCATGCAAGTTTGTACCCTTAAGCAACATGAATCATGTCCCCTTTATCTTATTTGGATTCTGGACACCTAACCACACAGTCAACCCAAATGAAGACTCTCACGCATTTTGCACCTTAATAACGAAATAAATTCCATTTTATTAGATGCATAAACAAAGAGGGAAAGATAGAAATTATATAATTCCCCAAACAGGTCCATTTAACCATTAACACATAAACACAATGCCTTATGCTTAAGGCTTACGGATTTTGTAAAATTATGAGGACCTTGAGACTATTTTTTTAAAAATTTTTTTAACGTTTATTTATTCTTGAGACAGAGAGAGAGAGAGACAGAGCATGAACGGGGGAGGGTCAGAGAGAGGGAGACACAGAATCTGAAACAGGCTCCAGGCTCCGAGCTGTCAGCACAGAGCCCGACGCAGGGCTGGAACTCATGAACCGAGAGATCATGACCTGAGCCAGAGTTCGACGCTTAACCCACTGAGCCACCCAGAAGCCCTCCAGTTATTTCTAATGTTATTATATTGTGGTCGCACGATATGATCTTTCAGTGCTATTTGGGGCTTTTTTGTGAGTTGCCTAATAAATGGGACTGTTGTATTTATGGGCCTGTTTCTCAATTTTCTCGTAAGATTTCATGAATCCGCTCCAACGATGGCCAAGAAAACGGTCCCACTTTCTAATCATCTCCAGGCAGTAGGGAGAAGTGACCATCAATTCGTGCCAACCAGGGGGAGGCAATAGGAACTGAAACTCCCCGAGTGACATTTTTGTTCCAGCTCCACGCAGAGCATGAATCCAGTCGAAGCCAACATTCACGCGTCCAGGCCACAGACCTGTTCCCTGGGCTCCCAGTGTTGGACACCACGGTCCCAGACCTGCGAAGTTTCCCCCGAGTCCTTGAGGGATTTACACACAAGAAAGTGGACTATCAGACAGTGCACAAATGCTACCTGTCGTTGGAGATCAGCCAGAGGCATGAGAAATTAAATCTTAAGAAAACGGTATAAAAAAGGACACGAGGCATTTGGATCAATCTGCCAGGTGAGGGATTTGCCCAGTAAAAGTTACGGGGTGGGGGGGAAGCAGAGTACTGGCCGGACCAGAGAGACAGCCCTATTGCCTGTCACTTCACCCCCATCTGGGGACACGAGTTCGGGCATTCCTCAGAAGCCCCCAGGACCTACACCCTGGCGGTAGCTATTGGACCCAGTGTGCACCTGTACCAAGGCTCACTGGCAACATCAATGCCGGAAGAATGGACTGTGTCCCAGGGCCTTCCTAAAGGGATGGTGACCAATCACACCAAAATCCACCCTGGGGACTCTGCATGTGAGACAAAGAAAGACAGAGTGGTGGTGGTGAGGAAGCCGAGGGCAGTGGCAGAAAGCGGCATTAGCAACAAGACCACAGGCACCACAGCGAACACAGGACAGGAGGTGGCAAAGATGGCCAGTGTGTCCCCCTTCACCAGCCCGCCATACGCTTCGTATGTTCGAGTCGAGACTGAGCCCTCCCCGATCCCGAGAACTCTGGACGATCCGTTCTTCCCCCAGGAACCCCACGCCACACATACACTCGGTAATTTTCTGGGAGTGTTCACGTGTGGAGGCACCTGCCTGCCCCGCCCTCTGCCAGTGTTCCTGTCACCTCTCAGCACCCCGCGTGCACCCCCCCCCGTGCCACCCTTCTCCAGAGCCCCTCTGGCCCCACACCTGGACACAGGGCACGCTGCTCCCACAAAGTCTCTCTTGGTTCCACACTCTTTAAACCTAATGTCTGGGGACAACAGCTTGTCCCTAGCAGGTTTCCACATCCTGGAAGAAGGACCAGCTCAGCCCCTCCCGAATGAAAGAATTTCAGGTCCTTTCCACACTTGAGAGGCGCCTATCCCCAGGGGCTCTGCCTAACAACAGCCTTTTTAATTTTTTTTTAACGTTTATTCATTTTTGAGAGACAGAGTGTGAGCAGGGGAGGGGCAGAGAGGGAGGGAAACACAGAATCCGAAGCGGGCTCCAGGCTCTGAGCTGTCAGCACAGAGCCCGATGCGGGGCTCAAACTCACAGACCGCCAGATCATGACCTAAACCAAAGTGGATTCTTAACCAATGGAGCTCCCCCCGGGAGCCCCAACAGCAGATTTTTTTAAATGATTACTATCGGGGCTCCTGGGTGGCTCTGTTGGTTAAGCCTCTGACTCTTGATTTCAGCTCAGGTCATGATCTCACAGTTCATGAGTTCGAGCCCTATATCAGGCTCTGTGCTGACAGCGTGGAGCCTGCTTGGGATTCTCTCTCTCCCTCTCTCTCTCTGCCCCTCCCCACCCGTGTCCCCTTTCTCTCTCTCTCTTTCCTTCTCTCTCAAAATAAATTTTTAAAAAAACCATTAGATGATTACTGTTAAACACAGCAGCTAACATGCTGTCCTGAAGCGTCTGTGCCCAAGTCCAAGGCTGGTTTGAGACTAGCAGTGGGAAATTATTTGACATGAGCTTAACCGATGGCCTTCCAGAAACAAAGGTCTGCTCCAAGGTGTCTTTCTGTCTCTGCTGCTGGAAAATGCAGCAAGTGGTGTCGCCTAAAGACAAAACAAAATTAGTATCTCGTTCCACGAGCATCTGCTAGAGGGTAGAGGGTGAGAGCAGCCACAGGAAGGAGCAGGGCTGAGTCCCAGGAACAGTGTGGGGACCAAGGAGAGGAATGCCCTCCTGGGGGGGCATGGCGGTGCATGGGCCCCCTTGCATCTCATGAGGCCTTGCCACACAGCGTGTCTCTGCCCTTTGCAACCCAATAGAGCCCACACGAGCAGTCAGGAACCAACCATAGAATCTCACCCCTGAAAGAAACATCAGGGGGTGGATACTCCACACTCTTCTTTTCGTGGATCAGAAAATTGCGGTTCAAAATGGTAAGGATCCTGGCCAAAGCCATGGGGCTATCCTAGACCCCAACCCTTGACCCTTGATCTAGATCCTTCTGCCTTGTCTCCAGTTGGGAGGGGCCTCAGAGCAGCTGGTGAGGAGATGTTACACCAGCGCTTAAGGCTCGGGCCTGGCCCCACACAAAGGAGATGGCCACCCCAATCTGTTAATCTACTGACAATTCTTTGCTGGAAACCTACAGGTAACCAGCACCGCCCAGAAGCGAATAAAGATACTGGTCGTGGTCTCTTGCGTGTGCAAGGTGCTTTGAACCTGTATTCCCCAGAGACATTTCCTTAGGCTCGGGTCCCTAGAAGCAGAGCCTGAGGCAAGGATTCCATCCAAGGGGAACAGGTGTTATTGCGAAGTGCTCTCTGAAGAAAGGGGAGTGGGAAGCAGGATTGGGTGGGGAGAAGAGCCAGTGATGTGGTCTCAGCTGGAAACTAGCATCATCGGATCCCTCAGGACCACACTTCAGAGTTGGCCCCCCTGTGGGCGTTGGCGAGGGGCAGCCCCACAGGCGACCCAGCTATGAACCACTAGCCGCCCACACTCACAAGAGCTTGGAAAGGGGATCTGAAATGGCACCAGCCGCACCCGGGGCAGACGTCCTCTCACTTGGGCATCATTACAAAAAGGAAATTGAGACCTTGCCACGTTTGGAAGGGGCTCGTATGGGGGGAGGGGAAGATGGGGGGCGGTATACAGACCGGGTAGAGGAATCGCTCTGGGTGAACCACCTGCTTCCTCACCCAGGACTGGCCACTTTCTGGGCCTTTCTCTCCTGCCAAAACATTCGCATAAAGCCAGGCTGGGCAGGCCAGGTCAGCATAGGTGCTTGCTGCTGGTGTGCACGCCAGGCCCCACACGTGGTGGGGGCAGCCGGGCCGGGGCCCTGGACCCTGGTGGAGACAGCATCTTGCCTCCACACCCACAAGCCTGCCTCAGATGTATGCCACGTCTCAATCTCCTCTTTAAAAAAAAATAAGTTTATTTATTTTGAGAGAGAGGTAGAGAGCAAGCGGGTGAGGGGCAGAGAGAGAGGGAGAGAGAATCCCAAGCAGGCTCTGCAGCTGTCAGCACAGAGCCCAACACAGGGCTCGAACTCACACACCGTGAGATCACGACTGAGCCGAAACCAAGAGTCGGACACGTAACCAACTAAGCCTCCCAGGCGCCCCTCAGTCTCCTCCTTTTGACAGAGGGTTGATGGCATGTCTGAGTCAGAGGCCCACCTCAGAGAGGTGGGCAAGTGACAGTGCAGAGCACCTGTGTCTACACACGCAACTGCCTGGGGATCCTACTGAAATGCAGTTTCTGACTCAGATTCTGGAGCGGGGCTGCGATTTTGCATTCATAACAAGCCCCCAGGTGACTCGATATCACCGGTCAGTAACAGGGTGTCGGTCTGCCCACCTGGAACCCACTCACCGCCTCTCCCTCTGGTTGTCCCCTGGTGAACCAACCACTCCTTCACCTGCCCACAGACCCGGGCTCCAGGGGGGCTGACCGCTCCGCGGCACTGTGTGCCCCGGGGCCTGGCCATTCAGATCGCTGCCCTCCGCCGCCCCATCAGCCCTGCAACTGGTTCGGACCTTTGGGGGAGAAACCTGGCCTCGGCCGACAGAGGGCCTCTTCCCAGCCTGGGTGCGAGCTGGGGAGGCAGCCCCCAGGAGGGAGGGCAGAGCCCAGGACAGGCTGGGTCCTCACTATCACCCTCAAGTCACTGCATTTCTGTCCCCTGAGTCCGCAGTCCCCCATGTAGGCATTAGTCAATTTGAGTCCAAGAGTCCTGCCGGATCCACCCCCAACAAACCCAGGTTCCACGGGTCCTGTCCTTGAGTTACTGACACTCAGGACCTCCCTTGGCTGATAGATGCCATCGATGCGGCCCCAAATCTGTCACGAAGAGGAGGACACAGAAAGAAGGTGCTGGGGAGAGCCTGGGCTGTGATCAGGGCCGGCGCCTTGGCAACAACAGGACTGTCACAGCTAAGCAGACTAAGCTCAGGAAAGACACGAGGCTGGCCAAGGCCCCCAGGTGATGGGGATCACCGCGCAGGCTCTCAGCAGGTCTGGACTCACTCTCGGCTGAGCAAACAGTCGAGGCTGCTTAAAGGGGCCCCAATATCCGTTACCCAAATCCAAATAGCAGTCATCATCCAGATTGCAGGGGAGGGGGGAGCTAAACTATTCACTGCTGTGGTTTTGATCTCTGCTTGCTATAGCCTTGACAAACCATAGCACACAGCTCCTCGAGACACGAGGGGCGCAGAGATAGAGCCCTTTGCCCTGCTCCCGGCGGAGCCCCAAATGACCACAGCTCACACCAGCTGATGTCGAGAGAACATTTATTCCACTTGGTCAGCTCCGGCAGGTATCGGTGACCGACAGAAATATCCAGCCTGGACGACCATTGACACGCACTCCCGCGTAGCCATGGGGGCGTCCCTCCTGTCCCACTGGCCCAAGTAGGGGAGGACCTGAGGTCTCCTACAGTCATTAGCGCCCCAGGGGAGCCAGCTCACAGCCCAGTGAAACGAACCCACAACCCACGTGTGAACTCACCCGCCACCTCCTCCCACCACCAGCCACCCTCTAGCCTCCAGCACTTGACCCATCAGCCAGTAGACAAGTATTTCCTGAGTGTTATGAGCCCAGCCCTGTGCTGGACCCTGTTGGGGTTCAAGAGGAAATGGCACGTCCCTCGCCCTCAGGGAGCGCACAGTCTAGCTGGAGACTCAACACACACACACACACATACACACGCACGTGCGCACGCATGGAAAGCCAGAGTGCAATGCGGCATGTGCCCCCGAGGGTGAGACGGAGTTAACACAGGGACCGTTCAGAGAAAGAGGATGGAGGTCCTGGTGGAGAAGTGGGTTTGGGGAGGACGGGGGAGGGGCGCATTTCACAGCAATACCAGGGAAGGCAGAGGCCGCAACAGCGCATGAGGGCTGCGTGGTTAGACTGGAGGGAGGTGAGCTGACAATCGATCGGCAGGGAGGCTCCCTCCCTGAGGCTCCCTCCAGGCAGGCCAAGGATCAGAGCAAATGGAAGCTTCTGGAGTGCAGAACGCCTCCTGTTTCTCTGATCTCCCCCAGCACGGTTTGTTATTCCAGGACGAGGCGTGCGGCAGATTTGCAGCAGGCTGCAAGGGAGACGGGACAGGCAAGATCCCAGGGCAGGAGCTGGGGAGGGGGGCCTCCAGACAACCCTGACCAAAGCCCAGCTGGGCCCTAGGACCTCCCACCAGAACGCTCCACAGCGCCCCCCACAACTCCCATTGCTGGGATTTGATCTAAATCCATGGCTCCAGGCCTCTCCCCACCCCCAAGAGTTTCACTAAGTAGAACTGCATCTGGAGGTCATCGAAACCCCAGCCCAGCCCTAATCGGCCACACCTCTTCAGATGAGTGGTTCGTTCTGGGGAGGCCAGTGAGCTCCAGGCCAACCCGCTCAGGGTGGAAACAGAAGTCCTCTCCCTGCTGGTGGTCCAGCCTCTGCCCCTCCACATCCATGCACGGACCTCAGGAAAGCTCCTTGGCCTCAGAGCTGGCGGGCACCAGGAGCCAAGCTCCGTCTGCCCCCTCAGCCTTCCCCACATCAGGCCTGGCTAAACACCTGGTGTGGCAGAGGCTTGGCTGCTGGGAAGCAGGATCCCTCCCCCCGGGTGGACCCAAGGTCACGCACACCCTACACCATGGAACTCCCTGCTTTCCCCGCCACTTTCATGGTGAGATCAGACAGAGCCCGGGCCAGGGATCCTGGGCATGGTGAAACCCAGCAGCCAGAGCAAGCACCCCAAATCAGAGAAGAGCGAACCCAGCCCAGAGAGCCTCCAGCAACGTCTGTGGAAGGGAAGAGAGGTTCCAGGAGCCTGAGGCCCCGTGAGGTCTGGGAGGAGAGCGACTAAAAGGGTCCCCTCCTCAGAATTCTTTATTCCTGAGTGAGGGAAGGAAGTTCAGCAGGGGGAGGGAGAAATGCTACTTGTGGGGTGGCCCTGACCCAGGGATCTATCGTAGGTAAGGAAAGAGTGGCAGGTTCTGTCCTGGGGCTGAGATTCTCAGCCAGGAGTCCAGGAGCTCTGGCATTGTTTGTAGATTCTCGTGTCTCCGTGAGTATGCGTTTTCCTGGGGAGAAGGTTCATATCGTTTGCTAGATTTCCCAAGGGTTTCACACCCCCAAAGTCTTAAGAACCATTGCTCTGAAAGGAAAGTGGAGCCTTGCAAGTATGGTTCACACCTGGGGGAAAGGCTTCGCCTCTAGAGCCAGG
This sequence comes from Prionailurus bengalensis, assembly GCF_016509475.1. Classification (NCBI taxonomy): domain Eukaryota; kingdom Metazoa; phylum Chordata; class Mammalia; order Carnivora; family Felidae; genus Prionailurus; species Prionailurus bengalensis. The sequence continues at coordinate 162,046,274 of NC_057348.1, read as the reverse complement.
CCTCCTGCTGACTTTGCTGTGTTCTCTTGGGCCAGTTACTTGCTGTCTCTGATGGGCCAGGCAGGCGCAGAGAAGCTGGCTCTCCACACAGGCACTGTCCCTGCTGCCACATGAGAGTGGAAGTCTGTGGCCAGGCAGCCAGGACGAGCTCTTCTCTGGCCGTGACTCCCAACTGGTTCGGGGAGTTTTTCCACCGGGGCACAGAACCGGCCTCCAATTCCAGGCTGCATCAGTCCCCTCTGCAGGGCACCTCCCGAGGTAGGTCTTCTTAGGGGACATGTCCTCATGCCGGTGGGCAGGGCCCCAGAGGGCCCCATTCCTAGACTCTGTGCCCAGATGTGCCTCACACACTTCCCAGAGGTCCTGCCCACTCCACATCTGTTCACGGAGACAAAGAGATGAGGGTCAGGTCTGGGGCTCTGACACGGCCCTGCCCAGCCACCCCTCAGCCACCTCTCTGGGGCTAGGCGGGAGGAGTCCGTGGGGCCACCCTGCACTTGTCCAAGGCTTTCAGCCAGTCCTTTTAGCCCCCTACAGAGCACTCCAGGATTATCAATCCCATGAACCCCTGAGACAACTTGGGGTTGGGGCATGTGGGCTCCAGATGTCCCAGGTCCCAGATTAATCTCTTCATCTCTGCCACTAAATACTAGTCCACACTGCAGCACCCAGCTGGTGGCAGGCCAAGGGCCACTGATGTCCAAGGAGCCACAAACTCTAAGGAAGGACAGAGGGCAGGGACAGGTCTCCAGCACCTAGCAAGGTGGTGGCACAGGCTGGGCACAGAGCAAGGGCTCTGTGAGTGCAGGTCCCCTCCGACGCCCCCAGCTCCCTTCCTCCCAACCTGCTACTGTGGATGCCAAGACCCCCTCGGGCACCCAGGGGCGCCCCTGCCCAGGATCCTACCACGTGGGATCTTGTCACATCCCCACAAGCTCCACACTCCATTTTCCCGCTAGTAAGAGCTTCTCTTGTGGGCAGTGAAATAGAGATGAAGGGTCTTGGGGGCCAGGCTTGCACTGTGACACCACAGTACTAAGTACTAAGTGAGTACTAAGTGAGCTTTGGGGCAAGCTTGGGTGAGCCTGTTTGTTCACCTGCCAAATGGCTGAAGAAGCCTGTGCTTCAGAGCACCAACTTGGAATCAGGAGCCTAGGAGACAGTCCTGGCTCTCCCCCTTGGTCAAGCCTCTTAGCTAGGGGCCTCATTTTCTCTTGCCCAGATGACCCCACAATGCTGGAGGCTCCTGCTCACCCCACTTTGACCTGTCCTCACAGTGCTTGCATTACCCCTTGAACTGTATGTCTGAGATCACCACGCTCTACTCATTAAACATCTTGGTGTCCTCTCTTTAGGGCCACAAAGTCCTTTGTGGGGCACATATGGGCCTCCTCTATCTGACCCCCACCTCGGAAACCCCACACACCTTTGCTCTCCCTAGAGAACCTCTATTCATCCCCCGGACCCAGTTCAAGCCATCAAACGCTTTGGGTGACACCAATCACCTCCCCCACCTCCCAGAATACGTTATAGTTTGTCCACTAGGATAGCCTGCATCACCTGTGTGTGTACCAAGTGTCACCCCTCAGATGCAAGGCTTTGTGTCAGTGCCTCCTCCCAAGAGCACAGCACTGTGCGTGGCACACTGGGGTGCTCAATAAATGTTTCCAGACCAGTGCTGTCACCCTCTTTTATCTAGTAATATTGACTACAATCCTCACAATATCCCAGGGAGAAGTCCCTCTTAAACACAACTTAAACAGATGAACAAACTGAGTCATAAAGTGCAATGATTTCTCAAGTACACCAGATAGTAAGTGTTGGAGTCAGGAGACCTTGGGTGTGGAGGGGGTAGGGGGTGGGTGGGTCTGGGGACTGTGGAGAGAGGCCCTCTCCAGGTGACCTTCAACTCTGACATTCTGGGAAAGAAGATCTAGTAAGAAGCTTGTCATACACCCAGAGCCCAGTTCACCCCACCTTCCCTGCCTGCCCCTGACCCCAACCCCTGCCCAGGCCTGAGAGGGGATCGGGCCAAACCTTAGGTCTCACCTACTCTAGGCCGGGTGAGCCAGAGGAGGAAAACCAATGCAGGGGCCCAAAGCAGCTGTGGACGACCAGCCGTAGGGTGGAGAAGACTCGGAAAGAGGCGGCCCAAGCGGGGCAGCGGCCCACTCCTTCAAGACCCCAAGCCAGCCCTCCCCGTCTCTCAGGATCAAATCCAGAACGGGGGCCGCAGCCCAGCGCCATCTCCTGGAGTCACGGACGCGGCTCTGGGGCAGGAAACCGGCGGCGGCAGGCCTGGCGCGCATCATAGCACGCGGCCTAAATGGGCCGCCTGGCCCTCGGGCCCGTGGCCGTGGCTGCGCTGGTGGGTCTTGAGCGAGCCCTCGCGCGCGAAGCTCTTGCCGCAGCGGGCACAGAAGTAGGGCCGCCGCTCCCCGAACACGCCGGGGCGGCGCGGATGCGGTGCGGGCATGCGCGCGTGGGTGCGCTGGTGGTTGAGCAGGAAGCGCGGCTCGCGGAAGCAGCGGCCGCACTGCGCGCACTGGTGCGGCTTCTCGCCGCTGTGGATGCGCTGGTGCGTGAGCAGGTTCTGCTTGAGGCTGAAGCAGCGGCCACACTCCGGGCAGGGGAAGGGCCGCTCGCCGGTGTGCGTGCGCTGGTGCACCTCCAGGTTGTGCTTGACGCTGAAGGCCTTGCCGCACTCGGGGCACACGAAGGCGGCCGCGCGGCCCACCCCAGCGTGTGCCTTCTGGTGGCGCACCAGGCTGGGCTGCTGCGAGAAGGTCTGGCCGCACAGTGGGCAGCGGTGAGGCTGCTCCTCCGCGGGGTGGTGGATGACCAGGCCTCGCTCGTCCCCCAGACCCTCCTCCCCGTCCCCCGCAGGGGACCCGCCCCCCGAGGACGCCAGCTCTGTCATGGGCACTTCCAGCCGCAGTCACCAGTCCCTGGGGAGGCAGAAGCAGAGAGAGGAGTCAGGGGTGGGGGGATCCAAGGATCAGCCGGCCCCCAACCTCAGGGTCACTGGACCTTGAACTGGCTTCCCACAACTTCAGCATCCACCCCTCTACAGTCTTGTTCAAGCCAGCGTTCCCCTGCTGGAAAGCCCTTCTTTCTCCTCTACCCTTTAATCACACCCTGCCCCTCCTTAAGGCCTTTCTCAAGTTCACCTCCTGCTAGAACCTTTCCCTGGCCCCTCCAGCCCCTCCTGAGCCCTACGGCCCAACCTTATGACCCTCAGTCATCACAAAGCCCTGGCCCGGTGATGCCTTAAGGACAGAGCCGCCTCTTTCTTTTATCCCCAACAGCAAGCACCCAACCTGCCACACAAAGTACTGAATAAATGCCAACGGGTGATATCCAAGGGCTTCTAGTCTTACAACTTAGCACCTGCATATGTCTTATCTCTCCAACCAGCATCTGAAGGAGGGAGGGGATAGGTAGGTGCATCCCCAATCTGGAGGGAGGGATGGGGTCACTGGTGGCTCACAGATATTTTTGAAAAGCGTAAAAGAAGAAACAAAACAAAAACCCTGTACACTTGAAAGTAATCTCAATTAAACATTAAAGGCAGCAGCTCTTTGTTTATCAAAATGTGGCACGCCTGCAAAAGGTTTGCAAATCACTGAAAGGGAGGGTGACCTTCCCTGGGGGGCGGGGGGGGGGGGTGGCGGTGCTGGTCTCAGCTTGATTCCTCTTGGCATCCCCAAGACACGGAAGCCTGACCCCGAGGCTCAGCAAACACCCCCAAGTTCGGCTCCATTCCATTCATGCTGGTTCTAAGGATTCTCTTCCCCATAGCACCGTGGTCTCTTAAATTGTTTCCCATTGTCCTCACAGCAACCCCAAGGAAGGAACAGGCTTATTGAGCCCTACTTTATAGACGGGGTAACGGAGGCACAGTGAGGTCACCTTACTTGCCCAAGGTCGCACAAGGTGAGCTCGGACTAGGCCCTAAGTTTCCTGACTCACTGTCAAAAGCTCCTCTCAATGTGCCAGCTGCTCACCAGCTAAACTCCCCTCAAAATACACATGCATGTACAAGACCACCACCACCTGACCACTGCAGAGTTCTAGATCACCCAAAGGGCCACTGCTCCTGTACAACCCTGTCTGCAACCACTCCTCCCATGCCCTCCCCCCCAAATAAAAGCCTAGGGCTCCTGTTCCTGCAGAGCACTGAGGCCTGCCCCAGAGCAGGCTGAGCCGGCACTCCCCTGCGGTCCTCCACCCCCATCAGGGACCTAGACCTCCATGCAGGCCTTCTCTACACTTCCAGATCTCACTGTTCACTACAACCTCAGTCGATCTATCTGCAGAGTGGGGTCTCAGAGATCCCCCTTCTTTCTCCCCCTACCCTCAGGCCAGGGTGGAACACACACCCGCCCTGGAGAAGGGGACCAGTACTACTTGCAATGGACCCCACCCACGAGGCTCTCAGCCCGCCAGCTGCACTGACATTTGCAAAGACAGACCATCACGGTCCCCTCGGCCAATCTCAGCCTGCCCTTGTCCCTGGACAGCCTCCTCGCTCTCCCCGGCATGTATCTCCGACCAAGGACCCCACTACGGAGAGGGTCTAAAGCCACGGCCCCCTCTTCTCCCCCAAGTTCCTCCATCCCCTCCCGCACTCACAGCCCAGGCTGCGCCCCTGCTCCTCCGGTCTCCAGCAGTGGCTCTCTCCTCTAGAGTCTGCGCTGCCCAGCGCAAATACGGTAACTCTCCCGCAGCGACTCCCGCGCCCCTTCTCCCTCGCCCCCATAAAGACGGCCAGCCTCCCGCACCGCCCTCCTTATCAAACTGCTGCATTAATCAAAAGAGCTGACCCCACCCACCCGACCTCCGCACCCACAACCGGGCCGACTCCCGGGGCCAGAGCGACCCGGGAGAAATACGGGAAACTCTGCGTCGCAACCTCGCCCCCACGAAAAGACGTAGGCCTCCCACCCTGCTGCCGCAACCCACCCCACGTCGCTGCAAGGCCCGGCCTCCTCGGCCACGGATGCGACCCACCCCCACCCCCAGCTCCCGCGGCGCCCCCCGGGAGAACCACGCGACCCTGGATAAATACGCAATTAAGTCGCGGCGCTCCCCGCTCCCGGAAAGGCTCTGCGCGGCTCCCGGCAAATACGGTAGCGCGCCCGCAGTGACCCGCCCCCAAGGGTCCGGCACTGGCCTCGATAAATACGGTAATCTCCCGCCGCGGCCCCAGCCCCGGCGGCCCGGGACTCACGTGGCGCCGCCTCCCGAGCCCTCCGTCTCCGCCGCAGCGCCGCAGTCGCCAGCGTCGCCGCAGCCGCACAGCAGCCCCGTGAGGCTGGGAGGTCTAACTCGCCAACGACCTGGCTGGCGGAAAAAGGAGGGCTGCGAGCGCTGCGCCCGCCCGGGCAGGAGAGGGAAGCCGACGGGAGCCGCTTCGGGAGCCGGAAGCCCCGCCGGGCGGGTCACCCCAACTTCCCCGGCCCCCCCCCCGCCCCCGGCCTCGGCCATTCCCATCGCCGGATCCCCCCGAGGCCCCAGTCCAGCAGCAAGAGCCTCATCCCCATCTCCGTCATCCTAAAACAGCGCTACCCAGGCCGGGCCCACGATCTGCCCCCAGGAAGCCGGAAGGGTCTGGGGCGCTGGCGGTTTAAGCCTTTCCTTGCAAGAGAGAGCAGGGGGTGAAGGCAGGAGCCCCTGCTGCGCAGCCTCTCTGCGCGGGGTGTCTGGGAGACAGCCATCGAAGGGGCGGAATCAGAGCTGCCCCAGCTGACGGGGTTGCGAAAGCCTCCCCCTACTCTGTGGCCCGGTTTATGCCACCAGGACGGCTGGCAGCAAGGAAGAAGTGATACCCCTACTGTCCCCACCTCCTCAGAATTGGTCTCATTCCGATCTGACCAAAGATATCCCATACAAGGTATCCCGGAGGGGCCTGGACTTCAGCTCAGGGCATGCTCTCACGGTTCTGAGTTGGAGCCCCACACTGGGCTCTCTGCTGTCGGCGCAGAGCCCCGCCTAGGCTCCTCTGCTCCCCTCTCTCTGCCCCTCCCCTGCTTGTATGCTCTCAAAAATGAATAAACATTAAAAAAAAAAAAAAAAAAGATAGGGGAGCCCGGGTGGCTCAGTCGGTTGAGCCTCCGGCTTCGACTCAGGTCACGATCTCCCGGTTTTTGAGTTCGAGCCCCGCGTCGGGCTCTGTGCTGACAGCTCAGAGCCTGGAGCCTGTTTCAGATTCTGTGTCTCCCTCTCTCTCTGCTCCTCCCCTGCTTGTTCTCTCTCTCTCTCTCTCTCTCTCTCTCTCTCTCTCTCAAAAATAAACAAACATTAAAAAGAAATTAAAAAAAAAAAAGATATCCCATAAAAGAGCCACCTATCACACCCCTTTAGACAGGCCTGGGCTGAATTCCAGCTTTCAACTGTCCTTCAATAATAATACCCCTTACCTATACATTACTTTTCTTTTTACAAAGCCTTTTCCCATTTATTATCTCGTGGGAGCCTTCCAATAACCATGTGCTGTGTATGTTACACAAGTATCATTATCCTATTTTATAGATGGGAAAATAAAATAAAATTGAAATACAGAGAGCTTCCCTGGAGACCCAACGCTCTAAGCGGCCAAGCCCAGATGGGAAGACAGGGCCACCACCCAGCTCACTGTCCCCTGCACCACCCTGGTACCAAACCCCAAACAGAAACAGGGTGTGATGATCGTGATTGGAAATAATCTTGTCCAGAGTGACAAAGTGCCTCAGAATTCACATCTCATAGATCAAGAAACTGAGGCCGGAAGGGAAAGCGATTTTAAGTGAAAAGTGCTGAGAGGAACATCAAGTAGCCTTTTTCTCTGTAACCCCTGGTAGCTGCCAGCTGGGGCCCGGGCAGAGCTCCTTACAACAGATGGTGGATGTGACAGCTGGGGTGGCGCCATCCCTGAGGAGGGGCTGTGGGAGACACAGGCCTCCCAGCCCTGTGAGGTCGCCCCTGCCACTCCACCCTCAAAACCTGGGAATCGTAGAATTCCGGGGGGGGGGGGGGGGTAGCTGGAAATAAACTCAATCCCTTATTCTCAACACCAGACCTGAAGATCAGGCCTGCCTGCTTTCACATCCCCCTCTGTGGACCAGTGAGTGCATCCCAGCAGGTCCATCCTGCCACCCTCAGCCTCTCAAGGACCCACCCCGACCCCACCCCCTCCGTGCTGCTTTTGTAGCAACTCACTGAAGTATGCGGGACTTCATGAGTTAGACATCCCAAGGACGTTGGTATTTAAAATAGAAGCAACAGGGAGGGAATTCTGGGAAGCCAAAAGAAATGAATCCACCAGGATAGATGTGCCCATGGCATTGACAAAAGGACCCCTTAACCACTGATAACTGATACCCACGCTCTACCCAGGGGCTGGCGCTTTGCTGGGGGGGTGGGGGGTGGGGAACAGCCACACCTCCCAGCTCTCCGGCTCCCTTTGCAAAAGTTGTCACCTGTCAGAGCAACCAGCTTTCATCTCTTCTGCAGGCTACAGGACAAATGGGGACACTTGGTAAATGACCAGGTTTCTCAAAAGCAGCAACAACACTATACCTGAGGATGTCACTCATATTTTTAGCAGCACTTTCTAAGTAAGCTGTGCCAAAATGGAAAGGCACACGGTGGGGGGATGGGCGTAGGAGACAGACAATGCCACCTAACACCCACCTTGTCAGTGCCAAGGGCCAGGGGATCCCGGAGGCCTCCACTCTCTGCTCTGCCAACGTGTGATTTCTGCTGAGTCACCTCATTTCTCTGGTTTCATACACATGCAACCCCCCCCCCCACAACAGACACCCCTCCCTCACCATTCTCATGTGCTGCGGCGAACACAATAGAAAGGAGATGTGGAGACATTTTGCAGAGGAAGCCATGCCTCTTTACACAGGCAGGGCTAGTGGCCGGCACGGCAATCACCGCGGCTCCACCAGGCTCTTGTGACAGCCGGACACTGGACCCTAACAAAAGCCTAGGCTGCTCACAGCCAAAGTGTCCCCAAGCAACGCAGGCTTGTGGCCCCCCCGCTGTGAGTAGAGCCCTGCCCAGGGCCCTCCCACTCGCCCGGGGTTTACTAGGTGGACAATCACCCCCGCTTACTCCTGCAGTACCCGCGGGGCCTTCCTCCAGCTCTCCTGCTCTGGGCTCGGTCCCCAGGGCTTTCCTGCTCAGCTGGGCAACCACTTCCCCCTCACTAGCTCCTCCCATCTCCCCCAAATTGGACAGCGGTCACTAACATCCCCTTCCAAAGCACCTTGTGCTGACTTCCAGTTGGGATTTAGCACACCTTTGTGTTCCCGCCGGGCTGTGAGCCTCAAAGGGTAGGGACCATGTTTTTGGCATCTCTGCATCCCAAGCGCCCAGCATATAATAGCTCCTCAGTCAATCTCTGTTGAATGAATGAATCTGGGTCTGCAAGCTCCATCTGGGAGCGTGGAGAGAAGAGATGCCCGCCCCCCCCCCCCCCAGCTAGCCAGTGTGCTGATGTCTTGTAAGGAATTGGGGGGTGGGGGGCGGGGTTGCAGGGAAGGCTACGGCCCCAGCATTGGGGGCTGGGAGACCCCGCCGACCCCCGTTCAGAGATGTGGGGCTGTGGGTGCGCGGTGTCACCTGCACCCAAAGTTTCTCTTTCCTTGACACTAAAACCCAAGATGTGACCTATGATCAACTCAGCCAAGCCCTTAAACTTGCAGCTGGCCTACTTAACACAGGTGGCGACTTCCTCCTTAGGGGATGGCGCTCTGCGGAAAAGCCCATTCTTCTCTTTCCACAATAAACGTCCACTTGCACAAATGCTGTGCAGGTAGCCACACATGGAGTTTATCAACGTGACGACTGGAGCTGCTATTTATTGAGCGCTTGCTGTGTGCCAGGCACTATACTATATGCTCTCCCACAGGCTATTTGCACGGGGTCCCATGGCATACGTGGGAAAGGCAGAAGTCTGCCCCCGAACTCTCTGACTCTGTCCACTACTCCCAACAACAAAGGAAAGCTCTTTCTAGATTTACGCGGTGGCAGGGAGAGAGACACAACATTTCTACCCCTTCTCGGGAGGAGCATTACTCCTAGGACTGTACTGTCCAACAGCCACGTGTGGCCATTTAAATCAATTAAAATAAAACAACATTTTAAATTCTGCTTCTCAGCCTCACAAGCCACATTTTAAGTAGCCAGTAGCCACAGGTGGCTGGTGGCTAGGGTATCGGACAGCACAGCTATGGCATGTTTTCATCATCACAGGAAGTTCTACCGGATAGCGCACCCCTCCTTCCAGATCTGAGTAACCTAGGAGACACCACTCTCTTTTGAACCCAAAAGACGAGCTCCAGGATACCATTCGTTTCTCTCTCTTCTCTGCCACGATCCAGTAAGAACACTGCCATGTGAGAACACACTGTTTCCAGCCGCAACACTCCTCCTCTTGCCAAAAGGTCATTTTTTTGTTTGTTTTGCCAGACGACTTGATAAAAGGAAAAGGTCTCAGAAGCACCCCCCACACCCACCAGGAGCTACCAAGTCCCTGCTGGTCCCGCGGCCTCCCTGTGGGTGCACCTGCTAAGAGGGTTTCCAGCCTATTCTCCCTGGGGCAACTCCCTGGGGCTGGGCAGCAGGAAGCCAAACTCTCCTGAGGAGGCTGCCCCCCTGCCGGCTGACTCCTGACTGGGAGCTTATGTTGCTTGCCAAAGAACCACCATTTTCCAAGCTCCAGGGTCATTATTCTTAGCTCCCAGCCTGCTTCTAGCACGAGGATGATGCGGGCACTTCCAGAAACCCCAGCTCCACCAAGCTCATCTGGCCCGTTGGAAGCTTGACTGCGGGGTCCCTGACACAGACCTGCACTTACCTGGATGTGGACAGAAGTCTTTTAAGATCCTGACTGGCTGGTGGTTGTTTTCTGCACCCCCGTGGAACTCTTTTCTCTCCGCATGCTCTAGAGTATTCGGGAGTGTAAGCCACTAGGATAGACCTGACCTCCTTCCTTGTCTGATTTTATGACATGACGTTTCCTGAGTATTCCCTGGCCTAGTTTTATTCTTCCAAAATGAGGGGGGATGAATATGGAAATTGACGATCCAGGCCACCCTGGGAGAAGCCTGGGGTCGGGACAGTGGAAGGGGCTTGGCTAACAGGAGGCCTGGCACCTGCCCTTAGTTCTTAACTTGAAACAAGACCTGGCAGACAAGTCCCTCTGCAACATCCCGCTTTCCCGGATCACTGCCCTGCCACGGTCACCGACCCGCAGTGAGGCTAAGTGACACGATGAACAAGGAAGCTTTAGGAAGGGGGCTGGGGGCTGCTCTTCAAGAGCTGGCCGTACAGATTGTTCTGAGCTACGTGTGTGTATCAGTGACTTTCCACGAAGGTTCATGAACTCCTCAAGGAGAGGGGCCCTGACTGCTATTGGCTGAATTGCGTCCCCCTCCAAACTCACATATCGAAGCCCTGACCCGCCCCCCAGGTGATGGCATTCAGAGACGGGTCCTTTGGGAGGCAGTTGGGTTTCAGTGAGGTTGTGAGACTGGGGTCTTCCTGACGAGATTAACGTCCTTGTGAGAAAAGGAAGAGACGCACCCCTGTCCCCACCGTGTGAGGACACAGAGAGAAGGTGGTTGTCTACAAGCCAGGAAGCGGGCCCTCACCAGGAACTACATCTGCCAGCCCCTTGATCTTGGACTCCCAGCCTCCAGACCGTGAGCAAATACACGTTCGTTGTTTCAGCCCCCGGCCCGTGGCACTCTGTTGTGGTGGCCCACAGCGTCACTCCAGTTTGGCACAGCGCCTGGCACACAGTAGGCTTGTTTAGTGAACCGATGTTTGCCCTCCCCTGACCTGGTCCATGGGGCAAGCATCGCAGTACCTCTCTGCTCTAATGGCACCCTGTCCCCCTTGTGACCCAAAGCACTCACTTGTGAGGACCGGTCACCTCGGGTTAGTGAACGGACAGCCTCATGAATGTGCACGGGGAAGAAAGCTGCAATTAGACCTCGTTAACCCCTAGCAACACAGCTGTTTGATTGACTTGGCCATCAAACACAGGCCTTTGTGGACAACGGCCCGTTCTATTGTACAGAAACTCCCATCTGACTGAGGCCTTCACCGTCTGCCTGCACTGCCCCTCAGGCACCTGATTTGACAGGGCTCCAGGGTCTCACAGGCTGCTGTCCTTCCCGACAGCAGCCTTCTAATGCAGGAATGGTACTCCGGGACACCTTCCTGGAGGAGGTGGGCTTTGCTGGAGTTGGCCTCAGGATTTGCTGAGTGGCAAAGTGGAAGAAGCAGATGACTCCCGAACTTTCCCCCTGTTTCAAGTAGGTGTTGCTGAGATCCCGGGCCCTTGGCCTCCCTGAGCAGGGCAGCCTGGGACAGGAATTGCAGGAGGGGGCAGGCATTACAAGGGAGGTAGGGCAGCGCCTAGCGCCTAGAAGAACCCTGCTGGGCTGAGAGCCCAACTCTCACATCCGTGCCAACATCCGGGCCCAGCTCACCCAGTGGGAGATTCCACACAGCAGCGTTCGCAACGGAAGACCTGGACCAGTTGGGCAGCCCGGCTGAGCGCTGACCGTTCCTGGTGCCCCCGTTAACCCAAGTAAACCCCGTCGCCTCCACAGGTCTTCCCATGATGCTACAATAATCAGAGCTCCTGCCGGGTGAGGGGATTCAACAGAACCTGAGAACGTGGTGGCCAGAAGCCGGGCTAAATCCGGCAGCTCCTGGAAAACAGGTAGCACTTCCTCGAGTTCAGAGAAACCGGCGGGCCCCTGGGACCCAGGCAGGCACAGTCCGTCCTCCTACAGAATGCTAGGGTCCCCTCTTTTTCCTCCCACCTCCCAGCTCTCCAGCCCTAGTGCCCCAACACCCACCCTCCCCTCCAGAGGCCCAGCCTGGAGCCCCGCACCCTTGTTTTGGAAGGGACCCCTGGGGACCAGAAGTAGAGGAGGGCATGTGGGAAGACACCAAATGGCTTGGAGAGGGTAGGAGAGTACTGCCCCCCACCCCCAGCCAGAACCAGGCATGGGGAGCTGCTACGCTCAAGGTCGAGCTCCCTGTCCCGGTCCTGGGGGCAAATGGATGCCTCAGAGCACACACAGACCTGGAGTTCCGAAAGGGCAGCTTACAAAGGACAGTGAGACCACGTGAGACAGTCCATCCTTCATTTTTTTCTCCTCTGCAACACTGACGTTGAGAAGGATCCAAGTCAGTGACGGCCACTGGGAGCGCCACAGGAGGGCTTCTTTTCCTGCTGTGGGCCCCTCCCCAAGCTACTGAACCTCAGCTGCCACCCACCCCTCTCGTGTCAGTCCGGCCACCACACCCATACCCGTCCCAACGTCCAGCCCGCTGTGGCAGCACCCTGGGCTTTGGGGCACTCAGGGTTGAGAAGGACCGCAGAGCCATTCAGTCCTTCCAAACATATGCACTGAATGGCCATTAAGTGCCAGGCACTGCCCTTGACATTGGGACTGTGCTTGACCCTCCTCAGCCGCGACTGCTTGGCTTCTGTCCTTGCTATACCAGCGCGTCTGTTAAAACTGCCCGTACTAGACTGGCCTCTGGCCGTCCGGCAGCCTGCATGGGACAATCAGTCCAGCCCTGGGCCATTCCCCACCTCCCTCCCACCTCCGAGGGACAGACGGACACATCCGGCCTCCTGAGTGAGGAATGCTTCGCCTTACGTCCTCCCTGAGCCCACGCTGGGACCTCTACCTGTCCCCTTTGGGATGCTACTGGAATTCTGTTCTCTAGCCTTCGGAGCCCGGAGGAAATCGCCTTTTGACGGGGGTTTACCCCCTGGGGTCGTAGGAGCCACCATTCCTGGCCACGCGCACCCCCCCACGGGCGCACCCCCACGGGACATCCCCTCCCGCCCCCCACGAGTCCGCTTGGGTCCCAGGCGCACTAAAGCGCCTGGTCCTTGGCGCCGGGGGTGGGCGCCAGGGCCCCCCGGTGCACGCGCTGGTGCTTGAGCAGGTGCTGCTTCTGGCTGAAGCCGCGGCCGCACGCGGCGCACAGGTAGGGCCGCTCGCCCGTGTGGTTGCGCCGGTGCCGCGTCAGGTTGGGCTTCTGGCTGAAGCGGCGGCCGCACTCGGGGCACGGGTAGGGCCGCTCGCCCGTGTGGATGCGCTGGTGGATGGTGAGCGCCGACCACCACGAGAAGCTCTTGCCGCACTCGTTGCAGATGAACTGGCGGGGCTCGCCCGGCCCGGCCAGGCCCGCCCGCGCCCGGCCCCACGGCGCGCCGCCCGGGCCCCGGGCCGCCTGGGGGCCGCGCGGCGGCGCCGTCAGCCCCGGGGGCGCCTCGGCCTGCGGCTCGCTGCGCACGGCGGGCCCGGGGCGCGGCGGCGCGGCGGCGGGGGCGGCGTGCGCGCGCTGGTGGGCGCGCAGGGCCGCGCGGCTGGGGCAGCTCTGGCCGCAGCTGGGGCAGCGCGCCGCCTGGGCGCCGGGCAGGTGCGTGCGCTGGTGCTTGAGCAGGTGCTGCTTCTGGCGGAAGCTGCGGCCGCAGTGCAGGCAGGGGTGCGGCCGCTCGCCGGTGTGGTTGCGCAGGTGCCGCGTCAGGTTGGGCTTCTGGCTGAAGCGGCGGCCGCACTCGGGGCACGGGTAGGGCCGCTCGCCCGTGTGGATGCGCTGGTGGATGTTCAGGGACGACCACCACGTGAAGCTCTTGCCGCACTCGTTGCAGATGAACTGGCGCTGCTCGCCCGGCCCCGCGGCGGCGACTGCGGCCCGGGCCCCCGCCTGGCGCCACCAGCCCTGGCAGAGCCCCAGCCAGGCCCACTCGGGGCGGCCCCGCGGCGGCCCGGGCCGCAGGCGACAGCCCCTGCGGGCGGCGGCGGCGGCGTCCCGCAGCAACTCCTGCAGCCCCGCGCGGGCGCCCAGGCGGTCCCGGGCGTGCGCGCGCTGGTGGATGCGGAGGCCCACCTGGTGGCGGAAGCAGCGCGCGCACTCGGGGCACGAGTGGGTGGCGGGCCGCGCGTGGGTCTTCTGGTGCTTGAGCAGGTGCTGCTTCTGGCTAAAGCGCCTCGCGCACTCGGGGCAGCAGAAGGGCCGCTCGCCCGTGTGGTGGCGCTGGTGGCGCGCCAGGTTGGGCTTCTGGCTGAAGCTCTTGCCGCACTTGCCGCACAGGTACGGCTTCTCCCCGGTGTGGGTGCGCTGGTGGATCTTCAGGGACGACCACCAGCTGAACCTCTTCCCGCAGTCCAGGCACACGAAGTGACCCTCGCCGGCAGAGAGAGCCCGGCCCGCCAGCCCCCCGGCCTGCTCAGGGGGAGGGGCCCATCTTGGACCCCCAGGCTCCTCCTGTCCCCCCAGGGCCCGAGGCTTCCCCACGGTCTGGCATGGCGGGAGGCCCCGATGCTGCTGGAAAATGTTTTCCTTATCCTTCTCGGAGAGCACGGCCTGCGGCATCAGCGTCTGCAGCAGCCACTCGGGCTTCTCTTGCTTGATCTTCATCACCGGCCCATCTCCTGCCGGGGACAGAGAGAGAGTGGACGCGGAGGGTCACTCACTGCCCGTGGGGTGGAGGGCAAGAAGTGCCAGGAAGGCAGAGCAAAGGCAACGGGGCAGGAAGGAGGAGTGGAGAAGGCAGCTTTTAGGAGGAAGTAAGGGGGTATAAAGAAGAGAGCGGGGACGCTAGAATAAAGGCAGGTCGGGGTGCCGGGAAGGGCAAAGAAGAAAAGGACAAGAAAGGAAGAGAGGCTGATGCCCCGCCTTCTCTGCCCTGAGGCCCTGAGATGCTGCAGGGAAGCTTAAAGAAACCAAGCCAATGACCCCTCCCACCAAGCAGAAAACGGCCAAGCTTCCAAAGCATCTCATTCTTTTTTTTTTTTTTAATGTTTATTTTTATTTTGAGAAAGACAGAGACAGAGAGAGTGCAAACAGGGGAGGGGCAGTGAGAGGGGAGAGAGAGAGAATCCCAGGCAGGCTCCGCACTGTCGCTGTCAGCCCAGAGCCCAGTGTGGGGCTCAGTCTCACGAACCATGAGATCATGACCCGAGCTGAAATCAAGAGTCGGACCCTCAACCGACCCAGCCACCGGCATCTCATTCTTTTTCTAAGAGGATCCATGTGCCGGGAGCTTGCAAAGTGAGCACACGCCCGGCCCCTCAGTGTTTGGGGGGCCTAAGCTCCACTCCACTGCCAGGCTCTCCAAGGCAGCCGCCCCGGTGCCTGAGCACCTCGCCTTCTTGGACCTTGGCTGTTCGGGAACTTCACCCTGTCTCCAACAAAACAAGAACAAGAAAGCAGGCCAGAAAGGTCTAAGCACCCAGAATAGGTGCTGCGCCGTCCTGACTAAACCCGGGCTGCTTTACTCCCCACGCAGCGCTGTGCGCTCAGGTCTACAGGGTGTGTGTTCCCCTGCTCATGGACATAAGCCTTGATGGAAAAGGTCTGCTACAGACACTAAATACAGACTGTGTGATTCCACTTAGATGAAATTCAAGAGCTGGCAAAACTAATCAGTGAGTGAGAAGTCAGGATAACGGCCCGCCTATGGACAGTGTTGTGACTGGAAGGGGGCCTGAGGGGCCTTCCGGTGTCCTGGCAGCGTTCTCTTTGTCAATCTGGGTGCTGGCTTCATGAACATGTTCACTTTGTAAGAATTTATAGAACTTGTGATCTGTGCCTTTTGCTGTGTTATACCTCAACAAAAAGTTTACATTCAATAAAAAGCAGGTGAAATTGGGGCGCCTGGGTGGCTCAGTTGGTGAAGCGTCCAACTTTCGCTCAGGTCATGATCTCTCAGTTCGTGAGTTCGAGCCCCACATCGGGCTCTCTGCTGTCAGCACAGAGCCGGCTTCAGATCCTCTGTCCCCCTCTCTCTCTGCCCCTGCCTCTCTCTTTCTCTCTCTCTCTAAAATAAATAAACTGGGAAAAAAAGTAGATGAAATAAAACAGTTGTGAACAAAAGAAGAGAAACTCTAAATAAGTTCCAATATAAAAAAAAAACAATAAAGTAAACCCAAGGAAGTAGGAAGTAGGGATTAATAAAGATAAAAGCAGAGATTATAGGATGAAGGGAACACAGAGATATAAAAAGGAGTCTAAAAATCCTAATGCATAAATGTTGTATCAATTTGAAAAATCTACATAAAAAGGATGCTTTTGTGAGACGACATAAATTAACAAAGCTAACTCAAGAGGAACTAAAAAAAAAAAAAGAAAATGCTAAAAGATACAAAAAAGACAGCTAACATTCTACCTCGAAAATGGGTAACAGTCCTCTTAATGATAAAAACAGGTTCTACTAAAACTTCCAGGGAAGGTTTATCCGCAGCATGCATAAACTGTGACAGTGACTAGGAAGGGGAGGGAGCCCCCAGGCTAGCATGGTCCAGTGTCTATAAGACGAGGGCAGAGCAGGCGGGAAACTATAGGTTTAGCATTTGAAAGTAGACACCAAAAACGAACAAGCAAAAATACTAGCGAAGCAAGTTGAGCTGGGATCTTCCCCAGGAAAGCAAAGATGGTTCAACATAGTTCATGACATTGACATTTTAAACGTGAAGAACTTTCTACAATCTCAATACGGAAAAAATGTCCTATGATAAAATTCAACATCATTTCTGGAGGGAGAGAAGGAAGAAGGGCTGGAGGGAGGAGGCTCTTAGCAAACTAGGAATATGAGGAAACTTCCTTAGGTTGACAAAGAAGCTGCACTGGAGGCTGCAGCAAATGTTATAACCAAAGGCAAGAGATCAGAAACCCATTCGAGTGACGAACAAGGTGATGCTCACCGTCACTGCCACTCTTCAACATTGTCCTTGAGGAACTAGCCAAAGCATAAGGGGAAAAAGAAAAACATATATAAATATTGGAAAGGAAAAGTGTCATTGGCTGATAATTATTCACCTAGGATGTGCAAAAGAATCTGACAAAATATTAGAAATAACAGGGTCGGCAAGATTGCCCAATACAAAAACATACAAAAATTCCTTTTTAAAAATGGCAATAAAAGCTATGAAATAACTGGGAATATACCTGATACACATGCAAAGCTTATATAAAGCAGGGGCCCCTGGGCGGCTCAGTCAGTTAAGCGTCCAACTCTTGATTTCGGCTCAGGTCATGATCTCATGGTTCGTGAGTTCGAGCCCCACGTTGGGTTCTGTACTGACGACTGTCTTGGGAAGCCGCCTGCTTGGGGTTCTCTCTCTCCCATCTCTCTCTGCCCCTACCCCGCTTGCGCACACACACACATTCTCTCAAAAAAATAAACTTAAAACAACCCTTATATAAAGCAAACTATTAAACGTTATTGGAGGGATAAAGAAAAGGTAACGAAGAGGACAGAAACATCATATTCCTAGACGAGGAGGAAGGAAGCTCTTCACTCCAAAACATGTTTAAATTCGGTGTCATCCTGGCGAAGCAAATTACAAAATTTCTGATGTGCATAAATCATCCAGGAGACGCTAAAAATGAGCCAGGAAGAATCTGGCTTCTGCACCACTGAAAGCTAAAATACTACCCCTGCATACCTATTCGAACGGCCCAAATCCAGAACACCGCCAACACCGAATGCGGGCCAGGATGTGGAGCCCCGGGAACTGTCACCCGCTGCTGGAGGCAATGCAGAATGGTGCAGCCACTTTGGAAGACAGTTTGGCGGAAGGAGACCTACGCTCACCATACGGTACAGCAACCGCTCCCCCACGTCTACACCCAAAGGAGGTGAAAACCTCTGTCCACACAGAAACTTGCACCCAGATGTGGATCGCACACACAAACTGCACAGGACAAGCACACGCGTGGCTGTGCCGGGGGCATGAACTGATTCAGACCTTTTGGAGAACAATTGGGCAGCGCTTATTACAATTATAAATGTATCTGACCTTCCACTTCCTCCACCCAGCAGTTTCTACTCTAGGTGTTCGGCCTAATGAATGCTTCCGTGTGAGCGGACAGAGGAATGTCTGAAAATATTCACTGCAGCGCTATTCGTAACCAGTACTGATTCCCCATCAAGAATACTGAAACAAAATTATCACTCCCTTCACAGTATGGAATAGTATGCAGCAATTTAAAAGAATACAAAGGCAGGGGCGCCCGGGGGGGCTCAGTCAGTTAAAGGTCAGGGTCTTGACTTCACCTTAGGTCATGATCTCAGGGTTCTTGAGTTCAAGTCCCCCGTTGGGCTCTGCGCTGCCAGCCCGGAGCCTGCGTGGGATTCTCTCTCCCTGTCTCTCTGCCCCTCCCCTGCTGGTGCGTGCGCTCTCTCTCTCCTTAAAATAAATAAATAAACTTTGAAAGAATAAAAAAAAAAATAAAAGAATACAAAAGAGCAGTATAGGGTGGCATAAAGATTTCTGAAACACTTTAAGGAAAAACAAAAAACACAGATCGCAAAATGGTATCGTCTGACCCAATTTATGAAAAATAAAACTATGGACGTGCATATGCACAGTCCAGGATGATTCACGACAGTGGTCACCCTGTAGACAATGTGGACAATATAAAGGCTAGACAGAAGAGGTCAAAGGGGACCCTTGCTTTTCCTGCATTGTTTGATTTCTTTTTATGTTTATTCATTTGAGAGAGAGACAGAGAGAGAGAGAGCACATGTGCACCAGCAGGCGAGGGTCGGAGACAGACAGAGACAGAGAGACAATTCCAAGCAGGCTCTGCAAGGTCAGCACAGAGCCGGACACAGGGCTCCATGCCACCAACGGTGAGATCATGACCTGAGCTGAAACCAAGAGTCAGATGCTCAACCGACTGGGCCACCCAGGCACTCCTCTGCACTGTTTGAATTTTTATGAGGATACTCAGTATAATTTTCAAACCTTTAAAACATTTTAAGAAATAAAAAGAAAACCTCCTCTAGAATCTGGCAGCCTTTGGTTCTCGGGCCAGAGAGTTCCGCCCTGCTCCACAGCCTTGCTGCCCGTCACAAGGACCCGAAAGAGGATATGGTGACCGCGGGGATGAACGTGGGAGTCACAAAAGTACCTGTGAGGGGCCAGTTTTCCTCCTGGCAAAATGACCTTGTGAGGCCTCCACAGGTGCTCAGTTGTGAGAAATCATAATTTGAAAATGAAAGTGGTGACTTCAATCGCACATTGGCAGGAAGTGAATACCCAATTGTAAGGAGTTTACTTGATTATAAGAGGGTTTCCTTAGATGCACTGAAGTGTTGGGCGGCTGAAGTATTTTACGGGGCGGCTAGAGGTCCAAATTGGGTGGGTAGTGAATCCAAAATATACTCACGTGGCAGGGTCCCAATTAATGCCCCAGAGCCCCACAAAAGCCACTGCCTTACTCTCATTAAACCTGACCTTGACGTTCATCATGGTGCCTGATGGCTGGGAAGGTTCACCCTCTCCAGCCAAAAAGAAGACCCCAGTCTGAGAGCCCAGAGAACATTCCTGCCCACGGCTGCGGGGCCCAGAGAAGACACAAGTGCCCGGGTTGTGCATGTGCAGACCCTGTGAAGTGCATGCACTGGGACTTCTCCCTCAGGGCTCAGGTATTAATGTAAGGAAGACAGGCCTTGGCCTCTACCTGTGGAAGGATCCCTAAAACAAAGGTTCTGCTCCTCAGTTATCATAAAAAGGTTAATTTTTTTTTTAATTCTAACCAGTTCATATAAAATAAAAAGGTGCTCTATGGGGAGCTCTTACTCCCCAGAGTTTCTGGGGTGATGAAAATGTTCTGGAGACGGACAGTGGGAGATGCTCGCACAACAATGTGAATGGACTTAATACCACTACACCCACTGTATGCTTAAAAATAGTGAAAATGGTGACTTTCACGTTACGTATATTTCACCATGATAAAATAAATAGAACTTAAAAGGTGCTTAAAAGAGGTAAGCTCTTGGGGCACAGGGGTGGCCCAGTCGGTTGAGCATCCAACTCTTGATTTGGGCTCAGGTCACAATCTCACTGTCGTGAGGTCGAGACCTGCATCGGGCTCCATGGTTAGTGGAGATTCTCTCTCCCTTTCTCTCTCTCTCTCTCTCTCTCTCTCTCTCTCTCTCTCCCTCCTCCTCCTCCTCCTCCTCTGCCTGCTCTCTCTAGTTCAAAACAAAAACAAAAAAAAGTAAGCTCTTAATTATCTGGAAACTTTGGCCAGCCAGGAAGAGTCCTCCCTAAGCCTGGCCAGCAGGCGGCGGAAGCCTGTGGAAAGCCCAGAGCCGCAAGGATGTGACTGCAGCCCGAGACGCCCCCCAGTCCCCTGGTGTCTCTGTCCTCAGGGGTCAAAGCCAGTGTTCTTCCGCCTCTTTCCTAAGACCCCAGGGTACCCCAGAAGCTGCCACAGGTCGGGGAGAGGGCCCTGGCAGACCCTACCTCTCATGCCTGAATTAGGATTCTCCTTACGAGTTTACCCGGGAAAAGGTTCCTTCTGCTAAAATGTTTGGAACCATGTCCTTGGTTTTCCTATAATTATGGTAATGTCAGCATCGCTCACACACACACACACACACACACACACACACACACACACACACCCTGAGGACTCAGCCTTCAAAGTGACAGGGCAGCAGTGGGTGGCAATGCTCACCGAAGTCTGTGTCGGGACCCAGCCCCAGAATGTGTGGTGTCCATGCATCATACCAGCCCCTTGGAGCTGGAGGCTTCCTTCCTGTAGTACCCTACCGGCTGATTTCTGTCCCCGTCTTAGGTTCATCACGACGTTTATCCTGGGAGGGTTGGGGCTCTGGAGGGGAGGGGAGGTAAAGGAAACTGAGTCACTGAGCCTAGGGGCAGCATTCCTAGGAATGGGCCCTACCCTCCTCCCAGGATCAGAGCCATTCTGCAAAAGGGTGGCTATACTCTCCCCAGGGCCTGCGAGGAGGCTGGGGATGCTGGGGGGTGGGGGGGCGGGGGGGTCTTCCGCTGAAAGCACAGGACTTTCCACTCACAGGAGCACCTGCTTGAGAGACACCAAAACTGATGGCCTATTTCCTCCCATCGGACCGTGAACTCTGAGTGACCCCAGGAAGCCTCAATGGACCAAACTGCACTTGGTGATGGAAAACCAACAGGGATCGTCCCACCCGGAGCGCTGGTTTTCAGAGTTAGATCCGCACGCCCGCCGCGCACTCCCTGTGCCACACTTAGCAAGCACCTCGCTCGCCCTCGGGCATGGCTTCCTACGCGGGTGTGCACACGTCCCCTTGCCTGGTGAGTCACAGCGGACTTGGTCATTGTATTAGCTCCATAGTCTGTCTTCTTTCCATTTTTTTTTTTAATGTTTATTTATTTTTCAGAGAGAGAGGCAGAGAGGGGAGGAACAGAGGATCTGAAGCAGGCTACAAGCAGACAGCTGGATGCGGGGCTTGAACTCACAAACCAGGAGATGGTGACCCGAGCTGAAGTCGGACACTTAACCGACCGAGCCACCCAGGCGCCCCTTCTTTCCATTCTTTGACATGACCTTCCACATCCTGGTCCCGCCATGCAGTTCTACAGGGAGGGCAGCAGCACGCGCTCAGCGGCAGGGCAGGGGGGGGCGACCTGGAAGAGGAGGCCGCTGTTGGCTCCCACCCCTCCCTGTGCTCCCTTACCTGTGCTCGCGCCAGCCAGGCCACCCTCCATCCGCGGAGGCCTCCGGGGCACCCGCTCTGCCGTCTGTGGGGGAGAAGGGGGCAAAGGAAGGACAGCTGGCCATCAGGACAAGGACCGAGTGGGCCCCCCCGTCCTCCTGCCACCTCACAGAACATGTTCCCTCTTTATTAAGAGCTCCTCTGTCCATGACCTCCGTTGAAAGCGCAGGGCTTTTATAAGCTGCACACTTACCTGCTAGGCAGGAATTATTCTCATTTTATGAGGAGGAAACTGAGGCCAGGGAGGGCCACTGACATGCCCCGAGTCACAGGGAACAGTGGCGCCGGTGAGGCCCCATGTCCTCTGACTCCCAGACCAGAGCCTCACGCCCACGGGCTCAATACCGGCAGGGGAGGGTGTGAGAGACACCACCCCAGGAAACTCAGCTGAGTCCAGAGACCTTCCTGAGTGGTCGTGAAGACACCCTGGAAGGCAGAATTGACCCTCCCAAATCACCGGCCCCTCTGCTGTCCCTTTCCACCCCTATTCCACGTGAAATCACACACAGGCCATATGGGGTGCTGGTTAGAGTTCACCAATCTGGGGCTCGTCTCTTTTCCTTTATTTATTTTGAGAGAGAGAGAGAGAGAGAGTGCACACGCGCCAGTAGGGGAGAATCAGAGAGAGAGAGAGGGCAAGGGAGAATCCCAAGCAGGCTCCACGCTGTCAGCACGGAGCCTGACTTGGGGCTCAAACTCACAAACCGTGAGATCGTGACCTGAGCCTAAAGCAAGAGTCAGAGGCTCAACAGGCTGAGCCAACCAGGTGCCCCTCCCCCGCCTTTTCTTTCTTTAATGCTCAAAGCTGTGGACACACCCTGACCGGCTCACTGTCAGGGACACGTCGCGCTGCTGGGGGGCCCCAGGCTTTACACCTCACATGCTGCCCGTCTGCCCGGGAGGCTCTACCCCGGAGCCCCACGCCGCCTTTCAGGTCTCTGCCTAAACGTCTTCAGAGTGGTCTCCCCAGGCTACCGTGTACAAAGTCACAGCCCTAACTCCACTCCACGTTCCTCTGTGACTTTCCACCACCTGACGTGGTATGTATGTGCCTGCCATCCCCCGCCACGGAGAGCTCAGGACCGTTTTGTGCTCACTGCTGAATCTGGGTCTGGGAGGGAGCCCCCGCCCAGCGGGCACTTCGGGTGCAGAGGCTGCCCTGTACTCGGAGGGGGTGCCGCAGCCCGGGGGCTTCTGCGCAGTTCCCTGGCCTGCCCCTCCTAGGGACGGGGATCTTGTTTCACACACCCATACCCGCTCAGCGCCCAGGCTCACAAAGGCCCGAGTGAGGACCTGGGGCGTCTGCCCCCACCCAGCCCAGATGCTCGGCTCCCCCCACCCCCGCCACCTGCCGCTACAGAGGGGCTTCTCCAGGTCACAGTCAGGGCTTCCTTCCCGCGGCTCGGCCACCTCACGAAAAGCCGTGTCCTGCTCTTCACCTCGGCCCTCAAGCAGCCCCATCCCAAGGGCATCTCCCTCCCCTCTCCCAGGTCCCCTTCCAACAGCCACTCCCCGACAGGGATCCAGGCTGGGAACCTGGGCCCTGCCCAGAGAGGTGGGGGCAGGGGCAAAGGGCAAGAATAAATTTAAAAAATAGGTAAATCGGAGCACCTGGGTGGCTCAGTCAGTTAAGCGTCTGACCCTCTCAGATCACGATCTCACGGTTCGTGGGTTCGAGCCCCGCGACGGGCTCTGTGCTGACAGCTCGGAGCCTGGAGCCTGTTTCGGATTCTGTGTGTGTGTCTCTCTCTCTGCCCCTCCCCCACTTATGCTCTGTCTCTCTCTCAAAAATGAATACACATTAAAAAAAAAAAACTTTTTTAAATAGGTAAATAATTTTCCCTGGGGCAAAAAGGGAAAGAGGCCCCTCCCTTTTCTTTTATAGCATTTACTTGAGAACAGTTGTCATTCTGAGTTTTTCTCTGCCCCTTAGAGATGCACGCAAATCTTTTTAAAAGCTACCACAAGCCTCTTGCCAGCTTTGCAGCCCAGGTCTCTTTCCCAAGGCCCTGAGAGCCACCTCTCTGATACCTAAACATCACGGGAGATGGTGACCCTGGGTCCCGCTGCCCACAGGAGGGAGGATGGGTACCTGACTTCTGCGGTCGCCAGGCTCCAAGTTGCAAACCCACCTCCTGCCATAAAGATAGGAGCCGTGCATTTTTCCTTTGCATGAAGGCAATTAGCAAACACAGGTGGCTACCCCCAATCACCAGGTGAATTCAGGATGAACTACGGGTGACAAACGGTACCATCGAGGAAGTGCTCTTGCCCGAAGACTAGTTATACTTTATCTTGAGCGTGTGTGTGCATCTGCTGGGCTGTGTAACAGGGTGAGATCTCTTTCTGTTTTCCTGATCTCTTAGCAGATTGCCTGTGATGTGCAGCTCTTTCTGGTTTAATGCTTATTCAACCGGAAAAAAAAAAAACTGTTCTCTTTCTCTCCTCCTTTTGTGGGAGCTTTTCTGACTTGGCAGGAGATTTTGTTTTTAATTCTATTTCCCCAACAGGGGTCTGCCGTGCGCTCCTACTGTGGTTTCCTACAGACACTAAAACATGCTGGTGGTGCAGAGAAAAAGCGGGCGTCAAAGACGGGAGGAGAAGGCCCGCCGGGAGGACCCTGATGGATGCTGAGGCACCTGCCCTCACGCCCCCTCTTCCCTCTGGGGTTCCTGTGTATCCTAGCCTTGGGGAAGCCTCTCACCCGCTGGAGATACAATGGCCCCCTAAAGAGGTTCAGAGGGCTGATAAAGGAGGAGGCTACCTCAGTTCGGGAAAAACTCAGGCCAGAGCCCCCGGGGCCACAATTCAAGGTGAGGACAGAGCTTAGGGCCCGGCCTCATTCACAAAAGCCATACACAACACCCTTGAGCCCGATTAGATCAGTGCTCCTTGATCCATTCTGTCTTCCAAGGAATATTAGGACCTAAAAATCACCTCAGGTGGCAGAAAGGCTTCAATTCTTGGTAGATAATTCACAGTGAGCCACAGAGCAGCCCCTCCCGTGTCCCAGGGTACTTCTTTCTGCCCCAGCCACACTAGGGCTCAGGGTGTGGTCCAAGTCAGCAGAGTGGGATCAGAGGGAAGGGGACCCGAGGAGACAGGGGACAGGGGAGGCACAGAGGACAGCAATGGCGGTCAGGCCCCCAGGTATTGAGGGCCCATCTCCAACTGGGTGTTCAGGTGGGATGTGTCTGGAAAACAGGCCAGCAGGTGTCCTGCAGGTAAAACGCTGAGGAGGCCAAACGGTGGAAAGTCTCCGCGTGTGGCCACGTCTCTGCAGGTCTGTCTGCCAGGCCACCCTGAGCTGTGCCCTTTCCAAGCTTTTCTCTTCTGCCTCCGCCCTGCTATACTGCTCTGCACGCACCTTCCTACCCGCCACTCCCCCACCCTCCCTGACACACGGCTCACCTGACCTGGCCTGGAGTGCAGCCTGCCCAGAAAACAGAAGGAAACGAGGCTGACCCACCACCCCCACCAGTGCCCACACTGAGTCCCTGAAGGCTGCTCGCTTGGCCTGTCATTCAGGGCCCTCACCCCAGTCTCCAAGGACCTCCCCCCTCCCTGCTCAGCAAGTTCTGTGGATCTGGGGACAAACCCCTGGTCACCTCCCCCTTCCCAGCAGCTGGCTCTGGGCCCAGCCCTCCCCACACTGGGTCAGGCTGCAGTTGGGATGACAGCCCCCCAAAGAGAGGCCTCCAGGGTTGGAGGGGGGGCAGCTGCATGACAAGGCCAGACCACACAAAGCGGAGATTGTGCCCTGCAGCAGGTGGTGAGGTTTGGGGGCAGGGGAAGGTAACAAAGGGGCTTTGCTCTCAGCAGAAACGTGGGGGCAGGGAGGGGAGCGGACAGCAGCTGGGGTGAAGAGAAAGGCCACAGATGCGAGGGGCAGCGCAGGGACATGGCCACGTCTCCCCGCATGCTCCCAACCTCAGCCCCTGGAGCTTTTTCCAGTAGCCAAGCACAGCCTTCTTCACAGATCAGGCCTCAGGCAGGAAGAACCGGATGGCACCTCCCGTGTCCTTTGTCACTGGTGGTGTGGGGATTGGCCACGTGCCAGGAGCGGAGGCTTGGAGGGGGTGGCATCTCCCCAAACCCTGGCTGAAGGCCCAGCTCCCAGGCCCTTCTCAGCCATGAGCTCCCCCCAGGGCCACACCCAGTTCCTCACCACCCACCACTGCTCCCCCAATAATCCCCGCCCCCCCAGAAACCGCTCCTCCCAAAGTGCCCCCTCCTCATCAAGCGGACCCCCTATGCCACACCAGCAAGACTGCCATGCTTCCCGAATCCTCCGCTTCCATTAACCCCATCTTTCCCACCCCTCAGCTGGCCTGATCCCACCCGCTCCGCAGTGGATGGCCCACCCACCCAGCCTCCCACCCTAGCCGCCACATGCTCTCATCCGTCTGGCCCGCTCCCAGCTTTTATTTCCTCAGGTCCTGTTTCCCTGTGGGCAGGCACCACTTCTCATCTCCTTGCCCCGACCCACCGTGCTGGCTCACACAGGTCACATGCCCAGGGAACGGGACTCCAGACTGTGGCTCAGGACAGCATTTGCAAAGGGGTGGCCCGGCGGGCACAGGCTCCAGCCAGCCCCCGCTCTGGGCAGATGCTCTCAGAATGTCCCCTGGGAACGGAGGTTCTGCCTCTCCTAACCTCGTCTATTGAGGGGAGTGCGGGACTTCCCTGAGATCTTGACATTGATCTGGCTGTGGAAAGAACGGGTGGTCAGCCAAGACTCCACTACGGCCAGGGAGACAGCCACTACCTACTGAGCACTTAGCCGGCGTCGCCCATTTCAGCCCTCACGACCAATTTCGGCTCAGGAGCCAGGGCTCCGAGAAGTTAAGTCATTTGCTCAAGGCCACCCAGTTAGTAGGTACCAGAGCCAGAGGGGTCAGCCTGCCCCAGCCAGAGTTCTTTCTCCTGGACCACGCTGCCTCCTGGGAGAAAGTGCACGACTTAACCAAACCTTAAACTTCCAATCCCTCGTTTTCAGGAGTCTGGCTTCTGTACCCACATGTGGTTATTCAGATTTACATAAATTCAAGTTTAAATTCAGTTTTTCAATCACACTGGCCACATTTCAAGTGCTCCAAGGCCTCATGGCGCTCGAGCTACCGTATGGACAGTGGAGGACATCCCCGTGTTCACAAAGCTCTGCTGGGTGGCACTGCGCTGGACTGTAAGCTCTGGGCTTGCCCTGCCCAGTCCCTGATATGCTCGATTTATAGGCACAGCTCATTTCATTGCGCTGTTTTCTTACACTTCACGGATACTGCATTTTTTTTTTGTTTTTTTTTTTTTTTTACAAACCGAAGGTTTGCGGCAAATCTGCACTGAGCAAGTCTATTGGCACAACGTTTTGCAACAGTATTTGCTCACTTTGTGTCTCTGCGTCACATTTCGGTAATTCTTATATCTCAAGCGTTTCCATTATTGTTGTATTTTTTTATGGCAATCTGTGATCAGTGATACAACCTGCTGAAAGCTCAGGCGATGGTTAGCATTTTTTAGCAATGAAGTTATTTTTTAGTTAAGGCGTGTACATTGTTGTTTTAGACATAACATATATATAATGCTACTGCACAGGTAACAGACTACTATATAGTGTGAACATAACTTTGGTATGCACTGAGAAACCAAAAAATTCACTTGATTCGCTTTATCCCAGTATTTGCATTACTGCAGTGGTCTGGGAATGAACGTAATGTCTCCGAGGTATGCCTGTATACTGAATGAATGAATGAATGAATGAATGATTAAATGAATGGAGAAAACAAATGAAGGAGTACAGAGAAGGCTCCTCTGGCCCCAGTCCTTGGTCACTAATGACCACGATCTCAGGACAAGTTGATGATGTTTTTTTGCCTGGGAATCCAATTTCAGTCACTATCAGTGGATGTTTTCATCTACCATACGGCAATCACAGGCATCCGAGAAGAAGCTGATATGAACACTAAATGTACACACAAACACATCCAGAAACCACCGTATCTAACATCTAACACAGCTGTGTAAACAAAAGTCCAAAGGTGCACAAATACAATACGGAGACTCTCATCCCTGAGATCATAGTTGCAAAACTATATGCAAAGTACGATGAAACCGAGGTGTTTAGAAACCCAGAGATACACCTGCAGACCCACAGAGACCAGCGTGCGCCAGGGCGAACCACATAAGCAGGGCACGGCGTGCTCGTGAAAGTGGAAATGTGGATCTTTGCAGGACACGAGTATCCTCGCACATTCACGATCCTCCCAACTGCCCACTGCTTGAGAAAGGGATCTCAGGGAGACAGTAGCATGATGGAGGACCACCACCTGTTAGGTCACCTGCGCTGGGGGAAGGGACGGGATGAGGTCAGCCAGGCTGTCGCTGGCTGGGGAGAAGTCAGATCCACCCAGGAAGCCACAGATGGGAGCACTGGGGTCTGCTCAGCAAGCCCAGAGCAGCAAAAGCCCCCTCCCAGGGCCAGTCCTGCAGGGGGTCTAGCCCAAGAGGAAGCAGCAAACCCTTCCCCTGCGACCCTGAGCCCCACAGGGCTGGCCCCTCGGCCGGGTCTGCTCCCAAAGCCTGCCCCTCTTCTCAGGACCCGGTCTCTCACATCGGGCCCATGTCACGCCCAGACTGGGGATCAGGGCCCTGAGTCCTAAACCACCTGTCCTTGGTAAGCCACTTGGCCTCTCGGCCTCAGGTTCCTAAGGTGAAGGTGGCTGAAAGGCCTGCTCCCCAGGTTTGTCTCGAGCACCGAATGAGACAAAGCTGCAGGAACACTACATAAGCTTCCCGAAGCCTACACACCAGCGGTCTCTCTCTCTCTCTCTTCCATTCCCAGGGACTGAGAACAACCCACTCCCCACTCCCTCAGCCCTCTCCAAAGGGCCACTGCCGCTCACTCTTCCTAAACCTTTACTCCTCCAGCTGCTTCAGAATCTTCAGAGGCCTCCGACGCCCACTCAGTCACCCCCAACCCTGCTCACCAGCGTGAGCGGGCCTGGCGGGAGGAAGCAGGTGTGCCCGGATTTTACTGTCGGGACTACCTCAAGGCCGCGCACAGCTCCATGTATGGCAGGTCACTGGACCCTCAGCGGCCCTGGGGGAGGAGAGGCTCCTGTGGGCCGGGTGCGGGTGCCTAACAGGGCAGGGGCGGAGGTGGCCCTGTGGGCAGTGGTAAGGAAGGCAGGGCTGGGAGCTGGGGTCGCTAAGTGCCAAGTAGGAGGACTGGACTAGAAGCCTTGGATGCTTCTGCTGGTCTGAGGCTCAAAGCTTCAGCTCTGTTGTGGGCAGGGTGTCGGTGGAGCCTGTCTCCCAGGACCTGTTCCAAAGCCACTGGGCCCTCCCCCGAGGCCAGTCCTACAAATGCCACTCCTGTACAAGGCCGGCACCCTGGGGTTGTGTCCCGGCTGGCCTCTGGATAGTCAGCTCTCTCCAGGTTTCAGGCCCCTGAATACCAGACCTCCCACCTTCCTCTCATCCAGAGTTTATGACCAAGGAGGACACACAAAACGGTGGATTTAAAATCTTAACAGAAACACAGCCCAACTGCTCTCAGGGCCCCCAGGACACCTGCTTCCTACCTTACATGGCCCCAGGGCCCATAGACAGACAAGCAGGCCCAGAGGTCCCAGCTCAGACCAGGGAGGTGTCTCCTCCACCACCTAGAGGCCCACCTCCATCCCACACCCCGACGTGAGCATGCTCAACATCCTTCTGTGACTCCCACAGGACTCCCCAGCCCCTCCTGGGCCTCCACTCCGTCTTCCTCAGATCTCACTCAGCCCCGGGTCCGGTGTGGGTGCCCCACGCACCTTCTTCCACCCCCCGCCCCTTCTCCTACTTCAAACACGGGGTCCTCAGTCCTAGAAGAGGGGTCAGAGGTGGGGAGCAAGGGGAAAGGGCGGGCCACGATGCCACCAAATTATTAACTGGTTATCTGGAAAACAAGAACACCTGTTCCTGTGTATAGAACGGTTGAATCAAGCAAGGAGGAAAAACAGTATGAAAGACTCTGAAGAATGTTCACAAAGTGCAAGACAAATTATTTTTAGGTCACTTCATTGCCTTCACCCCCTCCCTGCCTTCCACATTGTAAGAACTGCACCTGAGGGTTGCCCTGGTAAGAACAGCCCCGTTCAGTGACTTCAGGTTCCTTCCGGCAGCATTCCCAGGGAACCAGGTCCATAGACAGCCCAGGCGGCTGCCTTATCCTCTCATGCCTGCCCACCTCCCCAAGGTCCAGGATTTCACCCCAGGCCAGTCTCAGAGGGCCCTCCTTCCAGGACCTCTGCCCCCACCTGCCCAACATTGGCACCTTTGCAGGGACTGCCCCACCCCCACCTCCCTGCCCCCGTGCCTGTCCCTCACCTGTGGCATTCACAGCCCCAGTCTCTGTTCACCCATCTCCCTTTAGAGGAGATCCCTCAGCCCCAAGTCCAAGACTCAGGAGGCTGCCAGGGCCTGGAGACCCCCGTCACCCGATCTGAAGGCAAGGGATGAAACTGACTGCTAACAACACTTTGAACAGATGCCACGATTCCATTTATAAACACCTTTCCGCACCCCCTGCTTCATTCAAAAGAGCTTGGAAGGGGCAAGGAGTGCCACCCCACTTGTCAGATGAAGAAAGCAAAGCCCTGAGGTGACACCCCTTGCCTCAAAGAGTTAGACCTAAGGTCTCCTTCTGCACACCCCAACCACACTCTTCCCTCCCAGCCACCCCTGCGCTAGGAAATCTTGGATTCCTCAGCTTAACCCTCACTAGGGGGCAAGTGCATGGGTCAGACCACCTCCATGAAGTTCTGCACTTTGTCCCGGGTAGCCCTTGTCTCTCCAGCGGGGACAAAGGGTCTTCATCAGGCCTCCCAACACCACGGCCACTTGTCACTACCACAAAGTGCAACTGTCCCAATGCATCGGTCACGAAGTTGTACTAATGCTATTTTTAGTGCCTGCAAGATCCTACAGCCCCACCTCAGTCAGGCCTCCCTTTTCTTGCCCAAAGACTGTAGCTTTATAGTTTTATAGCTTCTCTTGCCCCTCCAATCCATTCAGCACCCAGAACTCGAAAACTTCACCTAAAATTACAGTGAGGACAGGTTACTACTTTGCTTAAAATATTCCAGTGGGTCCCCACCACTTGCAGGTTCAGCTAAAAATGTCTTGGCAACACCATTTAGAGCCTGGCCTCTGCTCACCTCTCCTCACTGCCTCCCAGCTCCCTATTGTCCCAACATGTGACTCCCTGACCTTGTAGCATCTTGGCTCGCCCATGACCAGTCTTGGAACACTCTTGCCCAGCACTTCTCTGCCCAGCCTAGATCAGGGATCACTTGGACTTAGAAGCCTTTCAGGGTATGCCACCCTCAGTTAGGGGCCCTTCTGTTTGACCTGTGCACCTGCCCAACCCAATATCATGTACATGGAATAATAATTCGTCTGGGGGCACCTGGGTGGCTCAGTCAGTTAAGCAACCGACTCTTGGTTTCAGCTCAGGTCATGATCTCACACTTCATGGGTTCTAGCCCTGAGTCGGGCTCCCGCTTGGGATTCATTCTCCCTCTCTCTCTCCCCCTCCCCTGCTCTCACTCTCTCTCAAAATAAATAAACATTAAAAAGCATAATAATAATTCGTCTGTCTCCACAACAAGACTATAACGATCTCATCATGGAGTACTTCTCTCTCCCCAACATCCAGCCCAAGGTCCCACGTGTTGTAAACCATGAATGAAAATTCTAATAAATAAACATTTACAATACAGAAATTTAAGTCCAAAACAGATTAGAAGCACTGAATCATGGAACTTTAGAGTTGAAAGGAGACTCTACCCTCTAATCTGTTCATTTTACAGATGAACAAGGACCCAAAAAGAACAGCTAATTAGTGGAGGCTGGACATCAGGCAGCCTCAAGCTCTTGGGCTCTGACCACACCCAACCCCAGGTCTGGCTGACGAGGACACACTCCAGGCTCCCTCCCACCCAGAGGACTGGAGGAGGCAGCATCTCTGTATCCATCCTCCACCTTTACAGGGGAAGAAGCCCCCAGCTCCTACCTCCACCCCCACTGAGGTCTTGACTCCGGTGCCCATTTTCCTGGAATGGAGCCTCCCCAACACACACACACACACACACACACACACACACACACACACACGCACACACACGCACACAACACGCACGCACTCTGTGGCGCTTCCCTCTTATTGTTCGCACTCCCAGTGTTTATGCCCACTCATTTACTCATTTATTAAGCACCTACTCTGTGTCACTCTGCGGCGAGCACTGGGGTTCCTGCCCTCCAGAAGCTCGGTCTTTCGCACAGCTGACACAGCTCCCAAGCATCCGGGCAGCGCCTGGGCAGAACGCGCCCGGAGGGACTAGGGATCAGTCCCCAGCTGGTATACCACCCTGCCCTCCCGCTCTCACGCCCCCCCCCCCGCTCTCTGCCCCAGCCTGCAGCCCCTTCCACGCACGACCCGGGCCCCTTTCCCCAGGGGCTGTGTGGGGGTGGGGAAAGTTCGGGGCCGCGGCGTCAGGGGCTCAGGGGACCCCGAGACCCCCGAGGCCGCCTCCAGCCCGAGGCTGGGTGGTGGCAGCGCGGGAGGAGCGGGCCGGGCGCTGGCCCCACAGCACGGTCCGTCCCTCCGCACGCCCCTCCCGCCCGGATTCGGAGGGACTCGGAGGGAGGAGACGGGAATAAATACCTTGACTTTGTGGTTAAGGTTAACGGGAACTGCCACCCCGGGGCGACTTGGGCACTGGGCTCCCCGGCCCCGCCAGTCCCGGGACAGGCGGGGCGGGCACCTGCTCTTGATTGGTTAATGGGCCTGGCCATCCCCAGGGCCGTCCCCCCACCTGATTGGCTGAGCGGCTCAGATGACCAGCTCCGCCCTATCGGAGAAGCCCGCGGGGCGGCCCCTTTGTTCTCCTGAGCCAATAGCCCGCGTGGGCGGGCTGACCTCGGTGCCCGCGGGGCCTCCCGGGGCCCAGCGCAACGTTAACGCTTTGGCCGCCGGCTCCGGACTCGAGTCCAGGGCTCGGAAGGGAAGGGAACGGGGGCGAGGCCGGGTGCTGATCACCGGGCGGCGCCGCGGCACCCTGGTGCTCCCCTCGCCGGGCTCTCCCTCCGGCTCCAGCCCCGCGGACGCGCTCTCAGGTCGATCCAGTCGTTCCGCAACTATCCGTCCGACTCAGGGACGCGCCCGCACCGCTCTTGGTGCCGGGATCCGGGGGAACGAGACGTACAAACCCCACTCTGACGCTTCCACTCGAGTGTGCGTGTGACATGGTGGTGGCACTTGGCACTACGGTACACCAAGTCTTAGGGTGAGAAGCAGTACTTGTCTCGCGCGACCCGAGAGAAATCGCCCTCCGCACCCCGCGCTGTCCCAGGCACGTCGTGGGCGCGTGATGGACGATCCTGGGGTCTCTGCGAAAGACGGAGACATCATTAAATCCAACCCCCTCGCTTTCTCGTCAAGAAACAGCGGTCTGAAGAGGTCACGTTCTTAGGTCGAGTGCCACTGCTGATTTTTAGAGGCAGGGTCCAGACGACCAAGGAGGATCTTCAGGAAAGAGAATTTTCATTTCTACCCACACTAATTGGAAGCCAAGGTTCCTTTATACCAGAGTCCTGACAGTGCTGCCTCAAGCCAGCTAGGTCAACTCCCACCGGCAGGATGCTCTCTGGAGCTGCCTAGAAACTGCCTTTGAGACACGAGGTTGTTAAAAACATAAGCTGGCCGCTCTCTCTCCGAGACTTCCTACAAATCTACCGTTAAGCGGGTGGACCTCATTCTAATTACTCTAAAGTTGCCTACTAAGCATTTGCCACGGCCCCAGCTATTGTTTAGCCGCCTAACAATAGATACTGTTGGACTGAGATTCTGTCAATTTTGCCACTAACTTCTGTGCAGTTTTTACAAAAGATACTTTTCTGTCGCTGGACTTTGACTTAACTGTAAACGAGTTAATAATTTCCTAGTTAGATACTTACCTTCCTGGATTTTTGCAGGACCCAAATTGTTCAATTGTCTATGGAAGCATTTATAAAGCATAAAACCCTACACAGAAGCCACTCGGCCAACCTTTTACAGAATCCCATTCGTCTCTTCATTTTGATTGCCTACTGAAGGTTTAACAAAGGCTTGTGTAATTCCAGTATGCTAGTTCCCAGATCTGCCACTGGTTATGAATGAGAAGACCACTTCTCTCTGGACATGGTTCCTCCTCTAAAGAGTGCAAGACTTCCTCCAGATTGACATTTCACGACCAAGAGTATTTCAAGGACCAAAAGAATGAAGCCCATCTGGGATCCTATTTGCATTAAGAAAAAAGAGACAGACGGAGCACCTGGGTGGCTCAGTTGGTTAAGCCTCCGACTTCGGCTCAGGTCTGGATCTTGAGGTTTGTGAGTTCGAGCCCTACACCAGGCTCTCTGCTATCAGCACAAAGCCTGCTTCTGATCCTCTGTCCCCCAGTCTGCCCCTCCCCCATTTGCATGCACCCATAAGCTCTCTCTCTCTCTCTCAAAAATAAATAAACATTTTTTTAAAAAAGGGAAAAAAAGAGAAAAGACAGAATGGGGAGCAGGGAGGAATGGAAGACTTCCACATTTAAAAAATATATGTCTGTATTATTAAATTTTGAGAAGATAATTGAGTACTTTTGTGACTGTAGAAGAAAAGGGGGGAAAAGAAAACTGGACACCTCGGAACAGAAGCATAGCTCCTGTCTGCAGAACTACGGCCCCTCCAGCCTGAGCATTTCCTCCTTCAAAACTGCTGTCAGCAGCGCGCCATGCTGAGCAAGGATTTGGGAACCACCTGGTCCCCCAAGGGACCCAGAAAGGACCCACGGACCCAGCTCTGTCACAGCTTTACCAGCCCTCTCAAGGCAACTTCTGTGGCTCCCCCTTTTTCAGGGCACTTGGGTGGCTCAGTCGGTTAAGTGTCTGACTTTGGCTCAGGTCATGATCTTGGGGTTGGTGAGTTCGAGCCCCAAGTCAGGCTGTGCGCTGATAGCTCGGAGCCTGGAGCCTACTTCAGATTCTGTATCTCCCTCTCTCTGCCCCTTCTCCACTTGTGCGCCCTCTCTCTCTCTCAAACACAAATAAACATTTAAAAAATGTTTAATAAATAAAGATGATGGTTTTTCAAAGTCAGGAGCCCTGGTCAGATCCCCTCTCCCACATGCTTTTCCCCAACCCGCAAGTAAAAACCCTAGATGCCTGAGGACCTGTCTCCTGCTCCCTGCCCATCATCTCCAGACATTGACCTACTTTCCTGCCCTCCCCCCCAACCAAAAATCATGGTTCCCCTTCCCTTGAAGCCCTGGGGTCCCATAAAGAGAGATACTGGAAGTGAGGCATCTTGAGACAATGCTTCCAGTCTCTGAAAGATAATTTGCCATTTACCACACAGGTTTTTCAGTGGCTCCCTACCCTCATAAACCCGTATGAAACTTGGAAGCTATCTACTTCCATCCTACACGCTTGGGATGGGGGAAGTCCCCATCGTCTCTGCTGTCATCTGCATACACATACACGTCCTCCCCGGACTTGGGCCTCTTGGAGGTAAGGACAAGATCTTGTCTCGGTAAACCCCTAGTTTCCATTGCGACATCAAGACCATGGTGGGCATTTAATGATGATCTGCCCCCAAAGCAGCAGCATACTGCATTCACCCGATAAATAGGTGGCAGGGGTCAAGAGCACAGGTTCCAGGAGCCACACAGGCCTGGGTTGAAATCTGAAATCTGGATTCTCAGTCATGTGCCCCTGAGCAAATGTTTTCACCTGTGAAAGAAGAGCACCTACCACACCAGGATTACGTGAGACGGTTTAGGTAAACTTCTTTGCGAGGTGCCACTCACATAACCATACTGCGGTTATTATTATGCGCTGCATGCTAGGTGCTGGATCTGTGCAGAAATTACTAAACTTGGCGGGAAAAGGGCCTCCCGATATGTGTCAAAAATAGGCACCCAAATTTGCAGGAGACAACCGGTGCAGGGAAGCATCTGTAGTTCCAGATGTGGGGGGCTGCAGCGGGCCAGCCTCGAAGGCACTGCAGGACATTCACATCAGACCTTTTCCTCCTGATAACTGGCACCAGACAAGTCTGACTCGACCCCACAGAAAGCTAGTCCCCCGGAGAACCAGTCCCCACTGCGGGGTGCGCCTGGCCTCCCCCCGCCAGGAAGAACTGGAGGCAGGGTGCAAAGGAGCCCGAGTGGGGCACTTGTCCTGTGGCCAACCCCCGCCCCCAAATTCCCCTCCTCAGAGCAGAGTATGCTGCTGCTCCTTCAAACTACACAGCTCCCCGGGAGAAAGGAACACTCGGCCACCAGCTCTAAAACCAAATCTTTATTCTCTAGTTTGAAAAGGAGGGTAAGCGGTTGTTCCGTTTCATTCCAGAGAACAGAAGGAGCCCCGGTAGGTAGAAATTACAGGAAAGCAGATTCCATTCATTCTAAGGAAGAATTTCTAACAATTAGAATTATCCTACAATAGGACCAGGGCCTCAGGAGGTGGGGACTACCCGTCACCTAAGTGTTCAAGCCGAGACTGGGCATCCATGCCCTAGAAAGGCTGGAAAGGAACCTCACCCCTATCTTCCTGCCGGCTGACCCTCCATTATCAGTGGGGCGGTCCTTTCCACCATGTTGAGTTCCGGAAGGAGTGGAGGGTTGGGGTGTTCAGACAAAAGCCTGGACACAGGGCTGCTGACAGTCAGGGGACGCTCAGAGCGCCGGGAGGGCGGGGTGTTGACGGTGGGGAGGGACAGGGTGGAGCTGAGCGCTAACAGCAGATGGGTCTCTGTCAGTCCAGGTGCCTATGCAGGGGCAGGAGGAAGGGGACAGGGTGGGACAGGTTACAGCAGCACAGCCTCACCTCTCAGTGCTGGAAAAGGCCCAGGTGCTGCCTAACAAGGCCAGCAGGTTCTCCCAGGTGTATCCAGCTGGTCCACTTTTCCTCCCAAGTGCTCATTTACTAAGGACTGTACCACACCTGCTTCCAAAAAAAAAAAAAAAAAAAAAAAAAAAAAAAACCAGCGGAAGGAATTCATAATAAAGGACAAGGACATTAAGGCGTTAACACCAGAGGGGAAGGGTCTTCTTCCTGCCCCCTGGTGGCCCCTCCAGCCAGAGGGCTCTAAGGGGTAAGTGGAGCTGCTATTGCTACTTTTCCAGGGCACAGGACAGTCAGGACAGAACCTTAGCAAACACCAGCTGGAGGCCAGGGTCCCTGTGCCCCGGACAGTGGCCTCCCCGGCCGCAGGGGGGCCAGACCTCCCTCTCTACCAGGGCCCCCAGCTCACTGGCTGCCTCTCCCACCCCTCGCCTACACCAGCAGCAACCTAGGGGCCCCCCGACGGCCCAGGCCCACGGCAACGCTCCCCTGTGAAGGGCTCCCGGGGCCCCCTCGCCCTCAGCCTCCGCAGCCCCTGCCCTCTCAGACATCATGCTTCTTCTGATGGGCCAGGAGCTTCTCCTCGTCGTCAAAGGTCTGGCCGCAGATGGCGCAGCAGAAGGCGCCGTCCCGGATGTGGCTCTTGCGGTGGGTGATGAGATTGGACTTCTGGCTGAAGCTCCGGTCGCAGTCGGGGCAGGCGTAGGGGCGCTCGCCCGTGTGGATGCGCCGATGGGACACCAGGTTGGACTTCTGGCTGAAGGCTTTGCCGCAGTCCGGGCACACGTAGGGCTTCTCGCCGGTGTGGATGCGCCGGTGGGCCGCCAGGTAGGGCTTGTGGCGGAAAGCCTTGCCGCAGTCCGGGCAGACGAAGGGCCGCTCGGGGGCATGGTCGCGCCGGTGGGCGGCCAGGTGGCTGCCCTGGGAGAAGCGGCGCCCGCACTCCTCGCAGGCGAAGGGCCGCTCGCCCGAGTGCACCCGGGAGTGCGCCACCAGGTGCGTCTTCTTGCCGAAGTTCTTCCCGCACTCGGCGCAGGTGAAGGGCCGCTCCCCGGTGTGCTGCCGCTGGTGGGCCCGCAGGAAGCGCTCCAGCCGGAAGCTGCGGCCACAGTCTTCGCAGCCGAAGAGCGAGGGGGACGCGGCCGCCGGGGCCCGCGGGGGCGCTCCCGGGGCCTCGGGCGCAGGCTCAAGGGCGGGTTTCAGCGGGGCCTCGGCGGGGGGCTCCGACGAGGCCTCCTGCGGGCCGGCCGGAAGCTGGGTGCTCCCCGCGCCGGGGACGCCCGGCGCGGACCCTTCGGACCGCTTGTGGATCTTGCTATGAGACAGCAGGTTGGGTTTGTGGCGGAAGCGGCGCCCGCACTCCGTGCACGGGTAGGGCTTCTCGCCAGTGTGGATGCGCCGGTGTGAGGTCAGGTAGGGCTTATTGGTGAAGCGCTTCCCGCATTCGGGGCACTGGTGGGGCCGCTCGCCCGTGTGCACGCGGCGGTGGGCGATCAAGTTGGGCTTGTGCCGAAAGCGCTTGCCGCAGCAGGCACACTGGAAGGGGCGGTCGACCGCGTCTCCACCGGGCCGGGGGGCGGTCACGGCCGGGCGGCCCCTAGGCCGGGGCCCCAGAGCCTTGGCTGCTGCCTCCTCCAGGGCCTCGGCTACGTGAACCCGCTTGTGAGCAACTAGCTGGTCCCACTGGGCAAAGCTGCGGCCACAGTTGCCACATATGAAGGGCCGGGCCTCCGGGGCTGGGGGGTGGCACCTCCGCGCGTGAGCTCGAAGCTGCTTTTGTCGCCAGAAGCGTCTCTCACATTCAGGACAGGCGATGGGCCGCTTTGCGGCCGAGTGGGCTCGCAGATGCAGAACCAGGGCCACCCAACCTCGGAAGCTCTGCCTGCAGAGGTGGCAGGCGAAGCCCAGATCTGGGGTGGCGGCGGCATGGACCTGGCAGTGCAGCGCCAAGAAGGGGGCGTGCCGGAAGCGCCGGCCGCATTCAGGACAGGGCAGGGGCAGGCGGGCCTGGCAGTGTCGGGCGTGAAGCCACAGGGCCACCCAGCCGGGGAAGTGCCTTCGACAGTGGGCACAGCGATGGGCCCTGCCCGGGGCTTGGCTGCCCGACGGGGCCACGGAAGTGCCTTGTAACCTCAGCCCGCGGGGCTCCTTCTCCAGGGTCGGGGGCAACTTCTGGGAGGGCCCAGAGAGCCTGGGCTGGGCTGGGCCCATGGCCAGGGGGCCCCTGCAGCGACGTTCCAGCATGGGTTCTTCCTCTGCTGAGGGTGGAAAAGTAGTGTCACTCTGGGGATCAACTCATCCTGCCCCCGTTCCTCCCTGGCCGACCCCAGGCCCGAGAGGAGCTCAAATCTCTGAACTGCTAGAGCCCTTGAATCAGGACTACCCTTCTATTGCCTTCTGTGTTCTGCGTCAGTTCAGTCAGGGGCTTCCAGATACCATTCCAAGTGTATTTGTCCTAAGTGTTCATGAGCCTGGAAACTACCAGAAGGGAGGAACTCTGACACTTCTTGGAATCCCCCTCGTGGCAGTCACCCCGGGTCTGGCATGGAGTAAACACTCCAGCGCTGGCTGCACAAACATTCCTGCCTTAGGACTCACCAGAAAACGCCGTCCCCTCTCCCTCTAGTGCTTTCCACTTTTCAAGTGCTTCCCTGCTGCCCTCGGCTTGTTTCTACGATTTCCTCTTGCTACCTTTGAGTAGCAACCTTGTGAGGCTGGATGAACAGACATTATTAAGCTCCCTGCTTGACAGATGAAGCAACTCTGAGGCATAAGAGGAAGGAGGGAACTTGCCCAAGAGGACACAGTAAACCAAAAGCAGAACCAAGACTAGGGGACAGGCCTTCTAAACTCCCAGTTAGCGTTCTTTCCTCCAAAACACCGGGGTATGTACAGCTCCCACAGAAACTCCTACGGCCCTTATCCTTTTTACCCTCTCCCGGGCTCTAAGCGCGCCACAGGGGAGGCATTTCTGGCCTCCCTAACCTCAGTGTCTCAGGGCGGAAGCCTGGAGAGCAAGAGAGAACAGCGCTTCTGGGGAACAGGAGGGCAGAGCTTGGATGGTACTCCCAGGACTGCAGAACGCCAGGCCACTGTCTGTCCAGGCGGTGCCCACACTCTGCCTGCCTGCCCCCCTCCACCCACACGCGATTAGGACATCGCGAGAAGGAAAGCGCCCATGAATCCAAGGAACACCCACAGCCTGTTAGCCTCGGGCCCGGATCCCTGCCTCCCCGGGGTGGTAGCGATTACTGGGGCAAGAGAAGGGGAGGAAAGACAAGACTGCAATCTGGGTCCCCTGCCAGGTCATGCCCCAACCCCACCGGGGGCTGCCCCACATTCAGCTATTCCGCGGTGCCAGGGAGCCCAGATTCCTCAAGAAGAGCTTCCTATAGCCACTGAGGGGTGGATGGTAGTTAGCCTCTTAATGGACCTTCACTGCAGGGTTGCAACCTCCGGACACATCCTCCCTAAATCCCCTAGAGCAGAACTCCTCTGGAGGAGCTCAGACGTGACTCATTCCCCACGGCCAGACTGAGCACAGGGAAGAAAGACGCTGGTACGAGAATGTGATCCTTCCCCCCTACAGGTGACTTCCTTCCTCCAGGAGGAGATCTGAGCACTGGGGCTGTGGAATGGTGTGGGAACCCAACAAAGAAGGCCAGACTCTACCCTGCAGACCGTAGAGCTGGAGATGAGGCTTTTTCCAGCTCCTCCGGGGGATGTTCCTGGGGATACTTCTGCGGCTGTAGCGCCTGCTTCGGCCCACACTCTGGTAGCCCCCAGATGTCAGAGAAAACTGCAGCAGTAAAGACACCCCTACCCCCATGGCAGAGCTCAGACCTCTGAGCGCAGAGAGGCCAGCCTTACCTGCGGGGAGGGGAGAGAAAACACGCGTGAGGCTCTGAGCTCCTCTAGGGCAGTCATCTTTGTGTCCTCGCCAGCCACAACCCCCTCCCCCACCCAGGCTCGACACCCCGCCCGGCAGGGGAACCTTAATGGCTACTGGATTAATAAATGAATGTGTCCCCTTCACCAAGGAAGTACACGCCAGCGTTCGGGGGTCATTTCCTCCACTGGTAAGGTCACAGCACGAATTCTCCATGCTGATGGCCAAAGGCCGGCCGATGGCAGAAACTCGGGAATCCCTGCTGGCTCCCCTTCCCCCACCCTCCTCCCAACAGGAATTCCAGGCCCGTTTCCCAAGGGGCTGCGTAGGGCGAGCTAGTGTGGCCAGGTCTCGGTCACAATCCCCTTGCGCCTTCTGGACGGCAAAGGGTCGTGGAGACCCCACACCCCCCTTTTGTTTTCGCGCGTGTCCCCCGTCCACGTCGCGAACATACGGCTCCGCGCACCCCGAATGGGCCCTTTCGGGTCCCCACGCAGAGCGCACCTCGCGGAGCCTGTGCGCAGGTGCGCGGGCTCGGCCCCCCCCCTTCGGTCCAGCACTGTCCGCCACCCCCCCAACACACACACAGCGCACACACAGTCACGCGCCCGGCAGGTAGGGCCGCCCGCCTCGGGCCCGCGTGGAACCCCGCGCCCTGCCCGGGACGAACCTCTCCGGCGGGGTGCGCGGAGGCGCGTCGCGCGTCCATGAGGCCGGAACGCCGGCGCCGGCGGCCGCGCTCCCCACCCCGCGCGGCGACAGCGGCAGGTTCGAGTTCACAACTGCCAGGCCCGGGCCCAGCCCCCCCGCCGGTTCCCAGCGCCACGTGACTACAGGAGCTGCCGAGGGTCAGTCGCGGGCTGGGGCCGGCGGCCGCGGCCGGAGGGCGGGGCGGGCGGCGGGGCCAGTCCCCTCCGCACCCCTCCTCCCAGCGCCCCCTCGCGGGCTGGGCCGGGTCGGGGGCGGCTGCCGGGAGCCCGACTCGGTAGCCATGGCGACCGCAGCCCGGATTTTCCGGGACGGGCCCGGATCAAGTTTCCCGACCCTTTGTCCCTACGGAGGACACGCGTCCCTGCGCGACCGCGTGGCCGGGCCGCGGTCCCTGGGCTAGACCCGGCCTCGTTGGCTTCTTCCGAGAGGGCGCTCGCGGCCTCCCGGCCACCCCTGCCCCGCTGCGGCCGCCGTCGGCCACCGCGACCTCTGGCCTCGCTGCAGGATCGAAATACCCCTGGCTGGGGGCGGCGCGGCTGACCCGAAAGTCTGGCTTCTGGTTTGTTCACGAGTGGAGAAAGGAAAGGCCCGATCGCGTGAACTTTACAAAGGGAATGCCCTCAATTCCAGAAATTACCACGAGCAGGCGTTCGCTGCTTCCCGGGGCCGGGGGCATGGGGCCTGGCTCAGGGACAGCTCTCGCACCGGGCATTTCGCTTGGAAGCGCGCGGCAGCCGGTTGGCGAGTGCGGAGGCAGGTGCGAGCCTGCGCCCGTGACTCACCGGCGAGCAGGTGGCCGTGGCTTTCCAAACCATACACTTCCTGGGGTTTCCAGGCTATTACAGTGTCATGCACTTTTGGGCTTTTCAACAAAGTCAATGTTAAGTATACAATCATTTTTAAAACACTTAAATCTGTTGCAACAGTAGGAAATAGAATATAAAAATCTCTCCTACTCTTAGATCCGTTACATTTCGTGTTTTGGTATGTCTCCTCCGATGTTTTTTCTATGCTTACCTATGCATGTTTGATGTGATTAGGATAATGCGATGCAAAAATGTATTCTGCCCATTTCTCCCATTTTATTGGATATTCTTTTATGACATGATCCTTAATGGCAGAATAAATGTACAGATACATTTTCTTGTTTTTCTATATCACTGATCATTATAGATTCATCCTTTATCGTACATGCCTGATTTTAAAATTCTAGGAGTGGGCAACTGATGGGTCAAAGGCCCAGTATATTTTTTAAATGTTTTCTAAATTACCTTCCAGAAAATTTTATTAGCTTTCCCTTGAGAAATGCCCATTTTTCCATCTTATTGACAACACGGGCTATTTTTTTTCAAATTTAAAGTCATTGTCGGGGTGCCTGGGTGGCTCAGTCAGTTAAGTGTCTGACTTTGGCTGGGGTCATGATCTCACTGTTGGTGAGTTCAAGCCCCATGTTGGGCTCTGTGCTGACAGCTCAGAGTCTGGAGCCTCCTTC
Source organism: Prionailurus bengalensis (assembly GCF_016509475.1). NCBI lineage: Eukaryota > Metazoa > Chordata > Mammalia > Carnivora > Felidae > Prionailurus > Prionailurus bengalensis. The sequence goes on along the minus strand of NC_057348.1, from coordinate 162,003,716 downwards.
GGATTCTGGGTCTCCCCCTCTCTCTCTCTGCCCCTCCCCTGATCATGCTGTGTCTGTGTCTCTCTCCCAAAAATAAATAATAAAACATTAAAAAATAAGTAAATAAAGTCATTGTTTCTCATTGTTTTGAATTTCATATGTCACTTCCTGGCATTACTAGGATTCCTGGATTACTAGTGAGCTGACTTGTTTTTTCACATAGTTATGTGTTGCCTTGCCTTTTTGTTTTTTTTTTTTTTTTTTTTTTGGCGAATTTGCTTATGTCCCTTTGCTCACTTTTCTATTTGTATGTATGTGTTTTTTTTTAAGTAGGCTCCACGCCCAGCACAGAGTCCAGTGTGGGGCCCAAACTCATGACCTTGAGATCAAGACCCCAGCCAACAACAGTTGGTCCCTTAACCGACTGAGCCCCCCAGGTGCTCCTCTATTCGTCCATTTTTAAAAGCTGGGAAATTGGTTTTATTTCACATTGGGGGCTCATTTCTTATAAAGTAAAAGACTTTCATGGTTTCTGCCTTGGGTGTCATATATAGAGCAGCCACTGCACCCCAAATTAAATTTTATGTGTATGTTTTTATCACAGAAAATAAGTTTTAATATCTAATAATGTAAGTACTCCCCCTATGCACAGATTTCTTTTTTTCCCCCAAAAAAACTTTCTTGGCTACAGACAGTCGTTTATTCTTCCAAATAAACTTTAGAATTTGCCCATATTTAAAATTTTTTGTCAATATTTTAAAATCCATTTGAAGAGATTTGAGATTCAGGTCCCTGCATTTGTTTAGGTCTTATTTTACTTCTCATAGTCAAGGTTTCTACTTGTAGATTAAATGTAGGGGCGCCTGGGTGGCTCAGTCAGTTAAGTGTCCAACTTCAGCTCAGGGTATGATCTCACAGTTTGTGAGTTCAAGCCCCGTGTCAGGCTCTGTGCTGACAGCTCAGAACCTGGAGCCTGCTTCGGATTCTGCGTCTCCCTCTCTCTCTATCCCTCCCCTGCTCACACTCTGTCTCTCTCAAAAATAAACAAACGTGTAGACAAAATGCTGGGCCAGCCCAGAGTAATTGTGAGATATCCATCAGTTCATGGCTAAATGTGATACATCCAAACACTGCAATCCCACAAGCATCCTCAATGGGAAATTCCTTCACAGACCCTCCAAAGTATCTTCCTCTGTTGGTAATCAGAGTCTCTTAGTCGAAAGGCTCTTCACTGAAGTCCATCAACTACTCCCTCACTCCCTGGGCCCCGATGGAAGGAGTGTCTTCCCGCCCAGTCGGGAGTTAAGCACCTGCTGTAACTTCCTCTTCTGGCAGAGCCAAAGGAAATGATGGGTCCCTTGCTCTGCAGAGACGAAATGAACACAGGAGTTGCGAGGGATTCCCTGACTTTCTACCAGCCAGGAATTCTAGGCCTTGGTATTTGAGACTTCACCCCTCAGTATGCCTTAGAGGAGGATGTAGCAGGGGAGGAGGATGTAGGGGGGAGGTACAGCAGCCAGCCAAGTGGCCTGCCCCGGTGGAGTAGCTCTGATGTGCTCACCAGAGAATGATGGGGCTGGACAGGGTATAGGACCCACCGGACAGCAAAAATTGCCAGGGGCTCAGGGAGGATCCCCCTTCCCCTCCAACGGTGGCTGGCTCCCACTACTGGATTAGATGACAAAGTAGGTGGGCATGCCAGGGGATGAGGGGAACCATGTCTCCAGAAATCCGCCTTGAAGAGAATCGAGTATTGTTTAAAATGTTTTGTTAGGCCATAGCATCTCTTTTTATTGTTTTTTATTTTAGAGAGAAAGCACGTGTGCAAGCGGGAGAGGGAGAGAATTTCAAGCAGACTCCATGTCCAGGGCGGAGCCGGAGACGGGGCTCGATCCCACAACCCTGGGATCATGACCTGAGCCAAAATCGAGACTCAGACGCTCAACCCACTGAGCCACCAGGCCCCCCAGGATCAAGTATTGTCTGGAAGCCGTCCTGTATCTGCAAGAGGGAAAACTGCATCCACCTCTCGCAGATACACTGTCCCAGCCGTCCCCACTGGACTCACTGGACATCCAACAAATAGGGAGTCAGCGCCTGCCGTGTGCCACTGGGCCACACGCTCACCCCTTCACGAGCCACACAGAAATGGCCCGCGCTATTTCCCATGAAAGGATGTTGAGAGGACTCGTAGCCCTGGTTTAGCGATGGAAATCTCTCTTGGGGGATAGTACTTAATATGAAATGAAACCAAGCAGTTGCTGACAAATTTTGAATGGATGGCTATTGAAAAGCTGGAGAGAACGTCACTAACACAACTAACACTTGTTAACTCTGGCTTGAGACAGCTTCCCGAAGGCAGACTGGAAACCCTCACAGGGCTCAGTCCAGGAGTTTGCGGGCAGCCGGGGGAGGAGGCTGAAAAGGTCCCAGCAGACCTTGGTGGAGGGCATGCCTGCTGGCCCCGTGCACCTGCTCAGGCAGCCCTCCATCGTGAGCCTCCCCCATGGGGATGTGGGCAGAAAGCAGCCGCGGCCCCCACTGAGGAAGGCCCTGAGTGTCCCAGGCCAGCACCCGGGCAAAGGAGCCTGCTCAGTGTCGTGGAAACTCCTCAGGAAAAGATCAAAGCACCCCTCCTTGTGCAAGGCAAGGCGGTGCTGTAAGAGCAGCCCCAGACAGAGGGCAAAGGTCCCCCCCACCCAAACTGCTGAACCAGACCTTCTCCTGTAGTGTCTGTTTTTTTCTGAAAGGAAAAGCACAGAATTGGTCAGTAGGAAACCAGGTAGAGATCTGATTTCCTGCGGTGAAGCCAGTTCCCCGGGCGCCTCCCAGCTGTGCCCCCTCACTGCCCCAGGCCCTTCCGCCAGCCTCCCCTACTCTCCCCCTCTGCCCCAGGCCCAACCCTGGGCCAGCATGGCCCTTTATTTGGAAACCTCTCAGATGGCCAGTGTCTCTCTCGGGTTCCACCGGGTCTGACCATGCCCGCCTCTGTCCCTGGCCCCCCCCACCTGTCTGGCTGGACGCTGCCCAGCCACAAGAGCCCAGTCCCCCCATGGGGCCTTTGCCGTGGCGGTTCCATCCGCTGGGATCACTCATCACTTCCCTCAGATCCCAGCTCGAGTTTCCTCTCCTCCAAACGCTCTTCCCAGTGAAAGGCCCTCCTCTCTGCACCTGTAGGAGCTTCCTGGGGCCTGCTGTGACAAATTACCACCAATCTGGTGGCTTAGGACAACACACGTGTTCTCTCGCGGTTCTGGAAGAGGCCAGAAGTCCAAAGTCGGCTAGGGCAGGAATCGAGGGGTCGGCAAGGCTGTGTTCCCTCCGGAGGCTCTAAGGGAAAATCTGGTCTCCTCACCTCCTGCAGCTTCTAGAGCTGCGTCCTGTGTTCCTCGGGGCTCGGGGCCCCTTTCTCCAGCTTCCAGGCCAACAGTGTAGCGCGCGTCACTTTGGTTGCCACATCTGTCCCTGTTGGAGTCAGAGCTCCCCCTGCCTCTCTCTTGTGAGGACTCTTGTGATCATGTGTGGGGGCCACTCGGACAATCCAGGCTAATTGCGAGGGCAAATACAAGTTAAAAGTATGAAAAATAAGTTTTAATTCTCCCTGGTGCAAAAAGGGACAGACTTTCCCTCCCCACCCCTTCCCCTAGAGCATTTACTTGAGAAAACTCATCATGGTGGGGCGGCTGGGTGGCTCAGTCGGTTAAGAGTCCGATTTCAGCTCAGGTCATCATCTCCTGGTTTGTGGGTTCAAGCCCCGCGTCGGGCTCTGTGCTGACAGCTCAGAGCCTGGAGCCTGCTTGGAATTCTGTGTCTCCCTCTCTCTTAGCCCCTCCCCCAATCGCGCTCTGTCTCTCAAAAATAAACAAACATTAAAAAAAATTAAAAAAGAAAAGTTGTCATTGTGAGTTTTTCTCTGCCCCTTGGAGATGCATGCAAATCCTTTTAAAAGCTACCACAAGCCTCTTGCCAGCTTTGCAGCCCAGGCCTCTTTCCCAAAGCCCTGGGAGCCACCTCTCTGATATGTAAACATCAAGGAAGATGGTGACCCTGGGTCCTGCTGCCTCCCCGCCACCCCCCCCCCACACACACACCCAGGCAGGAAGGGTGGGAGCCTGACTTCTGTGGGTCCCTGGCTCCAAGCTGCAAACCCACCTCCTGCCATAAAGATAGGAGCCGTGCATTTTTCCTTTGCATAAAGGCAATTAGCAAACACAGGTGGCTACCCCAATCACCAGGTGAATTCAGGATGAACTACGGGTGACAAATCCGGGAAGGACTAGTTACACTTTATCTTGAGTGAGTGAGTGAGAGTGTGTGTGTGTGTGTGTGTGTGCGTGTGCGTGTGCGTGTGTGTGCATCTGCTGGGCTGTGTAACAGGGTGAGATCTCTGTTTTCCCGATCTCTTAGCGGACTGCCTGTAATGTACATCTCTTCCTGGTTTCTTGTTTATTCGACAAACTGTTTTCTTTCTCTTCTGCCTTTGAGGAGAGTTTTTGCCGGGTTGGTAGGAGATTTTGTTGTTAATTATCGCTCCCCAACATAATCTCCCCATCTCGAAATTCTTAGCCTACTCACATCTGCAGCCCCCTTTGCCATATAAGGTAACATTCCTAGACTCCAGCCACTGGGACCTGAGCAGGGATCAGAGGGTCTTTATCAGCCCCCCACCGGCTCCTACCCCATCACCTGCTAGCTGCCCTATTCGGCTTTACTGTTCTGCATTGCTCTCGTCACCCACGGGAAACCGTTTAGATATGTACTCACTTAGAAAGCAAGGATCTGGCCTGTCTTGTCTACTGTAGCCAGCCTCTAGAAAGGCTTCAGGTTCATGGTAGGAACTCTGTAAGTGCTGTGGGCCAAATGACTGAGAAAACAGAAGAGCTCCAGCCCATGCTGAGTGAATTGGATTAGAACACACAGGTGTGGAGGCAGCATTCTGGATCAATCGTTTACCAGCAAACTTCAAACTCTCCCCGCCTTGGCCACTGCTTGTGAAGCAGATGACAGGAGTCTCACAGAACTCTGAGAGAAAAATACCACTCTTCCTCATAGGAAAACTCCAATCAATATGTGAGGGAGGCAAAAAAGAAGACACTTAGGAGAAAACTTGGGTCTGTAATTCTCCCCCTTGAAGGACTCTGACTGTAGGTAGCAGTGCCTCAGACATATTCTTTTACCCAGAACATTATTCTAGAATGACAGGAACGCGAGAACCTTTGAGGAGCCTCTGGCTCTGAGGGGAACCGATGCTCAGTGGGAGGAGGACGCCTGACGTCCTGGGGACCACGTTTACCAGCCGCTTGGTGATTTGCTCTCAGGACCACACGCTGCCAGGAAGAGTGGCAACAAAGCATTTTGGCGTCTGAGCCAAGAGAGGAGGTACTTGACTTTCCCTGGAGATCTCCATTTTTACCCTTTCCAGGTCAGATCACCTCTATTAGGATGATGCCGGGTCTATTTCTACTCCCGACTGGCATCGGGCTGTGTCTTCTTCAACTTAATTCAAAAGGTGGATTTGGAAGCCTGTGGGTATCCATTCGTGGTTTAAAAATCTACTAAAAGCCAAGCTTGATTTAGAAACACAAGGAAATTCTAAATAGAATCTCTGTGAAGCCTTTGCAGTTCAGCAGAAGCAGGTGTATGTGCAAGTGTTTCCTTCCTGCAAGGGGCACGCACCACTCTGCGTGTTCACCAAATACCGAAAGTGCTACCTCCGACCTGAGCTCATTCCCACCCAGACTCCTCTCAAACAAATCCACGTGGCAAGTCAGAACGTAAAGCCTGGTTTCAACTCAGAGCCTTTCTCCTCCGTTCCAAGACCAAATCTGGGTCACAGTTAAATTCGATGCCTTCAGAACTGGCCAATGAGACCTCAGATGTTCTCAGAAGTGGTTTGCCTCAGCTGTCTTAAAACATGAGAAGAGTCTCCTCTAAACGGGACTTAAGAAGGTTTGTTTTGAGGACGTTATTAGGAATTACAATAGTACGGGCGCCCGGGTGGCTCAGCCGGTTGAGCATCCCACTTCCGCTCAGGTCGCAATCTCACACTTCATGGGTTCGAGCCCCGAGTTGGGCTCTGTGCTAACAGCTCAGGGCCTGGAGCCTGCTTCGGATTCTGTGTTTCCCTCTTTCTCTGCCCCTCCCAGGCTCACGCTCTGTCTCTATCTCTCTCTCAAAAATAAGTAAACATTAATTTTTTTAAAAAAAATTACAATATAACATCATTAACTGCTACACAGTAACATTCCATTAAATTACTACATTCAACCACATTATACAAAATACAACTAATTTTAAAAGAACATTTGGAAAGTATTTAGTTTCATAGCTTCTAAACTGCTCTAAGAACCTTCCACTGGTGGAGACGCTGTTTATTATCTGTGCCTGCCCTGGTTCACAGTTCTAACAAATGTGTGCAGGGTAGACAAAAATCATTGTAACAGATTGGCATGAGTTATGGGTCAGATGGAGCTAAAAACACTTCTTACAGTCAAACCATAAATCAAAAAGTGACCATAGGCTACCGCAAGTATGTAAGAAAAATAATTCTACAGCCTATTATTTGAAAAAATTGGTAGAGGGGCACCTGGGTGGCTCAGTCGGCTGAGCCACCGACTTGGGCTCAGGTGGTTCATGAGTTCGAGCCCCGCATCAGGCTCTGCACTGACAGCTAGGAGCCTGGAACCTGCTTCGGATTCTGTGTCTCCCTCTCTCCCTGCCCCTTCTCCACTCATGCTCTGTCTCTGTCTCAGAAATAAATAAACATTAAAAAAATTATTTTTTTTTTTTAAAGAAAAAATTGGCAGAGAACTGGCGAGGGGTAAAGGACCTAGCTTGTGCTCACCATCTCCATCTAGTGGTGGATCCCTGCGTGAGGTTTAATGGACTCCATGAGGTCTGTTGGATATTCAGCTTGGTATTTGCCTTCTGACCACTTTGATTTAGAAAAATAATTTTGCATCATGAAGCTGACTCTTTAAATGTACTCCATAAAGGTGCAAATTCCTTGTATTAGTTTGCTGAATTTTCTTGAAAGAGTAATTATAAATTATAAAATGTTAATGGCATATTAATATTAAGGTACTTCCACTGATTAAAATCCAAGTTTCATTTCCTGCCACGTTAAAACATTAAAAATGTCATCCCGATCTCTTAAATATTTTTTCCAGATAAAATACAAGATTCACATGTTGATTCTTTTGTTTTAATGTTTTTCTTTTTTAAGTTTACTTATTTATTTTGAGAGAGAGAGAGAACGAGAGAAAGCAGGGGAGGGGCAGAGAGAGGAAGAGACAGAGTAGCCAAGAAGGCTCCGTTCCGCACTGTCAGTGCATGGAGCCTCATGCGGGGCTCAAACTCATGAATTGTGAGGTCGTGACCTGAGCTGAAATCAGGAGTTGGATGCTTAACCGACTGAGCTACCCAGGCGCTCCCATATGTTTATTCTTTTTTTTTTTAACGTTTATTTATTTTTGGGACAGAGAGAGACAGAGCATGAACGGGGGAGGGGCAGAGAGAGAGGGAGACACAGAATCGGAAACAGGCTCCAGGCTCTGAGCCATCAGCCCAGAGCCTGACGCGGGGCTCGAACTCGCGGGGCTCGAACTCGTGGACCTCGAGATCGTGACCTGGCTGAAGTCGGACGCTTAACCGACTGCGCCACCCAGGCGCCCCTCCCATATGTTTATTCTTAAAAAGTTAATTTTGATTCTTTTTCAGCCTAGTATTAGCCATCCTAGCCTCATTCTTTGGATCACTGATTATTGTGTCGTATAGACAAAGACGTGGCTTTTCTAATAATCGGGTTGAGTGCACAGTACCAAGTCTTAGGAAAGGATTTCTTCTGTACGTGTGTGTGTAGGTTTGCTAGGGCTGCTGTAACACACACACCAGGTGGTTCAAAGAGTAGAAAGTTATGATCACAATTCTTGTGGCCAAAAGTCCGAGGTCAAGGTGTCCACACGGTTGGTTCTTCTGCAGCTCCTCTACTTGGCTTGTAGATGGCTGTCTTCTCCCTGTGTCTTCACGTGGCCCTCCTTCTGTGTCCTAATCTTTTCTTATAAGGACACCAGTCATACTGGATTGGTGTCCCCCGCCCCCCCCCATGACCTTGTTTTACTTTAATTACCTCTTTAAAGTCCAAACTCCAAATACAGTCACATTATGAAGTACTTGGGGTTAAGACTTCAACATATGAATTTTAGGGGAACACAATTTAGCCCATAACTCTCGCTCTCTCTCTCTCTCTATATATATATATACACACACACATATATAAAGTACATTGTATATAGTGTGTATAAATAAAAATAGTTCATGAACTCTGATTAAACATGGTGGATCACACATGTGTTTATCCCTACTCCCTTCCAAAACTCCATCAAAACGATGGTAAATGAATAAAAAGATATAAATTCACAAGGAGAAAGAAGCCGGGAAGGAGACAACCATGGTTGAGACACAGAACCTGTTCTACAAGCCGGCTGGGAAGGAGCCGTGGTAACTGAGCTACCAGAAGCCAAGGGTCTTTCTGGTACCCCCAGAGCACATGGCAAAGGAAGCTGTCAGCTCCCTGTGGAGAAGCACAGCAGGAGTGAATAGGGAAGGGGAGGAAACTTGTGCCAAACCCTGGGCCATCAGTCGCTTTCCACGTATGTCCTCATTTAATCCTCAAAACAAGCCCGTTGCGTGGAGTTTCTGATGGCCACCTTGCAGAGAAGGAAGCAGAAGTTCCGGGGATTTGGGGGGAGGGTAAATGAGACCCTCTGTTTGGGGTAATTAGCCTAGGGCCTGGAGCCAGAGAAACGCCAGTGCTGGTCCCCGGCCCACCAGGTCCCAGAGCTGGTTCCTATTTGCTCAGGATGCATGGCGGCTGAGTGGTATTTGGACAGTTTCCCCCTCGTCCCACACTAGCCTGGTGAATTCCATCACACCGTTCCGAGGTGCCTGCGGGCTCGCACGAGACCTCTGAATCTATCAGCACCAAGGATGAGACACGCAGGATCAAGACTGAACATGTTTGCTGGTGGTAACTCACTGGACACCATACTCCTCTCTCTCCGTGTGGCCTCGGAGGCAGGGGGAGGGGTCGAATGACTCCTGAGGCCTCATCGGGTTTAAGGATGTCTGTATTTGTGGGAAGGCTTTCCCGAAATGTGGGTCTGAGGATGCTGGGGACTGGTCACCCAGGAGGGGCTGAAGAAGAGGGCAGCCCTACAGAGGCAGGACAGGGGGCCGGGCAGTCCCATATTCCATGGAGAAGCCGGGCCAAGACCGCTGAATGCTTGGGCTCCTCAGCCAAGGGGAAGTGGAGGGGAGGGTGGATTGGCCAGGGTTGGGGTGAAGGTCAGGCGGCAAGTCAGGGCGGGGAAGCGGGAGGGTGGATGGGAGGTGGGAGGTCTCCAGGGCTGGCTGCCTATCCTAACGGGGTGGGGAGGAGCCTTGGGAGGGCTGGGAGCTGGAGCGGGGTGTGGGAGGAGATGGGGGCCGAACCGGATTGGAGGGTGGGGGGCAGGAAGAGGCTGACAGGCTTGCCACAGTCGGCCAGAAGGGCAGCAGAGGCCCTGAAGCAGAGAGGAGGTGAGGAGGGGAGAGGGCCCCAGAGGCAGCTAGGTGAAAGGAGGGGCCACAGGGAGCAGCTCCAAGGGTGAGATCCGTCAACCCAACTGTCCATCTGTCCGTCCATGAGCCTTTGCTATAAGGCAACACCCTGGTATCTTTCACCGAGGGGGCTTCTGTTTCCACATCTGTAACCTTCTGGTTCTAAGACCGCCAGTACACCGGAGTTCTGGGGGTGGGTCCATGCCTCAGGCAACCCCAGTCATGGGCTGGGGTGGGCTGGGGTGGGCTGGGGGACGGGATCAGAAGGGCTGGGAAAGGGGTGGTGGGGGAAGACCCCAGAAAAGAAGTTAAAGGAGACTTCTGCCTAAAGAAGAAAGCCATGGTAGGGTGGAGCTGAGACCCCGGTTTGGTTTCGGGGATCAGGGCTACGTAGGGCCAATGGCCGCAGGCAGCCCCAGCACAGGGAGGGTTAAGCATCCTCCGGGTTCCCACCCTGCTCTGGGCCCCTCCCTTGTGTTTACGTCCTCCCAAAAATATTCTGCCTCCAGCTGGCCTCCTTCAGTGTCCTGCCCCTCCCCCTTGAGTTAGCCTTGGGGGCCCGAGGGGGTGCCAGGGCCAGGGCTCCCAGGACTATGAGGGAGCCAGCAGGCTCGGGCGTGCTGGGGCAGAAGCGGACCTGGAGAGGCTGAGGTGGGGGAAGCAGAGAGGAGCTCTGGGGCAGCAGGCAGGAAAGGGGACTGGAGACACACGGGGAGAGAAAAAATGCTTTAGGAAACAGTGAGGCAGAACCGTGGTAGTGGGAGACAGGAGGGCTTCCCAGGCTCTTGGCCTGAGGACAAAAGCCAGCTCAGCATCTAGCCGGACAAGGCCAACTGTGGGCTGAGCTGGATCCAGGGCAAAGTGGGGGGTGGGGTGGAGAGGGGAGCAAGGACGAGGGGAATACCAGGGGAGTCTGGACAAGAGGGCCACTTCCTGCCCCTCCACCTCTGCCTCCCCCACCAGCTGCAGGGCCCGGGCTGGTGGCTCCTCTGGCTGAACACACTCTCTGCAAGGCCAGGGTGACAGAGGTGAAGCCATGTGGCAGCTGCTGATCCCCGTGGCCCTGTGGCTGGGCATGGTGGGCCTGGGCAGAGCGGAGCTCACGGCGGCCCAGCAGCGGGGCCTGCAGGTGGCCCTGGAAGAATTCCACAAGCACCCGCCTGTTCAGTGGGCCTTCAAGGAGATTGGCGTGGACAGTGCCACAGACACGGTTAGCGGCACTGCCTGGGGAGGGGAGGGGAGGGGGCAGGAAGCAGGTGCAGAAGTGCTTGGGCTTGAGCACCCAGTTCTCCAGAGGCACCGGCATCCCAGCCGCCTTCTCAGATGTGCTGTTTCACGCAGGGGAGGAGGGGCAGATCACATCTAGGGACTGCTGGGCCACTCAGCCGGCTGCTGGCCTTTGTCTGTCGGCAGTTCTTCCCTGCAGGGACCTTTGTGAGGCTGGAATTTAAGCTCCAGCAGACGAGCTGCCGGAAGAAAGACTGGAAAAAAGCTGAGTGCAAAGTCAAGCCCAATGGGGTGAGTGAAGGCCTGTGTGTGTGTGTGTGAGAGAGAGAGAGAGAGAGAGAGAGAGAGAGAGAGAGAGAGAGAGAGAGATGGGGGCATTCACTCAGTGCGAGCATATGTCATCGGGGTCCAGCAAAAAGCCCTGAGGTTGGGGCAGCCTCCCTAGAGGCCGACCTGGCTGTGTGGGCCCCGGGCCATGGCACTGTGGGCGGCCAGGGCCGGGACAGGCAGGAGCAGAGAGGACAGATGTTCTTCAGGGAGAGTCCTCCTCCTGTCCGAGCTCCTCTCTCCGGCTTCCAGTCACTGGTGGAAGAGGCCCACGGAATGGGGTTTGCCGGGTCCCCATCCCAGGCCCGGTGAACTCCCCACTTTCGTGAGTCTTCAAGTAGACACAGCCCAGCCTGGACTGATTCGTAACAGGGCTTGACTGTATTCTGTCACTTGGGGGGCACAGCCCTTGCCACGGGGGAGTCCCCAGGCGGGGAGTGCCATGATCTGGGAGATCCAGTGCTAGTTCTGGCCCTCCCAATCACCAGCCTGTGACTGTCAGCTCCTTGAAGGTCTCAGTTCCCTCCGTCTGTTAAGGGAGGGACTGGATTCTACCAGTGACTTTTTCCAGACTTTTATGTCATGACCCTTGTATTCAAATCAAATCCCAGAAGAAAATACAAATTAATATATCAGTAGAGTGGCTCTGGTCAAAGTCCGGTGGGGAGAGTCCATCTGGGGAAGGAGTCCTGCCTGCACACACACCATTAGCTTGAGAGCTGCAGGATGGGCCCGACTTGTGAGATCTCCCCGTCCTGGGGTGGGCCTGGCCCGCAGGACCCCTCGCCTCTCCGCCCTACAGCCTGCTGGGAGCACCCATCCCCACGGCACGCAGCCCCCAGTTTCCACCCCGCCGGGGCCACAGGACTGCCCTGACCTCTCTCCTCCCCCGGCCCCATGCTCCCCTCCCCAGAGGAAGCGGAAATGCCTGGCCTGCATCAAGCTGAACTCTGCAGACAAAGTCCTAGGCCGGATGGTCCACTGCCCCATACTCACGCAGGTCCAACGGGTAAGAGTGGGCAGAGGAGGAGGTGGAGAGGAGCGGGGAGGAGGATGGCAAGGGGGGGAAGGTGAGGAAGGGGTGAGGAGGTTGTGAAGGAGGGTGGGGAGGGGCTCTGGGCCTGGCCCCGCTATTCCCTAAGGGATGTGGAGGCGGGCGCCACCCTCCCCGGGGCGCCGCTGCGGGGACAGCAGGGACAGCCATGGGCCTGAGCCGCTGCTGGCGCTGGCAGGAGCCTGAGGAACAGCACGAGGAGCAGTGCAGCAGGGTGGAGCGTGCAGGAGAGGACCCCCACAGCTACTACTTCCCGGGACAATTTGCCTTCTTCAAGGCCCTGCCCCCCAGCTGAGGCCTGCTGGTAGGTGGCCAGGACAAGGGGGACTGGGCGGAGCCGGGACAGCTGGGCCAGGGTGGGGCCCAGGGAGGCAGCGGGGATGGGGGGGGGAAGGGGTAAGGATTCAGAGCCTGGGAAAAAAGCTTGGACCGACCCAAACAGCCTCCCTCACACCCAAATCTTAGCTTCTCTTTCCTTTCCTCTAGAATTTTGTCCCGCTTCCCGGACAGCAGGAGGTAACCAGTGAAAGACCCACCTCCCATCCCCGCGCCCAGGGAGGACGATCCCATTATCCCCGAGCTAATAAAACCGCTCTCCCAGATTCGTGCTCTCCTCCTCTTGTATGGCCTCCTTCTCGGCTCAACTGTGGGAGCGAGGTCTTACAGGAGGGACAGGAGACTTCCCGTCTGTGCTGGGGAAAACGAAACTCATGCATGAATGACAGGCAGCGATGCTTCCGCCAACAGAAAGATTTAATAGGGATCAGTGAGGGTGAGGATGGGCAGCGAAGGCTCCAGGGTCCCACGGGACAGGGGGGACCACAGCAGAGGGTCGTCTGAACAGGCAGCTTTGCAGGGTGGAGGACGCCAGCTTCGGTGCTCTGCCGCGTCCTCTCCCCAGGACTGGCCGGGAGAGCAGACGAGCGCGCCCTGCCTTTCTTACCTTTAACCTTAGGAAAAAGCGCCTTTCTTCCCTTAAGTCTCAGACCCGCGCAGCCACGGTGGCAGCGGCCGAGGACGCGGCTCAGCACACAGCCTCCTCCCCAGCTGCACAGCGCAGGTGGCAGACAGCCTCACGCCACCAGCCGCTCGAGGACGGTCCTCACCCATGCTAGAGGCCGCGGAGGTGGTGTGTCCTTGAAGTGCGTGGAGGGACAGTATGGGATCTTCCTTGAGGTGGGGGTAGGAGGGAGGGGCTGCTCTTAGGAACACAGGTAAACAAAGAGCCCAACTTGCGGCCCGGTGGCCAGCGTGATTAAAGCGCACAGACGCGTACCAAGGCAGGAGAGGAGACATGGGCAGCCGGGCCACAGCGTGCCAACCCTAGGGTCCCGTGCCCAGCTGTCACGGGCCAGGGGCATATTCAAAACACAAAGGACGAGGCGGTGGCCGCAGGGCCGAGCGCTTGCTCAGCCCGGGCCAGGCTGTCGCTGGCCTGGCGGTCCAGCTCGTGGCACTCCTGCAGCGTGTCCCGGAACTGCCGGCACGCCTCCTCCAGGATGGAGCTGCTCCGGGGGGGCCACGACTCCCAGTACCCTGGCTCTACCCAGGGCTGCGCCTCAGCAGCTCTCGGGCCCGGGCTGGAGCCGGGGCGCAAGGAACTGTCCAGGTCCCGGCACAGCTGGTAGAACTCACTGCCACGCCCGGTCACGCGCTCGCCATCGATGACCTTCAGGCCGGGCAGCAGCTCTCGGACCAGCGTGGAGTAAGAGGGGCTGGCGCACAGCGGGTTGCCGAGTCGGGCCAAGGGGTCCCGGAGCCGCAGGCACTCGAGGCCCCGCAGGCCGGCCAGACACTGCAGCTGCCCAGGGGTGGCCAGCAGGTTGCCCGCGGCATTGAGACTCTGCAGGTTCTCGCAGGCGGCCAGCGGCTCCAGCCCCGTCAGCCGGTTGTCGGAGACATTGAGCACCACCAGCCGGCGCAAGGAGGCCAGCGGGCCCAGCTGGGTGAGCGCGTTGCCGGACAGGTCCAGCCACTCGAGAGCCAGGCACTCCCCCAGGCAGCCCAGGTCCACCAGCCCCAGACCCCGAAGCTTCAGCAGCAGGATGGACTCCAGGGCGAACTCACCCGAGCGCGACTTGAGCAGCTGCGGTGTGACGCGCGCCCCGTCCGCCTCTCCTGGCTTCTCAGCCTGGGGCTCCATCAGATGCGGTCCGTCCAGGCGGCCCAGGCCCTGGTCCTGTCACAGGGACGTGGGTGCCGGGAGGGGTCAGGTGACCGCACGCCCAGAAAAAGGCACCCTCGAGTCCGCCTGGGCCAGGGCCAGAGGCCTGTTTCCAGCACCGCTGCTCAAGGGCCGGAGGCTCCTGAGGAGAGACAAGCAAACAGTGAGCAGGCCTCTCCTGAGCGTCCTGAGTCCGCAGCCGTCGACGGCACCAAGTACCGCCCAGCCTCTGCCACTGAGGCAGAAAGCGAGCTGGCCCAGCAAGACCTGAGGCCACAGAGCCCCTCTGAGGGAGGCGGGCCAGGCGCAGGCCCCCACCTAAGCAGGGGGCCCTGACGAGGCTCGAGCAGTTACGGCCATAGCGGACGGAATTCAGATTCTTCCCCTTTTCCGTATCTGCACCGGGAGGCAAATTTTCCTTTTTTGGCAACCGCTCTTTATGATCTATCTTTATGAATTCTGAGGTGTTTCTTTTTAACTATTTTAGCTTTTGAATAGATTATAGGTCACCACCACCAACAATCTGTTTTGTTTCCTTCCATATGCAGACGCAAGACAGCACGATAGGCCTTGCTTCGTTTTCTCAAAAATGTTCTTGACTCAATGTTTTATTTTTATTTTATTTTTAATTTTTTTAACGTTTATTCATTTTTTGAGAAAGAATCCAAGTGGAGGAGGGGCAGAGAGTCGGGGACAGAAGATCCAAAGCGGGCTCTGGCCTGACAGGCTGACAGCAGTGAGCCCGATGTGGGGCTGGAACTCACGAACCGCGAGGTCATGACCTGAGCCCAAGTCGGATGCAACCGGCCGAGCCACCCAGGCACTCCCCCACCCTTTTAAAAATATTTTTAACTGACCCAATGTTTTTTTTAAAACATTAGCAATGCATTCAGAATGGTCTCCAGATTGCATAGGCCAACGTGTAACCTCTGGTTGCAGCTGTGGGGCCTGAAGGCTCAGCTCTCAGTCCGATGAGGAGCCTGAGGTCAAGGGAAGGAAGGGACGGTGACGGCCCTGGGAGCAGGTGCAGCACTGCCGGTCCTGATGCCATTGCTCTCCACCCTAGCCCGCCAAACTAGCTCTTTACTCCGGCATCAACGGAAGGGCATCAATCCCTATGTGCCAGACAGAATGGTCCTACCTGCAAACATGACGTCACTTCCTAAGAATGCAAGTGGGGGAAGGCCAGGCAAAGAAGCCATCCTGGACGGAAGGACCGGGGTAGCACATGGGTTCCGGGAAGGCAGGGGAAGGAGGGCCTTTCCAGTTACCAATGGCCGTGGGCCAGCATGAGCCTAGGCGCCAGTGCAAGACCACGTGCAGGAGGGAGGAGGCCTGGGCGGGGGGACATCGGCAATGCCGGCCACAGAGGGGTCAAGGTTTGAGCAGAGAGAAAACAAGAAGGGACCTCTGCTCCAAGTGGCAGCTTCCCAACCCTGCAGACTCTAGCCGGGCCTGGGCCAGGCAGGGTGATGCCTGCAAGGAACCATGGGACCATTCACTCCTGTTTATAAAACCTGGGTTCCAGGGTGTTGACCAGTCCCAAGTCTGTGTTTACACAATCAATGCAGTTTTTTAGTTCCCTCTCCAAGGAAACCGGGCCCAGAATTCCTCCCACACCCCCACCAGGGAGCTGGGGAGGCTGCTAACAGATCTGATCCGCCTCCCCCACGGCTTTACCTAGCTCCTTCCAGTCCGCAACACCCCTTCATTTCCACTTCATTTCTTTCCAAAAGCGATTCCAGGCATCCACTAAGAGGTCTGGTTCACTGTATTCAAAAGGGGTCTGCTGGGGCTTGTAAGTGAGACGCGTTCAACTTTGCACCCACTTAAAACTGTCACCCAGGGGCGCCTGGGTGGCGCAGTTGGTTAAGCATCCGACTTCAGCCAGGTCACGATCTTGCGGTCCATGAGTTTGAGCCCCGCGTCAGGCTCTGGGCTGATAGCTCAGAGCCTGGAGCCTGTTTCCGATTCTGTGTCTCCCTCTCTCTCTGCCCCTCCCCCATTCATGCTCTGTCTCTCTCTGTCCCAAAAATAAATAAAAAACGTTGAAAAAAAAAATTAAAAAAAAAAAAAACTGTCACCCATGGGGGTGAGGGGTGCGAGAGGGTCACCAGACACTAGAACCTGCCATAAAAGCACTGGAGAGACAGGGCTTCACGGAAGGCAGCGAGTACTGAAGCGTGTAGAACAGCTTCCAAGGGTCTAGCCACGTCACTGGATGCAGGGGCTCCCTTCCCCGACATGTGGGGCACATGGGACAGCCTGAGGGAGGGGACAAGAAGACATCCAGCTGGAGGTGACCATGTGCATCGGGCCTAGGAGGCAGTCGAAGCTCTAGGCTAAAGGGACTCAAGCGTCATCCGCAGAGGTGCCCAGGGAGAATGTGTGGCTCACGGGCCAGGCTTCTGGAGGACACAGACCTCTTTAAGTATCTGCAGGCCTCTGTCCGGGATTACGCACAGCTTCCCAACCACACGCTCTCTTGGGGGTGAATGTGGTCAGGAGCCCCTGGCGCACAGAGAAAGGGAGCAGTCACGGGCCGACGTCGACAGAACACCAACATTTATGAGGCTGAGTGGAGGGCACTGACGAGCAGCCAGAGGGAGACGTGCAAGGACCCAGCGACGGACACTGTTCCAACGCCCACCAGACTCAGAGATGAGGCCCCCGGGCAGGGGCAAGCCCACAGACTGACCACGACAGTTAGGGAGCCATGCCCTGGAGAACTGGCTCGATGACCGTCTAGACGGAGATGGCTGCTGTGGAGGGAAAGGACGGGAGGACCGGGTAGGGGCGGTGGTGGGAGGAAGGGAGGAACTGTACGTGCTCCCCACGTTACAGCTGGGAAGAACGCTTTTTGCAGGAGAGGAAACAGGAGCAAAGAGCACATTAACTGGAAATCGGGACTTCTGTGCCCCCAAGTCCTGCCTGGGAGGAGACATGTGGCCCTCCAGCTCACCGCCCCACGCCCCCGCCGGTGATAGTACTGCATGGTCACCAAGGTGAATCCCTGACTCTCCAGTGCACAGACCTCTGCTCTGCCCCCGGTCCCATGCTCCCTGAAATCCGCACGCCTCAAGCAGGCAGGTCTGGGCCCGACCGACCGAGCGCCCTCCCACCCGCTGTGCAAACCCAGCTGACACACAGGTGGCAGCTTGGAGCGGGTGGGCCCTGCTGAGGGAATTGGCTCATCCACGCCAACCCCCTGCAACGCTCACCCCTGAACATCCAGAATCCGAGTCCTCCTATCCTGGTCCAACATGTGTCTGCGGACAGGATTTGGTCACACGGATGGGACCATGACTAAGGCACAGAGGACACTCGTCTCTCCTGCAGGAGGCCACCTTCCCTCGTTCCGAATCACCACTGCTGAGTCTCAGTTTACCTACCTGGCAAGTGGGCTGGCAAACGGTGCCCAGGAGCCAGCCAAGGCAGGACACAGCTACAGCCAAGGGGGAAACGGTTAACACAGCGCACAAGTGGACAGTCCCGTGGCTGCTCCAGTGAGCCCGGAGACCCTTCCTCCGGCCCATCGCCTCCCATCCCCAGTGGAGTTCAGGGTTCTTTACCACAGCACGACTGCCATCCGAGACCGGGTGAGTCTCTGTCGTGGCGGTGATCCTGCGCATGGCAGGTGTTCAGCGGGGTCCCTGTGCCACCCACAGAGGTGTGTGGCACAACTTACAGTCACTTTTGGACAGAGTTCACCTTTTCTATGCACAAACCGCTAGAGACAAATTAAGCAATATATGAATGGGAAATGACATCACCCTGGGGAAGAAAAAAAGGGCAATGTGTCAAGAATCGAGAACCTGTCCCTATTCCCTCCAAACAGGTCGGGGGAGGACTCTGGCCACCTCTGTCTAATGCCCTAGAGTGCAGCATCCTGCCCTCCCCTCTGATGCCGGACACACTTCCCACAGGCAGACTTTCAGGGCGTCAGACGAGGTCGGCCTCGCTGTTCTGCTCCCCGTCGGCCAGGTCTCCACTGGGGAAGATGAAGGCAGGGGCAGGGTAGTCGGGGAAATTCTCCAGGTTGCTCTTCAAGAAGAGGAGATGTTCAATGGTCCCCACTGGGAGAGGGGCGCTATGCTCTGCAAGGGCAGGGCTGTCCAGGGAGGCACAGACGCTTCCAGAGAAGGCCCCCGTCGGAGGACAGGACAGGTAGACAGTGGCCAGTCTCGCCAGAGCTGGCCAGACCTCCTGCCTCTTCTCCCAGTAAACCAGCGGGTCCTCCTGGGCGCCAACTGTCTCATTCTCACGCAGGTACTTCTTGACGATGACACTGGCCAAGTGGCTCTCGGTGGAGAGCGACGCTCCGCTTCTCTTGGACGCCAGCAGCCCCACGCTTTCCAGCTGCTCCAGCAAGCTCTTCTCCCTCTGGTCCAGCAGCAGAGACCCCGAGCCGCCGCCCCCCTGCACAGGCACCTTCTGGCCCTTGCCCTCGGCCCCGAGGCTCCTGGTGACTCGGCTGCTCGGGGTAGGGCCCGCACGCCTCGCCTTGGGGCTGTGCAGGGAGGGTGAGGGAGGCAAGGAGTAGTCAGACACCATGATCTCCTTCACCTTGTACACGAGAACCTGCTTCCAGTGGTCAATGTCGGCCCCCGCGGGCAGGATGGACTCGATCTTCCCCTTGAAGCGGGGGTCCAGGAGGGTCGCCAGCACAAACTCCTTGCGGTGGAAGAGCTCGTTGAGCTGGCCGTCTGTGGAGAGCTGCAGGGCCAAGCCCTTGGCCAGCCGGACGGCTGCCCCCACCTCCCCACCGCCCTGCTCCTCGAAGTGCCGGTTAACCTGCTCCAGGAAGATATGCAGGTAGCGTAGCTGGGGCAGCACCTGGCTTAAAGAAGCCCGCGCGGCGCTCGCCTCCCGGACCGCCACCCAGAAGGGCTGCAGGAGCGTGACCAGACTGTCCGTCAGGCTCCAAAACGTAGTCGACAGGGCCGTCCCAGCCTTGCCCAGCTGGTGTCGCCTCTCGTACTCTTGCAAGGGCCGCTGCTGCCTCACCAGCCACTCCAGCAAGCAGTAGGCAGACACCCAGTGGTCCGAGAGCTCCCAGAAGGGCTGCTGGGCCGGGAGGCCACGCTGCTGCTGCAGCTGGCCAAGGAGCCGCCGGGCCTCCGCGGAGCCCTGGAAATGGCTGCAGATGGCCCGCACCGTACCCAGGATGAGCTGGACGCTCTGATGGTGACGCAGGAAGTTCCTCACCAGGGAGTCAAGACAGTGGGCAAAGCAGGGGAGGTGGGTGTAGCCCTCTGTCCTCACTGCCTGCTCCAGGCCGAGGCAGCCGCCCGACACCAGGAAGCCTGGCTGCAGGGAGCTGCGGCTGAGCCACAGGCCCACCTGCTCCCGCAGCTCCCCCTGCCTCTCCTCCGGAGAGCTCCCCTGGGGCAGGCCCCGAACCCACAGCACGGCCTGCTTTCTCAGGCTCCCCGACGCCACCCGCCGACTGCCCGGCTGTACGGCTCCCCAGTGGGCGGTGATGGCCACGTAGTCCACAACCGTGTCCTGGGCAGCGGTGGACACGGTGAGGTGGACACAGCTGCCCTTGGCCCACTGCATCTCCCGACACACCTGCTCCTCGATCGCCTCACGGAGCAGAGGCAAGGCTCTCCCGCAGAAGAAGGCAGGAGGCGGCACGTGGTAGCAAGGGTCGACCTGGGCCATAAACCTTCTGAAAGGCAGCGATGACACAAAGGACAGCGGCAAAGCCAGGCTGCAGAGCAACTCCGCGATGCTGCGGGTCCAGGCCTGTGCTCGGGGCTGGCCGGGGGCATGGGTGCCACCCCGGTCCACCCCGACTGCCGGCGGGGAGGCGGCAGGGTCATCTCTACAGGAAGGAGGCAAGAGAGGCGGAGCCAGTGACAGCTGCTCAGGCCTGCCCGCCGCCAGCTGCCTGCCACCGTCCACCAGAGGGGAGGCATCCGTGCAGCGTCCTGGTGACGGCAGCCCCTCAGGGGCAAGGCCAGCAGGACTTGCGGGCAGGCCCTTGTGCTTTCTCTCCTCGGCCCCGCCCTTCTTCTCCGCCGGGCTGGCGGCGGCTGGCCTTCTGTCTCTCTCTAGTCCGTGCTTACTCACCAAGTGACGGACCAGGCCTGAGGTTTGGAAATGCCCCTTAAATTTGCCCAGTCTGATGCTGGCATGACACAGAGTGCAGGTGACGTGGCAGACGTCCTTGCAGTCAATGGTAAAGAACCGTCCGATGTCTGACACGACCTTGTGACCCGCGGTGTCCGCAGGGCCGGGGGAATGCCCGGGAAAAGCCCAGCCCTTGGTCTCCGCTTTTAGAGTTCTGACCAGCTTCTTCAGGCAGGGTGGCTTGTCCCCGACAGCCGCAAGCAAGTGCCTCTTCTTCCATTTCTTGAGGCGTCGCAGCTCTCTGGCCAGATGGCCGATGAGGAGGTCAGCTCGTCTTGCCTTCTCACTCTCACCAGGCTGGCCCACCTCTGGCCTGTCCGCCCCGGCTGCCTGGTGTAGCGCTGGGGGAGAGGGGGACTGGCCAGAGCTGAGCGCTGGGGCCCTCGACTTCTTTCCCGTCGGCTCCCCCTCCTCCCTCTGCCCTCGTGCCTTCTGTTTGGACACCTTCTTCTCGGGCTGCCCAGGGGGCTCCTGCCCAAGCACAGACTTGAGGCTGTAGAGGCCAGAGTCGCCCTTTGGCTTCCTCCGCCCAGGGCTGGCCTGGCACTTTTCACGGGAGGCAGCTGGGTGCAGACCGGGCCTCCCCGGGGAGCAGGCTTCGCTCGTCTCACTGTGGACAAGTAGGCCCGGGGTGCCTTCCTCCTGCTCCTCCAGGAAAACTCCGTCAGGTGAAGGGACCGACGAGGAACTGGGGAGGGGGTGAGGTCTCTTCCTCCGTAGGGGCAGATCCGTCTCACTCCCCTTCGGGGAGGCAGACAGTCCGATCTTGCTGTGGCCACTGACAGCCCTCTCTCCTATGTCTACAAACTCAAGTTTGACCTCGGTCTCCGGCAGGCGCCCCCCCGCACCCCAGCCGAGTCCGTGAGAGGTATTGGTAGCTCTGGTTTTAAACTTGGAGCTAGGAGAAGCCAAGGAAGCAGCTGGGCTCCTGGGTCTGGTCACAGAGGAGGCAGCACACACAGATGGCCCCTGCCCCACTGATCCTGAAGGTGTATGTCTCTTGGGGGGCTTCCCGATTTTTTCCACTTCCAACATGCTTGGGAACTTGGGGAAATGAGATGGGCCCAGGCTGCAAAGCAAGATGAAAAGAACGGCTCTCAGCTCCCCTACTCAACCGTGGGGATTCTGCGGGGAAGGCCAGAGGGGAGAAAAACAAGCAGAGGACAGAGGCGTAGGGAGAGCCTAGGAAATCAGCCCCGGGACAAAACTCTCAAGACCGCAACCTCCTTGGTGAAGGCTGACATTCACTCCTCCAGACTGAATGGAACAGCCCTCAACCAGAATCCCCAGGGCCCTCTGTACGTTAGCAGTTTCTACATCCATCTTTGCCAAACTAACTGAGGTTCTCTTTTTCCTTTCGATGTTTATTGAGAACCCAGCAGGCACTTGGCGATTCTGCCTTGTTGTGGATAACGGAGAAGATCGGCAAGGTCCCTGCATGCACGTGGCCTCCAGCTTGGCTGGAGAGACAGAAGTAAGAGACTGACCCGCACAACAGGGAGGTGCAGGAACAGAGGGCCGCCACTTGCAGCTGTGAGTCCCCAAGGAGGGGACCGACCTGGCCAAGAAGTCAGGCAGGTCTCCCTGGCGGAGGTGCAGGCGCCAGGTGCCGTCAGCTCAGGCCAGGAGGCATGGAGCCCATGTCTCTGCATCCCAGGCACCCAGGCTGTGCCCGTTACCTGGCAGGGCATCAGAAACAGGTCATGATGCTGGGTACTGGGCGGTGAGGCCGCCAGAGGCCTTGCTTAGATCTTCTGAAATTCCTTCTCTAGAAATCAGCCAGCCTGCATCAGGAACACAGGACAGCAGCACAGAACAGTGTAGCCCCTGTCAGTGACGCGTGCCCCCCAGTGTCCTGTCACTCCCCTCTCTCTGTCCTAGAGAGACTCTATGCTCTGGATCTGGCCCCCACTGCTCATCAACACCCTTCTTGCCAAGGCCACCAGCGTCCCCCTCGGCACCGCCTCCAATGGACCTCTTTGCAACCCGTGGGGGCCGGCCCACGTCCTCTGTCTGGAACGCCACCTTTCCGTGGCCCTGGGATACCACACTTCCACCTGCACCTCCCCTGCAATCTCAGTTCTGGTCCCTCTTCCTCCGCCTGTTTCTTCCTGCTGTTTCCCAGGCTTCGCACCCAGATCTCGATTCTCAGTTCACATACCCTCCCCAACTGGGGTTGCGTTTACACACTGACACGGCGAGCCTCTCTCCGGCTCAGATGGCTCTCTCCAGCTCCCGCTCACCTGTCTTCCTATAGTCACCTCACTCGTAAACGGGACAGTGTCTACCCAGATGCTCAAGCCCAGGCACGACCTTTACCTCCCTTCTCCTCATTCGCTCTCCTAGAGATCGGGTCACAGTCAGATCCAGGCACACCAGAAAAGAGGCACAGAGAAGTCAGAAGAGAAGTACGTGGAAAGGGAAGGAAAGAAAGAAAAAGCCCAGCGCGAGAATGCATCTCTCTAGACAAAGGACAGACTCGCAGAAGGTGACCTAACAGCTCACCACACACATCAGAAAGCAAGTGAAGTTCAAGTCTCATCACGCCAAAATGAGATACGGATTAGACAGGAAGATTTAAAACCAGTACGTTCTGACACTGAGTGATGTTAAACATTAAAAAGAATCACCAGGCAGGCTCCACACTGGGAGTGGAGCTTGCTTAAGATTCTCTCTCTCTCCCTTTGCCCCCTTCCCCCCCACCAGTGCCCACCCTCTCCCCCACCCCTCTCGTGCACATGTATGTGGGGGGCGGGGGGGGGGAGGGGGAAACAGAGAAAAAGAAAAACAGAATCACCAGGGAGAGCAGGACTGCCTTTGTAGGTGACAAGCCCACTAAGGCGGCTCCGGGAAGATTCTGACCATATACGAGGGTGAGCGACGTGATGCTGAGCCCCTCCCAGCGGGGAAAACCTCAGAAGGATGAGAGGCATCACCCCAGGCCCACTGCCCAAGAACCCAGCTGCTGCCACACCGAATATGTGACCCCCCCCACGGAGAGGCACCGTGGACAGGCTGGACGAAGGTGCCGCGAACTGTAAGACACCATCCCGGGGCCCAGGAGAAGTGCTCTGGGACATCAGAACCGGACTGGGCTTACCTCAGCTCTTATTTCATGGCTGTAGAATTGGAAATCCAGAGTGGGGGCGTGATGGCAGAGCGGACGACCAGAGCCGGCAGCAGGCCTCCAGAAGCGGCCTATAGGCTTTACCACCACTGACAGCTCAGAGCGAGCAACTGAAACCTGGCCCGAGTCAGACCTGCGCTCACCAGTGATGGCCGAGAAAAGGAAAAAACCGGTGTGTTAGGACTGTGCCTGGCTCACACCAGTCCCGTTCTGTTCTCCAATGTGCCTTGTCCCGTCAGTACATCTTTTTTGGTCGATCCATTGGACCACTTAACAAGAATTCATCGGATACCTGCCGTAAGCCAGCCCCGTGCCCTGAAGACACAAATACAGGAGAGGAAGCACCCGGCTGGCACCCGAGGCTTAGGACAAGAAGACAACCTGGAAATGGGCTCATGGCACCAGACCACGGCAAGCGGTGTCCGCGCTGTGAAGGCCGGGCCTTGGCCTGACCTATAGATAAACGGATTCTGTGACACTGGACTTTGGACTCCATCCTGCGAGGGGTCACTTACCTTCAGCTACTGCTTCAGGATCCTTAACTCCTGATGGACTCCCTGAGTATAGCTGGGACCTTGCGCAGGTGCAGTCGCCGATGTAACACACTGCCTTCTCTTAAGCCACCAAAGCACACAAGGACGACGACGAGGCTGACACTGGGAGGACCAACTCGAATCGAAATGAATCTAAGATGCAAAATTTGAAAGGAAAACCATTCAAAAACTCCAGTACTTTGGTTATCGGTGAGAAGTTACTTGTGACATCTCTCCTGAGAGATGATAAACGCACATTAGAGGACAGCTACAACGCAGAGGCCCTTGGGCTACCCACTGAGCAGCATCACGAGCACCGCAGCGAGGCCATGTGAGGCAGGCACGGCACACGGGGGCCGAGGGCCGGGCAGGTAGTGGCAGAGGGACTGGGGCTGCGGGGACAGTTTGGACAGCTCTTTCGGAGGCACATGTGGAGGAGAACTGGGGGACAGAGGGGGACTCCCTAGTGATCCCATTGACTAATGCAGGTCACTTTTGGATATACTGATTCGCGGTTGTTCTGCAGCAAATCTTTAGAAATACATGTGACATTTGGGGCGCCTGGGTGGCTCAGTCGGTTAAGCGTCCGACTTCAGCCAGGTCACGATCTCGCGGTCCGTGAGTTCGAGCCCCGCGTTGGGCTCTGTGCTGACAGCTCAGAGCCTGGAGCCTGTTTTGGATTCTGTGTCTCCCTCTCTCTCTGCCCCTCCCCCGTTCATGCTCTGTCTCTCTCTGTCTCAAAAATAAATAAACGTTAGAAAAATTTAAAAAAAAAAAAAAAAAAAAAAAAAAGAAATACATGTGACAGATACGAGGTAAGGTCTGAGCTAAAGGTACAGATCCGTGTGAAAGCCTCCACAGAAACTAAGGAAAGGGCCGGAGGGAGAAGAGAGTGGCGGGCGGCTGTCCAGGCAACGCGGACACTGTAGAGAGGCCAGAAGGGGAGGGGACTTCCAAAATGACTGACAGGCAAAGACAGACACAGAAGAAACTAAAGCCAAGTTAGGAAAGCCAAGAGAAGACTCTCCAGGTAGGCCAGGCAGAGTCAAGGTCACTGCAGAGGACGAAGACGGAGACATGGCTGTGCAGTGAGAACTGGGGGACACAGGTGCCTGCCATGTCAGAGGTGGGGTGGGGAAAGAAGGGCCACGCTTTGGAGATAAAAGGCTTGACTTCATCTCCAAACAGAGAAAGGGCACAGTGGGAAGAGAGAAAAGAATATACATATACAGGAAAGAAGTGATGGCAGGAACTTTCTTTGGGAAAGGGATGCAGGACACAGGCGGTGAGCGGGTTTATCTTTGGAGACGAGAAAGAATCTATTTTCTCTGAGAGCAAAGAAAGACGGATGGCTGCGGTGCCAGGCAAGCCCCTGAGTGCAGGTGGGGGAAGGAACTGAGGCAGTTTATGGCAAGGAGCCTACAGATTCCCAAGGGGAAGCCATAGGTCTCCAGAGGCAGCAACCTGCTGGCTGAGACTGAGATGGCAGGTGTCTCTTGCATGTCTCCTACATCTGTGCAGCCTGCATGGATCAGGGGGCTCTCTTCTAACTGCACTCAGCAGCCCTTTCCCCATGTGCATGCCCAGAAGGCAAGGAACCACTTCCCTATTTCTCTGTGTCTGCCTCACTCCAGAGCCTCGTGCAGAGCTCAGCCTGCCCAGGGTATCCCATAACTATGCCACACCTTTCTCTTTGTTTTTACTGCCCAATCCCACCGACCAGCCCCCTCCTGTCTTAGCTCCTGCGCTGTCTATCCATCCCAGACCCCAGGACATTTCAAGGCACTTGCTGGGCCCTCAAGTCCTGGGTTCCTCATCCCCCACCCTCCACCCACTCACTTGCGGGGAGACAGAAAGGTGGGGAGAAAAAGAATGGGAGGAAGGAAAAGAGTAGAGCAAGTACTATACATTTTGGAGTTTGACCACGCGCGAAAATTTGGCTTCCAGCAAACCCTAAGCGAGACGTTTTAAAGAATAATCGCGTGTCGTTAGATTTCACATTATGCCAAAGTGACAAAAGATGAGATCTGTTTTAAATTACACACCAGGAGAACCCGTTGCTGTGTTCTGCGAGGCTGCCTTCCATAACGGACTGAAGAGCATGAGGTCTGGAGCCAGGATACGTGGGCTGAAATCCTGGCTGCTACCCACTCAACAGCTACCTATGATCCCGCACTAGGGTGCCTCTGTTTTTTCACCTATACAACAGGGATAACAGCCCCCACCTCACAGGCTTGTTCCGTGAGCTAAAACATGTAGAAGCCTGTTTAAGGGCAGTCCCTGGCACAGAGCGAGACTGGACACGACCCGCTGTCCAATACAGACAGCCTCACCGGGCGTGCTTTCGGCGCCGGGCACTGGGAGGGGGCTGCTAGCCAGGGAGGGAGACCCCGGGGCCTTCCGACGCGCCGGGAGGGGCTGGGCAAGGCGCCCCACCCTCCAGCCCCGGCGTCCGCGTCCGTGAAGCGGGACCGCAACGCCCCCTCCCCGGCTTACCTAGGGCCTGGGGTCCGGGAGGGGCCTGGCCGCCCGCTGAGACCAGGCCCGCGAAGCTGCGAAGCCGGGCGCCGCTCCCGCCGCAGCCGACAGCCCCGCAGCAGTCGGCAGCGACGAGCCCACCGCCCCACCGGCCACCGCGCCTCACCCCCAGCCGCGGCGGGAGCCCCCGGAAGCCACCAAAGGCCCAAAGGAGCCGGGGTAGGGGGCTCGACTTCCGGGACGCGCAGGGGCTACTTCCGGGAGCGACGCGCGCCCACACCTGCCTGCGGATGGTACGCTCCTCCAGCTGGCGGCCCGCGCCCCCCAGTGCGCAGGCGCGGGCGGCCGCGGCCGGAAGCCCTAGGATTGCGGGGTCAGGTCCGCCCTAAGTCGCGCGTTCTTTTCACCGTGGCTGGGAAACCCTAGCACTAGTTTAATACCGCTGCTTCAGCTGCGTGGCCTCGAGAAAGCAGTCACACGCGCGAAGAGACAGCGGTGGCCTAGTCTTCCTCCCTAGCTGATGTCCAAGGCCCTTTCCGACCCGGGCTCCCTGCGCCCGGGGAAGATGCCCGAGTGCGACCCGCGCGCAGACAGACGGAACCGCAGCCATTGTAATGGACATGTTGTCGGGGTCTCTTCCAGCCTTGAAGGCTCGCGCGGCATTTCGGGAAGCCCTCCCGGGGTGTCTCCCGGGACGGTTTCCCACCGCTTGGCGGTGCCGCGAAGGCTTCGCCCATGTCTCCTGGGACGCGCTACCACCTCCGCAAACAGCAGCCGTTCAGGGGCCACGGAGGCTGCGCCCCTTGGGTTGGGCAGAGAATGCAGTGTTCTTCCACGAAAGTGCCCAATTCTTGTCTCACAGGCTGCCTTGAGCTTCTTGGCAGCCCTAGGGTCAGATTGATGAAAGGGCCTAGGCTGGGGTCACTACCTAGCCTTGGGCAGTCGTTCCTATTCATCTTGCCAGGGGTGGTCTCGGTTTTTACCCTCATAGCGTCCCTCCCCTGGCCCCCAGCAAATCTACTCCAGGCTGGTCCAGCCCTCCTGTTTGGGCTAAAACTAGGACCTCTGCAACAAGAGTACACATCTTTACAATTTATCGAGTCACTTTTTAAAGTGTTATTTTTAAATTTAAGGGAGAGAGAGAGAGCATAAGTGCGCACAAGCCAGGGAGGGGCAGAGAGAAGAGAGAGAGGATTCCCAAGCAGGCTCCGCACTGTCACAGAGGAGCCTGATGCGAGGCTGGAGCTCATCAATGATGAGCTCATGACCTGGGTCAAAATCTGTAGTCAGATGCTTAACCCACTGAGCCACCTAGGTGCCCCATCAAGTCATTTTTAATGTTACTTGATTCAGTCCATGTGCCAGCACCATTGTTTTCATTTCTGTAGCTTTGCACATCGTAACTCTGTCATACTTTCAAATATCTGGGAGTATCCTCAATACTCTGCTTTTCCAGTAATTTCCTGGTTATTTCTCCGTTTATTTTTTCCTGAGAACTTTAGAATAAGCATATCTACTCTAGTATCCCCTCCCCCCCCCCATCTTTAGTGTTTTCATTGAGAGGACACTGCATTTGTAAGTTATGTCATGGACATTTGACAGGAAGCAGAAATGCAGATGCATAGAGGCGCCTGGGTGGCTCAGTCGGTTAAGCGTTTGGCTTCAGTTTGGGTCATGATCTCAGGGTTTGTGAGTTGGAGCCCGCATCATACTTTCTGCTGTCAGCTTGGAGCCCACTTCTTATCTTGTCTCCTTCTCTCTCTATTCCTATTCCACTTGCACACAGATGCACGCACTCTCTCTCTCTCTCTAAAAATAAATAAACTTTTAAACAATAAAATAAGGGGGCACCTGGGTGACTCAGTCGGGTAAGTGTCAGACTTTGGCTCAGTTCATGATCTCACGGTTTTTGAGTTCGAGCCCCACATCGGGTCTGTGCTGACAATTCAGAGCCTGGAGTCTGCTTTGGATTCTGTATCTCCCTCTCTTTCTCTGCCCCTTAACCCCCTTACCCGCTTGCACACGCGCACACTCTCTCTTTCTCAAAAATAAACTTTAAAAAAATAAAAAAGAAATACAGATACATAAACAGGCCCCAGGTATCTTTCTTGGTCCTCGATTCCCAGGTCATACTTCATATATCAAAATGCTCACAGTGGATCAGCATAGTGTCTGTGATGGGAACAAAAAAAAAAGGAAAAGGAAGCTGAGGTCCTGGCAGAATAGAGTGGCAAGGAACTAACATATATAAAAATAGTGTGATCAATAGCTTCCACTTACTGGTGAGCCAGGCACTTTAATCCATTCTCTTGGCTCATATTCCCAATCTCTCTGAGGCAGGCACTATTATTATTATACCAACTGAGCAGTAAAACGAAGATCATAAAGATTAAGTAACTTTCACTCAACTAACATCAATTAGTTGATGATGTTAGTGCTGGCTTGGTCCTAGCATTCTGTGGGTTTTTTTTTTTTTTTTTGTTATGAGCGATTCTTCTGCAGGTTAACACAGAAAGTGGTCTGAGTTAGCCTAGACTTTGGTCATTTGCCCTCACTTTCCTGGTTTTAAAAGCAAAGCTGTGGTGTCTGTCAACTGACTTTGTTCCTGGAAGCCCCAAGGTTTATACACAAAGGTCACTTCCAGCACACAGACCTGGAGGTTATAACCACCCCTACTCGATTTCACCTCTGCTCACATTCCCATTGCTATCAACTATCCGATTTCTGTTCAAAGCAACTAAAATTCATCAAAAGGCTTACTCTAGGGTCTAGAATAAGAGGTAACCCCTGTGGCCTGCATGAGAGTACAGGTCTGTCTGTATCTTCTCTTCCTTGTTCAGAATCTGGGCTGATGGGTGTCTCTTGTACACACTGGAATATGCCAGATCTCTCGGGGATGTGGAGGCGGTAAGAAGACACACAAGATTTTTGGAAGCCTGGCATCAGAGCAGCATCAAGCTAGCAAGTTTCCTTAGCTCTTTGCCCTTTGGTTTTGATAGTGCCTGGCTCCTAGCAACTGCTCAATGAACATTAGCCGTGGTTGTGGTTACGTATCCTTGAAGGACATTCCACTCAGGCTATGTTATCCTCTGGAGGGTTGTCCCTGCTCCCCACTAACAGCGGTGCTCTAAGGCCACAACCTCTAACGTGTGCAAGGCATCCCCAGGGGTGGCGTAAACCGGTCTCAGGAGGTTTAGCGCCTTCGTGAGAGCACTGCCCTCTGCTGGCCACCCTGTGTGTGTGCAGCTTAGCTTACCTCGGCTGCCTTTGGTGTTTCTTCTCTTGGGGTTCGTCCAGTCCCAGGGTGGTCTCCAAGGCTGTTTCCCTCCCTACTCTGCCACTAGGTATGGTGCAGGGGTTTTCCTACTCTCTGCCACTTCCCATCTTTAGGAATCTTCTGTTTCATGTAAGTTCTCCGAGTGTCTGTCCGAGGAGACATTCACTGATGAGCCCCCACGTGGCAGATGGCAGATGTTTGAAACGAACTACAAAACAACTCTCGGCACGTTTCAGTTCAAACCCTGCACAAAGAGACTCAACCAACCGCGTGTGGCTTCAGACAGCCTAAGGCTGGATACCCGGGGCAACGTAGCCCTGTTGGGTTCTTCTCTCAAAAAGCTCTGTCAGAAGAATTTACGGTCATTTCCAGCCCAAACCTGACCACAGACCTCTGACCCTCTGCCCTCTGTCCTTTCTTACAGCATTTACTAAAAACGCTTGCAGTCGTGAATACTTCCTCTGTCCCTTTGAGAGATATATACATATCTCCTGCAATCCAGTGATGTCTCCCTCCAGGACCTGAACCCCAGTCTTCCGAAATGAAATCAGGAAGGATCGGGTCCCAGTCTCTGTGGGAGACACAGGTGGCCTAGTGGCACTTACACTAACCAACCCTTTGTGATTTCTCACTTTCCTGACTTACTTGAGCCCTCACTCTCCCTTTAAACTGCCGGTCACCTCAGCACAGATAAGAGGGAGCTCAGATTTCCCTTACTATCAGTAGTTACAGAATAAAACCTGCTTCTCACTGCTTTAACTCATGTCCAGCCATGCTTATCTTTGACAAGACCTGTTCATCTTGCAGTTTCTGCCATGGGTGCAGGGGTGAAAGCTTTGATAGGAATGCAACCCTCACCCAGTGGGTGGGCATCAGATCCTGGGAGTCATGCACCCATGCTCTCAGCTGCTCTCCCTTCTCCCTGGATGGCTGTGCAGGCATAAAGGAAGGGAGCGGAGGGAAGGACCGTGCTGGGGAAGGGGCTGCCAGCCCCAAGCTGCTCTGTTCGGAGGTGGCCTGGAGAGCCCAGGATGCTCCCCAGGACTGCACCCGAACAGAGGGACAGACACACATCCTGAGAGAGTCCGGAGGAGCGGCCGCAGGCTGATGCCAGGGAAACTGAGAAGCCAGGGAAGGGAAACTGCGAGGGAAAGCAACCGGATGTTGCCTCCCACCTCCCCAACCCTGGGCCTGGGCCAGTGATCTTCAGCATTCCAGACCTGAGACCCTAAGGGGGGAGTGGCTGGGGGAGCAGGGAGCCCAGAGGGCGGGGCTGGCTTAAGTTTCAGCTGCAGAGATGGAGATGCCACACAGCCTTATGGGGTACGTCCCCAGGCCCGGGGCCTGACCCGCAGGGACCCAGGAGAAGTGACCCAGGAAGGTCCCCTTGTTGTATCACCCCCTTTCTCTCTCTTGGGCTTTCTGAAGTCGCTGCTGTCCCCGGTCTCCCCTCCCCCTTGACCTCTGGGGGGGGGGGCGCCCTCTGAGGCCCTGGACCTTCCTTCCTCTTGAACCACTTCCAGGAATCCTCTGGTGGTTCTACTCATCCAGCTCTCCTCCCGTCCCCTTGAGAACCTCTTGTACGCCTGACGGGGGCCCTTCTTTATCTGCCCGTCCCATGATCGCTGGCATTCCCGGGGGTCTCACACTGCACCCCACTCCACGGGCTCAGGGACCACCGTTATTTTCTGCTGAAGACTCTCAGCTCTTCAGGCCACATCTTCCTCCTGACTTTCAAACCCATTCACCTGACCACTCACTGGACATCTCCACACGGATGCCCTGGACACGTCCGACTCACCAGGAAACAAAGGAGACCACAGGCCACCGTTTCCCCTCTGAAACCTGTTCCTCTGTGGCCCCTCACGGAGCCCATCAGCCAGCAGCCCTGGGACGTCCGTAGCTACTGCTCACTGCAGGGCCCCTGCCCAGAGCCCAGAACCTTCTGCATCCATCCCCGCCTGCCCCTCTCCCACAGCCAACAGGCTGGTCACCTACAGCCCTGACCAGACCTTCCAGCCGCCCCCTCGCCTCTGTCCTCACCACCACGCTCCACTGGGACCCTATAGACAGGCTCCTGTCCGTGACACACCCTATAAAAATCATCCTAGAAATCAAATTGGGTCACGTCACTCCCCTGCCTTAAAACCCTTTCATGGCTTTGCTTTGCCCTTTGGGTCAATCCAAGCTCCTCAGCCAGTGACAAGCCCTCAGTGGTCTGGTCCCTCATTCCTCCCAGTGCCTCCCCACCCCCAAACCTCTTCCGTCTCTGCGCAAGAACCACCCTCCCTGGCCCTGGAGGACCAGTGCCCTCTGCTCAGTCTGCTCCGTCCCCTGCAGGAGGGGCAGGGCGGGCAGACTGGGTGCGCTCAGGTATTCAGGAACGAGGCAGGACACGCTCTGGAGACTTGGGGGGCCTGCTTTATTGCTCACCCTCAGGCGCCGTGCTCTCTGTATCTGGGGCACAGAAGAGGCCGGTCAGACTTCCACTGGAACAATCATCTTCCCTTCTCCTGCCGGAACTGCTTCTGGGCAGAACCTGGGACGGCTGTATTCTCCTTCTGGTCTCAGGAGAATGTAGTTTTCAGTGTCCACGATCCAGAACTGCGGCTCCAAGCAGCTGCCGGTCTCTCCCGTGCCCCAAATCCACCCACTGAGCACATGAGAACTGGGTGGACAGGGGGGCAGCAGTCAGCAAGCGTGGCCTCAGCCAGGACTTAGCTGCCGCTCATTAGTCATGGATCAGGTTTTCAGTACAATCCACACTCCACAGCCCCCTCTCCAGGAGGGCCACAGAGGGTCAGGACAGGAAGGGAGTTTGAAAGGGGGTGCGGTGAGCTGGCATGTCAAAGGGAAGCCCCAGTTGGGAGCTCTGAGCAACAGGCCAAGCCCAGAACCAAGAAATCTAGGTGAGACATAGCACATTCTACCACTGTTCCAAAGACAATGCCCGCTAAATAGAATATTAAATAAATACGCTCAACAAATATTGGAGATTGGTGTCTTCCCCCAGGGAGGCAGTGTGGGAGATCGGGGGACCCCAGTTAGTTCTGGGACATGGGCAAATGCCTGAGGTCTCAGCCTCAATTCTCTTGGGAGGAGGGAGAGTATGGGCAGGGGTCCTGGGTTCCCTCTCATCTGATTCCTGCACATTCTGCTTTCCACGCCTTGTCAGGCCAGGTGCTCCCAGAGCAGGAGTGGACAGGGGCCAGGATGGACCCAGTGGCCCAGTGCCGCCCAAACCTCACCTGCATCTATCTCTCCCTAACTCCGGGTTCATCCTCCCTAACTCCGGGTGACCTAGCTGCTACTATGAGGGGGGCTCTGAAACTCACCCCACTGTAGTCAAAGGATGGAATCCAGTCCTGGGCCTGTGCCCAGACTGAGCCCTCCAGGCTGCAGGGAGCTTATCCACAGAGGAGGAGCCAAGATAGGGAAGGAAGATGGAACAGGATATTCTAAGGAGATACAGCTTTCTGAGCAAGTCCATTTAAGCGACTTTATAACTACAAAGAATGCTAAGTAAACATACAGCTTTCAATCCTGACCCAAATTACTATGTTGTTTTTTGTGTGTGAATGTTTTTCCATTACTTCAACTTTCTTAGGGAATTCCACATCTATAAGTGTCTGAAAATTACAGAATCCCAGGGAAGACCTCTGGGACGCCTTCCATCCATCTCACAGGGTGAGGAGGTGAGGAGGCCCACAGAGGCAGAGATGCTTCCTGGGGTCACAGGGCAGGACTGTGGCAGAGCTGATGAGGACCAGCTGACTCCCCACCCAGGGCTTCCTCTCTGGTCCCGCCTCCCAGGCTGGACCCCCCTTCTCCATAGAACACATGCCCTTTCTGGGGCTGCCACATTTGTAAGAGAAAGGTCCCCCCACCTCCCACCCCACCCCCCGTCAGCTCCTGGCCGGGATCTACTTGGGAGGGGCAGGGGGAGTTTGAGGGCTGGATAGCTTCTGCTCCAGCCTGACTCTGAACTTGGGGCTTCCCAAGGCCCAGATTGGATGGAGAAGGCAGGAGGTCCCCAAACCAGACAGATCCTGGGGTGGGAAGCATGGAGGGACTCAGATACAGATGTGAAGGTGGGGACAAAGGGGTCATCAGGGACAGTACAGCCAAAGTCATCCAGAGAACTGGGGCACCTGAAAAGCACATCACACGAAGGGGTCACTTCCTTGCCGCGGAGACGCCTTCTCCACCACCGCCTCCCCCCCTCCTCCCTGGAGAACTTCCTTGTCCTTGTCGGTGCCCCAGCCACTCGGCTGACTTCAAAAGCCCCTGTGCCCTGAGCCTCCCTCCCTCACAACAGATTCTGGCCACGCCCTCTGTGGCCTGCAAACCCACAACCGTGGCCGGGCCTGCCATGCTTCCCGAGGACCCGGATCTTGCATCCAGCCCTGGTGCCTCACACCCTCCTGCAGCACCGCCAGGAAGAATACACGTGCTTTGCCTCTTCTCTTTTTGTTTCCTTTTTGCCAAATAAATGAATCCCTGAGTGTAAATGTGAACTCCTATGACTGCCCTGTGTGTTCTCCTCCTACGCGCCAGGCCCCTGTCCCACCCGCGGGGTCTGGGCCCCCAGTACCTGGGGCCAAAGTGGCGGCGGTCACTCCCACAGGAAGCGCACGTACCAGATGGTCTCATTCTTCAGCTGCGGCCCAAAGAGGGGGTTCAGCTGAGCCAGGATGGTGATGAGCCAGCTGCCGGGGACAGCACAGGGAGGGTGAGCCAGGACACGGAAGGAAATCCACGCTCCACACCTCGCACCATGCGTCCGGTCACGTGGCCAAGCCGGCAGACACACAGGGGTCTGCATTTCCAGGTGAAGGGTCCCGTGAGCCCTCCCCAAGTCTGGCCAGCACAGGAGGTTGGCCCGGGGTTCGTGGGTTCCGGCTTAGGTCTGGTTTGATCTGACGTTTCATAGATTTCTAAGACCCGGGCTGGGGCTGGACTCTGGGACAGGGAAGGGGTAAGACGGCCTCCAGAGGCGTGCTGAAGGGGCCTCCCAGCTGAGCCCAGGACACCTCTGGTCTGGGCCTCCCCCAGCTGGTACCTGGGAGCAGGACAGGGCTGGTCTGCCAGCAGGCACGTCAGAATCACCTACTTCTAGGAGCAAGACGAAGAACTGTCTCCTAGGAAGGGCTGATGACCAGAGAGCCCCACGCTGAGGCCTGCTGGGGACAGGACGGGAGCTGTCCTTCAGGCCAGGGAGATCTCCAGGGAACATGGGCAGGCTGCACATCTTGGTGGGGTGGGGCGGGAGGGCCAGACCCTGTTGTCAGGACTTGTGTGCCCACAGTAGTGGGTCCCCAGAGACTCTAAAGGTGCATGACCTCACATGCCAGAAATAGGTCCCCTGGTGCTCCATCTGGTTTTGCAGGAAGGCTCCAGCTGTTTGACCTCAGACCACCACCCCCCCCAAAGCAGTCACGTGGCTGACGCCTGGAAGCTGTCAGAAATCGTAGTCTGCTTATCATCGGCATTAACCCAGAGTTGATGTTTTGTGGAACATAATTTCCAGGCGTGGCATTTTCATAAGCTGCCCCACCTCTCCACCTGTGCACACCCGGTCTGCGGCCAGTCTCCCTTTCCCGTACGTCCATCTGGTGTCTGTAGTTACCACATCCCACGCACACGCCGTCTCTGCTGTTCCCAGCCACCACCCTCTATGTCCTGGTCTCTGTGCCATCGAGCCCCAGCCCCTCTGAGGCCCTCCCTGCGACAGATGAGGACATTCTGCCGAGCCCCGAAAGGCCAAGAAACAGCACAGAGGGCCTTAGAGACATTCTGTCTCGGGAGAATCCTGAAAAAGCGTACATCCTCATGTATTTAAGCTAACATTCAAGCTAACGTAGTACGGGTCATTATTTTTTAGCAAGTTTCATTTTTTTGTTAATAGGGGGTAGAAAGTATTTAACATCGTATGAAGTGAAATGAGAGAACAGACTCAGAGGAATAAATAGTCTGTGATCTAATTAGATAGAACAGGCTTTAACTACAAAACACACCCCAAATATGAAATACATCATGTAAAAAATTTTACATGTGGGCCTTAATCTATGCATTTTGAAAAATTTGACAGTCTTGCGAAATACTCCAGTTACTTTTATTTTTTATTCCAGTTGTCTTTAAAACAATGTTACCTCTTATTATTGTTTCTTATTTTTTTGAACTTTTTATTTATTTATTTTTGAGAACAAGAGAGTGCCAGCTGGGGAGGGGCAGAGAGAGAGAGAGAGGGGGAGAAGGAATTCCAAGCAGGATCCATACTCAGCACGGAGCCCGACATGGGGCTCAATCTCATGACCATGAGATTATGACCTGAGCCAATATCAAGAGGCGGATGTTTAACCGACTGAACCAGGCCCCTCTGTTACCTTGTAAAGAATCAGTATCTCATCACTGCTATCCGTCCTATTTTGATTGTTCTGAATTCAGAATACCCCAACTACGCCAAGCATAACCCACAGAGATAGCGTATGAGACCCAGGAGGAGGGGAGGCCACACGGGCTTCCCATGGCTTGACTGATCACGGGAGAGGCTTCCCTCAAAACCAGAACTTGGTCTTATCCCCTGGTTTGGCAGGCAGGATGATTTAAACTTGGAGCAAGGTGACATACAAGGGGTGTGGGTGGAAGGAGGAGTGTCTTCTTTTGTAAAGGGGGCGGGGCCATCGTGAGTGGCAGTTTTAGGAAGAGAACATCTGGGCATTCAGCACCCAGACGTTGACTCCCTCACCCTGTCCAGGTTCTTGAATCCCTTGGAATTATTCTACATCCTCAGGGGCCCCTTCCCAAGTTTCAAGACTCCTGCTCATCTGATGGTTTGAAACCGGCCGCATCACAACCACCCAGGAGCATGTATTAGAAATATGAACTCCTAAGCGCAGATGTTGAAAACTGAGTCAGTGGGTCAAGGGTGGAGCCCTGAATGCTGTGTCTTTCCATCTCTCCCAGTGATTCTGGTGCCCGGTCGGGCATAAAGAGCACTCAGTTCACAGATGAGAAAACATGGGCGCTACAAAGCTTGTTTGGCTGCCGCATTTGGAACCGGACCCCAGAGTCCAGGACTTCGAGCCCCCTGCTCTCTGTGCCATCCCAAACTGCCTGCTCCCCTACGTTTTACAGACTCAGCCTTTCAAAAGTGGAATCTGTCACTACCAGGACAGAGGAGAGGGCAGGGCTAGGGAGAGGAGGGAAGACGTCGAACTGGGGGAGTGGTACTTACAAGAGGTAACAGCAGACAGCCGTGGCCACCAGCATGGTGATAATGACTCTGCAATGGAAGCAGTGGTCAGGTCAGGATGGGTGGACCCAGCACCCTCCCAAGGCCAGGCCAGGGCCAGAGAAAGAGCTCCTGGTGTCAGCCCCTTTCCTGTTGGCCTTCCTGATGCCACCTGAACACAGGAGGCTGACTTCTATTCAGGGTGACAATTGTAAGAGGGAAGATAAAAACTCAAGCGTCACCCCAGGGGGAAGCCCAGCATGACTGCATCCAGGTTGCATTATGGACCTTCTCTTTACCTCCCTTCTCCACCACCTACTCTCTACCATCTTACAAAAGATACCACCCCACCCCCCGCCTCCCCGCCAGAGCTGCATTTGCAGCAACACACCATGGAATGTTCTCTGCAATGCAAACTTCATTGGGCAAGGGGATGGAAAACAGAAGCTGGCAAGAAGCAAGGAGACCGTGAGCCATTTCTAAGGCAGAGTGAGTGGTTATCAAGGGAACAGGTAGCTCTGTGTCCATACAAGGAGAACTCTGGACTCAGAAGCTTAAAATGCAGCAGGAGAGACTTCAGTTAGAACTCACCAAAGTTTGCAGCAGAGGTGAGATACTAAAATGGTTCACAAAGTGATGCTGTGGGACTTCAGGATCAGGGACAGTGCCCATATGTCCAAGTAGCCTCCACCCAAATCCAAATCAGGCCCCAGGACCCCTGGTCTAAAGCACCTGAAGTCAGTGCCAGAGGAATTACACTGGATCCATTCCTTCAACGTTACTAAGCATCGTGGGCCAGCCCTGTGCTGGGCACTGGGGTCCACGGTGGTGAAGGAGACAATCCTCCACCTAGAGGAACTTATAATCGAGTTCAGGGGAGAGCCCTTCGTAGCTGAGGATAATACTATGCAGAAACTGATAAACTGACCACAAGGGACAGAAATCTGCTAGGGGCCGCTCAGAAAACAAAACCTGCTAAAAATTATTCAATACATAATCCGTGCCATGCGCTGTTTTACATGCGTTATTTCGGGTATTCCTCACAGTATAGCCTTAAAAGGCACGTACCACCATCATCCACATTTTACGTATGAAGAAAGTGAGGCCTGAAGGGCTAACGTTCGCTCAAGGTCACCGCTGGTGAGCGGTGGACAAACCGCATCAGCGGTTGGCCATGGCCTCTAGCTTCACTGGCTGGAGGGGGGAACGCTTAACTGCCTCCCGCGTCAGTCGGCCCTCCACCTTTCTAAAGCACCACTGGCTCTGCTCTTTGGCCCCGACCGCCTGCCAGTTCCGAGCCGAAGGCGGCCAGTGAGGACAACGGAGGAAGGCGGCGCCGAACGAGCCCTGACCCAAAGCTCGCTGCACCTCCTGCCGCTGCCCGGGGAGGGGTCCGCAGGGAGGCCGGGCCCGCACGCCATCCTTACCCGCGGTTGGGTCCTTTCGGCACGAACCAGGGCCCGGCGATGCCGATGAGGCCCCAGAACGTGGTGAAGATGATGACCGGGAGGGCGAAGGAGTGTGCCGTCATGGCCGGACGCGGGACGCCCAGGCTGGGGTGCCAGGCCGAGCTGCGGACGCTCAGGTGTGCTGGGTCCCCGCCGGCCGCTGGCGCCGAGCATGCGCAGCAGGAACGGGCCGCCAGGGGGAGCTCGCGCAGTCGCCCCCGCGCAGGCGCGAGCGCGTCGCTCGGGCGGGGGCGGGCTTTCCGAGTGGCCAGATCACGCTTCGATCAGCTCTTGATGAGCTTTGACCCGCGAGACTCACAGGACGCAAGCATGGGTCGAAATAAACGGTTTTATTCAGGGAGCAAAAAGTTGTGAATCCAACGTGGGGTTTTTAAACCTCATTTGCACGTCTCTGAAGCCAGAAGAGGCTGCCGATCGCCCTGAGTATCCTTGGCTGAAGGGCACCTGCATGAGGGAATCGGCCAATCTTCACGCTGCCTTGCTAAATACTTAGCGCCCTAGGAACCCAACGTAGGCTTGAGGAAGAACCAAAAGGTCTGGGGTAGGTTACACTGTCTTAGGTGTCTGGCGAGGGCAGGGGGCTGAATTCCCTCCCACCTGGTCTCTATGGCTACTGAAATCAAACCATCAGTTATAATGCCGGTTACTCAGAACGTCAGACCCTCTGGGCATCAGGGGTGGGAGGATGCTGGGATCTGCGCCTGTTGCTGGTGCAGGAGGGTGGAGGCGTGGCTAGGACTCTGGCCAAAGGCTTGCTCCTTCTCTTCAGCTTGTTTTCTTGTGAGGCAAAAATAGGAAGCCTCTCCAACAAGGGTGTCTCCAGGCCCTGGATTTGAAATGCAGCAAGTGCCTTGAAACAAAACCAAAGAGGTCAGGCTGGGTAATAGTCTCCAGCAAAGGTGTTCACCACGTGTCAGCCCTGGGGTCCTGCACAAAAACGTCGGTAGGCCTCTGTGCCATTAGCTAGCCTGCCTGTGCCTCTCAAGAAATGTGGACAGTGCAAATCGTTGCAAAAAAAAAAAAAAAAAAAAAGCATTTTCCATCACCCGCTCCAAGGGGCCCAACTTTCTCAAAAGCTGGTATTGGAGGCTTCCTCAGTACATGGATGTGGAGGCTGGATGCTTCCCTACCTGGCCTCCACCTCAGCGCCTAGAGCTGCACAGGGAACTGTGTGTGTGGAGCTCACACACACAACGCTGCTCGCGGGACTAGCCACATGCGCTGAGGATTCTTACAGGATGGAAGAGCCCCAGGGAGGATGCTTGCCAGAAAGTCACCTCCTTTGGGAT
Organism: Prionailurus bengalensis; assembly: GCF_016509475.1. NCBI lineage: Eukaryota > Metazoa > Chordata > Mammalia > Carnivora > Felidae > Prionailurus > Prionailurus bengalensis. Next base: position 161,963,820 of record NC_057348.1, on the reverse strand, counting down.
CTATGGATAGGGTGGGGGCAACGACCCCTATTTTAAGGGGTCTTTCTCTCTTCCACCCCACCAATTTATAGCCCCAGCACCTCGCCTGGGGCAGAGTCCTGAACTCCCCACAGAACCTTATGTGAGTGGGGGAGGGAGGCCTGGGCTCCCTCTCGGTGTGGACAGTAACACCGCCAGATCTGTAGCTCTAAAGGCCCGTGGTATACCCCAGACCCCTGACCCTGACCCTGGGGCTGGAAGAGAGGCATTTCTACAGACTAATAGAAGGCAGAAAGTGGGAACGAATTCCTGGCTCGCAGCTGAAGAAAACAGGAAGACGATGGCACTAAGGCTAAGTGCTAAAGGTGGGTGACGGGAAGGGAGAGTCAGAAACACTGGGAACCGGGGCGGGGCGGGGGGGGGTGGTTAGAAGGCGACAGTCCATACCAGCATCTCAGAGGCTCTCAGCACCTCCCAGGACAGGGGAGAGGACAGAGCGCTGGCTGAGGGCCAGGCGACTTAGCATGCAGTACAGGGCGGGGGCCCCGGCGCAAGGCCAGGACACAGCACCATTTCCTGCCTGTCTAAAACAAGCAAAAGGCAGGGGTCAAACCTGCCCTCTAACCTCCCCTGGTTTCCTACCCAGGAAGGTTAGGAAGGGGGGACCCAGGCCCCACATCATCCCCAGCAGATAAGCAGCCTAGGAACCTACCAAAAGGAAGTGCCCTGGAGGGAAAAGTGCTTTGCTTCAGGGAGTGAGGGGAGAGGGGTGTGGGAGAGTGGGAACATAGTTGTGCAAGACACCCTTCTGGGCCTCCAGGGTAGTGCTCTCAAGCTTGAGTGAGCCCATGAAGTTCCTGGAGGACCTTGCTCCAAACTGCCCGTCGCTGAGCCCCAGTCCCAGATATCCGCTCAAGCAGGTAAGGAGTTGAGCATATTTAACAAGCACCCCTAGTGAATCCCAGGCTGGGTCCCAGAGAACTGGGAAGAGCGGACTAGGCCACCATGCTGCTGGCACATTTAGGGAGGTCTGTTCCCGCAATAAGGACATCGGTAGCAAGGGACGAGGACAAGGGCTGAAGGCAGCTACGTCCACTCTGTGCAGCCCGAGGTCTGACTTTTGGGGAGCTGGAGGCGCCGTCACTCATCAGCCCAGTGGCAGACCAGGAGCCAGCAGGCACTTGAATTCTCTGCTGCCACGTCATGGAGAGGGAAACTGAGGCACAGGAAAGAGGAAGGGATTCATTACGGTTGAACCTCTGCCTGCGGCAGAGCTGGGGCTGGAGCCCAAGCCTCCCAAGTGAAAGCGTGGACGTGTCTGCTCCTCAGGAAACCAGGCTCAGGTCAAACGTAAGTGCTGCCACCGCGGGAAAGCAGCAGACTCCCTCCAGGAAAGACTTTTCCTCCATTGTCCCGGGATGACCTCTCTGGAGTGCTCTGTGGAGAGGGTTTGGCTTGCCCCTCCTAAGGGAGCCCCTGGAGGAGGTAGAGAAATTCTCTGGTACAAGTGTCCCATCTGAAGCTGAAGCTTCCCTGCTTCTGCTGTAGAGCCAGGGTGAGACCCAGAGCCGGGCCGGTGGTCCCTAGAGCCTGGTGATCCTCTGCGCTCACAGTGCCTCCTCCATGCCACTGAGGCTGTGGGCAGCCTCCCCAGAACGCTCCCCAACCATCCAGGGGGGATGCTGGGGTGGGGGGTGCTTCTGGAAGCCCCAACAGCCTCTCTCCCATTTCAGAGAAGTCCTCTTGCTACCAGATCATGGGGTGGAATCTTTCATGATGGGATTATTTCCTGAAGCACCTTCAAAATGAATTTGAGCTAGGAACCTTTCTGCATATTTAAGTGCCAGGAGGTCACCGTTGCTCAGAAAGGGGCCTTGGGAAGCAGGTTTGTGCTCCTGATTACCCTGCCTCTCTGGGAGGTGGGCTTAACTATCTTGTCGCTGCCCACTTCCTGGTGCTTGGAGAGCACCCCCTCCCCCAAGCAAAGACTCTAGGGCAGCCTTGATTCTGCAGAGAGCCTGTCACCATGATTCCCAGGGGCAAGGCAGCAGCGAGGGGGCGGGAGGGGGGCCTCCAAGGCAATCCCTAGGATTCCTGCTCCGACGTGAGCTCTCCGTCAAGACAGCTTGGGGGCCTCTTGGCTGGTAGGGGGGTACAGGAGTCTGTCAGGAGGGTCCACGATGCAGTCCTTCAGGATCTCTACCGGCTCCTTGTAGGGTGGAATGGGCGGTTTCTGGGTCACAGCCTCCTCCACATAGAGTGCCCCCATCTTCTCCTTCCTGAGCCCTGGTCCTTGTGCGAGGGGAAAGAGAACCCACAGTTACACGGAGGGGAAAAGATTAGATGACGACCCCTTCCCACATCCACTGTGCCCCAAGGAATGCTGGGTGAGAATGCAGAACAGCCTGGAGATATGACTGCGCTGCTCTTGGCAGACCTGTTCTAGACTCGCTCTGTTCTCTCACCCTGGGGTGGTGGGCCTCACCTGGGGCGATTCTGCCCTCCAGGGGACACGTGGCAATGCCTGGACACACTTCTGATCGCTACAACTGGGTGAGTGCCAAGGGGGCCCAGTGGGTATGTAAGGGGTGCAGGTCAGGGGTGCTGCTGGAGACCCGATCACACACAGGCCGGGCCTCACAACGAGGAACCTTCCAGCCCTCAGTGTCCACAGTGCTGAGGTTGAGAACCCTGCCTGGGAAGGAGGGCCTTATCCTATCAAATCTGGTAGTGCCCTGTATTTGCTTCAGATGTACTAGTCCCACCGCCCCCTGCAAAAGGGCACACTTGAGAGCACCCTTCACCTCCACACGGCTGGACACGGGGAGCAGCTCACTCAGCAAACGCGTGGGCGAAGGATTCACTCTCCGGCTCCCTACCTTTCTCCCCGTCTCCTCTCTCCGCTTCCACCCCAGGCCCCTCCCCTTGCCCAGCAATGGGGCCAGGGCCGCCCTGCTTCCTGGGGAGCCCCTGGCAAGCCTGAGACCCTGTCCGCAGCTGATGACCACAGACCGGGCGGTAACCACACAGGAGCACAAGCAATGGAAGGGGACCAGAAACAACAAGATGTCAAGGAAGAAACTTCATTGCTGTCACTGAGAAGTGACACACGAATAGCCTGGAGGACCTCTTTGGTTTTCAGGGACTACTTGAAAAGAGGAGACTTGCTCACTTCAGACTCAGAAACTCACCTCCCATATAACATAAGCATCCCTCCAGTCCGTCCCCACCCCGGCCCCCAGGCTAGTTGGGCTGTGCCCCTCACAGACGCCTCCCTGCCCAGGATGCCCCAGCCCTCTCCTCCACCTAGAATCTTCTTCTTGGCCCCTCCGACCTGACTTCTTCCCTCCTAAAAGAGCCGACACAGCACCATGGAGAACGTGAGCTCACCACCCCAGCTTGTCCAGTCCTCTGGTTACTTCCAGTCCTGGTCTTAACCTTCAGAGGGTGCCGCTGGCATTAGGGGCCAGACGTTGTGCACTCGACACGTATTAATTCACTTTACAGAAAAAAAACCAAAGCACAATGCGATTAACCTGCCCGATGCCACACACTAGTTAGCGGAACCAGTGGGCAGACTGGCTCCGAAAATTCGTGCTCTCAGCACTGCTCCCTGCTGCCCCACAGCGAGTATGCCCTGCCTCCCTAGCCGGATCATAAGCTGTGTGAGGGTAGATGTCGTGTCTCGCGCACCCACTGAGACCACGCCTATTGTGACAGCTGACACAGTGTCAAACACCTCCGTGTCCAAGGTCAGCATGGGATTGGGAAGATAAGATTCTCTCCCTTCGTTTTCCCACGTCCAGGAACTCTGTCACACGGACTTACCCACATGGGAGCGAGGTGGCGCTTGGGCACAAGTGTAGACGTGGCTGAAACGCCGGCCTGAGGAGGTCAGATACCAGTGCTGGATGGCGGGCTGGGGGTCGTACTCCGTGACTGCCACACCGTTCACTGCCGTCATCATGAGCATGTTGATCACCTCGTTGGAGAGCTTGGTCCTCTCGTCGGTCCTGATCCGGTTCATGGCACTGAAGCCCCGCTCACAGCAGGAGGTGGAGACGGGCACGCAGGCCACCACCGCCACCAGCCTGCTCAGCAAGGGGAACCGGTAGTGCTGGGCCAGGGCGTTCTTACACAGCATGGAGAACGGGAGGTTCTTGGCGATGGCTTTCAGGCCCAGCCACTCCTCCAGGAGTGCTTCCTCGCTGTACCCTGCGGGGAGGGAGAGCTCAAAGTATCTGGCAAGGGCAAGAATGTCATCGTTCCCAAAAGTGGCAAGTTCAATCCCACTTGGCCAGGCCATGGTGTCAAACACCTCCATGTTCTTGAGCTGCGGGGGCCGGTCTGTGTCAAACCTTTGCTGGAGGTACTCGATCCCGGTCAGGATCATTCTCTCCCTGTCCGCCTGGAACCGCTGCTCTGCCATCTGCATTCTGTCCAAGAAGATGCCATGGAGCCGCCCGTCCCGGAAGCCGGCGTTGAACTCTTCCTCTTTGGGCCCTGCCTGGTGACGGAGGGTCTCCAGGGCCACGTAGGCCCGTCCCAGTGTGGAGTTCACCTCCGTAATCAGCACGATCTCCTTCTGGCACACCTCGGACAGAGGCCTGTAGATGCTCAGGAAGTCCAAAAGGAAGTGGCAGAACTTGACGAAATGGAAGCTTTTCATCAGCTTCAGCATGCCTCTGGCCCTGTGCCCGATCTGGCCCCCGGCTTCCGCCACGCCCTGGAGGTGCCTCGCCAGGGCCGGCCAGCTCACGATGAGCGCGTTCAACGTGCGCCTCTTGCTGGCCACCCACCTGACGGCGTTCAGGTCCTTCAGGCGGATGATTTCCTGCTCTAGGGGAGCCGCGCCTTCCTGCAGCTCGTTCAGCCTTTTATTCGAGGACTGATAAAACTTGAAGACGGTCCGAATGTGCCGGTCACACTTCTTCACCAGATCGATGCCCCCACAAGCGTCGACCACGGCCAGGTGCAGCCGGTGGGCGACGCAGTGGACAGGCAGCAGCTGGGGGATGACCTCCTGGAACTTTTCCACGAGGCCTCCTCTGCAGCTCAGCATGGTCGAGCCATCGGTTCCCAGGCCGACCACCCAACCGGGCTTCCGGAAGGGAATGTCCAGTTCATCCAGGGCAGAGATGATGGTCTCAAAGTATCCGTCCACCGTCTCACTGTAGAGAGGGGCCAAAGTAATGTACGACTCTTTCACCTCCATGCCCTTAAAGTAGCGGATATAAATCCCCACGCAGGACTGGTCGGAGGCGTCCGTGGAGCTGTCCAACAACACGCTCACACAAGGGGAGCTCCGGACATCCTCGAGGATCTCCTTCTTGAGAGTCTCAGAGATGTATTTGATGAACTGCGTGCACGCGGTGCGATTGCGGTACTTGCCCAAGATCATGGTCCCGGTGCTTTGGAGGAGTTGCAGGATCTTCTCAAAGTCATTCAGGGGCCTCGAGTGATACGCGATGGAGTAGGCGGCGTTGAAAAAGTGCTCCATGTTCGCCATCAGGTCACTGGAGATCTCTGGGACCGGGGCAGCCTGAGGGGTGTCTTCCTTGACTTCCACGGTGTTGACACAGAGCTTGTGTGCTTTGCTGACCTCGTGGTATTTCAAAGTCTCCACTTTAAAAGGCCCCGTGTAGCCGCGGACTAACCGGGATGATTTGTCGTGGAGACTAGGTCTTTCTTTGCAAGCTGAACAGAAGAGCTTGGTCTCTTTGGGGTCGATTACTAACCACGGGAACTGCCCAAACCATGACCTCTGGATTGAACGGGGTCTGTAAGTCCTCTTGATTTTCCTGGGTCCATCTACTTCAACTTCACAAAGGCTGGGATTACCGTGGGAACTACGGGTCTCCACTGAAGGGGCCGGAAGCACTGTGGATTCTACAGCCAAGGCCTGTGCATCTGCCTCTCTTCCGGCCACCATTTTCTTCTTCCCTTTGGAGCAAATACAAATGTGCTTAGTGTTGCTGCCCAGAACTCTGTAGCCTCCTATCAACTAGGATATCCAATTTAATGAGTATCCCTTATGCAAAGCAGAGCTGAATGTGATCTACCTTTCTAGAAATCATCAGTGACTTCTCTTTAAACCGTTCCCCATTGTTATCTGTGTAAGTCAGCTTGCAGTCTAAGAGAGGTCCACTGACCCTTGTGGGACCTTTAGCCAGCCTCCCTCTCTCCATCCACACAGCTACCCTGGGACCGTGTGACATCAGCTGCTAGCAAGCTTAATGAGCCACCTTGGCCATAGATGCTATTGGATAAACAAATGACTTCAATCCTCTTTCGGGCACCACAAAGAAATGAGGTTAAGTATCCATAAGTCGTCTTATGAGCCTTAGAAAGAAGGAAGGTACAGGGGCGCCTGGGCGGCTCAGTCGGTTAAGTGTCCAACTCCAGCTCAGGTCGTGATCTCACAGTTTGTGAGTTCAAGCTCTGCATCGGGCTGTCTACTGTCAGTGCAGAGCCCACTTCGGATCCTACGTCCCCCTCTCTCTCTGCCCTTCCCCCCCCGCCTCTCAAAAATAAACATTTAAGGGGCGCCTGGGTGGCTCAGTCGGTTGAGCGTCCGACATCAGCTCGGGTCATGATCTCACGGTTCGTGAGTTCGAGCCCCGCATCAGGCTCTGTGCCAACAGCTCGGAGCCTGGAGCCTGCTTCGGATTCTGTGTCTCCCTCTCTCTCTGCTCTTCCCCCACTTGCTCTGTCTCTCTCTCTCTCCTTCAAAAAAATAAATAACATTTTAAAAAATTTTTAAAAAATTTTTAAAAAAATAAACATTTAAAAAATCTTATAAAAGAAAGAAAGAAGGGAGGTACCGAAGTATTCACAGTAGCTGCTCGCCAATAAGCCCCTGACTGAGATACACAAAACAGTGAACTCTCACAGGCCAGGGTGCTGTCACGAAAAACTGGAGGGGGAGGGAAGAAGGGCGGCTTGCAGGCCTGCAGTCGCAGAGTTCCTTATAACCAGTGTCTCCCACACATCGCCCCCACCAGCTCTACCACAGACCCCATCAGCATTCTGCTCATGAAAGGGCCTCGTTTTTCCCGTACGCACCCCGTTTCCCAGGCTGACACTTGGACGGCACAGTTAAGTTTCTTACTCATCTTTGTCCACCAGGGCCTAAAACAAGGCCTGTTGCACAACAGGAGCAGGACAGGGATGGCTGAGTGAACACTCTGTGACTCGCCGTGGCCACGTGGGCCCCAGGATGTGCCCTTCAGAGCTCAGTAGGTCAAGACTCACCTGGAGGACGACCTTTCCCCCACTTGGGCCCGTTTGGGTCCTTGATCCAGGGCGCAGCCCGACGTTCCAGCTTCGAGATCAAGTCTGGTTTGGCAGCCGCAGGCCCTAATGCAGGGACAAAGAGTCACACTGAGGTCCCTGCTGTGGACCACCAAGTCAAGTAGCCCGCCCGAAGCTAGTCACGGAAACGGAAATACTCAGGGGTGGCTCTGGGTCTATCTCTTAAGAAAGTCTATTCAGCCAGGGCCACGATGAAAACATACGCACGTGGCAGGCCAATTCATGCCTAAAGCCCGAGAGGCAGTCAGGTCCAGATGCTAACGTGCATCCCTTAGCCAGGATACATAACGTCCTTAGCTCCGCGGACCAGCCACTGGAGACAAGAGTCAGCTGATTGCATCTAGAGGAAAGGCGGGTGTCGGAGGAAACGATACAACAGGAGGAGAGAGGGCAGGGATGGTAAAGCCACGCGAGAAGAGTTAGACTGTCACGGGCACTATGCTGGCTCAAGTGCCCCCAGAGCCACCATGGCTGGCCTACGGGCAGGTGTCTTACTACATGAATTATTTTCAAGGGGCACTTGAAAGGCCCCTTAAAAATGTCTGCCACCTGCAGAGGAACCTTAAATATGACTAGAAGCGGGTCAGGCCTTTGGGTTAAGCACTGCCCTTTATTTAAAAAAGGAATATTCTCAGGGGTAGGCAAAGAAATTGCTTTCTTGATTTAAAATAGGGGCACCTGGGTGGCTCAGTCAGTTGAGCGTCTGACTTTGGCTCAGGTCATGATCTTGCGGTCTGTGAGTTCAAGCCCCACGTCAGGCTCTGGGCTGACAGCTCAGAGCCTGGAGCCTGCTTCATATTCTGGGTCTCCCTCTCGCTCTCTCTCTGCCCTCTCCCACTCATGCTGTCTCTGTCTCTCAAAAATAAACACTAAAAAAAATTTTTTTTAATAAATAAATAAAATAAAATCCATTAATATCTACCTACATGCTTTGGTATGTGTGTGAATGTGTGTGTAAATTCCCTTTGGAAAGACAAATACAACTGCTAAGCGTGGGTGCTTCTGGGAAAATAGTGATTATTGTCACTATTCATCTCTAGGGTCACTTGAATACATTTATATATATATATCTGTTATGAGTGTGTATCCATATATTTACTACTAATAAAAATATAATTTAATACATTGTTAAAGTGCAGTAGACTGGATACATCCTTAAAACATGTCTAAAATGAGGGCAATGGAATAATAATAATAATAATAATACAAGGAAAAGTTACTGAACACCAGATGCTGGCAAAGTAGGTGGCAAGGAGAAAGAAGCAGATCTAATGGCAGAATCCCCCAGAGACTCGGGACGAGGGGCCATGAGCGGCAGAAGGTGGTGAGTAAGAAACGGGTAGAAAGGGTGGGCCCACAGTCTGCAGAGACCATTCCAACCTGGGTCGTCCCACCTGCCCCAGGAAACCAGAGAACACCGCCACCCCCACCTACCCTCACTTGAGGAGGAGAATGGAGATTTAGTCCACAGAAAAACAGAAGTGGGAAGGTTCCAGGCCCGGGGAGGGTGGGGATAGTGGACAAAGAAGGAGAAGGGTCATGATAATGAAGAAAGAGTCTGTGTTCGGAAATGTGCACTACTCAGCTCCAAGAACACAGGCTCGGCTTCTGGCCCCAACCAGGGGACTTGGAAGAGTTTTCTTTTCTTCTTCTAAAAGTGTTTATTATTTATCTTGAGAGAGAGAGAGAGAGAATGCAGGGGAGGGGCAGAGAGAAAGGGAGAGAGAGGATCCCAAACAGGCTCCGAGCACAGAGCTGAATACGGGGCTGGAACTCACGATCGATTGGTGAGATCATGACCTGAGCCGAAATCAAGAGTTGGATGCTTAACGGACTGAGCCACCCGGAAGAGTTTTCTTTGGAGAAAGAGAATTACCCCTCCCTGTCCCCTTCTGCCCCAAAGGCCTCCGGGACATTGACTTTTGCAGGATTCTCAGTGAGACCTGCAGGTTCACAGCGGACACCCTGCAGTGAAACCCACCCCTTGATGAGTCCCAGCTGCGCACAGAGCTTCCGGCCAAGGTTTGTCAAGGCTTTAGTCTTAAACCTGGATGAACCACACGATATTTATTTAAGACAAGCCTCTGACATGAAACAGGTAGGAAAGAGATCGGAGGAACTAGAGAAACTGCAAGGAACGAAACAGATCTCCAAAAAACAAGCCTGAATTCCTGTTCCCAGAGAGAAAAGTCATGATAGTCACCCACGAAGAGAGTCATAGGGGTTCTTAGATTAAAAGTATGATAGAAGAGGGGCACCTGAGCAGCTCAGTTGATTAAGCTTTGGACTTTGGCTCAGGTCATGATCTCACAGTTCATGGGTTCGAGCCCCATGTCGGGCTCTGTGCTGACAGCTCAGAGCCTGGACCCTGCTTTGGATTCTGTGTCTCCCTCTCTCTGTGCCCCTCCCCCACTCACGCTCTGTCTCTTTCTCCCTCAAAAATAGCATTAAAAAACAACAAAATACGATAGAACAAATGACAAAATTAAGTAGATTGTTAGCAAATAAAATTGAGAAAATCTCCAAGAAAGTAGAACAAAAAAGACAGAAGCAGAAAAGGAGAAGCAGAAGGAGGGAGAGGTGGGGAAGGAGAAGAAAATAAAACCAGAGGCTCAATTTAGGAAGTCCACTATCTAACTGATAGGGCTTTTTGGAGGAAAGAAAAGAGAAAATCAATAGGAAGAAATCATACAAGAATGTCTCCCCAAACCGGAAAATGCAAGTTTTCAAGTGGAAGGGAAGCACTAGGTACCCAGAACAAGAAGTGAAAAGTCACTGATGCTATAAACACTTCAGAACACTAGACTAGATCTTGAAAACTTTCAGAGTAGAATAAAACAGGCTGTGTTCAAAGATTTAGTTAGAAGAAGGTATTTAGGGGCGCCTGGGTGGCTCAGTGGATTAAGCGTCTGACTTCGGCTCAGGTCATCATCTCGTGGTCCATGAGTTCGAGCCCCATGTCAGACTCTGTGCTGGCAGCTTGGAGCCTGCTTCGGATTCTGTGTCTCCCTCTCTTTCTTCCCCTCTCCTGCTCACATTCTGTCTCTCTCTCAAAGATAAACATTAAAAAAGAATTTTTTAAAAAAGGTATTTTAACTTCTCTTCAGCACCAGTAAAACCTAAATGCAATGCTTTCAAAATACTGAGGAAACTATTTCAAAGCTACCATTTTTTTTTTTTTAGTGTTTATTTATTTTTGAGAGAGAGAGAGAGGGGAGGGGCAGAGAGCAAGGGGGACAGGGGATCTGAATCAGGCTTCACACTGACAGCACAGAGCCCAATGCAGGGCTCGAACTCACGAACTGTGAGACCATGACTTGAGCCAAAGTTGGACACTCAACCAACTGAGCCATCTAGGCGCCACCGCCCCCCCCCCCCACCAAGCTACCAATTGGAAAGCAGCATAAGGCATGTCCTCCCATGCAGCCTTTCTTGGGAAGTTACTGGAAGATGTGCTCCAAAAAATGAAGATATAAACCTGGAAGAGATACAGCCAGGGGACAGGAGGGGGACAAAGGAAACTCTGAGGCCACAGCTGTGCAGGCCTAAAGAATAACCAGCTTGTCGGACAGGGCAGGAGAATGGAGACCTGATAACAGAAGCCCCCGGGGAAAGAATGAAATTGATCGGTCACAGGATGTCTGAGCATGTGGAAAAGCTCTTCAGAGGAGGTTGAGAATTCCGCTGGACAGTTGGAGAAGAATTGGCAATAGTACAGAAAACTAGCAAAAAAAAAAAAAATTCAATTTCAGGGGGGGAATATCCTACAAGGAAAATCATCATACTATGCCACTTTGATCAGAAATAAATAATACATCATCATAATTATGCAAATAATTTACATTGAATTAACCAAAACAGTATGATATACTTGTTCTGAGAGGACTGAGGGACAGAGTGGAGGCCCAGGGTGATGTAAGAGGGCTGGATCTTCACCGTCCATAGTAGGAATCAAGAGCAGGTATCACTCTAAAATCAACAAACCAGGAACAGCAACAGACATATTAAAGTGTGAGTCTGCCCGTCTGTTTTGGTTCAAGGTCCAAACGATAGGAGGGACACCCAGGTGGCTCAGTCAGTTAAGTTGTCTGACTTGGGCTCAGGTCATGATCTCTCCGTTTGTGAGGTCAAGCCCCTCACTGGGCTCTGTGCTGACGGCTCAGGGCCTGGAGCCTATTTTGGATTCTGTGTCTCCCTCTCTCTCTGCCCCTCCCCCACTCACGCTCTGTCTCTGTCTCTCTCTCTCTCTCAAAAATAAGTACGCATAAAAAAAATTAAAAAAACAAAACAGAAAAACCAAAAAGATAGGAGCCAACTGTCCCCCATCCCAAAGCTAGACCACTGAGGCCTGACTTGGAAAGTGGGTGGCTGAAACACTGGGCTGGGACCCGAGCCCTCGACACAGGGAGTCGGTGCACTGGGAGTGAAGAGGACAGGAAGCTGGATATTAGAGATGTTTCTGGAAATAGATGTCAAGTACACTGTGCGGACCCCTCCCCTACCATGGAGAGAGGTGGCACGAGCTACTTTCCCCTGACCTTAAGCCTAATGGGGATGACATCCTGACCTTTATCTCCTGGGCTATGGGGCTCCTCATGAATCCAGGCCTGGAAAAGACTAAAAGGCAGAATCTGATGGGCTCCTTCATGGCAGCCATGTTGGGAACAGCCTACATTCCCAGACTTTGTCAGAGCAAAGGATACCTAAGTGTTTTCCATGGTCCAGATGCGGGCCCCTGAGGGAAAGAGAAGGGTCTGGAGCCACTTCCAGGGACTCTGCCCATGACTGCCTGTTGGCAGCCCAGGAATGAGCCACTATGGGGCTGACGGCCAAAACAGACATTCACCGTGTAGAACAGGTGGCAGTAAGGGATGGCGGGGGAGCGTAGAGCCCACAAACTCACCCAGAGAATCAGCTTTCAACTATCCGAGCCACGAGTGGAAGCCAGGTGAAAGCTCTGCGGCACCTGTCCTCCCCACTCAGCCACCACTGCGCCCCCCACCCCCGCCCCGGACACACCAGAAGTCCCGGGCCAGGCGGAGGTTAGGAGGAGAACCCCCTTCTTCCTACACAAGACACCAGATTCCAGACCAGAGGCAGGTGGAGGGGGAAGGGGCAAGAAACTCCAGCTTTAGACGAAGTCCAGATAGTTTACTACCTGACAAAGCCTACACTTTTACTTCCTAACTTTGCAGAGGGGGTAAATTTTTGTACCATTTAAAACTTATAGTTTCAATAATAATACAAGAAACTCCATTTACGTTTTGTCCTGTCTGTTTTCTCACACTCATATGTTCGTGTGCCCTCCCCTCCCCTCTTTCTCTCCTCTCTCTGCATACATGTATGAATAATACATAAATATTACATAGGTGATATTTTTCTGAACCATTGAGACTACACTCTTTTCATACTCCCTTTATCCCTAAATACTTCTGCACGTATCACTCAAGAAAAACGACATTCTCTCATGGGGTAGGTGGAATTCTAACATGAGCTCCAGGGACCTTGGCCCTTCCTGATCCCTACCCTTTGCAGTGTGGGTGGAGCCTGTGACCTGACCTCATACCCGTGGTTATGTGGCATGACGTGGCAAAAGAGAGGTTATGTGGCTGACTCACCTAACCACATCAACCCTTTAGAAGCAGAGAAGTCAGAGCTTCAAAGCATCAACAGGGGCACCTGGGGGGCTCAGTCAGTTAAACTTCCAACTCTTGACTTTGGCTCTGGTCATGATCTCATGGTTCATGGGATTGAGCCCTGTGTCGGGCTCTGTGCTGACAGTGCGGAGCCTGCTTGGGATTCTGTCTCTCTCCCTCTCTCTCTGTCCCTCCCCGGCTCACACGTCTGCACTAGCTCTCACACATTCTCTCTCTCAAAACAAATAAATAAACTTTCAAAAACAAAGCAGGGGCGCCTAGGTGGCTCAGTCGGTTAAGCATCCGACTTCGGCTCGGGTCATGATCTCATAGTTCGTGAGTTCGAGCCCCGTGTCAGGGTCTGTGCTGATAGCTCTGCTTCAGATTCTGTGTCTCCCTCTCTCCCTCTCTCTCTGCTCCTCCCCTGCTCACACTCTGTCTCTCTCTCAAAAATAGAGATTTAAAAAAAAATTAAAAAAAAAAATTTTTTTTTCAACGTTTATTTATTTTTGGGACAGAGAGAGACAGAGCATGAACGGGGGAGGGGCAGAGAGAGAGGGAGACACAGAATCGGAAACAGGCTCCAGGCTCTGAGCCATCAGCCCAGAGCCCGACGCGGGGCTCGAACTCACGGACCGCGAGATCGTGACCTGGCTGAAGTCGGACGCTTAACCGACTGCGCCACCCAGGCGCCCCTAAAAAAATTTTTTTAAAACAAAGCAAAACAAAGGACCAACAGGATTCGACACACTGTTGCTGGCCCAAGGATGGAGAAGGCCGCGTGGAAGGGACAGAGGGCAGCCTGCAGGAGCTGAGAATGACCCCTGGTCGAAAGCCAGCAAGAAAACAGGGACCTCAGTCCTACCACTGAGAAGGAACTGGATTCTGCCAACAGCCTGGATGCTCTTGGCAGTGATTGTTCCCAGAACCTCCTGATAGGAAGCCAGTCTGATGGACACCTTGACTTTGGCCACGTGAGACCCTAAGCAGTGAACGCAGCTGGGCCCATCTGGACTTCTGACCTCCAGAACTTCAAGATAATAAATGGGTTAAAAATTTAGCCACTAAATTTGTGATATTTATTTATTGTGTGGCAACTGATCTCACCCGGCTAAAGGGAAACCAGAATGGAGGCCATAGTTTGAACAGACCCCCTAAACCACTCATAATCACGTAACCAAATCTTTAACTGCCCCAATTTCACCTAAATGGGGGTGCTGACCCTAAACAAAACTGAAGCGTTCTTCATAGCACTGTGACCTTACGGCTTCCAAGCCAGTCGGCTGCGCACAAGAAAACTTACACAGTGCTACTACCCTAAAAAGAACAGAAGTTTCTAGTAACCAATCACAATTTAAAAAACCAAACAACATACTCCCTGAATTTTAACCGCTGAGAGTCAAGCTCTTAACCACTTTGGGTGTGAGGCCTCCCTGTTCACGAACAGTTGGTTTCTTGTTCAATATGATACTCGTATCATGTAAAGCTCTCTGAATTTTCTTTTGACCACCCAAAGAGTGAGGAAAACAACCACACACACAGAGCTGATCCAAACAAGTAGCGGTGGCAAAGAATAAAGCTGTATTACGAGTGTAAACTATGAGGTTCGCTCTTTGAAAAAATAATGTCTGTGTGTATTTCTTAGAAATAATGAGGCACATTACTAGAAGAAACAGCTAGAAGACTTTGGGGAGGAGGACCCAGCAACAGAGAAAGCCGGGATAGGGTACTGTCATTTTGTGGTATAAGTCCTGTTAGAACTACTTAGGTTTCAAAAACATGATTATAGAGAAATATTTGTAAATAAAAACTGGAAACACACAGGAGACTGAATATCCCTGAATCTGCTCGCCTCAGTTCTATTCTCCTTGGGGACCGGCCACCTTCGCCTGCCCCGCCACCGCCACACCGGGCCCAGGGGTATGCGCCCCAACTGGACCTCTTAGAAGCTGTAGCTAAAATGCTGCCAAAACCCTCTCCTTTTTGTTCCCTTCAGAATGAGAGAGACAGAAGGGAATTTCAAACAAATTTTTCTAAGTCTTAGTAATGGAAAAATGGCAAAGGGGCCCTAACTACAACAAGTGCATGCGCATGCACACACAGACACACACACACACACACACACACACACACACACACCCTCCATAAAAGTTCATAGAAATGGTTTGGCTTGCAAAGATGGACTTCTGATCCTTCCAGGCTAACTCCGTCCGAAGGCTGGCAGGCCCTACCCATGAGTCGGCTGGGAGAAGCTGCCTTGGGTCGCTCCCTGTCTCCTGCACAGCCCCCACTGTACAGCAGCTGCCTCCCTACACATCACGTGAGCCATTCGAGCTCCCACTCATCTCTCACCGAGGCCCTCCTACTAGGTTTTGGTTTCCACCTAGTGGCATGACTTCTTGCCCCCAGCTCTGTGAGTTCTGGCTGTAGCTGATGACCGCGCCCGTAGAAAGGGCAGTGCCCACCTGAAGTGTGTGACCTGCCCCTTGGCGTGGGGTGACACTTTTACTAATAAAAACAAGGGCTACCGCATAGTCCCTATATTGGCAGGTCTACTTCTGTCACTGACAAATATTAGTTTCTTAACAGCAGGGTCTGAGTTTTCTTTCAGGGGGGAAACAAGAGACATCATCAAATATGACCAAACTCTGAAACCAGAATTTAAAGCATGGAAGTAAAAGCATAGTCGGAAGCTCTGTAGAGTGATAAGTAGCTCGAAATAAGCAAGTCTACGTACGAAAAGGGCGAAATAGGAAAGCATTAAAAACAAAACACAAACCTCTTCTTTTCTCCATAAACAAAGTGACTGTCCTCTACAGGTTCAGTCCTATTGATGAGACAGCTGATGAGACCGAGGAGGGTGTGACAGGTGGGGGGGGGCCTCCCCTGGAAACATTCTCTCTGTTGAAAAGCTTCAGTCTGTACAATTTAACTGTCAACAACTGACAGAAATTAATATTAAGTTCGACTATATCAAACTGAGACTTTTTTGAGAGAGAGAGAGAGAGCGCATGAGCAGGGGAGACGGGCAGACGGGGAGACAGAATCTCAAGCAGGCTCCAGGCTCAGCACGGAGCCCAATCCAGGGCTGGATCCCATGACCCTGGGATCGCGACCTGAGCCAGAATCAAAAATCAGACACTCAACCAACTGAGCCACCCAGGTGCCCCGAGACCTTTTAAAAACAGGTACAATAGTTATAAAATCTGAAAGAACAAATCTACTAACTGTAAACCCTAACAAGAGCAATGGAAGAATTAGCTGGGCTTCCTGAAAGGATCAGAGCAAAAGGAAATCAACAGCAAGAATGTGCTGCGATGCAGCTTGATGACCATCAAGACCCCAAAGACCCACCACAGCAACTACAGCATGAACTACAATGAACTACAGCAACAATGAACTACAGCAACATGACCTGATCACATGGGACAGCCAGGCCCCTTTCTCCGGCCAGTTCCCCTGGATGGAGGGAACTAACCGTGACCTCCAGAGAAAGTCTGAAAGAGCCAGGCAAACTAGTAACTTCCAGCAAGGGGGATTGGGGACGGGAGTGGAGACTTCTAGAAAATTCTTGTACTGATCGAATTCTTAAATAATCTCACCTCATATTTGGCGTTATTATTATTATTATATTAACAATATGATTAGCACAAATCTTGAAAAGAGAGGGAATCCAAGTGCCCATAAACACCTGCAAAGCAGGGAATAGAAGGATATAAGGCACATGGAATGCACAGACTAGAATAGAACGAATTTCAGTTTCTCCGTTTTCCAGGTAGATGGTCGGGATTCCCAGGCCTGCTTTCTCATCTGAAAATGCCACTACTACCTGCCGTAGAGGTTTGCTTTAAGGATGAGAGAGAACATATATAAAAGACAACACAGGACCAACGCTCAGTGGATGCTCAGTGGACAGCAGAAACCACTGTTATTATTTCCACACAGGAGAATAAAAGAAAACCACAGAAGCTTCCTGTAATACCCAGTATAAGCAGATCATCAGAATATTTGAAGATAAAATATAAGAAGCATTAAAAATGGATGGGAGGGGTGTCTGGGTGGCTCAATCAGTTAAGCGGCTGACTCTTGATTTCGGCTCAGTCATCATCTCACAGTTTGTGAGTTCGAGCCCCACATCAGGCTCTGCGCTTGGGATTTTTCTCTCCTCCTCTTTCTCTGCCCTTCCCCACCCATGCACTATCTCTCTCTCCCTCAAAAATAAATAAATAAGCATATATTTTAAAAGCCTTTAAAAAATGGATGGGAGATTTTTTTTTAAGGCTAATAGAACTTCTCTTGGCTGCAAAAATTATAATGGGGTTTTCTTTTTCACAAATTGTGTTCACTCCAAGGAGAAGTTCTTTTTGTAGAAAAATAATTGAGGGGCACCTGGGTGGCTCAGTCGGTTAAGCGGCCGACTTCAGCTCAGGTCATGATCTCGCAGTCCGTGAGTTCGAGCCCCGCGTCGGGCTCTGTGCTGACAGCTCAGAGCCTGGAGCCTGTTTCAGATTCTGTGTCTCCCTCTCGCTGACCCTCCCTCGTTCATGCTCTGTCTCTCTCTGTCTCAAAAATAAATAAAATGTTAAAAAAAATTTTTTTTAAAAAGAAAAATAATTGAAAGCTAGTACCAAATAATATTTGATTTTCAACTCTTAAAGTACTTGTCACAGGAGAATAAAGTATGGGAGGGAAAAAAACTCACCAAAGCAAAACTAATAGCACCTCCACTGTGTTTCGACACTGTTTTATATCCCAAATACCAGCCCAATGCCCTTTAACACAGGTCATTTTTAAACATACAAATCATTTATGTTTGGCCCCACTTATATTCTCAAGGTTCCTTAAAATACTTTTATTTATTTTTAATTTTATTATTTTTTAATTAAAAAAAATTTTAATGTTTATTTTTGAAAGAGAGAGAGAGCACGCATGAGCAGGGAAGGGGTGGAGAGAGAGAGACACACACAGAATCCGAAGCAGGCTCCAAGGCTCTGAGCTGTCAGTACAAACAGCTGATGCGGGGCCCAAACCCATGAACTACAAGATCATGACCTGAGCCAAAGTCGGACGCTTAACTGACTGAGCCACTGAGGCACACCTATTTTTATTTTTTTTAATATTTATTTATTTTGAGAGAGACAGATAGAGTGTGAGTGGGGGAGGGGCAGCAAGAGGGAGAGGCAGAGAAAGAGAGAGAGAGAGAGAGAGAGAGAGAGAGGGAGAGAGAGAATCCCAAGCAGGCTCCACACTGTCAGCACAGAGCCTGATGTGGGGCTCATTCCCACAAACCGTGAGATCATGACCTGAGTCAAAATCAAGAGTTGGGTGCTTAACTGATTGGATCACCCAGGTGCCCCTATTTCTAGACTTTTGTACCCATTTTAATTTCTCAGACGACTAAAGAGGATGTCCCCATTCTCTATAAAGCCTTCCTGACTCTTGCCTGCTACCCTCAAGCAAAATTAATTGCCCTTCCTCTGATGATACTTATTGTTCATCCAACTAAGCATAACCAAGACGGGACTGTCCCTTATTTCCCCCAGTTAGCTAAGATCTCCCCATTCCTATGGCATCTGGGTGGCTCAGTCGGTTAGGCATCTGACTGTTGGTTTCGGCTCAGGTCATGATCTCACAGTATGGGAGTTCGAGCCCCGCATTAGGCTCTGTGCTGACAGTGCAGAGCCTGCTTGGGATTCTCTCTCTCCCTCCCTCTCTGCCCCTCCCCTGCTTTCTGTCTCTCTCTCTTTCTCTCAAAATAAACAAACTTTAAAAAAAAAGAATTAAAAAATATTATATATAAAAAAAGATTTCCCCATTCCTAACCGACACAAATTCAAAAGAAAATGAGCATGTGCTTATGTCGTATGCTGTCAGCCCCGAAGGTGGGAGACACCCTGTTGTCAACATCAGTTAGCACTGCTTTCACGGCAACGTTCCGCAGGGGCTCTGAGGGCAAGGCACGTCACTACTGTGCATTCCTTTCAAGGAAAACCCAACTTCTTATACGTGGTGTGTATTTCTTAAAAATGAATTTCTCCTTCATTCTCACTGCTTTTAAACAGTTCTAGGGGCACCTGGGTGGCTCGGTCAGTTGAACATATGACTTCAGCTCGGGTCATGATTTTCCAGTTCATGAGTTTGAGCCCCACATCGAACTCACTGCTGTCAGCCTGTCAGCCCAGAGCCGGCCTCAGGTCCTCTGTCCCCCACTTCCGTTCGCCCCAAAATAAATATTTAAAAAGTAAAAATAAACAGTTCTAGAAGTAGTGATGCTCTTTGAAGGCATACTTTGTACAAGTGCCTGGGGCCTAAGGCAGGATTACAACACCTCTATTATCACACAAGAAACCAGTTTTTACATCACTTCTGAATGTTCGGAGAGCCACTTAAAAATTCTGAACAATGAGAACAACAAGCACACGGGTCAGGAATGTTCAGAAAATAATCCGTATCTTGGCTGCGCATGAAAGGGCAGGATAAACCAAGGGCTAGGACGTCAGTTGAGTCACAGATATTCTTAGTTCTTACTCCACGGAAGTCACGATACAGATTGCTGCTGGGATTCCTGAGTTCTGTCCAGCCGCCCGTTCTGTAAGGTTGCTGTTATCACATATGCTAGTCAGTAAGTAAGAGCTTTAGAAGAAGAAAAGTCGCCTTCCCATTTCGATGCCGCATGAGAACCCTGGGTGGAGGAACGGGAAGCAAAGAGAACAAGAAGCAGAGGCAAGAGACAGCACTGTCCCAAGAAGGTAACAAACGCTACTGCGTTCCTCATGCGCCGGTGCCCAACCTAGTGACACCGCGGCCAAAGGCCACCAGCCCTTGCCGGCCCCTGGGCGCGATGCCGCGGGCCTGGCACAGACAGAGGGGAGGGCGCCTCCATGCCTCCCTCTGTCATGTCTGGACGCCCTTCCTTCTCCCCGTCCGCCTGGTTTTCCAACTTCAGACTCTGTAAAGGCTTTCCTGGTCCCTCCCTCCAACGCCCAGCAAAATGAAATCACTCTTCTTCAGCGGCCTCAGGGCACTTTTCCCGAACCTCTTTCACGGAGCCTGTGTTACTTTCTAGCTTCTTATTCAAGTGTCTGTCTCTCCCCCAAACCTGCCAGCCCCTCAAAAGCAGAGACCTTCACTGGTGTTCAGCTGGCACGTGGGAGGGATTCAGCATGTCTGGTGGAGGGTGAAAGATGGACGGGCGGGAGCGTGGGGAGGGGGTGAGTAGCGTCCCAAAGCCAGGAGAGAGCTCTGAGGTACAAAAAATATAATCTCTCTCCGCCAATGTACAGGGAGAGGGTAGAAATGGGAAGATGGCCACAAGCCACAGCTGCCCTTGTGGGGTTCCCATGTCAGATGGTGGTGGCAGACAAGGGTCTACGTGAGTCTTTACCCAGGGAAGCCAACAGCTCATAATTCATCCGCATCACGTCTCTGTACAGCTCCTTCTGCCGCTTGACTAGCATGCCCCACTCCTCCCGGGTGAAATACACCGCCACATCCTCAAACACCACCGGGAGCTCCTCAAACACCACAGGAACCTCCTCAAACAGCCCCTCTTCAGAAGGATCCTGCAACAAAGAGCAGCAGTCACTCAACACGCCTCTTATGCCAGACACCCAGCGGGATGCTTTCAAGGTCCTTCGTAAGGACCTTCTCAAGGCCCGTCTCTCTTGGGAGGCTTGCCAAGAGGCCCAGATGTACTCTGAGGCAGCAATGTACCCAGCCAAAGTCAAAGAAGCAAATTTGCGAGGCCCAGAGTTAGTAGGTGAAAAAACCAACCAAACAAACAAACAAAAAACCAAATGAGCCTCAGTCTGATCCTGGGGTCTCCTAGGAGGAAATAAAAGTGCTGAAGAACAGGGGTCCTGGAAGAGCTTATGACTGCACCCCTCCCTGTAAGTTTCTAAGGGGCTGCCTTCTATTCATCCGTGACTACAATGATGACCGTCTGCCTCCAGGAGCACCTGCTAAGATTTCCCACTGGGATGGGAAGGAAGAAGAAGTCGTACAGAAGAACGAAAGATGCTTATATTCAGTGACGAGGTTTACACGTGCCTTCCTGCTAAAGGAATTCAGATTATAAATGGTTAGACATATTTATTAGCTCCTAATACCAAACACTAGACGGAATATGAACATGAAGAGAAATGAGCTCTGTTGCTTTTCCAGATTCTGGAAAAACCCACGCTTACTAACTTTAGCTGGGCCCTTCTCATGTTAGGGATGAGGAACATCTGAGCTATTCTCGTTGGAAGTAGAGGGGTACTCCAAATGACTTCGAGTAAAATCCTGCTCGTGTGAAATAGCTGAGAAATGGCAAAGGACCCCGTAACTCAAAAACTCCAGTGAACGCAGTTTCCTTGCGGCCAACTTTGCAAAGAGCTAGAGACCGACTGAGTGCCCGCAAGGTGAGAGCCAGAGAGGTTCGGGACCTGCCGGTGCGCAGGGGGTGGGAGGGAGTGCCAGCTGGCAGCCACGCTCCGGCACAGGTGGACTGTGGCCACGTCAGTCCCCCTGATGCTGTTTCCTCCCAACAAGACAAGTTTAATCTGACCCGCTCCACCGGCCTTAGGGCAGCATCAAAACCCTTACATAAGAGAATGGGCGTGGAGAGATTTTACAGTTTCAAAGGGCTACCTGATTCCAAAGTCAAAGCTGAAAAACTTTTAGAAGTTAAGTATTTAAGAGTTCTGTGGTTGTTTTGTGGTTGTGTATTATCTTCTTGAGTTCTGCGACTGTTTTGGATTCTGGATAAAGATCAGTGTTCTGAATTTAGATGTTCCCTTTATATCAGGAGTTAGAATGTTCTGTCCCACTAATTATGTTTTGTTGTCTGCAAAAGGAAATGAGAACAACAGGGGTGCTGTCTTAAATACATGAGATAATACACGTAGAGCACATAAAATAATGCCGCTTGACTAGCATGCCCCACTCCTAAATAATGCCTACTACGTTATCGGCACATAACGTAAAATAATGCCTACTACGTTATCGGCACGTTAGGTTATGATAACAGTATAATGTTAGCAGCAGGCGTAGCTACTATGATCTCCCCATCATCGTCATGCAAAATATGTTGTTCTTAGTACAGAATCCTTCCCCTGGAGACACAGCAATCATTACAAACACATTACCTGGCCGCAGGGTTCGGCAGCGTCATTACACAAAATGTTAACATTTGAGGCGCTGTAGATACCATCAGCAATTTCTTTTTGCCTCAATTCAGAAATGCAGTCGAGATACAATGCAGGAATTGTTCCATCCTCTCTCGGGTCCTCCAGTTCAGCTCTGGAGCCAGGCAGGAGCTGGGCCATGTTCTCATAGGCTCCCAGAGGCCCTGGGGGGTACAATATGGGATAATCTGCCGTGAAGAGGTGCTCCGGGCTGGCCAGAACATCTCCGGATTCATCTCGGATGCTCTGGAGACGGGCTGCCCAGATGGGGTCCCGTGCTGCCAAGGCATTGACGCAGAACAGGTGAGCTTTGCTCTTGGCGTGGTATTTGAGCGTCTCTACCTTGAATGGTCCTGTGTAACCTTCGATTAATCTTGACCGTTTGTCCCTGACAGACGGGTATTCTCGGCAGGCAGAGCAGAAGAGAGCCGTCTGCTCCTCGT
Source organism: Prionailurus bengalensis (assembly GCF_016509475.1). Lineage (NCBI taxonomy): Eukaryota > Metazoa > Chordata > Mammalia > Carnivora > Felidae > Prionailurus > Prionailurus bengalensis. The sequence continues at coordinate 161,941,281 of NC_057348.1, read as the reverse complement.
TCATGACCAACCACGGGAACTGCACAAACCAAGACTTCTGGATAGACCGGGGTTTCAAGGGTTTTTTGCTCTTTCCTGTACAGTCTCCCTCAGTGTTGCCAGGCTCCGTGCTGAAGTGGGAAAGACAGGCTTTCTTCTGAGGCGGCAGGTACGGTCCGGCTTCTGTGGCCGGACTCCGCCCGTCCCCTTCTTCCACGCAGCCCATCTGGTTTTTCCCTTTAGAGAAAAGAGACCAGTGGAATTTGGTCTGAGGTCCTGTAGTTAGAGCCACTGCCACCCATGAAGCCTCTCGGTGTATCAAACACGAAAGCTGGAAGTCACACCCAAGAGTGACACAGGCTCTACTCGGAATTTTCTTCCAGACCCCCAGCGCCCCAGGGCCCACCTCAGCTGACCCAGAAGAAAATCAGAGGAGCTTTAAGCAACTCCCCCTTTTTTTTTTTTAATTTAAATTTTGGCTTGGCCAAAAAGACCTCTGCAATTTCATCTTTGCAACCCAAGATACGGGCACAATCTTCAGAAGTTCAAGCTTATTTATGGATAAGAACGCAAACTGATAAAATGTCAGTTAATGAAGATATTAAAGCCAAATCCTGCAACTCCGTCCTCAGCAGGAACCTCCTTCCATGGTACCCTGGCACACAGACGTCTGCACTCCGCTCGCGCATCTTTGGAACCAGGGAACGACCAACCTCCTGGGTAGTTTTTGTCCCCAGAGTTTGCCTTAAACCACGATCCATTTGTAAGTACTTTCCACCCAGGGGTGCTATGTCAGCCCTCCAGAGAAACACAAGCCCTCTCCCACACCACAGCCCTTCCAAGAGGCAAAAACTCTCATCAACTCACACAGATCTTCTTCCTCAAGCTAAACTAGAAGTTTCTTTATTCACGCCTTAGTTGAAACGCAACTTACAGCTTTCGCAGCTCTAACTCCCCTCGAGCCATTTCTTGTGCATAATAAGCACAGATGCCCAGTGGCCAAGGACTCCCTGGTACTTGCTCCAGGCCAACAGTCCAGTCTATACATCCGGAGCTCACCCAGGAGCACAAAGCGGCTAATGAAGAGTAAGCAGGCTCAAAAGAAAGAGCCAAGCATTGGAAAACAAAATAAAACAAATTGGTATCTATGAAGTCTCGGGCTCCCTGTGGTCCATCTGAGACAGATCGTGAGGGAGAGTAGACTCCTGTGATTCGACTCCCGGAACAGCTTGTTCCGCCTCCCTTTTCTCCAGCATTGGGGGCTGGGTAACTCAACCACCTCATACAATGACACGATGTCACCTGGCCTGACTCTAGCCAAGCCAGTCCCTCAACAGGACGGGCTTATCAAAGGAGAAGAGCCAAAATAAATCCTAGAACTTAGCAGACATCTGTCCATTCACTCAGTGATTACTTAATGTGCAACTGCTATGTGCCAGGCATTGTTCTTAGCACTGGGAATACAGGAGTCAGTAAGACAAAGTCATGCCGTCGTGGAACTTAGAATATATAACTGCAAATCAACATACACTCTCAGGCAGAAATAAAGAGAGGGCCACCTGGGTGGCTCAGTCGGTTAAGCATCCGACTTGGGCTCAGATCATGACCTCACGGGTCGTGGGTTCGAGCCCCGCATCAGGCTGTGTGCTGACAGCTCAGAGCCTGGAGCCTGCTTCAGATTCTGTGTCTCCCTCTTCTCTCTCTGCGGACTCCCCTCCCGCTCGTGCCCTGTGTCTCCCTCTCTCAAAAATAAACATTAAAAACATAAAAAACATTATAAACAATAAAAAAACATTAAAAACAATAAAACATTAAAAAACATAAAAAGTAAACATTAAAACATTTAAAAACAATAAACATAAAAAAAAAAAAAAAAAACACCCGCCTGGGTGGCTCGGTCACTTAGGCTAAGGCATCTGACTTTGGCTCAGGTCATGATCTTGCAGTCCATGAGTTGGAGCCTGTGCAGACGGCTCAGAGCCTGGAGCCTGCTTCGGATTCTGCATCTCCCTCTCTCTCTGCCCCTCCCCATTCATGCTCGGTCTCTCTCTGTTTCTCAAAAATGAATAAATGTTTAAAAAAAATTTTTTTTAAACATTAAGAAATGGTTTAGGGGCGCCTGGGTGGCTCAGTCGGTTAAGCGTCCGACTTCACCCGGGTCACGATCTCGCGGTCCGTGAGTTCGAGCCCCGCGTCAGGCTCTGGGCTGATGGCTCAGAGCCTGGAGCCTGCTTCCGATTCTGTGTCTCCCTCTTTCCCTGCCCTTCCACCATTCATGCTCTGTCTCTCTCTGTCTCAAAAATAAATAAACGTTAAAAAAAAAAATTTTTTTTTAAATGGTTAAAAAAAATAAAGAGAATGTTGGAGAATGATGTGTATGTGTCAGATACACTGGGGAAGGACAGCATTCTCATGTGAGCTGGAGGATAGCAGGGAGAGGCCAGGGGTAAGACGGGAGTCCTGGTGCCCAGCTTTCTGCCCCCTCTCTCCAGCTAAGTACCCCTCCTCCCATGCGGGTCCACACTCACCTGGATGGTGGCTCAGGACATTCCTCTGGCCCTGGGCACTGCCCACCCATGGCTCTGGCCCTCGCTCAAACTTGTAGAACAGTTCTGGGTTGGCAATAGTTGGTCCTGAGTCAGGAACAGAGAGAAGCACTTATGAAGTCTTAGATCCCGGTCACAACGTTAAGGAAGGGTCCGTCTGGGACCTCCCCCTCCGCACTGTAAGATAATTGGTCAAGGGCACAGGTAGGAATCTTGATACTTCAGCATGGTGGTTTGGAAACTCAGATATCCATGAGGCTCCTAAAAGAATGGGGGACTAAGTGAATGCAGTGAGGGGCACAGTGTCCCTCTTTGAGGCTAAAAGGATTTGAAAACTACTCCTGGTTCAGAACAGAGACTCACAAACCCAAATGCTGAGAGGGGCCAGGCCAACAATGTAACTGAGGAAAGCAGGCCGGGTGGGGAGGCTGTGGCCACCCGTGTGGGGGTACAGCTGTCGCTCCCCTCGGGGAACGCAGGGTCAGCACTGCCAGGCTGTACTGCTTTTCAAGAGAAACCAGAAATCATAATTCCATGTAAAAACTCTCCATGGTGAAATATTAACAAATTAAATATTGTAAAGGAACCACCTGGCAGGCTCAGTGGGAAGAGCACGCGACTCTTGATCTCAGGGTCATGAGTTTGAGCCCCACGTTGGGTCTAGAGATTACTTACGTAACCTTAAAAAAATTAGGGGCGCCTGGGGGGCTCAGTCGGTTAATCATCCGACTTCGGCCCAGGTCATGATCTCGCGGTCCGGGAGTTCGAGCCCCGCGTCAGGCTCTGTGCTGACAGTTCAGAGCCTGGAGCCTGTTTCGGATTCTGTGTCTCCCTCTTTCTCTGACCCTCCCCCGTTCATGCTCTGTCTCTCTCTGTCTCAAAAATAAATAAATGTTAAAAAAAAAAAAAACAACTCGGGGCGCCTGGGTGGCGCAGTCGGTTAAGCGTCCGACTTCAGCCAGGTCACGATCTCGCGGCCCGTGAGTTCGAGCCCCGCGTCGGGCTCTGGGCTGATGGCTCAGAGCCTGGATCCTGTTTCCGATTCTGTGTCTCCCTCTCTCTCTGCCCCTCCCCTGTTCATGCTCTGTCTCTCTCTGTCCCAAAAATAAATAAATGTTGAAAAAAAAAAATTAAAAAAAAAAAAACTTAAAAAAATAAAAAATATTGTAGAGAAACCAAGCAAAAGTGATGAAAGCAGAATAGAGGCCCGTGAGCCGCGACTCTGCAACTTTTGGTTTAAAAGAACCGGCAGTTTTCAAACTGGGTTTGGCAGGCCTGGGAGAACCCGCTGTAGCCCCTGCGCCCACAGAGAGCTGCCTGTGGCTCCTGCAGCCTTAGACGGGGCGGGGGGGGGGGGGCGAGATGACAAGAAGAGAAAGGCGTGTCACATGGTCGTCCAAGTGAATTGAGAAAATAGCACATACGTTGTACACACGTGTTGAATTACAATCACGTCTGTCCGTGGCACGGAAAGTCTACCCACAGAAGCAGAGAAAGAACATTCAGAAAATAGAAAAGGTGAAATACACCTACATGGGCACAAAGTTTTAAGTGGCTTTAGCTCCTTAAGCCTCTACAACGGCCCTACGAAGGAAACCAAGACTTAAAATGTGAAAGTCGGGTCGAAGGCACGCCAGAGTCACGTGGTGGGGGCTGGGCCTGGGCCCAGATCTCCACAGGCCAGATGATGCTCCTGCTTCCAACACTCACTACCTCCAGTGTCCTGTGGGCACCTGAAACAAAATCCACCTGCAGCTCCACCCACCACAGGCCGGGCTTCCTGCTGGCACCGTGTGATATGGTAAGGCATCAAGGTCCAGCCCTGACATGCTCCAGTTCCCCACTTCTCTTGGCCAACATACGAGATGGAGAGAAAGGGTGGTGCGTGAATCTTGTGCAGTTAAGTTACATAAGGGGCTGCGCAGGCGAATGGTGTCAACAGGCCTGAAAAAAATGGTAGGATTACAGAAAATTCTCCAGTACGGCAGAGTCGGATATGATTTGGAATGCTGACCTAGACCGAGGCGGTGGGGAAGCGAACAGGGGCCCATACCTAGTGGTGCCACCAGCTTGTCGGAACCACAGATCTCCTTCTGTTGCTGACTCAGCAGCATCCATTCCCCCTGAAGCAAGTATACAGTGATGTCATCAAAGGTCACAGGAGCCTGGAGGGAAAAATGACACCTGCTAAGCACCAATTTCCTCCTCTGATGAATCTTCTGCACCTGTGTTCACACCCCCTGAGGGCACCTGTGCTCTGGGAACCTATCAAACTAGAGGAGGGGCATCGTCAATCTACATATAAGACCTAAAGACCCCACCTCTCTCATCTCCTGGGTCCACAGGAAGGGCCACACACCGAAACAACTGTCATGGAGAAGTCTGACTCAGGAACTCCATCATCCTTTCCTGGCACCCTCCTCGCCTGCCACAGTACCCGGTATTCTCAGCCAGTGCCCAGCAACAACCTAGGGCACATTCTTGTGCAAAATCTTGAACATGGTAAGGAAGACGTGTCTAATTTCTGGAAACAGTTGAAAGTCCTTCAGAACTATGTCTGCCGATGAAGTCAGTGATCAAGACAGGCAAAGGTTTACAGTGGAGAACTATATATCCCATGGAGCTTGTAAAATAGCTCTGTTCTATGGGGCGCCTGGGTGGCTCAGTCGATGGGGCGTCCAACTTCGGCTCAGGTCATGATCTTGTGGTCTGTGAGTTCGAGCCCCATGCTGGGCTCTGTGCTGACAGCTCAGAGCCTGGAGCCTGTTTCAGATTCTGTGTCTCCTTCTCTCTCTGACCCTCCCCCGTTCATGCTGTCTCTCTCTGTCTCAAAAATAAATAAACGTTGGGGCGCCTGGGTGGCGCAGTCGGTTAAGCGTCCGACTTCAGCCAGGTCACGATCTCGCGGTCCGTGAGTTTGAGCCCCGCGTCGGGCTCTGGGCTGATGGCTCGGAGCCTGGAGCCTGTTTCCGATTCTGTGTCTCCCTCTCTCTCTCTGCCCCTCCCCCATTCATGCTCTGTCTCTCTCTGTCCCAAAAATAAATAAAAAAAAAAAAAAAAAAAAAAAAAAACGTTGGAAAAAAATAAATAAACGTTAAAAAAAAATTTTTTTTTAAATAGCTCTGTTCTGCCAAAAAGGGGCCCAGGGATCAGAAAATATTTTGAGGGAGCTCTGGTGTAAGACGGTGGATTGAACAAGTACACTGAATTCTGCATCCTCCCTGTGAATTTAAGACACCGTCCCTGGGGCGCCTGCATGGCTCAGTCACTTGAGCTTCCGACTGCGGCTCAGGTCATGATCTCGCGGTTCGTGAGCTCGAGCCCCGCAGCGGGCTCTGTGCGGATGGCTCGGGGGGCCTGGAGCCTGCTTTGGATTCTTTTCTCTCTGCCCCTCCCCCGCTGTGCTCTGTCTCTGTCTCTCTCAAAAATAAATAAATAAATGTAAAAAAAAATTTTTTTTTAAAGACACGCTCCCTGCCAAAACACTCCAAAAGAAAACACCCACAAGGATAGGAAACAGAACAAGGAGGGAGGTGGAGGAGACAGAAGCAATAGGATTTTGGAAACTGAAAAGTAGATGAAAAAGTAGTAACTGAGCAGACCCAAAGAAATCAAATCCTCGCCTAGCAGTGGGCAAACTGAGAAACGACCCAATTTATACCACAAAATCCAAAAAAAGGCTCAGAAACTGCAGTGCCGAGAACCTCCGGCCTGGGAGTGAAGGCAGCAAGGGTAAGACAACAAGAATGGGGGGAAAGCTGTTCGCCAAGAAATCCTGCCCAGATTCCCCTGCAAGGCTCAGTGCTGACAAGCCCCCCCCCCCCCCTCCACGGACTCTGGGCTTCCAGTTAGAATTTTGGTTTCTGACTATTAAGCGTCCGACCATTAAGCTGGACTATCAGACATCTGGAGAAAGGTTCTTGCAGATGGTGGCAGGGAGAGGAGGCAGGTTGGAACTGAGGAAATGAATGTGAGGCATGGAAAAGAAAACTTTTCCAAAACAAAACTATCATCATAGCCCCAGAGAGGGAAGAATCCGCGGCCATGCAACAAACCATTATAAAAGAAATCATCAGAAAAGGAAATAGGCAGAAAACATTGCTCCGTTTATCCTTTTAATTTCATACCCCGAACATTTATCACTTAGTCTGATAAAGAAAATTATTAACAAAATATAAATTCCCCACCACCAAAGCAAAACAACATTTTGGGAAATAGTATCTTTGGGGTAAGTAGAAGGCCTTCCAGAGTGACAACTGTGAAGGGGACACGTTTATTTCCGTTTATGACAAGTTCTACTACATTTGTCTAAAATTGCCTTGTAACTTTATGGTCAGATTTCAAGCAGGTGAAATATCTATTTTAACTCAACAGTCAAAGCTTCTTGAGAAAAATAATATAGATAGTTCTTATCACTCACTGTTGAGCTGTATACTTAAAAAATAATTTGACTGCTTTTCTTATGAGTTAATACGTGTTCACCGCAGAAAATTTAGACAATGAGCAGAAAAAATGTTTTAAGATCACCCACAATCCCCTTACTAAAAAAGAATTACTATTGACACCTGGTATGTAAACTTACAGTCTTTCACCTATGAATATGTATGAATGAACAATTTTAAAAAACAAAAATGGTTTGGAAACACAATGGTCCAAAATCTTTGGGACACAGCAAAAGCAGTTCTAAGAGGGAAGTTTATAGCAATACAGGTCTACCTCAAGAAGCAAGAAAAATCTCAATCTAATCTTATCCTTAAAGGAACTAGAAAAAGAAGAACAAACAGAGCCCAAAGGAAGGAAATAATAAAGACCAGAGTGGAAATAAATGAAATACAAAGAAAAGAAAAGATCAATGAATCTAAGAGCTGGTTCTTTAGAAAGGATAAACAACATTGATAAACCTTTAGCCAGACTCATCAAGAAAAAAAGCAAGAGGACTTAGATAAATAAAATCAGGAATGAAAGAGGAGAAATAACAATGGATACCCCAGAAACACAAAGGATTACAAGAGAATACTATGAAAAGTCATATGTCAACAATTGAACAACCTAGAAGAAATAGATAAATTCCTAGAAACATACAATCATCCAAAACTGAACCTGGAAGAAACAGAAAATTTGAACAGACTGATTGCTAGTAATTAAATTTATTCAGTAATCAAAAAACTCCCAACAAACAAAAGTCCAGGACCAAATGGCTTCACAGGTGAATTCTACCAAACATGTAAAGAAGAATTAAAACCTATTCTTCTCAAAATTCTAAAAGACAGTAAAGGAAAAAAAACTTCCCAATTCTTACTGAGGCCAGCATTAACCAAAACCAGACAAGGACACTACAAAAAAAGAAACTACAGACCAATATACCTGACAAACAAAGATGCAAAAATTCTCAAGAAATAGTAGCAAACAGAATTCAACAATACATTAAAAGCATCCATTCAGCACGATCAAGTGCGATTTATTCCAGTGATGCAAGGATGACTGAGTATTTGCAAATCAATCAATGTGATGCATCACATTAACAAACAGAAGGATAAAAGCCATATCATCTCAATAGATGCATTTGACATTTGACAAAATAAACATCCTTTCATGATAAAAACTAACAAAGTAGGCTTAGAGGGAACGTATACCAACATAATAAAGCCCATATATGAAAAATCCACAGTTAACATCATATTTAATGATGGAAAACTGGAAGCTTTTCCTCTAAGATCAGAAATAAGACGTAGATGTCCACTTCTACCACTTTTATTCAACATAGTACTAGAAGTCCCAGCCACAGCAATCAGACAAGCAAAAAAAATAGAAGGATCCAAATTGGTAAGGAAGAAGTATAGCTATCACTATTTGCAGATGACATGATATTACACATAGAAAACCCTAAAGACTCCACCAAAAAGCTATTAGAACTAATAAATGAATTCTGTAAAGATGCAGAATATAAAATTAATATACAGAAATCTGTTGCATTTCTCTATACTAATAACAAAGTAGCAGAAAGAGAAATTATGAAAACAATTCCACTTACAATTGAACCAAAAAGAATAAAATGCCTAGGAATAAATTTAACCAAAGAGGTGAAAGACCTATACTCTGTAAACTATAAGACAGTGATCAAAGAAATGAAGACCACACACACACACACACACACACACACACACACACACGGAAAGATATACCATGCTCATGGACTGAAAGAATCAATACTGTCAAAATGTCCATATTACCCAAAGCAATCTACAGATTCAATGTAATCCATATCAAAACACTAACACCACTTTTCACAGAACTAGAACAAAGAATCCTAAAATTTGTATGGAACCACAAAAGACCCAAATAGCCAAAGCAATCTTGAGAAAAAAGACCAAAGCTGGAAGTATCACAATCTCAGATTTCACGATATACTACAAATCTATATTAATCTAAACAGTATGGTAGTGGCACAAAAACAGACACATAGATCAACAGAACAGGACAGAAAACCCGGAAATAACCCCCCTTGTATATGGTCAATTAATTTGTGACTAAGGAGGCCAGTATATACAATGGGGGAAAAGACAGACTTTTCAATAAATAGTGCTGGGAAAACTGTATAACTACATGCAAAAGAATGAAACTGGGCTACTCTCTTACACCATACACACACAAAAAAAATCTCAAAGTGGCTTAAAGACCTAAATGTGAGAACTAAAACCATAAAACTCCTAACAGAAAACATAGGCAGTAATCTCTTGGACATCAACCTTAGCAACATATTTATAAGATGTCTCCTCAGGTAAGGGAAATAAAAGTAAAACTAAACTGTTGGGACTGCACCAAAATAAAAGGTTTTTGCACAGTGAAGGAAACCATCAATAAAACAAAAAGGCAACCAGTGAATGGGAGAAGATATTTGTAAATGATGTATAAGAGGTTAAAATCCAAAATACATAATGAACTTACAGAACTCAACATCCTAAAAAAAAAAAAAAAAAAAAAAAAACTAACTAAAAAATGAGCAGACACAGGGGTGCCTGGGTGGCTCAGTCGGTTGTGTCTGACTTTGGCTCAGGTCATAATCTCATGGCTCACAAGTTCGAGCCCTGCATCCAGCTCTGTGCTGACAGCTCAGAGCCGGGAGCCTGCTTCAGATTCTGTCTCCATCTCTCTCTCCCCCTCCCATTCTCGCACACTGTCTCTCTGTCTCTCTCTCAGATATAAATAAACACTAAAAAAAATTTTTTTAAATGAGCAAAGGATTTGGATAGACATTTTTCCAAAGAAGACATACAGATGGTCAACGGACACATGAAATAATGTTCAACATCAGTAATCATCAGGGAAATGCAAATCAAAGAACAATGAGATATCACCTTGCACCCCAGCCAGAATGGCTAGTATCAAAAAGACAAGAAATCACAGGGGTACGTGGCTGGCTCAGTCAGTAGAGCACGCAACTCTTGATCTCGGGGTTGTGAGTTCAAGCCCCACACTGGGTGTAGAGATTACTTAAAATAAAAACAAAAAAAACAAGGTAAGAAATAACAAGTACTGATGAGGATATGCAGAAAAGAGAGCACTCGTGCCGTTGGCGATGTAAATTGGTGCAGCCATTGTGGAAAACAATACGGAGATTCTAAACAGAAATACTATATATCAGCCATATAATCAGCCATATCAATATCAGCCATAAAAAAGAATGAGATCTTGCCATTTGTGACAACATGGGTGGATCTAGAAGGTATTATGCTAAGTGAAATAAGTCAGACAAAAAAGACAAATAGAGTATGACTTACCTAAAGTGGAATTTTAGTGGAATCTAAAAAAGAAAACAAAGTAACAAAAAACTGAAACAGACTCATAAACACAGAGAACAAACTGGTGGTTGCCAGAGGGATGGGGGGATGGCAGTGGGAGAACTAGGTGAAGGGGATTAAGAGACACAAACTTCCAGTCATAAAATAAATAAGACATGGGGCTGAACAGTACGGAACGGAGAATGCCATCAATAATATTTAATAATGCCGTGCAGTGGCAGATGGTAACAACACTTGCAGTGAGCGCTGAGTCACGTGTAGAATTGTCCAATCACTATGTTGCATTCCTGAAACTAATAAAACATAGGATGGCAGTGGTACTTCAGTAAAAAATATTTTTTAATAGAATTGCCCTGCCAAATGTGCATGTTTGAAATAACTATTTGCACTCAAAGTGTCTTCCAATGCAAAATGTGATTATATTTCCAAAATCCTGCTGGAGGATGCACTCCGCTAAAACAAGGCAGTCAGACAGCAAAGGGGTACACATAAGATATGGTCTAAGGGGAGCCAACAGGGGAAGGGGGAAGAGGATGCTTGAGGTTAGACTGAAGGCAGAACCCGGGGTGATTACTGTGCCCCAGGACTAGCGAGCAAGCTGTTCCAAACAGGACAGGTTGAACTTGTAACCAAGGACAAGCAAGGCTCCCTATTCACACCCACCCCTTCCCCTTTCTTCCTGAGGGAACAGGTGGGCTTCTAATGAAAGCCAATGGGCCCATTACTTCAGCATCCACAAGGATGAAGGGAATGACCAGGACTGAATGCTTAGATAATAAAGAAGTATCTTCCCAACAAGAGTGATTGCCCTAACTCTGGTATCTCTCTTTGAGCCAATATTATGGCAAGAACCTTCTGATTCCAATTGATGTCCATGTAAAGAAAACACAAATCTTCAATAAAAGCAATTCTTTACCTATATATAAAGCAAAGAGTATCTCTGGATGTTCTATTTTAGTGGTTCCCTCTGTCTATACGGCAGAGCTCTGACTTAGCCCAGCACCAAGTTCCCTTGATCTGAAACTAACCCACCTTCCTAACTTGAGCTCTGTGTATTGCTGGACCTGGAATCTCTACTGCAGACAGATTAGTGCCATTGCAATCACTTAACACGTCTTGCGTCTTTCCTCCTTCTACACACCCGACCTTTAGATTCCCTGACTCCGCCTACTTCCTTGTACCTACTCATCAGGTTCCTATTCACATTCCGCCTCTTTTGCGAGGGGATTTCCTAACCATGTGGTCCACGCATTTCTCTTTCTCCTGAGCAAGGAAGCCTCTGTATCTCTCATGGAGCTGGAGGTACTCAGGAAACCTATGCTGATTGGCTTATGTTATGACCTCCTTCACCATTACCTACCCCTTCCCCCCCACCACATTATATACAAAGTATTTCACAGGCTCTTAATTATTTCATTCCAAATACATTTATTAGTTGTTTCTCATGGGCTTGGTGCATGGTGATCCTAAGATATGGAAAACACTATCACTATTGTCCAGATTAAAATCTCTTGGGAGCTGAGAGACACCAGTAAGTGTAATAATAGAACTGGGTCTAGAGAAAAGGGAGATAGGAGTGAGCACTTCCATGGACAAGGCAGAAGGGGCAGGAACCAGAAATGCTGAGGCAATAACTATACACACAATAAATACCCCTATGTGGCAGCACTAAAAATACAGTCTCCCAGAGGGCACATGGGGTGTCAGACTGCGAGCTCCAGAGCATTCATAACCTCTAGCAAAAGGGATCCTGTAGCAACGCTACTTTATGAGTCATTCATTCCAAAAATAACTGAGAACTTATTAAATGCCACACGCTGCTCCATTGTCCTAACTGGGGATACAACAGAGAGCAAAGTCAGCACATGTGAGAATAAATAATTGTGAGAATTTATATAGTGATAAAGGCTGGGAAGAAAATAAAACAGGATAATGGGATAGAGTGATGGCGAAAAGTCTTTGACTTCTTTCCTTTATTCTGCCAGTGACATGTAAGATACCCCCCACCCAATCCAATAGGCCAAGATTGCTGTTAGTTAACAAATATCACAAAATAGCACCAAAGGAAGATACTATTAACCGACCAAGCTACTACCTCAAGTGGACACCCAGTCTTCCAGCCTTGAGCCAAAAAAAAAAAAAAAAGATACTCAGAATGGAACTTTAGCAGACATTGCACCCAGCCTAGTTACTGCTACTCGTGTGCAAGACATCTAACACTGCCAGTTTGCAGTCGCTTTATTTCGTCTTTGGATAACCTTCCAATTTCCCAGGTTAGAAAACTGATGCATTTGGAAGGGTGAGCATCTTTTGGAGGCACCCTACAATCAAGATTAGAATCAAGAGTGAAAGTTCCAGTCCCCAAGGGGGGTTTTCATTTAGTGGTTGGGCCTGGACGGGACATCACATTTCTCCCCTACCTCCCCAATTGTTTGCATTTCTCTCTTCTCCCATTAAATGCTAAGAAAGCCTACAACTAAACAGAATAGTTTGAGATCAACCTCAAATTGCTAATTCCAATCTCAAATTGCTACAACTAAACAGAATAGTTTGAGATCAACCTCAAATTGCTAATTTCAATTTCCAACAATCCTTCTTCCACATTACACTTTGCTCCCCAAACTCAGGTTTAGTTGAAACTAATCAGGGGATATTCCCTGAGGGTACGGGCCATTTCCTTGACTACTTTGATATCCCCTACAGTGTTTATCGTGAGGCTGGCACATGGTTCACCTTCAATCTTTCTTTAGTTGGGTTCTGTTGAGCTTTGTCTCACACTGTTTACTTGGGTTGTTTCATCTGTTACATAAATACATCACTGTAGCTTGTGGAGGAGAGGGAGTGTGGAAGAGAGACTTAAGCAAGAACTTCTTTTGTAACTCATTCCTTCCCAGCCTTTCCAGAAGAAGCTACAGGGTGGAAATAACCTCATTATCTTTTCTCTTTTGTCTCTAGGACAGAGCTTTCAGGCTTGTCCTAGTTATTGAAGTCAGTAACTCTCTCCCACGGAGAGCTCTTTGCAGAAAGTGGTCTCTTCATGTTTATCCTGTATTCCACCATCTAGCTCACAGTAGACCACAGACCGCATATGTTTATTAAGTGAATTTCTTTTTTAAAAGGACTCAATACACACTTGAAAACATATGTGGAGGGAATTCCCTCTGTGCCAAAAAGGAAATAAAAATTGGCAGCAGGCTGCCAAGGACATCCAGAAAGATCTTAGTCCCAAGAGGCTGCCAAGGTCTCCAAGTCAGATGCCTACAACCGAGTTGGTCTTCTGACGCTGCCTCTAGCAATCCCGTCAAAGCCACTGAACTCTACCCTCAAGCACTTTCTCCCATCTTTTGTTCCAACTCACAGCCTCCTACCCCAAGCCTGAAGCAAGTTTATGGAATATGCTTCTGGGCAGTGCTCGGATACTCCACGAAGTAGATAAGCCAGTAACTTTTAAGTGGGCAAGAAATATGCCGGATGCCTTCTCTTTTTCCTCTCAGCCCTTTCTTGGGAAGGGGGATCTAGTCAGGGGCAAACCTTCACCCTGCTTCTCCGTAATCCCTACCCCCGGCCTTCCACTACGGTTTTAGCCAGCCTTAAAACATGCTGGGCCTCTTCAAAACTCCCAGCAGAGGTGTGGGGAAACAGGAAGCACTTCTGCATCACTACCCTGAGTCGGTCACCCACCCCAGCATCAACCGGGCGGCCACAGGGCAGAGGGCGGCTTGGCCACCGGGAGAGGGAAGGGGGGCCGAGAGGCTGCGCGGGACTCCCGCTCCTCCCCGCCACACCCGCCCTGAGAAGGCCGCCCAAGTGTGGAGAACGAGGCGGCGGGCGAGCGGGCGAGTCGTTCCCTGCAAGGATGGCTCATCTGCGGGGACTCCGCCCATACCGCCCGCCTCGCCGGAGCCCAGGTCAGGGATCTACACGGGAGGGGAGTGGGCGGCCCCAGGGCCCTTCCAGGCCTACCTTCCCCGACTCCCTGGGCTCCATGGCCCTGCTTGAGGTGGCCCGTGCTGACCCCGCCACTGCCTCCAGGCCGCCCCCTCCCCCCGCGGCCTGGCCTGAGGATGCAGCCGCCGCGACCACCTTGGGGACCGGGGCCCCCGGAGGGCAGGACGCCCCGGCGGGGAGGGCGCGCGGCCGAGAACCGGCTCCCCCACGTCGGGAGGGCGGTAGCGCTCCCGATACCGGGAGAGGCGAGCAGCGCGGACTAGCGCCGTGTCGGGCGAGCCGCTTTACGGCAGCCGCCTGGCCCGAGACGGCGGGGCATCACGGGAAGCGTAGTCCGGCCTAGTTCAGTGGCTCTCAACCCGCTATTGGCTCCCGAAATGCTGGACCCTGATTGGACGCCGAGCAGCTCGCTCCCTGCCCTTCCCGCCGCGCTTGAGGGTTGAAAGGTGACATCCCCACCACCCTCTCCCAGATCTTGCGTTAAAGGCAAACAGATCTCCCTGGGCTGTGAGAATGCCTGTTCTTGGGTCTGTTCCCTCGCATTTTTAGGACCACTGTCAACCTTGAAGGTTTCAGACTTTATTTAATCAAGGAGGGCAATACTTTTTTTTTTTTTAAACATTTATTCAAAAAGCATCATTGGCTGCCTACCATGTTGCCAGGCACCGTGCAAGGTTTGGGAATACACAGCTGAATGAAACAAAACCGTGCCTTCAAGGAGCTTACAGTCTATTGGGGAAACAGATCAGAAACAGATAACTACAAAATAAAGACACAAGTGCAAGGAGAGAGGTAAGCCCAGGACCCTATGAAAGCACACTTTGTCACCGTTTAGAGTACAGTGGTGGGAGAATATGGGGTGCTTAGGTCAAGGATTTCCTGAGGAAGTGG
This sequence comes from Prionailurus bengalensis, assembly GCF_016509475.1. Lineage (NCBI taxonomy): Eukaryota > Metazoa > Chordata > Mammalia > Carnivora > Felidae > Prionailurus > Prionailurus bengalensis. Next base: position 161,926,118 of record NC_057348.1, on the reverse strand, counting down.
CACCTGGACTAAATTAAAGAGTAGGAGTCAGCCGTGAGGTGCTATGGAAGGAATTGTGTAACCCCCGAATTTGTATGTAACCCCTATGTGACAATATTTTGATGTGGAGCCTTTGGGAGGTAATTAGGTTTAGATGAGATCATGAGGATGGGGCTCTCATGATGATATTAGTGTCCTTACAAGAAGAGACACCAGAGAGCTTGCTGTCTCTCTGCCAGATGAGGAAACAGTGAGAAGACAGCTATCCGTAAGCCAGGAAGAGAGTTCCCACCATCCTCTTGGCCATGATGGCGTCTTGGTCTTGAACTCCCATTCTCCGGAACAGTGAGAAAATAAATGTCTGCCGTTTAAGCCACCGGGCCTATGGCATTTTGTTATGGTAGCCTGAGCTAAAATAGGAGGGGAACAAAGGTGTTGTGAAGAGGGCAGTGGCCATAAGAGATAGCATAAATTAAGCCAGGCAGGTGAGCAGCGTAAGACAGGAAGTTGTGGGAAAAGACATTGGAGAGATACTTGGGGGCTGGACATGGAGGGCATTGTATGCTACCTTAAGGAGTCTGAAATGAGTTTTAAGCGGGTGAATGGTGTGGGCAAATTTGCACTTCAGTTGGATCAGGCATACTGCAGAGTAGAGGATGAATTTAAGGAGGAAAGAAAGAAGTCCAAGCTCTATAAAGATATACTTGCTTTCCTTTCTTCTCTCTGTCTCTCTGTTTTGTTTTGTTTTGTGAGAGAGAGAGAGAGTTCGAAGGCAAGTGTGAGCTGCCGCAGAGGGAGAAGGAGAGAGAGAATCTTGAACAGGCTCCACCCCCAGCTTGGAGCCCAAGGTGGGGCTGAGTCTCATGACCATGAGATCATGACCTGAGCCGAAATCAAGAGTCAGACACTTAACAGATTAAGCCACTCAGGCGCCCCTATTCTCTCATCTTCTTTAAAAGACATTCAGGGCGTCTGGGTGGCTCAGGTTAAGCATCTGACTTTGGCTCAGGCCAAGATCTCACGGTCCGTGAGTTCGAGCCCCACGTCCGACTCTGTGCTGACCCCTCAGAGCCTGGAACCTGCTTCAGATTCTGTGTCTCCCTCGCTCTCTGCCCCTTCCCCGCTCACACTCTGTCTCTTTCTCTCAAAAATAAATAAACATTAAAAAAAAAAGACATGAAACAGAACATCAGCCGCCTCCATCTTGAGCTCATCTATACTTTCTGATTGGTTATGTTCTTCCCAGCTTTTGTCTTAACTCAGGCAAAGCATCCTGTGATGGGGACCAGAACTAGCCCCTCAAGCAGTAACAAGTGCCCCGAGCCAGCAAGACCCCACATGACTGACCTCAAGACAGCGATCGACCTTACCTTTGCTGCCCACCTGCATGTACCCCCCCAACTTTTGCCCACATTTTCCCTGTATAAACCCAGAGGTTCTGGAGATAGTCTTTGAAACACTAGTCCGCTGTCTTCCCAGCATTGGCCACACTGAAATACACTCCTTTCTTGTTTCACCACCGCTCATCTCTCTGTCTTTGGACTTTGTCAGCAGCGAGTGACCTAACCTGGTCTGTTTGGGACCCCTGGGGCCAGATACTTTTGCACCCCGGTGCCCTGGTCACAGACCTAAAATTATTTGAAGTCATTGTAACCATATATTATTTCGTTTGTAATATATATGGGTGTAATATATGTAATAATAATAGGACAAATAATAAAGTGCAGAAATCTTAAGTGTATAACTTGATGTGTTTTTACCTGTGTGTCAGGTAGCCACCGCTCAGATCAGAGACAGAAAATCTCCAGCACTCCAGAAAGCCCCCATGTGGCCCTCCCATTATGTATACATAGAAATAAAATGACAGAAAGTAAGGCAGTGATTATTATAAAAGTGTTGGTAAAATCAACTATAAAAATATTTTCTGTACTTTTACATATGGGTGTTTTAAGTCATAATTTGAAGTTTTGGGTTTTTTAAATTTTTTTTTAATGTTTATTCATTTTTTTGAGAGACACGTAGTGTGAGCAGGGGAGGAGCAGAGAGAGGGGGAGACACAGAATCCGAAGCAGGCTCCAGGCTCAGCTGTCAGCACAGAACCCGAGGTGGGGCTTGAACTCGTGAACCGAGAGATCATGACCTGAGCCAAAGTTGGACGCTTAACCGACCCAGCCACCCAGGCGCCTCTAAGTCATATTTCAAAGTTTTAAATAAAAAATAAAGCAGATATAGTTTATATTTAAAAATGTTTTAATGTTTTATTTTAGAGAGAGAGAGAGACAGAGTGTGAGCGGGGGAGGGGCAGAGAGAGAGGGAGACACAGAATCCAAAGCAGGCCCCAGGCTTTGAGCTGTCAGCACAGAGCCCGATGTGGGACTTGAACTCATAAACCATGAGATCACAACCTGAGCCGAAGTCACATGCCTAACCAACTGAGCCACCCAGGTGCCCCAGTTTATATTTAAAAATTTTATTAGTACATATTGCCATACTGACTGTTAAATATTTTGATTATCACCCCTGAGTAGGTCCCAAGTAACCATTTTCCATTATACGACTCTGCGCTCCTGGCCATGGTTCAATGCAGGGGCCAATAAGAATACCTTTTCTAGGGGGCGCCTGGGTGGCTCCGCCGGTTGAGTGTCCGACTTCGGCTCAGGTCATGATCTCACGGTCTGTGAGTTCGAGCCCCGCGTCAGGCTCTGTGCTGACAGCTCAGAGCCTGGAGCCTGTTTCGGATTCTGTGTCTCCCTCTCTCTCTGCCCCTCCCCTGTTCATGCTCTGTCTCTCTCTGTCTCAAAAATAAATAAACGTTAAAAAAAAATTTTTTTTTAAATACCTTTTCTAGAAATGTGAGGGAGTTCAATCCATATGAGTGGACCTGTAATATTTGACCTCAGCTCAGGCTGCCATAACAACATAGAGAAATTTGCTTCCCCACAGTTCTGGAGACTGGAAGTCCCAGATCAGGGAGCCAGCATGGTTGGCTTCTGTCCCTGGCTTATAGGCAGCACCACCTTGCTATGTGCTTATATGACCTCTTCTCTGTGTGTAGTCAGGAGAGAGAGAATGAACTTTCTGGTGTCTTATAGGGACACTAATCCTATCAGCCTTAACCTTAGTTACCTCTGTATAGGTCCTATTTCCAAATATAGTCACATTGGGGTTTAGGGACTCAACCTAGGAGTTTGGGGGACCACAATTCAGTTCACAGCTTTGTGTGCTTTGAGCTGCCTCCCTCTGGCAGGTGCAGTCCCTGGTAGGAGGAGTCTGTGTTACTGAGGGAAAAAAGAAATAAGACAGAAGACTCCGGGTGGCCTTCTAATCTCCAGCTCCCAGCTCAGTTATAGCTGTACCTCTCTGTATATACCTTGGAGAGCTGTATTTCTGCCCTTGAGTTATCTCTGTCTCCTTATAACAAATTCTTGTTTAGGGGTTTAAAAGTTAGAGGTGAGGGGCACCTGGATGGCTCAGTCGGTTAAGCTTCTGACTCTTGGTTTGGGCTCAGGTCACGATCTCATGGTTCGTGAATTTGAGCCCCATGTCGGGTTCCAAGCTGCTGGTGCAGAGCCTGCTTGGAAGTCTAGCTTCCTCTCTGCCCCTCCCCCGCCTCGTGCTCTCTCTAAATAAATAAAATTTTTAAAAAAATGTTTAAAGTTGGAGGGGAGGTGGTTGAGAAAGCAAGGGTTGGTGATTGAAAACGTTTTCCCATAAAAAGGTACAGAAAGACAGGGCAGTATCTGGAAGGAAGTGTGGGATCCAAATGTAAGACACAAGATCATGTTTCTATTGTTGGTGGAAAGGGAAATGATGGTTAAGCACAGGTGAGGCAAGGCAAGGAGGCAGGACCACAGGACCAAGGGCTCTTTCCAGGGGTAGGGACACTTCTAGATGACACCCCGCGGGAAGAAGGAGAAGACGGAGTCCGTGTAGACTTGTTTGGTAGATTTGCTGAGAGAATCCCCATCTGACATTATCTCAATGAGACAAGGTCATCTCATGAAAATGAAGGGGGTGGGGAAGAAGAGAAGGCATGCATAGTCAGTGCAGAAAAGAGGAAATAGAGTTTATGGGGGAACAATGTGCAGGATGGGCAAATCGAATTAAAGCCCTGTTTGAGGTTTGTGATTACAAATTGAAGGCAAAAACAGACTATCTGCAAAATTCTGTCTGGAGGCAGAGACTTGGGCAGATATTCGAGTTGGAGGATTGCCAGGTATGGAGTATGAATGGCGATAGCAAAGCAAGGTGGGGGGCCTCAGTTGGTTAAACAGCCGGCTCTTAATCTCAGCTCCAGTCACGATCTCATGGTTTGTGGGATCGAGCCCCGCATCGGGCTCTGCACTGACAGCTCCGAGCCTGCTTGGGATCTCTCTCCCCCTCTCTCTGCCCCTCCCCTGCTCGCTCTCTCTCTCTCTCTCAAAATAAATCAATTTAAAAAGATAGTTTAAAAAAGAAAATCAAGGGATTTAATGGTACTTGCATTGGAGTGATTTATAATGACAGGTGGTTCTCAATTCCAGCTAGGTGCACATAGAATTACCCATGAGGCTTCCAAAGAATCTGATTTAAAGGGTTCAGGATGGGGCCCGAGCACTGGTAGGATCTCAAAAGCTCCCCGGGTGCTTCTAATGTGCAGTTGGTGCTGAGGATGACCATGCAGACCATGAATCCTGAGGGGGAGACAGGAGAGAGCTAATGAAAAGTGAGAACCCGGTGGGCTCAATGAATCTGAAATAAATGATAGCGGTGGGGTACCAGAGCAAGTAAACTGGAATGACAGGAAGTCACGATCCACAAGTAAATATTTGGAAGTGTTTGAAAATATCTGAGTGGTGAAGGGAAAGGTCATTGGAGGTGAGGGGGTGAGAACTGAATGGATTATCCACACGGACACCGAGTGTCCGTGACAAGGAGTATGACCCATGAGCCAAACTCTTCTCTGGATGACGGGGAATGGCATCTGGAAGCAGGAGAGGGTGGTGTAGGCGGGCAGCGCCGACTACAACCAGTGACGCACAGGAAGAGGACTCTTTGCAGGAGGAAGAGGCAGAACCGGGCAGCAGAAACCGGGAACCAGAGAACTCCAGACTTTATATTCAACCTGCTGAAGTGCAAACCGAGGACTGCCCCGTTCACCAGCATGGCAGATTAACAGAAGTCTCCTGGAGGCAGTCCTTGTGCAGGTCAAGGCCGGGGCTCAGACCCACCCTGCCTCCCTCTCTTTTCTGGTCCCCAGATGCAGACTCTGCACACAAGCTTGATGCTGATGTCACTTTATTTGGGATATGCTGGTACCAGGGCATGGAGTGGATGGGTGGGCACGGGAGGAGGGGGTCGGTGCCTCTGGGCCCGGTGATCACACGAGGGGTGGTGGCTGGGCGGCCTCATCCAGCGGGACCGTCAGTGCTTTGAGAAATCACCTCCTGGAGGACAGATAAGGGGGAGATGCACTGGCACAGAGGCAGTGGTCAGGCCGGGAAGGGATGCAGCCAGAGGGGGACCAGTGGAGCAAACTGGCAGGAGAGAAGCCCCGCCAGGAAGAAGCCCAGAGAAAGGCGTGCTTTTGCCCTGCGCTCCACCCAGGCGCTGTGAGCGCCCCTGCACCTGTTTCTCACCTGCCACAATGTGGCCTCGGGGACCTGTCAAGAACCAGGCACCTGGCAGGCGCTTCACACATGCGCTCCCACCAAGCCCCCCCACCGCCAAAAGCCTGTGCACAGTCAGCCAGGTCTCAGCAGCTGAGGTCACGGATGCTCAGCAAGGAAGGAAACAGATGAGCTGGGAGGAAGCAGCTGTGACTGACTCCAAACACCCAAGCTTGCGCTGCATTGGAGACGAAGCCAACAAGCAAGCCAAGACGGGAAACGAAGAGGGTCAGAAGGGGTCAAGAAGGATGACTCCCACGAGGGCCTGAGCTTCGGGAAACGGGGCACCTTTCGGAAGGCCGGGCCTCGCCCCTGCAGGTGTCCAGCCTAGGTCCCCGTCCCGCCCAGCCCAGCCCCGCCCCGCCCAGACCCACCCTGGCAGGCGCTGCACTGGCAGCTGCGGATGGCCGGCAGCACCACGGGCTCCGCGTGGCCGTCGGGACAGCGCAGGTGCAGGACCCGCACGGGGTTCTCGGGGTCCAGGCTGTAGCTGCAGCAGTCGCACTGGCTCTGCAGGTAAGGCTCCTGCGGGAGGGCGTGGCTGAGCTGGGGAGGGGCCACGCGAGTTTGCCCGAGCCACCTCCCTTCGCTCTCTTGGCCTTCCCATCCGGGGTACAGCCAGGGCCCAACACTCCTGGCCAAGCAGGGCAGTGGGGTAGGGAAGGGATGTGTCGCCATCAAGCTCCCGTTTCCCCAAGAAGCCCACCTCCTTCACTGTAAGCCCCAGCCATCTGAGCGCGCACCTGCACGGTAAGAATGCTTTTAACTGCTCATCACTGCCTCCTGGCAGCAGGGGAGAGATAAGGCCCTACCCCCAAGGGGCTTGCTTACCATCCCCTTGGGCAGATCTAATACTTTCTGACGCTGCAAGGTGGGAAGCTCTAAACTGCACAATTGTGATCCTAAGTGCAAAGTGAGTTCTCACTCCAGACCCCTCCTGCTATTCGATTATATAGTAACTACGTGTCACCGAATATTTGATCTAACTTCTGTATAATTCCATTGTAATTTTACTTTTGAAATAGGCACTATATTCAACAGCACCGAGTTACAAAAGATACAGTTAAAAAAAAAAGCCCTCTGGGGATGAAGGGTACAGCATAGGGAGTATAGTTAATAACACAATACCACTGAATGGCAACTACACTTATTGTGGAGAGCGCTGTGTAATTTACAGAATTGTGGAATCGCTATGTGTGCGCCTGAAACTAACATTGCATGTCAATTATACTTCAGTAAAAACAAATCTCCATCTGATTTCTATCCCTCTATCACTCACTTTTCCTCTCCAGGGAAGGAAAAAAATCTCTTAACCACTCTCCTATGTTTTAACAAATCCAAATATTGTTTGGGAATGGTCTGGGAATACCAGGAGGTACCAGGAGCACCCAGGGGAGCAGAGAGTGGCCAAGCGTTGAGGACTAGGTAGGAAAGCACCTCTGTCTTCCAGGAATAGATGACCCAGGTGGGTCAAGACAGGAGGGAATGGCCACACCATCAGTGAGCTGAGGCAGGGCCAGGACCCTCCCAGGCTAGAACTGGAGCCACAGCTCTCCAGGCTCAGGATGAGGGGAGTCAGGGTGGGCACAGAGCCCCTGACAAGGTCTGCACATAGAGCAGGGTTGGGCCTTCTGGGTCCAAGGAGAGCACGCACAGGGCAGAGGTCTTCTGGGACGTGCTCATAATATGCCTTGCCAGGAATGTCTGGGACAATGCTGTGTGTAAATGGTCTGTTCTAAAGAACTTGCTCTCGCTATATGATGGGCTGTGATTTCAGAGCCTAACTTAGGTCCTTTGTGCCTTTCTTGCTGATGTCCTGGGAAGCCCGCAGCACAGGGTGGAGGCCTGGAGTAGGCTTGGGGCCCAAGCCCCGCTGAAGGTGACAGGGCCAAGCAGCAGGTACAGGCCACCGCCTTGGTGAAAACTCGCCCCTGGCTCTGAGCTGTGCCCCTTTGAGATCAACCAAGTCCCTCGTGTCCCCTGGGCATTGCCCAGGCCTAGGCTGGCTGCAGCAGTCCCTCAGGGGTGCAGACTGACCTGACTCTCCTGGGCCTGCACAGCAGCCCCCTCGCTCACCTCAGGCATGACGCTGATGCTGGACGGGCAGTGCCCACTGCAGTAGCTCACTTCCACCTGGTCCAGGTAGCAGGCGCCCTTGGTGACGTTGCGCAGCTCCGTGAGATGCCGGCAGGAGGCTGCCTGCCCCTCTGTGGGAAGAAGGTGAGCACAGAGGCGGGAGCAGGGCAGAGAGAAAGGACCTCGATGAGGGGACTCTGTGTAAAGGGGACACTGTGGACCTGAGGGGCACCTGAGGCTGTTGGGGCAGCAGTGGCCAGGCGCCGTGATGCAGCACTGGGCGTTACCACTCTGCTGATTCCCATGGTAGGCAGCACTGGGGACGGCAGGCCCCCTAGGGTGGGCATGGGAGCAGTTTGGGAGAAGGGCCCAGAGCAAGGAGAGGCATGGCAGGAAGTACCCCAGGTCCCCGGCATACCCAGAGCCTCTCGGCGGCAAGTGGGACAGCAGCTCCCTGGTTCCTGCACGGTCACCTCGCCCTGCAGAGGGAGTGGTCCCCAGCGCACTCAGGAGGATGACCCCAGGGCCCTAGCACTGCCTGCTCAAGGCCCTAAGACCAGCCTCTGGGGAGGGACCCAGGAAGGAGGGCAGCAGGGCTGTAGGAGGGTACCTGGGCACAGGTGAGGAGGGGGCAGTGCTGGGTGCAGACACTTCTCCCACGGAGGCAGCGGCAGCTCTCACAGGCCTCCTGCCATTCGGATCCAGGCTGGGGAGAGTGGGGGAACCCTCCCGTCCATCTCTACCCATCTCTGCCAGTTAGACTTTTCTATACTACACCCCCACCCCCATCCCTGAAACCAGTCAGGACAGGGGCCAGAGACCAAAGTCAGGGACAAGAGTCTCGGGAGGGAGGTGGGCTGATGGGGCCTGGAGACTATCCCCGTGTGATGGGTGATGGCTGATGGCCGAGCTGTCTGCTGCTGCAGATCCTGGCACAGGGGGAGGAGCCAGTGGAGGGGGGTGGGGGTGGGGGAGGGCTGGGTGGCCCGGAGGGGCTGCAGTGTCTCACCGGGTGGGGACGCCCACGGTGCCAGCACTCGCAGTGGTCTATGGGCACGCAGGGGCCCGCCTGGCTGCGGAAGTGTCCGTGCTGGCACACACAGCCTGGGGCCTGCCCCGCACTGCAGCTGCCCTGGGTGTCCGTGGCATTGGGCTCCCGGCACGTCCGCTCGCAGGGCCCTGGCTCCCCAGGGGCCACCTGCTGCCACATTTCCCCGGAGGGGCACTCTGCCAGGGAAGACCCCACCACCACCACCACCACTCAGGTCAGCCTTGGGTCCGGCCTCGATTCTCCCCCCTCCCACACCAGACACCCCTAGAGTCCCTCCTGCCTTCCCAGCGCTGTCCACTCGGCTGGCTCTGGGCCTCTAGGCCTCCAAACACGCCCGTCTGCTCTTATCCACCTTCCAAATACTAATGGGGCCTAACTCGAGTCTGGCCTTTTCCAGGAAGCCTCCCCTGACCAGTCCTGTCCACCCTGACCTCTCCATTCATGGCACTGATTTCCAGTCCTGTGGGTGCAGCCTGCTGGTCAGTGAGCCAGAAACTGTCTCCTGTCCCTACCTGTTCCGGTGGGTGAGCTGGCCCTCAGCAGCCAGACTGGGGCTGCTCAGGACTCACCAGGCCTGTGTGCCTCTGAATCCACACAGAGCCCAGTGTGCCCGAGCTGGGCACCTGTGAGCCCTTAGCAAACGCTTGTTGACTTTGGTCAAATGGGGGTAAAATAGCACAGGGCAGATGCCAGACAAGGGTCCTACTTTAGCTCACCCTCAGCCTTTGCTTCCTCATCTGCAGGGAAAGACCCTCCACTTCCTGCATCACTCACAGCCGTGTGCTCACAGGAACGCCCCCAACACCAGTGTGGACAGAGCAAGGAAGGGGCTTCTTGGGAGAGACAGCTTTGCCTAGGGCAGGCAGCGCCCTCTGCCCTCATCGGGACCAACCCCACCCTGGCTTTGGAAGGACCAGCAGGGGCCTAGACAGCCACATCTCACCACGACAGTCAGCTGGGGAGCAGTTGAAGGCTCCATCTTCGCAGATACTGGGAAGACAGAAGCACGTGTTCGGACGCCTCCGGTGCCCTCCTCCCCACCCCCATTCTCAGCAACGCTGCCCTCCACCCCCTCCCTGCCCTAGCTCCCTCCTCCCCCTGTCCCCCCTGCCCGGGGCCCTCACCAGCGCGTGCAGTTCCAGGTGAGCACAGTTCCTGGGGGAAGCTCCCGGGCCTGTTCTTCAAGAGTCAAGGTAAGGCCCCAGGGCAGAGAGACCTGGGTGCAGGGGCAGGCCGCAGGGGGCACGCACGTGCCATTGTGCAGCAGCTGCGGCAGGAAGGCGCGGGCTCAGTTCTACCCACACCACACTTCTCTGCCCCCCACCTGCCTGCCCCGCCATACGGCAGTCAGGGCACTGTCCGTACCTGCACTCCGGGGCAGCCACAGCCGAGCCGGCAGGGTTCCTGCACACAGAGGGCACCAGGCTGCAGATGCGAGCAGAGGCGTGGGCATGAAGCCGCACAGGCACTGGGCACCTGGCCAGGCGGGCACTCTGGGGGGAGCGCACAGACGGTGAGGTGGAGTACCAGGGAGGGGACCGCCTCGGGACCCGCCGCCCATGCTGCTGAACGCCCGCCGAGCTCAGCAGCACCAGAGGGCAGGGAGGCTCCCCCCTCACTCCCCCACCCCAGGTGCTCACCAGGGCAGGGCTGCGGGTTACATTCCTGCCGCTGCTCTGTGTCCTGGGCCTGGCATGGCGCCCCCATAGGACCCTCCTCACAGCTCCTACGTCGCCCCATGCTGCCCCCACCACAGGGAGCAGAGCAGCTGCTCCAGGCTGACCAAGGCCCAAGGACTGGGCACTCATGGCGTGGGCACACCAGGGACCCGTTGGTACAGGTGCTGCAGACAGGGGTCAAGGGCACAAGTCAAAGGGAACAGAGCCTTTGCTTCCCGCTAACGCCCTCCACCCTGACCTGTCCCAAGCCTCCCACCTAAAACTCCCCATCCCCTGCTTGGCCACCAGTGGGCAGCCATACCAGTTTTTGCAGTCCAGCTGTACCACCTCGGCTGGGGCCACCACCCATGAGGCATTGGGGCTGGGGAGGCCACAGCGGCAGGAGGAGATGGGCACACAGCGCCCATCCTGTACCAGTTGGCCAGGGGGGCAGCGGCAGCCTGAGGGGGGTGGGGAGGACAAGCAAGGTTCGGGCATACATCATGGGTCCCTCTGGCAGCCAGATGGGGTCCGGAGCCTCAGGCTGACCCTGGAGCACCCTCCCCTACCCCAGCCCCCCCCGAGTCCCCACTTGACCTGGTCCCCACACTGTTTCCACTGCTAGAGCACAGGAAGGGGTCACTCCAGCCGACCCTGTGTGGGCCCCACCCCAGGGACCCCTGAGGCTGCCAGAAGGTCCTCACAGACAAAGCCCATGTTAGGTAAGGCTCGCTTTATGCAGGACCCCTACCCAGGTGCTGAAAGTGACCCAAGGATCCACTTTGCTGCCCTATAACCCCTGATCCTGTAACACGTCCCCGCCTGCAGGTCACATGCTCTCTGGAAGTAGGGGTCAGCGAAGCAAGCTGCTCTGGTCTGAGGCCCTAGGGCTCCCAAGCTGGGCTGTGGGCGTGGCCCGGCCACCTGGACGGCATGGTCCCTGCAGACACTGCACGCGGTCCCAGAGGTCCACACAGCTTCTAGGGCACTGGTTGGCACAGTCAAGGGTGGGCACGGTGTCCTGGGCTTCACAGCTCTCCCCTGAGGACCAGAAGGTAGGAGTCTGTGTTGGGGACTGACTTTTGGGCCCCCAGGACAGCACCCTGCCCTCCAGGGCACGCCTCCAGGAGCAGAGGCCACATCCTCATCAGGTGCTATCTCCCGTGTTACAGTCCTTGGCCCCGCCTCCAGATGCCAGGATGGGGGTTACCTGGGCAGGGCTCCACGTTGCAGCTCTCAGTCTGAGCCCAAGGCCCCCAGCAGCCTCCTCCAGGGGGGCCCCCTGCCTCCCTCCAGCGTAGCCGGAAGCCCCCACTGCACGACACCTGGCAGGGGCTCCAGGGCCCCCAAGGACTCCACTGACATAAGTCTGGGGAGGTAAAATGGAAGTCAGTGCCCAGGGCCCCGCCCTGGCTTCTTGCTCCCACCCCAAGGCCTTGGGCTCCAGCCCTACAGACACTCTGCCAGGCCCAGAGCACCCAAAGCCCCCTTCCTCCCCTTTCATCAGCTGCAGGGATCCTTCCTGCTGCGGCCCGCCCCCCCTCCAGCGCCAGATCGCCAAATACCCCCAAATCCTGCAGGCCCTGGGGGCAAGCAGGAGGCTTAGCAGGCCTGTTAAGCACCTGGCTACTGAAATAAACAACATGGCCCAGGCCTACCTGGCCAGGTACCCCTCCCTCCACTCTCATCTCAGGTTCCCTCCTGCCCTGTTGGTCTCTGCCCCTCGGTATTACCATGGCAGGCCCTAGGGTCCGGGCAGAGGCGTTGCTGGCTGAGTGGTGCAATGCACAGGTCTGGGTCCCCAGCCCATGGCCTCCCAGTCTCCGGGTCCAAACAGAGGCGATGGCGGTGCTGCTCCGAAGCCAGCAAGGGGGCCAAGGTCGGGGAGAGGCCAGCTGGGTGCTGAGACCGGCGCTCCTCTAGGGCAGTCCTGGAGGCGGGGGCCAGCACACCAGGGGGCAGGCAAGGCCCACAGGGTGACCACTCGGACCACCCGCTCAGAGGCAGAAGACCTAGAAAGGGCAGCGAGTGGGCACCCTTCCCAGTGACCCTCCCTGAGACCACAAGCCCCAGTAGAGGGGGAGGGAGGAGACCCAGTTATGACCAGGAAGGGCTAGAAACAGGAAAGGCTGCAGGAGGTTTCCGGGAGGGTCAGGGGAGGGTGAACAAACATCCCGGTTTGTCTGGGACTGTCCTGGTCCCAGATCCAGGAAACCTTCCAATCCTGGGCAAATGGGGACAGTGGGTCTCTCCAGGGCAGCGTTACCTTGACAGCCCTGGCTGGTGCACTTCAGCTCCCCACGCCGGCATTCACTGTGGGAGGGGGTGGTCGGGGTAAGACTGGGGAGACCAGACTCAGCCCAGAGAGGTGGTTGGTGGGGCTCACGTAGGGATGGCCTGAGCTCTGGGCTCATTTGGAGCAGGATGAGGTTGGGGTTGGGTCCAGGCCAGGGCGATTTCCCTGTGGGGCCACCTGCCCCCCCATTCCCTGGCCCCAGCCCTCTGACGCTGCCTCCCCGCCCGCTTAACTCACCACTCTTTGCACCCCAGCTGCAGGCGGTCCCCGGGAGCCAGAGTCACCCTGGCTCCTTCTCCTGTGATGTGTAGGCAGCTACACTGCTCTGGGGGAATGCAGCCCCCAGCCTGCTCCAGCAGCCCCTGCGCAGAGGGGACACAGGGACAGCTGTGTGGCAGCCATCTCTGTCCCCGAGTGCCAGTAGTGTGAGTGCTCACAGCAGGGGCACGTGCATGTTGCCGAGCAAATGGATGGGCACACGGGCACGAGGCAGAAGGTGAGGGACCCTTAAGAGGCGTCGTTGGGAGGGGTGTCGCCACAGGCATCACAGAGAGAAGGAAGGTAGGAGTGTGGGCCGAGACCCGCTTCTCCTGGGGCATCTCCTCTGGCTCTGCCCCTCACCTCAGGGCAGTAGCAGCCAGGCTGGCAGGGTGGCAGGTCCTGGCAGAGCCGACGGCTCAGGTGCGTCGCACAGAGCCCGGCACAGGGGGAGCCACAGGCCTGGAACTCAAAGGGTGGTGTGCAACTGTCCTCTGGAGGGGAACAGAGGCCAGCAGGCTGGTGGGGGGGCAGCCCAGAGACACCCTCCACCTGCCCCCCGCCCCAAGCCTGGAGCACACAGGGCATGGTCCCATCAAGGCCCCTCGGGGCCTCCTTGTAGGAGTGTAAGCCTGGCCCCAGGCTGCCGGTAAGGACTGACCAGTGCTGCCCCGTCTAGCGCCCACTCGGCCCCTGTGGCTGTCTCTAGGGAAGGGTCATGATGGTCGGGGCTTGGAGAGCCAGGTAGCTGCGGGGAGCAAGGGGCCTGGCAGGTGCTCTAGAGGTTGGCAGACGGGAGCCAGGGGAGCAGAGATGGAGAGGGTGGCCACAACGAGAGGTGGGCCAGACCTTCTGGGCCTGGGAGCGGCCGCAAGTGGACAAAGCCTGCAGCTACAAAGTGGGGAGATCACAGTGGAGCAGGGAGGGGTGGGACGTGAGGCATGGGGGTCACGGGGCTGCTGAGAGCGGGGGTCAGTGCGGGCAAGGGCAAGGCTCAGCTCTCCGGCCTCCGGCTCCGGGGTTCTCACCAGAGCAGTTGCCGAGGGGGCAAGGCCGGAAGTGGCCGTCCAGTCGTGTGCAGGGGGGGCCCGCCCCCGTCCCCGCCCCTCCGGGCGCTGGTCCCTGGTGCCGATATCGCTGCTGCACCAGCACCCGACAGGAGCATCGCGTCCAGCTGCTCCAGCTGTTCCACACACACTCCTCTGGGGACCAAGGTGGGGGGATGCCAGCCAGGCCCCTCCAGCTTCTCTCCTCCCTTCCCGCCCCTCCCCTGCCCTCTACTCTCATCCCAGCCCTGGCCAACGCCCTGCGCAGGAAAAGGGCAAGAGGGAGCCAAGAATTCACACAAGTCCTAATTCGCCGTGTTCCCTGTCACTCAGCAGCGAGGGTCACATCCCAAAGGGCTCAGAGGAAAAGATGGTGGGAAGGGGAAAGAAACGAGATCAAATATATCAGATGGATCAAATATCAGATGGATATCTCGGGCGGGGGGAGGGGGGAAATCTGGGGTTTGGGAAAACATGCTACTCCCTGTATTTTTCCTGTGCACACTCACCCAGGCAGGGCCCCCGGTAGCAGGCCCGGGTGTCCAGGTGCAGGAAGGTGCTGTTGCAGGTGGGGTCGGCTCTGGCCAGCGGGCAGGGGCAGGATCCAGAGCGGGAGGCCAGGCCAGGGCCGCAGCTGCGGGAACAGGGCCCCCAGGGGCCCCAGGAGCAGGCGTCCAGCAGCCCCAGGCAAGGCTGCCGTCCACAGCTCTGGGTCTGGGTACCAGGGCCCAGGCAGGGGGCCCCGCTGCGGTGAGGGGTCGAGGCCACGCAGTCCCGGGTGCGAACCTGGTTTCCACCTCCACAGGAGACGGGGCATTCAGACCAAGGGGACCACAGCGTCCAAGCCCTGGGTACTGTGGGAGGGCACAAGTAAGGTCAGAGAAGGTCCCGATGGCTGGTCGGGACCTCCGTGGCACAGGGGGTGGCGGCTGGAAGTAGGGGTGGGAGGGAAATATGAGACACGCGGCAGAGGTGGGGGGAGGTGGGAGCGGGACATAAACTCCGGACCTGCACACTCGATGTCTTCACATATGATGCCCTCCGGGGTGCAGGAGCTGAAGGGAGGAGACCAGACTCAGGGACACTGCCATCCGCCCCCGTCCCCGCTCCACCCCTGCCTCTGCCCAGACTTACCACTGCTGGCACTCGCCCTGCAGCCAGCTGTCCCCCAAGGTGTGGAGACGGGCACCGTGCAGGCACAGGGGTGGGCATGGGGGCTGAGGGCAGGGCCGGCTCTGGGACTGCTCCTCCCGGCACTCTGGAGCCCATGAGCCAGACGTGGAGGACCTTTGTGGGGCCCGGGGCACAGAAGGTGAGTGATGGCCCAGGGCCCTTCATCACTCCTCCACCTCCTGGTGGGACACCAGATGGGAAAGCCTGGGGTGGGCGTGGAGGTGGCTAAAGAAAGGCAAGGATGACCAGGGACAAAGGTGGGGCCAGGGCACAGAGTGGGCATGCCCCTGGGGGGCAGGATCCAGGAGCTCTGCATCAGAGAGGGAGACCGCGTCCAGGCGTGGCGGACCGGGGTTGGGGGAGGTGACACTAGCCTGGCCCAGCCCCATACACACCGGAAGCGGCTCTGCTGCCCTCCGGGCCCACACGAGTGGCTGCAGGGACTCCAGGCTGACCAGCGGCTCCAGGCGCAGTGGGCAGGCGGTGGGCAGGGCTGAACCGTGCAGGAAAGCCGCCCGGCCCGGCAGGTGCAGGTGCGGCAGGCTTCCCGGTGCTGGCTCCCTGGGGCCCAGCTGTGGCCCTGGGCATCCGTACACTCGCAGTGCCCGATCGGCACACAGCCTCCGTCCTGCTCCAGGAAGCCTGCGGGGAGGCAGCCCTCCAGAGCTGTGCAGGCACCTGGGTTCCCACCCGCCTTCCCACCGAGTCGCTGTGACGTGCCCAGGGGCCAGGACAGCACCCACCCTCGGAGCAGCGGCAGCCCGGCTGGCAGGCCTGGCCGTCCTGACACACGACCCCCTCCTGGAGGTCTGAGCAGCGGTGGGGGCAGCGGTTGGCACAGCTGACCATCTCCATGCCCGCTGGGCAGCCCTGCTCTGAGCACATGGGGAGGACCAGAGTCAAGAGGGCCCTGAGCACCAGCAACCCTCTTCCTGCCTGCCTGGAACCACTCCTACCTCCACGAAGCTGTACTCCCATCCTTCTCCCCATGTTGGTGCCCATAGAAACATGGGGCCTTGGGGAGGCCCTGGAATGGGGACATTCTGAGTGACAGGAGTTCCTCTCACCTACCTGGGGGTTCCCGGCACCTAGCCAACGACGACCCAATAAATGTCGAGCTGGACTAAATTTGTGCATCTAAGAAGCCAACATGCTCACCTACGTGGCTGCTTTGTGTTCACCTGGAGGGGATCGGGGGTGGGGTGTCCTAATAGTATTGGAAGGCCCTAGAGGGACCAAGGTCCATGGGATCGGTGAGCTCAGAAGGAGCTGAAGCTGGGAGGAGCCTGTCTGGCTCAGCCCAATTCCAGGTGCAAGTGCACTCATGACCGTAACCCTCAAATCCTCCGAAAACCTTGACGGGGCTGGGTGATTCTCCAGGAACAGGAGGGTGGACAAGATGGCGAGAATGAGTTCTAGTGCAGCTGGGGGCAGGCAGCTCACCCCGGGCAGGTCCTCGCCCAGTGCCCAGATCCCACCGTCCACCCCCCGCGGGCCTCAGGGTTTTCTCAGCTGGCCAGTGAGTGTCTCCGTCCCAACATGTCGCGGGAACGCAATTAGAGGCGGGGGTGGGAAGAGCTGTGCGGGATGTCCCCACCGCCATACCACAGGGCCCGGGATTGCAGAGTCGCACGTGGTGCCTCTCCCCCACGCAGGGGGCACCCCCGTTCTTGGGCGGGGGGCTCGAGCAGCTGCGGCTCCTCAGGGACCGGCCCCCCCCACAGCTCCGGTCACACCAGGACCAGGGGCTCCAGCGTGACCAGCCTCCAGGCACTGCGTGGAAAAGAGAAGGGCCAGGTGAGGGATCTGGCTCAGGCAGTGGGGGCCCCCCACGCACCAGACGCCTGGGGCAGGGTTGTGCACGGAGATGGAAGCGCCACAGGGGCACATGATGCCAGGGAAGGGCGCGTCCTGGTCCTCGGTGGCCGGCCTCACCTGGGCAAGCCCGCAGGCTGCAGAAGCGGTGCTCCTGGTAAGCGGTGAGGATGTCAGGGCACCAATGCCCACCGGGCCCCGGGGGGTGGTATGCCCGCAGCCGGCGCTGCTGGCCCACCCCGCAGCTTCGGGAGCAAGGTTCCCACGGGGCCCAGGCCGTCCAGGAACAGTTCCCCGCCACACAGCCAGGGCTGGGGCACAGGGGCAGCTCTGCGGGCCAGGACAGGACCAGACAAAGCTGAGCTGGAGCCCGCCCCGCTCGGCTCGAGGGCAGACCTCCTCGTCTGCCAGGGCCAGCCGTGACCTCATCCAGAGCTTTGGGCTCCTGTTTAGGATCTAACACTGGCTGTTGTGGGGCTTTGGCAACTACGCCCCAGACTCACAGACTCACAGGGTACTGAGGGATTTGGATGGGAATTTCGGGGGGACTGTTCAGTACACACACAAGTGAGGGTTTTCTTGGGTGCTGGCGGTGGCTCCCCAACAGTTGCCGGGCTGACACAAAGCACCCAGGGTCCAGGGCCACACACGGGTTCATGATTAGGTGTCAGGGTGAGAGCTCAGGATTTGCTTCAGGGGTATTAGATGTTGGGGACAAGGGCTGGGAGCCAGAATGAGCTGTTTGAGGGAGGATGCTGGGATTAGACGGGATGGCCGTGGTTTGGACATAGGCCAGGGTCAGAGGTCAAGACTGGAAGGCGCACCTGTGCAGGAGGGCAGGTTGCAAGGGCGCTCCTGTGAAGTGTCCCCCCCGGTGCAGTTTGCCAGGCAGAGGCGAGCGCGGTCACGCCGAGCAGGGTGAGCGGGGTCTGTGCAGGTGCGAGAACACGGGGACCACGGAGACCATGGGCCCCAGCCGCCTGAGGGGAGAGGAGGGAGGGTCACCTCCTGACGAGTCAACCCTGGGCTCCAGGCCTCCCAGGAAGCAGGGCTGGGAAGGGAGGAGGCCCTGGGCTTGTTCTTCCCAAAGGGAGGCCATGTGCAAGGGTGCAGGCAGTCTGGGGCCAGGACCCAAGGAGTCTGGCTACCTGGAAGGCTGGTCACTGGCTCCACCGTGGACCCTTCAGCCCCTGTGCCAAAGAAGAATCCTGCTCAGTGTTTCTGAGCCTGCACCGCACCAGGACCAAACCTGAAGCTGGTGGCCACGTTCCAAACCCATCACTATCTGGTTCAGCCCCTCGTCAGCTTGGTCTCCCACCGACCCTCTGGGCCCCAAGCACAGTACTTCCTCATGGCAGCAAGGCCTTGGCTCAAGCCGCTCCTGCTACCTGGCATTCCTTCCCCTCCAATGACTGTCAAGGTCCTCTCCCTCCTCAAACCCCACATGCTGCCTCCCCAGGAAGCCCTCCTACACTGACCCTCCAGGAGAATTCTCAACCTCCCCAATCTTCCATAGCATGTGCGCCCTCCTACAGGGCTCACCACATGCTGAAATGGGTTATCTGAGTCCCTGGATTCCAAGGTCAGAGTCTTCGCTATCCCCCTAACACACACAGCGTGGTGCATTTGGCAAGAGCTCCAGAAACGCTGGTTACACCGGAATCGAAGAGACACACAGAGCTAGCAGGCGAGGAAGAGAGATCCAGAGACAGCAACTCGGATGGGCAGAGACAGGAAAGGACAACGGAAGGGCTGAGGTGTATTTGGCCAGACTCTCCCTTCCCACTTCCCTCACCTGGGCAGTCTGGGCTGGGGCAGTACTTGAGCTCCTGGCGGGTCCCTCGGCAGCCCTGGCTGCCCGGGGCGAGTGAGGCTTGCACACACTGGCGGCTGCGGGTGCGGGTGCCCAGCCCACCACAGGAGCGGGAACACGGGCCCCACGGCCCCCAGGGACTGAAGCCATCAGCGGCCTTAGAGCAGTTACCCACTGAACAAGACAGCCTCCCATGCACACAAGAGCTGGGGAAACAGCATGGGGGTGAGGGGCTGGGCAGGATAGACCCTGAGAGAAAGGGGTGTTGGCAAGTGTCTCCATCCCAAAGAACAGGAGACACAGCCAAGGTTACCCAGGCCAGGCAGGGCCAGGGCAGCCAACGCCTCCCCCTCCCTTGACTCCAAATCTCTCCCCCACCCTCACCGTCCCCCTCACCAGTTGCTACAGCCTGTACGGAGGGTCTGGCCTGAGCCCAGTTCATCTCCAGGCCCAAGGGGCTGACCGCCCTCTCCCAAAATGGGTGAGTGAGCCCCCGGGTCAGTGCCGGCAGCCCCCAGCTCCTGCAGCAGCAAGGCGGTCAGCACACAGGGGCACTCCTGGCGGGTGGGAAGGAGGAGAAAAGGTAATTGCACAGGTCAGGTGCCAGCCCTCTGCACCTCCTTGGGTGAGGGGGTGGGGGGAGGACATGTGAGGTTTCAGGGGGGCTCTGGGCACCAGAAGAGCATTCCCTGGAGCAAAGGAGCCGTTTCCCTGAGTCAGGGGTGTGAACCTGAGAGCCTAGTGGCCTCTTTGCTAGACCTGTAATGGCCAGGAGCTTTCCTGCATACAGATCTCAGCTGGGACACAGGCAGGACCAGAGGAGGCCCCCAGGGGGCAGGACTTGGAGGGAGCACTCAGGCGGAAAGGGCCTCAGCCAGGAATCAGACGCCTGATCCCTAGCTTTGCCAATAACTGCATGACTCAGTGTGTCCCTTTCCCTCCCTGGGGCCCCCTCAGTGTCATCAGCTCTAAGTCAAGCAAATGGGACCAGGTGGCTGCTCAGGCCTTTGTGAGTATGGCTGGAACTCTGGCCAGGGGAAGCCCCTGGACGCCGGCTTCACGATTAGGTAGGATTAAAGACTGGGAAGGAAATCCCCACGTGCCCATAGAGCTTGGCAGAGCAGAGCTGACACTGGCCTGCTGTCCAGACCCCACAGCGGGAGAGGAGGAGTCTGGGGCCAGGCAGAGTGGAGGTTGGGTATGCTTCCCCACAGGGGTCTGGCAGGGAAAGGGGGACCGTGAGGACCCACGATTTCCTGTCCCAGCCTGCATGGCGTGGGGAGCCACTGCCCTTGGCTGCCAGCTGCTGGGCGGCAAGAAGCCAGAGGGGGCACCTGGCCACACCTCAGTCCTGGGTGTCTCCGTGCTGGAGTTGAGAGCCAGGAACAGCGGCTGCTGAAGAGCAGGAGCCCAGACAAGCTCCCCACTCCAGGGACCCAGCGACATCCAGAGCCTGCACGGCCTCAGCTGTCTGCTCTGGGAGCTCGGCCCCTGCGTGACTCACACAGACAGTCTCACAGGACCGTGCTTGCCTGGGGTCACGTGAGGAAGCGGGGAGCTGTCCATAGGCCACAGAGTCTGCAGAGGTGAGCAGCTGCAGGGGAGGGGGAGAAAAGGCAGGAGAGGGGAAGGGAGGGGAGGGTCTTGGGCTCCTGGCTGAGTGGGTTCTGACCTGGACACAGGACAGGTGGTGCTGGAAGGTGCCCTCGGGGCAGTGGCAGCCTTCTTCACAGCCGGTGGAGAAGCAGCCCACCTGGCGAGTGACGTGGGCACAGGAGAAGGGACACCCCTCGCCGGGCCGGCATTCCCGGTACAAACGTCCAGCCGGGCAGCCGGCCTCTGGGACAACACTCGGGTCAGTGCCCAGCTCTGGCCTGCACTGCCCTCAATGGCTACTTCCGTGCTCACCCCGCGGCCTGCTTACTCACCCCAGTACCAACCTTCCCACAGCTCCCCAGTTGTGCAGACAATACCTTCCCTGGGTTGTGCCCCTCAGGGCCAATGTCACACCCTCCCACAGGCTCCCCTCCCTGAATCTGGCTACTTCCTCCTCCACATGCCCATCACTGGCCCCGGGAAAGGGCAGTGTAGGGGGATGGGACGGAAGAGGTCAAAGGCACCTATGAGTTAGCATCAGAGGCCAACATGGTAATCCGTCAAGGGCAGACCCCGGCCAGGGCTCACCTCTGCAGACCTGGGTGCGGCAGGTGCGGCTCTGGCGGGCAGGCCCAGGGCAGGGGGGCCGGGCGCACCTCCGGGAGCGGAGCTGCTCCCCTCCCCCGCAAGAAACACTGCAGTCCTCCCAGGGGCCCCAGGAGCCCCACACTCCAGGCCCAGGGCAGCTGGGCACCTCCTGGCACTGCAGGACGCCCTCCATACAGGTGCTGGGGACAAGGGAGGGGGCTTCAGAAGACAGCACCCTGGCCAACTCCCACAAGAGCCCCCACTGCCCGGCTCTGCAGCCCACCCCCTCCATGCTCCTCTTGACTCACCAGTTGTCACAGGGCCCGGTCACCATCTCTCCGGGTTCCAGGCTCTCCCAGGAGCTGAGCCCAGACCCTGCTGACCGGCTCTGGTTCTCAGGGATCCCTGAGGGCACAAGTCGGGGTGGGACCCCAGACAGCTCAGCGGGCCCTGCACCCTCAACCCTTCCTCCTATCCCACTGCCTTCTACCTCCCTCCCTATCAGCCTACACCCCACGGTGCCCCAGATCCTGGGCCTGGGAGGTAGAAGCCCCAGCCTGGAGCAGAGATGTGGGGGGATGCACGAGACACTAACGCCTGGAGCAACATCCTGCAGCCCAGGCTGGACTCCGGAGCCAGACAGGCAGAGGCCAGGCTGGCGGGCACCGCGGTGCTCGGGAGAAATGGGGAGAGCACGGAAGGAAGCACTGACCCATGGCTCCAGGCTGGTACTGGCAGCGGCAGAGGGCAGGAGGCACACAGAGGCCGTCCTGGAACAGCCGGCCAGGGGGGCACCCGCAGCTGGGCTGGCAGCCCGTCGAGCCCGGCTGGCACACACTCCCAGGAGACAGGTCCTGACAGGAGCGGGGACAGGGCCGCCCACAGGGGAGAAGACCCTGGCCACCCCCACACTCTGTGGCGGGAAGGAAGCAGAGAGGGCAGACGCTGAGCAGGGGCCCATCCTGCAGGATCCCAGGACTCAGGGGGCAAGCCCTCCTGCCTCACCACCCCCAGCCGCCTGACTTTCCACCTTGTCCCAGGACCACAAGGTGAGGGATCTAAATGCTGCCTCTCAAAGAAAGTGACATGCATGCGTATACTGGGGACAAAGGCCAGAGGCCGTGTCTCCCAAGCCTTCCAAGGGACCCTCCCCAACCTCTACAGAAGCCCTTACCTGTGCATTTTGTGGAATTGTCCTGGCAGGGGCGACTCTGCCTGTGGCCCCCAGGGCAGGGCCTGCCTCCCTCAGGGGTGGGGGGCCAGATACACACCCGGCTCCGATGGGACTGCCCCAGGCACGCATCACAGGAAGACCATAGTCCCCATGGGCTCCAGGCTCCGTCCACTGTGCCGGGAAGACAGCATCAACTGCCCTAGGAGGCCTAGGAGGTGCCCGGCCTGTTGAGATTTGAGCAGACAAGTGGGGGCATCTCACCTGGGCACTCGGGCGAGCTAGGGCAGGTCTCCTTCTGATGCTGGGCCCCTGCCTCCCCTGCTTCCCCGGGACACGGGGCGCCCCCGTGCTGAGGGGCGGGGCAAGCGCAGGCCCTGGAGCGGGTCCTCGTCTGGCCCCTGCAGGGCTGGGAGCACGCCGTCCACTCCGACCATGGGCACCAGCCACCAGGCACTGCGGCAGGGGACAATGGAAGGGCACTGGGGCACAGACATCCCTTCCCCAGTCCCAGCCCTCGCTGTGACCCTGGCCGCTTTTCCTCACCTCCCCCCGAGCTGGGACATACGTACCTGGGCAAGGCAGGTCTGTGCAGCTCAGCCTCCCCTCTGAACAGGTGCTGGGCAGGGCATGCAGGCACAGGAAGGGGGACAGCAGCTCAGCCCTGCCTGTGCTCTCCACATGCACCCCTCCTAGGCTGCGTCTTCCCTTCCCCTCACCGCTACACCCTCCTTTCCCTTCAGGCTCTGGGATGCCCCTTCGCCATTCTCCAGAGCATCTAGACCCTTCTTCCTGTCCCATTCAGGGACCTCTCGGGTGTCCTGCGGGCTCCCTGCAGGTCGCTGACCAGTGCGTCCTACTGGGGTGTGACCACAGGCAGTGTGCTGCTAACAGGGGCCGGCCAGCGAGGAGGAACATCATACCTATCACCCCGCCCTCCCCTCAGAGCACACACCCAGCCTTCCACGTCTTCCAGAGAGCAGATGCACAGAGCTGGCTGCCTCGGTCTCCCCACCCGTCAGACCAGAGTTTCAGAGTGCCTGCCCGCATCTTCTCGGGGACTGTGGGAGTCTAACCTACAGCAGCTGAGACCCGGGAGAGTTCAGGCGCACCCCACCCTCAGCCTTGCACCTGCTTTCTGCCCACATGGCCGCCTCACCAGTAGTTGCAGCCATCAGGCCTCAGCAGCCGAGCTCCTGGGCGGTGCCGCTCCCCACTCAGCAGGTCCAGGCAGCCACAGTGGCTGGGCTGCACGCAGAAGTCCCCGTCGGCACTCAGCACCTGGCCTGGAGGGCAGTAACAGCCGGGCTGGCAGCGCCACACGCAGTGCTGGGGGGCAACAAGTGGGGGGGGGGGCCTCTGGTCAGCAGAAAACTGTGCCGAAGGGGCAGGGAGGGGAAAGATGAGGCGAAGGAGGAGGCTGAGGGGTGTGCAGAGGCAGAAGGCGTGGTTCTCCAGTTCGCAGTCGTCGTCATGTTCTAAACACGGTTTCTGGGGCCCCTGGGGGGCTCAGTCGGTTAAGCGTCCGACTTCGGCTCAGGTCACGATCTCACAGTTCGTGGGTTCGCGCCCCGCATCAGGCTCTCTGCTGCCAGCACAGAACCTGGATCCTGCTTCGGATCCTCTGTCCCCGCGCCCCCCACCCCCCGCCCCTTCCCTGCTTGCCCTCTCTCTCTTCCTCTCTCAAAAATAAACATTAAAAAAAATTTTATATATAAAATAAAACACTTTCGGTCGTGTCCCCTCCCCAGGGGAGGAGAGCCCACGAAGGGCTTCCCTGGGTGGGAGTGTCCTCCAAATGTGAATCCTGTGGAGGGTTCCATGGGGGACCTGGTTAGTGCCTGGGAACCGAGGCATCTCCCAGAACGCAGGGAGCAGGGCAATGGAAGCTGGCTTGGGGCGGGGGGGCGGGGGGGGGCTGGCATTTGGGAAGGAGGTGGGGTCCCCTGGGGAAGCTGGGAGCCAGGCACTTGTCCTCCTTCCTCCCTGCTCACCCTGTGCAGCTCCTGCCTGACCCTCTCAGACAGGGCCCTGCACAGGGCCCCAAGGCTGTCCCTTCGGCATCCTTGATTCAGGCCAGCTTCCGCGCCACACTGCTGCAGGCTCCGTGGGTCAGAGACCCTGTCTGCGCCTGCCTCTGTCCCTCTCCATGGTCCTGGACAGGCATTCCATGAAGGCTCACACACAAGCACACGTACACTCAGAATCAGGGTGTATGCGCCAAAAGGCTCACAGTGTTTGAGATGATGTAATGGAATGATCTCCCCTCCCTCTGTGTTTATGGAATCTTTGTAATAAAATGTCTAAATTGAGAAAGGCTTGATGGGCTGCTGGGTGAGGTTCACTCCTGAGGCGGTCTCTGGAACAAAGGGGAGCCAGTCTGATGGGCACTGACCCCATCCCTCCTCACCAGTGCCAGGCTGCCCCAGGCCCAAAGAGGTCATGACCCAAAGCCACACCCTGCCCTCCTGCAAAGTGACGCTTGGGGCCAGAGGTCAGGCAGGCATTCCGAGGAAGCCAGACTCACCACGAGATCGTCACAGGAGCGAGGACAGGGAGGGCCACAGGGGCTGTACTCAGCCCCTTGAATGGTGGTGCAGTTGGTCACTGGGGAAGGGGACAGGGTGGGTTGAGAGCCATGTGGGTGCCGCCCACCCCAGCCCGTCTCTCCATAGTGTTCCCTGACCCCTGTGCCCCGTTCCTGGCAGGTACCTGGGCATGGCAGGGCCTGGCAGGCCTCTCCCTGGGCCCGAGGCCCCTCGCAGTAATCCCCCAGGCCCTGGGGTGGGGGCTGGTCACAGGCTCGCATCCGGCTCCGCAGGCCCCCCCCACAGCTCCGGCTACAGCTGGACCAGGGCCCCCAAGGACCCCAGCCCCCAGCTCCTGGGATGACAGCAAAAGAGCAGCTGGGGGAGGGGCCGGCCAGGGCTGGGGGCCAGCTGGCGCAAGGCAGCAGGTATCCACAGGGCATGGAGGGCACCATCCTGGGCACCACAGGACTCACGGTCACATGCTGCCAGGAGGCAGGGCTCTTCCTCAGCATCGGAGCCTGGGCAAAGAGGCATAGGCAAGGTCAATGGGGACGGCAGCCCCAGGATGGATGGTTCCGCGGTGGGGGGCCTGGTGCAGAAACGGTGCCGGTGGCGTCGGGCAGGGCCACAGGAGGCCGAGCACTCGCTCCACGGGGTCCAGGGGGACCACGCGGGCTGACCTGGGGTACAGACGAGGGAAAGGCCGAGAGAGAGAGGATGAAGTGAGCGCAGGCTGGAGGCACTGGCCTGGGCAGAGCACCCCTTCTCCCTTCCCCCAACTCTGCCCCTGGTGGGGAGCAAGCAGGGGGCACAGTCAGGTGCGAGGCCCCTTCCTCACCCTCCTCACAGGGCCAGGAGGTGCAGTTGGTGATGAGCCCAGAAACACAGGAGCTGGAAGAAAACAGCAGAAGTTCGGAGGCACTGTCACAGGCTGAAGTGTATTCCCCCAAATTCACACGTTGAAGCCCTAATGCCCAGTATTCAGAATGTGACCTGATTTGGAAACGATGTCTTTATAGAGATGAGCAAGTCACAGTGAGGGCACTACGGTCCAATATGACTGGTGTCTTTATTTATTTACTTGTTTATTTATTTATGTTCATTTATTTTTTTTTTCAACGTTTATTTATTTTTGGGACAGAGAGAGACAGAGCATGAACGGGGGAGGGGCAGAGAGAGAGGGAGACACAGAATCAGAAACAGGCTCCAGGCTCTGAGCCACCACCCCAGAGCCTGACGCGGGGCTCGAACTCACGGACCGCGAGATCGTGACCTGGCTGAAGTCGGACGCTTAACCGACTGCGCCACCCAGGCGCCCCTATGTTCATTTATTTTTGAGAGACAGAGCATGAGCAGGGGAGGGGCAGAGAGAGAGGGAGACACAGAATCCAAAGCAGGCTCTAGGCTCCCAACTGTCAGCACAGAGCCCAGCACGGGGCTTGAACCCATGAACCATGAGATCACAACCTGAGCAGGTTGCAGGAAGGCAGCTACAAGCCAAGGGACGCCAAGGCTCGCCAGCCACCACAGAAGAGAAGGTTCTGGAATGGATTCTCCCTCCCGGCCCTCAGGAGGAACCACCCTGCTGACTCCTTGCTCTTAGATTTCTAGTCTCCTGAACTGTCAGAAGACAAGCCCCAGGTCTGCTGTGTGGTTGTTGCAGCCTCAGCAGACAGAGACGGGTGGGAAGAGAAAGGTTGGGGGGGATGGTGTGGGCACAGGCCCCAGATTGCTGACCGGCTGGGCCTGTGGGCCCAGGGGGATGGCCCACTGGAGGCCATCATCCCCAGCACTGAGGAGGGACAGCAGGGTGCCCCCGGGTCACGGGACCATCGGGTGGGGTGGGGGTCTTACCAGTTCTCACACGGACGAAGCACCACACTGCCCGGTGGATAAAGGCGCCCCCCATGGGCACAGGGGCAGTCCTGGGAGGGCACACACACGTTGTTCTGGAATCAAAAACCATCATCTTCTGGATTCCAGGTGGATCCGGCCCAACCCGCTCCCCGCAGTCAGAACCCAGCACCCCTCAGGCTCCCACCCTCCAACGCCACCCAGCCTCCTTCCACAAACACCTCTGTCACCACCCTGTGGAAAACCCTCGCCAGCAGTTACAGAAGCCGTGGGGGAGGGGCATGGACCCCCCCCAATCTCTGGGAGGAAAAAGACCATCACCAATTGCAGGACATGAGACCGAACTGTCAAATGCCCATGGAATCAGCTAACAAAATACGAAACATGTGATCCATATAGCAACGATGTTTTAAAAAAAAAAAAACAACTCTATGTTTTCATCAAAAAAATTAAAACCAATGAAATCATGCATACAGGAAGTTCGGAAATTAGGCATACAGGAAGTTTGGACAAAAGTTGCTAATGCTTCAAATTAAAAACAAAAACAAACAAACAAAAAAAACAAAACTGCCACCCATCAGTACACGATTCAAAGTCAAATGTACTGAGGTATGGGTCAGGCCCTGGGAGGCCCTTTCACCATTTCAGAGACCCTGATGAACAGATACATTATTACCCCAACTTGACAAATGAAGAAACGGAGGCACGGGAGCACGCATCCTAAGGTCACAGGGCTGCTAGAAGAAGAGTCTGATTTGAACTCAGACCCCGCTGGACTCTGGCCCCTTAACCACACCCCACATTCCGGCAATTTATCCCTGTAAACCCTCCCCACCACCCCACAAGCTTCTGTCCAAATTCCACTGCGCCCGCCTCACTTCCCTGCCTTCCAACAGCAGTGCCGCCTCCAGCTCTCCACCCCCTGCAATCTCTGACAGTCAAATCAGGATCACCTCCTCCAGGAAGCCCGCTGTCACTGACCCAGTCCCCGCCAGTCTGCATTTTGAGCTCCACAGTATGCAAAGCTCACTTCCTGTGTAAGGATGGTTCTACCTCCATTCTAGGCGCTCTGGGTCTGGTTTCCCCAGACCAGAGGCTTCATGAGGGCGGACTTTACTTTCTCCCCATGGTGGAGCCCCCATCGCAAGCCTAAGCATGCAACAGGTGCTCAATAAATGACTAATGACAACATAAGACAACAGAGCACTCAAGGAGGCATGAATCACAAAGATCTTGTAGACCTATGACCATTTCACAAATGGGAAAAGAGAGGTCCAGGGAAGCATGACCGTGTCTCACCCAGGGTCACCTGCTGGCTGCTGGCAGAGCTGAGCCATGACCCCCGAGTTCAGTGCTTTTGCCTCAACTCTCAAGCCCCATACCCTTGGTTCTCCCCTGCCCAGGTCGCTGGGAGGTCAGGTCAGGGAAGACACTCACCAGCAGGAACGTCCCAGGTGGACAGTAACAGCCAGGGTGGCAGGTCTGGTCAGCCCCTTGCAGGACACTGAGCTCTGCACACGAGGCAGGGCCCTGGGCACAGTCCAGCCACCGCTGGCCCCCGGGACACACGCCAGGCACCGGCCCTGGGGTCACAGAAATTGATAACCAGTCCAGGCACAGTAAACTCTTTCCCGGGCTCCTAACCCAGGAGAGGCATCGGCTCTAGATGTGGCCAGGGAGGTCACAGGCTGCATGGCAGCTCAGGGAGAAGGGTTCCTGGGGTGACAGGGAGGGGCTGACAGGGCGCTGGGTTGGGGGGGATGACTACCAGGGGTACGGGAGCAGTGGAGGAGGTGGGGACAGCCCTCACCTGCACAGGGCTGCAGACCACAGGTGGAGAAGTCCACAAGGCTGTGCGGGCCACTGCCTCGGGTGCGGTTCCGGTAGCCACCGCCGCAGGGCACGGAGCACAGAGACCAGGGGCCCCACTCCCCACGAGGACCTGGAGTGGCAGCCCAGGTCACTGCGGGCCCTACCTCCCACACCCACTACAGCCCTCTCCTCCACCCAGACCCCTTCCTTCTCGAACCTACACGATCACAACCCATCTCAGGAGACCTCACTCCTCCCTGGCCTGGAGCAGGGCTGGCCTCCACGGAGGACCCCTCTTAGGGAATGACTCTCAGGGCTCTCTGGGGACATCCTCCTGGCATCTTTTACGCTAGGCCCTTGTACCGCTGTTGGGGTCTGGAGGGGGGAGTGAGTGGAGTGTTTCCTGGCTCTTCTCTGGGGGATTCTGAGGACCTCAGTCCCAGCTCTCACCCCGACACGGCCGCAGGCTGCAGAATTCGGCCTCCATATTGGGGCCCTGGCACGCAGCACCCCCGAAGGCAGCTGGGGGTGCGGTGCCCGCCCGGAAGCGCCGCCGAATGCCCACGTTGCAGCTGTGGCTGCAGAGACTCCAGGGGGTCCAGGGGCTCCAACCACAGGCCACTGCCAGGGTGGGTACGGGGATGGGCACAGTGGGTGTGAAGCCAGGTCAGGTCATCCCTGGTCCCCAACTTCCCTGGGGCACCACTGACATCCCCAGGAGTTGATCTAAAGAGGCCAGCATCCCCTGTGGTCCCTGAGGACCCACCACTGCTGATTCCTGGGCATCGGGGTACCTGGGCAGGGCTCTGAGGTGCACACCATTTCACCGGAGATACAGGTGCTGCAGAGAGAGGACCCATCATGGCCACCATCAGGCCCCGCCCCTTGGAGCGCTATGTACCTGCCCCCAGGGGGACACGGCCGGCACACCACCAAGGCCGGGCACAGAAGTCCAAGGTACAGAAGTGAAACCCCGCAGAAGGGTCTAGAAAGTAAAGCCCCGTGGCCCCCTTGAACTTCATGAGGTGACTGAGGATTCTCACCCAGGCCCTCCCGCCTAGCTCCACCCTCCGTGGGCTCCCTGATGCCCCAGGCACTGTGCTGTCCTTTGTCCCACACTTTTATCCAGGAGTCACCTTTACGTGCTTTCCTTTTCGCCTGTATTTATCACACAGTTTGGAAAGGACTTTGAGCAGCTCTATGGGGCCAGGTAGGAGTCATTTCGAAAGAGTACACCCCAGTGTGAGCCTCTTGGAAAGAACAGTGTGCTTTTCTCTCCTTTTGCTTTTCTCCAACAAACGTGTTCAAGTTGCCCCCCCTCCAATACGTGGAAGTCCCAGAAAAAGAATCGCAGAAGGAAAAAGCAAAAGAGAAAGAGGTGGGGGAGAGGAAGCATGAAGGGGACTGTAGGGGGGGTGGGGCGGGGGATGGACAGGGAACAGGGAAGAAAAGGGAAGAGGAACAAGAAGAACAGAGAAAATGAAATGAAATGTAAGAAAAGGAAAGAAAAATGAGAGAAGCACAAGGCGGGGGGGGGGGGGGGTTGGGGGTGGGGCAGGGTCGCGTGTCCCCTGCCAGCAGGGCCTGGTGTCAGCTTGGAGTGTTGGGGGCTTCAAGGTGTTTGGGCACAAACCCAGTGGATCTCAACATCCAGGAAAGAGAAACAGGGGTGACTGAAAGGGAGGGTAGAAGACCCTCTCCAGCCCCTGCTTCCTTCACAAATCACCTCCCCCACCTTCGCCTCCCTTCCCCCCCCCAACCCCCCCCCCCCAGGCTGGCAGCTTACCAGTTATTGCAGGAGTCCAGCCGAGCCACTGCTCCCGGTGCATAGAGCTGCCCGTGCAGCTGGCAGGGGCACCGACTGCGGGGCAAGCAGCTGGCATTGTGCAGGAAGAGGCCAGGAGGGCAGGCGCAGCCGGGGGCGCAGAAGCTGGTACACTCCACCCCAGGGTCCTGAGCCAGGCACAGCTGAGGGCAGGGGCCCCCGTCCTGGCGGCACTGCTCCGCCGAACGGAACACCATGTCCCCTGGGCACTGGGCTGGACGGGCAGACAGAGAGGGTCTCAGCATGGGCAGGAGGAAAGGGCCAGGGGATGGAGGGGCCAGGGGAAGCTACATGCCGGTGGTTGGGGAGCAGGACTGAGGAGCCACGGGAAACCCCTCCCACTCCCCCTCCCTTGCAGGCTCGCTCCAGTGTCTGAAAGGTTGCCAGTAAAGATTCATAGCTTTGCCTGACTTTAATACAAATATCCTTGAAAGTAGAGCAGGAAGACAGAAGCCACCTGGGCCAGGAGTGGGGGCTCAAAGGAGAAAGGACAGGGAGAATGGGGCCAAGGGCTTCTAAAGAAGGGCTGGCCCTGCTTCTCGAAATTCCTGCAGTGAGTGGTTCTGCCCAGAGGTCAGTCTGACCTCCTCGGCCACATGCCTGGGAAGGAGGCCTTGGGCAGGGAGGAGCAAAGACTGGGGACCAGTGCCCGGTCCCCAGGGTATGGGAGCCAGAGGAGGGAGGAAATCCGGGAGTCTCTTAGCTCAGGGTATGGCCTGACCTGGAGCCAGAGGTCAGTGATGTGAGAAGGTGGGGCGGAGAGAGGTCAAAATCCCTGGGGGCTGGCTGGACGTGGCTGGGTAGAGAACGGCAAGGGTTAGGGGGAGGTTGGCACCTGTGCAGGGCTGCGTGTTGCAGTCCCTGGTCTGGCTGTGAGGTCCCTGGCACTCGGGGTCCCCAGGGGTGGAGCCGGAGCAGCTGCGCCCACGAATCTGGATGCCCCCATCACAGGGGGCTGAGCAGGTGGACCAGGGAGCCCACAGACCCCAGATGCTTTGCGCTGTCAGGAAGAGCCAAGTTTGTCATCACGGACGCTGGCAAAGGTGCGGGTAGGGGACGGGGTGCAGGAGGCCCACACCTCCAGGACTGTCCCAAAGGTCCCTTCAGGCCCGGCCCACCCTGTGAATCACAGGCTGGGGGTGGAGGAGATTCTTCGGGACAATAGGTTTACTCTAGCCTCCCTGCCCCAGGTGCCCAAGGGGTCATTCTTCTCCCTTGTTCCTCATCCCACCCTAGTGCCCAGGCCACTCCGGGGACAGAGGGGGCACACCTGGGCACACAGGGGGGCTGCAGGACTCCTCCTGGGTGGCCTCTCCTGGGCAGGAGGTGTCCCCGGGGCTGGGGCAGAGCCGGGAACGACTGCGCCTCCCAGGGCCTCCTCCAAGGGTAAGGCAGCTCCTGGAGCAGGAGGACCAGGGCTCCCAGAGCGTCCAGCCCAGCGTCTCTGGAGGAGAAAAGGACAGGTCTTCTGCACAGGGTTCCTGGCAGAGCTGGGAGGGAGACCGGGTCAGGTCTGAGAAGCCTCTGCCCCTCGAAAGTGGAAGGTAGGACCCCCCCCCCCCCCCACCTCCAGGCCCAGGCCTCTCTCTCGAAGCACAGCTCCTGCTCGGCCAAGCTCCAGCTCAGGCCACACTCTACCCGTGAGTTTGGCTGGCACCTCATGTCCACCACCCACCCTCACATTTTCCCCCAGATCAACTCATCTATAGTCTTGTAAACGCCTATCCTTCATT
Organism: Prionailurus bengalensis; assembly: GCF_016509475.1. Taxonomy (NCBI): domain Eukaryota; kingdom Metazoa; phylum Chordata; class Mammalia; order Carnivora; family Felidae; genus Prionailurus; species Prionailurus bengalensis. The sequence goes on along the minus strand of NC_057348.1, from coordinate 161,894,195 downwards.
TCTCTTCCATGCTAGAAACCCCAGTCGCCAAAGACACCTGTCGGTGCACCAGCAGCCATTCCTTCCTCTTCCTTCCCTCCTCTGCTATGAGAGCCTGGACCAGACCCCACAGACCCATGCTCGCACCCCCAACTCCTATTCTCGCCTCTGTCCCATCTGCCTGCAGAGACCTCTGCCGTCACCTGCTCTGCCTGAGGACACCCTGGGCCACGAAAGAGGGAAACAGCCTGGGCTCCCTCATCTGGCAACTGTGTGCTCCTGATTGCCCGCCCCACCCTTACTCACTCGGTCAGCAGGACCAGCTTCACCCCTGCTCTCAGGACACCCCGGCCCCCCAAGACCAGCCTGGGCTGGGCATGTGGGAGGGGGGTGCCGCCTGGGCCCCACCCTCTGTCTTGTCCCCGACAAAGCCCCATGCATCAAGGCGCCTTCTGGGGCTGCCTCCTGGACCAGAAGGCCGCACTGACCCCATGTGGGTGGCCAGCGGCCCAATCGGTCATGCCCTGTCTCCAGGGTGGGAATTGGGAGGAGGAAGGCAGGCATGAGGGTTGGGGGGTGAGGAGCAGGCCCCCATGCGGGCTCCTGACCTACCTGTCCCGCATTCCACGTGGCAGGCCTGCAGCTCCTGCCTGTTGCCTTCACACGGGGCACCCCCAGAAGTAGCCGGAGGGTTGGAAGGGGACCTGGGGGGGATAGGCGGCCTGGGCACCCGGTCTCCTCTGCCTGCCCTCATTCCTGTCTTCCCGGTCACCTGTTCTCCAACCGTCACCTTCTCCACCCTCCAGCACCCCTTCCCTTCCTTCTCCCATATTCCTCTCCCTGCCCCCTACCCCCGCCACAATGGCTCCGTCCTGCACACCTGAACCGAGTTCGCACTCCAGAGCCACAGGAGCGGTCACAGGGACCCCAGGAAGACCAAGCTGACCAGCCACAGGACACAGGGCAGCCCCCGGTCTCACACACCAGGGCCCCTTTCTCGCACACGCTGCAGGGGAGGGAGAGGCCGAGGAGGTCAGGACTGGGAAGGGGGGGGTGGAGAGGGGCTGGTCCCCTGACCCAGGCACTCCCTGCCACAGCAGACATCCTCACCAGCGGCTGCAGTTGTCCAGGAGGAAGGGCACCCCCGGCTGCTTCACCTCTTCGCCCACCAGGCAAGGGCACTCAGAGAGGGGCAGGCAGCGGCCATCATGGAGGAGAAGCCCAGGAGGGCAGCGGCATCCTGGGGTGGAGGCAGGAGGGCACTCAGCCCCACACAGGGGGGCAGTGGGGCGGGGAGGCTGGAAACCGAAGGCTGGTGAGTATCCTCCTCCCGAGGGCTCTGTCTGCCGCACCCTGACTGCTGGGTGTGCCTCACCTTCCAGACAGCGTCCACTGCAGGTTCTGTTGGCCTCAGGATCCAAGCAGGACGGCGGACATGGTGGCACCAGCCCCTTCTGGCACAGCTCAGCACTGATGTGAACACGGCCCAGCCCACAGTCTGGTGGGAGAGGGACACTAGGTGGGGCGGGTAGCAGGAGGCCCGGTGACCTTCCCTAACAGCCCCACCCCCACAGGGCTCCATCCCTGGATGCCCCTGCCCAGCCCTGCTCCCTTACCTGTGTCACCCGTGCAGGGCTGCAAGCCGCAGGGTGCCCGCTCTTGGGAGGCCCCAGGGCAGGGAGCACCACCATTCTTGGGCGGAGGATCCACGCAGCTCCTCCTCCGACTTCGGTGGCCACCCCCACAGGAGACGCTGCAGGGCCCCCAGGCCTCCCACACAGCCCACACCCCAGCCACTGTGGGGGAAAAAAGGATGGAGGCGGACCAGGTGAGCCCAAGGAGAGTCAGACCGCGCTGGAGAAAGCAAGGCGGCAGGGTAGAGAAGGGGCCTGCGTGGTGGCCAGCTAGGTGGCCTAGGGCAGCACCACGGGACTCAACAGGCTCTTCTCCTGCCCCAGGAAACCTCCCCTTGGTGGAGGGACTTGAGCAAAGATCTCTAGGTGCCTCCCAGGATGAAGGCTCTGGTCCCTGGAAAAGGGCTGGGGCAGTGGGGAGACTGGAGCGGGGCTCCTCCTGGTGGCAGCAGAAGAAACCAGGTTAGGAGACCAGGTGTGGGAAACCCCTCTCTGGAGCAGAGGCAAGGTCGGGACTACTCCCTCGCACCTACAGAACACAAGGGCTAGGAGGCCTTAGGCATAGCCTGGGAACACCCTCACTCTGAAGTGGAAACAACTTTACCGATCCAGTCCCCACACTAGAGGAGGGTAGGAACCCATCCAGGGCCACTCAGGCAGGAAAAAAGGCAAGGTCAGGGGCAGCCTTCCTCCTAAACCCTTTGGAGGTACGAGGCTGTGACTTCAGAAGGGGCTGTCCCCCTAGAGTCGTGGAGAGGAGCCCAGACACTGGGGTCCCCAAGAGCGCAAGGGCACTCCCCCAGGTGGCTCTCGGATAGGAATCCACCCCAGGTGTCCCTTCCGGGGGCGGGGGGGAGGGTTCCTGAGGAGGCCTGGGTGCCAGTCACCTGGGCAGGCCTGCACGAAGCAGGGCTGGCTGCGGAGCCTGTCGGACGGGCAGGTGCCCCCAGGCAGGGGAGGCCGCAGCAGGTCCCGGCGCTGGAAGGCGAGGCCCAGCCCACAGCTGCGGCTGCAGCTGCTCCAGCCAGACCAGGGTGCCAGCCCACAGTCCACTGCAAGGGGATGGGTGCGCAGGACTCAGAGGGGGCTTGTGCAGGAGCGGGGCCCTCAGAGGTGTCCCCTGGCCAGGTCCGTACCACAGCCGTCCTCGTCAGAGCCGTCCTGGCAGTCAGGCCGCAGGTCACAGCGTCGCTCGGCCGGCAGGCACTCCCCGCTATCGCAGCTCAGCTGGCTCGGGGAGCAGAGGGCTTTTGAGGCCGGCAGCCCAGGCAGGGCCGTGGTGGGCACCGGGAAGGGTGCGGCGCTCGCTGCCAGCAAGGTGAGGGGAAGGGAGCCACATAAGTGATTCCTGACTGGGTGATACACTGAGCCCCTTCAACCTCGGGCCAAAAGCAGAACGCACTTGTCAACCAGAGATCCTGCCCCTCCTTCCTCCTGAAGCTTCCCACACTCAGTACAGCCTTCTGTCTACATGTGAGGGGGAGATCATGGGCTCTGGTCTGCACAGGCTCTCACCCAGCCTCTCTGCTTGTTAATGGCTCCTGGGGGGTCTAGAAAGACATCAAGCTGTCTAGAACAACAGTTCCTTCCCTGGGGTAACCTCTTCCTGAATGCATACTTCCTGGGGTGGCCCTTCCCTGATTGAGAGAGTAGGCTTTGAGCACAGTGATCTACTTTGGATGGACAGATGGATGGATGGATGGATGGATGGGTGGTGGAGGGATGGATGGATGGATAGATGGGTGGGTGGATAGATGGGTGGGTGGGTGGGTAGGTAGATGGATGGGTGGGTGGATGGATAGATGGATGGATGGGTGGATGGATGGATGGATGGATGGATGGTTAGATGAGTCTCCTCAAAAATCAGACAGGGTTTATGAAACAAGCCATGACCTAAGACCTACTGCATTTGCCCTCGTCACCATCCCCAAAGACATCCTAGCTGTTTTTACCCACTCAGGCTCCTTTCACTCTCTGCTACCCCTAGCCCCTCACAGTTCCTTCCCATATGAGCCAGGAATAGGGGGCAGAGACTTCCCCAAACCTAAAGCCCTTTGGTCACTGCTACCCACATGACTTCAAACCCTCCGGGGAGCCCTGCAGGGTCCCCTACTCACCACAGCGCCTCTCATCGGAGCCGTCCAGACAGTCCTCCCTCCCATCACACAGCTGCTCCCGCTCCACACAGCCCAGCACCTCACAGGGCACCTGGCCTGGGCTACACTGCGCAGGTGGGAAGGGCGGCGGGGCGACACTCTGGCCTGTGGGCACCATCGCGGCCAGCTGACTGGACACCTGCCCACCACGTCCCCCCTCCCTCAGCCCCCAGTCTCCCTCCTCCTGACATCTGGTGTGTGTGCCCCCGCTTCCCGCCTCTCTTGGAATAATGGAAAAACAGTGAACTGCATCAGGAGACTTGGTCCTAGGCCTGATCCTACCAAAACTCTGACCTTGCGCTGTGGGATCTTGGGCAAAGCGGCTAACCTCCAGGGGCCTGTTTCTCTGACGGGGAGTTGTTCAGATGCATAGGTTTGGCAGGCAGAAGACGGTAGAATCTTACCAGCGGGGGCCACTGGACTCATGGGGTGCAGGGGGACCTCTGTCATGGCTGTCGTTCCTGGTCTCAGGGCCTTGGCCTCAGGCTGGGAGGTGGGGGGGGTGGTCATGGTCTGCACAGATTCCCTAGGACTCAAGCGAGGAGCCTCGGAGTCTGGGACCTGAGTCACTGGCCCCTTCCCTGTGGGTGCAGGAAGGAGAGAGGTGAGGCCCTCCAGCTCCCCTTCTGTGAGATGAAGCAGAAATGGGTTCTCCAAAGGGGTATCCAGGCTTTGGGTGGTGCAGGGTTGAGCACAGACCACACCACACCTTCTGAGGGACTTCAGACTACAAATGAGGTGGAACTTGGTAGTCCAAGGAGCACAAGAGGGTTTTAAATGAAAACACAAAAGCGCCTAGTGTCAAGCTGAGATTTGTACCCTACTCTCAAGAAGCCACACACGGCAGCTTCCAAGAGGAACCGACAGCACAATGAGACATTCAAGTCTGCACCCGATGACCTCCTGGCAGCTACAGCGAAAAGGGGGTTCGAGATTCTCATTGCCCAACAAAGGATTAACGTTATGACACAGCCAGTTTTCGAGAACCAGACTTAGCGTGACGTTAGAATTCATCACATAGCCTGCATCTTGCGGACTCAAGCGATGGTACAAGTTGCTTCGTCTGCTTTTCACAAAAAACACAGAAGGACGGGCCAGCCGGGCTCCTGGATGACTTTCGCTGGAAAAGGGGTCGAACTTAGACCTCTTAGTCTTACAGATGGAAAAACAGAGCCCAGGGAGGTGGTGAGGCAAGCCAACATCTCCCAAAAGAGGAGGTCAGAGCCAAGCCACAGCCAGCTGACAGCCCCGCCCATTTCCGGCCTTGCTCTGAAGACAGCTCTCCTCAGGCTAACGTGCAGGTGAAAGGTCAGGCAGCCACAGGGAGGCTGGTACATGACCCTCAGGGAGCCCCTTCCTTGTCCTTGTCCTTGTCCATATACCAGGGAGGCTGGTACATGACCTTCAGGGAGCCCCTTCCTTGTCCAGTTTAGGAACATGCTAACTTGGTGACCCCATGTTCCCCATGCCCACTTAGAGACATGCGCGGCCAGCAAACCCTTCAGAAAGGGGTACTTGGCTGCATCCATGGGTGAACAGAGGGGGCACAGGCGGGGCCAGGCAGCACCCCGCAGCCCCGGGGAGCCCCTGTCCTGGCCAGGGGTCTGGAGAAGGCAACCATACTTCAGGGCACACGTTCAGCCCTGGGAACCAGTCTGGGGGATCCAACCCTAGAGTCCGGGAGGGCGGGCAGAGGCAGGATTTGGCCAAGGTGTCCTCCACGGTGACCAAGTATTCCTTCTAGAAGCAATCCTGCTCCACTTAGGGATGTCAGGTGTCAGAAGACTGAATGCCGAGATGTAATAGCCCCTCGCCCTGAAGGGGTGGGCAGGGTAGGGGGGTGGGGATGGGGCCTGGAGTTTGGGCACATACCTGTGGGGGGTACAGATGACCCTCGCCAGGGACGCCAGCGTTCTGCATCTGCCAGACCCTGCGGAGGGAGAGGGGTCAGCTGCCCATACAGCCCAGGGCCCCGAGGGCAGTTCCACCTGAGACTAGGGACCTAGCTCTCATTGCCTTTGGGACACACCTATGTCCCATGGCCCCTCCCCTGTCCCTGCAGCACAGGGCACAGCTGGGGGGTGGAGACTCACTTCCCTACAACACCTCCAGGCTGACACCCAGGGGCTATTCTTGCTGACCCACCTAGGATTCTGCTTCTGCTCTTGCCCTCCCAAACCCCGTCTTCCCCCCAGTATCCACACATATGGACTTCAGCACTATGGTCGCTCTCCCCTTGGGTCCCTGACCAGGCTGTTCTCCAGAGGGAGTGTCCACCCTTCGTCTCCACATTGCAGACCCCACTGCCTCAGATGCCCCATCCTTCAAGCCTCTTCCAGGAAGCCTCTGGGGACCCTGGGGACAAGTAAGGCTTTTCCCACCTCTGAGTGTCTGATGCCCTGTTGCCAGCCCTGTGGGCATAACTGCCACCTGGGGGTGAAGGCCTCTCCTGTCTCCCAAACTCCTCCAGGCCAGGCACCTGCCCTGTGCTTCTCTGCCCCTCTGACCTCCAGCCCCCAGTCCAGCACCGGGCTGGCCCCCAGAAGGCTCACGGGGTGAAGTGGACTGCGAGAGAAGACCAGGGACACGTGGGGAGGCAGCGCTGGCTGAAGGTGCGAAGAGAGGGAGACTGCAGGGCGAGGGAACGTGGCTGCTGAGGCCCTGGGACCAGGGCTCCCCATGCCCCGCACCCCACCTGCTGGGCCTACAGCTCCCCACTCACCTTGCTGGGCTGGGGGGACAGCTGTCCGGGCTGGGTGGAGGAGAGAGTTGGGGTCCCGGCTGTGGACCGGACTCTGGGAAGAAAAATAACCAAGGGACTCCAGGGGTTCTCCCAGCTTCAGAGCCACCACCCGGGCAGGGGGGTCAGCGCTCCCAAGGTGGGCCCAGGGCAGGGCAGGGCAGGGCTGGGGCACTCCAAAAGGGCACGCCCACTAAGACTAAACAAAGGAGACATTATCCCAGTGGTTTTCAACGTATTAACCCCCCTGCAGGGCTTGTAAAACAGATATCTGGGCCCCACCCTCGAGTGTCCAGCTCAGCCCGGCTGAGCTCGGGCCTGAAAATCTGCATTGGTAACAATTTCCAGGTGACGCTGCTGCTGCTGGTCCAGGGGCCACATTTTGAGAACCAGTGACCTCCAGACTCTAGGAAAATGGCAGAGGATCCTAGAATCCCGTGGTGGGAAGGGGCCTCCAATGGCACCCAGCTGCACCGACGCAGCACGCAAGGCCAGGGAAATAGTGCAGGACATCTCTCCCGTGGCTGACCCCTCCAAGGCTGAGCTGGGCACCCGTACCTGCCAGTGTCCGCGGGCAGGGGCACACAGCCCTCTTCATCAGAGCCATCTTCACAGTCCTTCACGCCATCGCACGGGCCTCCCCTTGGGGCACACTCACCACTGGCACAGAGGTGCCCAGCCCCTGGGCACAGGGGTGCCACCAGCGGGGACACTGGTGGGAGGGGAGGGCTGAGGGCTCCTGTCCGTCCCTCTTCCCACTCCCGCCGATCCCACTGCCAGCCCCGCCCGTACCTGGCTCACAGCCCAGCAGCTCCACCCACGGGGAGGTGCTGTGGTTGGTGTCACTGTGGGGGACACGGGGCCACACCCGGACATGCTGAGTCTGCACCATCTGGCCAAACATCCACACTGTGGGGGCCACTTCATCCAGGTTCTTAAGGAAAAGCTGCAGGAACAGGGGTGAGTGTTCACCAGACCCGAGCTGCCTTTTCTCCGGACTGCCACCCAACCCTGCTGAGTGCCCCCGCCCAATCCGAGTCCCCCAGCCGTCAAGGCATGAAAAGCATGTTCTCCTGGCATTAATCACCAGAGTCCCTCAAGAATGTGGGTTCTGGTCCTGGTGCCTTGAGGGCAGGGGCCAGGTTGTGCCTGCTGGTGAGTCCCCAGGGCCTGGCTAGTGCCCCGTAAGAATCAAGAGGGAAGGGGCACCTGAATGGCTCAGCTGGTTGAGCGGCAGACTCTTGAATTTGACTCAGGGTCATGATCCCAGGGTCATGGGATCGAGCCCTTCATCAGGCTCCTCGCTAAGTGTGGAACCTGCTTAAGATTCTCTCTCTCTCTCTCTCTCTCTCTCTCCCTCTCCCCCTCCCTTCCTACCCCTCTGCACACACGCATGTGCTCTCTCTCTTTCAAATAAGAAATAAATTAAAAACTGGGGGGGGGACCTTAAAAAAAAGAATTAAGAGTGAACACATGGTGTGGACTGATCCCTCCTGCTTCATGAGGCTTGTCTCCCTGGGGAGGATGTAAACCTCCAGGGCAGGGCTGGGTCCCAGCTGCTCTTGACATGCCCTCTGAAATCCTCAGTGAACTTGATGTCCCCTGACTCCCCTCCCTCCACAGAGCTTTGCACACCTGCCCCACGCCAGAGCCACTTGGATAGCTCCTGACGCCCTGCTAATGACAGGTGTTCAACGAGCCTCCAATATAAGAATGTTCTTCAGGGACACTGGAAGGCCCTTGGGGACAAAGATGGTGGGATTCGCAAAGAGGCATGTGGGTCACTGGCCCAGGAGGCTCGGGTGGCAGTACCTTGGCTGGGGGCAGGATGCCAGGCAGGATGTCACTATAGTTGTGCCAGTGTAGACCATCAGTGCTGAACTGCAGCAAGGCCAAGGACCCAGCCTCCTGCACTATGATGCCTACGGGGTGGGCCGGGGGGCGGGGGGAGGGGGGGGACAGAGCTAAGAGAGTGAACCCCAGCCCCCGCCCCCATTACTACCCTGTCCCAAGCCCCGCCCCATCACCGCCCCATCCCCCCCAGCCCTGCCCCCCCATCACGGCCCCATCCCCCCAGCCCCGCCCCCATCACCACCCCACCCCAGCCCCGCCCCCAGCCCCGCCCCATCCCCCAGCCCCGCCCCCCCAGCCCCCGCCAGTCCCTCCTGCCCCGCCCCCACCACACTGACCAGTGAGGTTCCTGGGCAGCATCAGGTCCAGCTGCAGGTAGGGGGGCAGAGTGTGCCGCTGAGTGCCAGTGTTCTCGATGGTGCTCCCGCCCCGATAGCCAGGCCCCCTGGTGGGAGCCTCCAACAGGGCAGCCTGGGTGGGGAGCTCCAGCTGCAGGTTTTCCCTGGGGAGTCCGGCCAGGCCCAGTGGAGAATAGCAGGGGTCTGGGTGTAGAAGAGAGAGGGGCTGGAGTGCAAGGGAAGAGGGTGGCGGGTGCCTGCCAGGGACATAGTCAGGAAGTCACAAGGGGGGCCGAGGGATGCAAAGGGCCCCATGGTTGACCTCAACCTGGGCTGGAAGGGTGGTCCAGAGAGGGCAGAGTCAAACAGGCAACCTAAGCCAGGATGACTTCCAGATCCTTAGGATAACCATCCTCCCCATGGAAGGCAGGGGTAAATTGCAGCGTTCCTGCCTCCTCTCTTAGGCTGGGCAAACCCTGGGCGGTAATTCCTCTCTAACCTACAACCGCATGTGGCCCTCACCTCCAGGTGGAGGCAGAACGTAGGTGACCAGACGGGGTCCGATCTGGGGACTGAGGGCTGGAGAAGGGGCAGGAGTGGCCATGGCGAGGATCGTCTGGTTCTCACCTGTGTGGGGAGACTCAAGGTTCAAGAGGGAGAGACCTGCAGATAGGCTCACACTAGCCCCAAGCCCCACACCCAGGCCTCTCCCCACCTCTTGCAGCACTTTCTCCCTCAGGACTATCCAGGAGCCCCCAGAACAACCTCCCGGCTGGGAAAGGCCTGTTCTCCTTCCCTTGGCATGAACTGGGGGTTTTCACTTCCACTGAATATTTAGAAAGAGAAGACCTTTCTGAGCACTAGAAAAGGGTATCTCTGGATGGAAGCACCCCTGTGGGCTGGAGTCTAGCTCCCGCTGGCCAACTTGCACAGTGAACAATCTGTACAACTGTGAGTGCCGGCCCTCCTCTAACCTCAGCAGCCTGTAGGTGCACTTTTAGGAGCAGGAATCTAGACCCATAAACGCATTCACTTTCAAGTCTTTGTGTTTTTCTGTTTCGTTCATAACTCAGTTTCCAAGCAAAAATACTCTTGAAAAAGTTGAACTTTGTCTTGGTTCCTCTTAGGAGAAAGGCCAGGAACCAGATCTGACCCAGCTGAACCAGAGAAAAGAAAGCACCCTCGACGGGGAGGCAGAATTCTAGCCCAAAAGAGACAGAAGAGACCTGATCTCAGGAGGACAGAGACAAGCCCTTCCACCCAGAGGGCCCCTTCCTTCCCCAGTATCCAGGACTCAGGCTCCCCCCAGCCGGGGCTGGGGTAGCCACGGATCCCCCCACCCCGCTCAGTGCTGCCACCTGGGGCTCCCTCTGAGTCCTCACCATCCTCCTCCCTGCCATTCCCCAGACCCACTCACCACCAGGGAGGGCACAGTGGCAACACGAGTCTCCCGTTCCCTCCACCAGGACCCAGTCCTGCGGACACAAGAGTCAGGCTGGACGCGCTGAGCCGGCCACCTGCCAACCTCCGACCCAGCCTATCGGGCCGCTGGAAACCTTGGCCTCTACACACGGCCCCTCCCACTGCCCCACCCCCAGGCCCCTATGCCCCCTCACCTGGGGGCAGCCGCCCAGTGGGCAGTAGGGGGAGCAGCGCACGGTGCTGTTGTGCAGACACTGGCAGACTCCGCAGGGGCCCTCTCGCCAGCGCTCCCCTACGCCGCGGACCCTGCCCCGCTGCTCACAGCCCTCACACGGCTCCGTCCGGCACCTGGAAGAACAGCCGCCACTTGCCGGGTGAGTGGGCTCACCTAGGCAACCAGCCTGTCCTGGTGTGCCCGGAGTGAGCGGTCTCCCAGGACTTGGGACTTTCAGTGATAAAACCGGGAAAAGTCCTGGACCAGCTGCGATGCTTGGTCTCCCTATCTCCTGACTCCCAGCCCTGCACCCCAGAAACTGCAACTGGCCCAAGAAAGGGGTGTGGAAGCAATCTGTGCCAAGACCCTAGCCAGTGGAGCCCATTTCAGAGGGGGCGTGGTGGGCAGATCTGGCTCACCCCCTCAGTACCTCCCTTCAGTGACCTTCAGAGGCACAGGGTGCAAACCAGAGGACCCATACTTGCCCCTAGACTTGTGGGCTCCCTATACCCCTCTTTTGGACCTTGAGAACCTAAAACCGATGCAGAAGAAGACCAGATATTCCCCCAAAGAGGCGCTGGGAATCCTGGTGTTTAGACTAATAGGGCTCAGAGTAGGAGAGGTTCCTCATTTGGAGTCCATGGTACCTGTGGAAGTATCTCAAGAAAGGGCACACCAGCAGCTTCCTACCTGGGCGCTGGAGGTGAGAGGTAAAGGTCTCTGTGGGTCCCTGGGGTGGGTGCAAGTACCTGCGGGCCTTGCGGTGGATGCCCCGGCACTGGCGACCTTGGCCCGAGAGGCGGGGGTTGTTGGGGCTCCGGAAGGACCACTGGATGCTCTGGCTCCCGCAGGGGCCCAGGCACTCAGCCCAGGGGGACCAGGATGACCAGCCACAGTTCACTGCGGGAGAACCAAGACTCAGGGGTCAGAGGAGGGCTGGGTGCCCAGCTGGGTAGTCTGGGAGGGGACAAGGACCCCTTGGGAAGGGTCAAGGGTGGGGCCTCACCAGCACAATCTGGATCGGGCCGACAGCGTTGGGGCCGCCCATCCTGGCAGATGCACAGCTGGCAGCTGGCTTTGATGCGCTGCCCAGGCCAGTAGTGGGTGCCATCCACCAGGCAGGGGCACTGCCGGGGCCACACACACTGCCCCTCACTGCCCAGCACCTGTCCGGCAGGGCACCAGCAGCCTAGAGAAGGCCCAGGGTGAGGCTTCCCTGCAGAGCGCTCAGCTCCACAGACACACCGGCCACAACCTGGGCCCAGAGCCGCCCCCCCGCCCCCCGCCCTTACCTGGGCTGCTGCAGGGCTGGTCAGCCGAGCACACAGCCCGACCAGAGACTTCATCGCAAGTCAGAGGACAGGGAGCACAGGGCCAGTACACCAGATGCCCAGAGCAGGTGGCATTGAGGCAGCCATCCCGAGGGCAGGGCCCTGAGAGAAAAATCAGAACCACGGTTCGGAACGGTGGGTCGGTCCCCCGCAGAAACAAGCCACCTCCCAGCCGTGCCCTCTTTCCTCGCACTCACTGGTCTGGTGGTTGGTGTGAGAGCCCCCAGGCAGCGTGGCGCAGGTCCGGCCCCCATTCTGGGGTGGGTGACACTGCCGCTGCCGGGTCATGGTGCCCGTGCATGGCTCGGAGCACGGGGACCAGGGAGACCAAGAGGTCCATTCACCATCCACTGTGAGGAGAAGGGGCAGGACAAGTGGGAGGAGGGGAGTATGAGGCCAGTCTGAGAGCCCCGTGATCTTCCTCTCCCTTGCTCTCTCTGGGCCGCCGCCCACCCCCTGGCCCTCCTGGGTACCCCAGGCCCCTCACCGGGACAGGCGGCCGTGAAGCAGGCCTGAGTCTGGTGCTCAGGGCCTGGGCAGTGCTGCAGCACAGGGAGACTAGGTGGGGAGCAGCGGCGGCTCCGGGCCTGCACCCCAGGCCCACACGTCCTGCTGCATGGCCCCCACGGGTCCCAGGGGCTCCAGGCCCCACAGCCCTGCTCTTCTGGGGAAGGCCCTGCCGTCCCTGCCAATTCACAGTCAGGCTGCCCGTCACACACCTGGGGAGGGAACAGGATCAAAGTTCCTTTCAAGTCAGGTGGCACAATGGCTCTGCCTGTGCCACCCCCTTCCTCCCTCCCTCCTTCCCTCTCTCACCAGCTGGAAACCGATGCACAGGCCATCAGGGCAGGAGTATTCCGGGCAGGGAACCCTTGTCCCGTTGGGGCCTCCTGGGGCTGTCATCCCCTCTGAGGGGAAGAGAAGAGAAAACAGTAAGACGAGAACTCCCCCCAACCCCGACCAGCCTTGGCCTTCATCAGGGGAACCGTGTCCATACCGCAGCCCAGCTCATCCTCGCCCTGGGAACAGTCAGAGATCCCATCACAGAGCTGCTCGGGGCTCAGGCACAGCTGGGGAGCCAAACCACAGGAGAAGAGGCCACCGCAGGGGGGCAGCTGGGTGGAGCCTGTGGGCACCCAGAGAGTGTCCTGTTGGGCTCCTGCCCCTCCCACCCTCTCTCTGCAGAGGGGTTGGCAGGGGGAGCCAAGGGCACCGGAAGGGGAGGGCAAGGAGAAGGCTGAGCCTACACGGAACCTGAACCTGGCTCAAAGACACCTTGGGAGGCGTCCGGAAGGGGCAGAGGGACCTGGGGAGGCACTGGAGCCGGTGGACAGCTGCCCCCTCCTCCCAGGGTGAGGTGGCCAGGACAGGAAGGGCTGACATGCAGGGGCACAAAGGGAACTCCCAGGTCTGGTGGGGTGGAGCTGGAGGGGTAGCCCTCCAAACAGGCCCACTCCCCACGCTGCTGAGCCACTGTCCATCCTCTTATCCCTTCTGGTCCAAATGCGGGCAAAGACAAAAGCCTCTTTCTTCTTTCCCCTGGGGGGGGGGGAGGGGAGGGGAGGGCAAAGTCTTCAAAGAGAATTTGGGGAAAAAGATCAAAGGACACTCTGAGGTCGCAGCCCCAAGTCGCTCCCTAGCCTGCAACCCACCGCAGGGGGGGGGGGGGGAGGGGGGGGGCGTGGTGGGAGAAGACACGGCCCCGAGGCGGCCCAGGCTCTCACCGCAGGCCTCTGGGCTCTCGTCCGAGCCGTCGGGGCAGTGCGGCACGCCATCGCACAGCTGCGCAGGGGACACGCAGTGCGGGCCGCGGGCGCAAGGCACGTGGTGCGGCACGCAGGGCCAGCCGCAGCCGCGCTCGTCGCTGCCGTCGGCGCAGTCCTCCTCGCGGTCGCAGCGCCAGCCCCGCGGGGCACACTCGCCGCTGCCGCACGGAAACTCGAGGGGGCCGCAGGGGGGCGCTGCGGCGGGCACCCGCGCTAGACCCGGCCCCTCCCCCGCCGCCGCCCGCCTCCCGGTGCCCGCCCTTCCCGCCCCCTTCCCGAGCCCGGACTGCCCCCACCTCCCCACGTCCCGTCGCTCCCGCCGTTTGCTCCCCGACTGGTTTCCCAAAACCTCTCCTCTCGTCCAGGCATTCCACTGACCACCCCAACCACCTCACCTCAGCGGTTGGGGGCCTGGGGGCATGTCCGCAAGTAAGATCTGGACTCTTCCAGTCCCTCTTAAACCCCCTTCCCTTTGTGCATTCTGGTGTCTTCAGGAGGCTGCGTCTGTGCCAGCCCCAATGCCTCCTCTGAGGCGCCCTCCCCACTCTTCTTTCCCAGGCCTCAGGACTGCAGTTTTCTTACCCCTTTTCCTCCAGGACACTCACCAGGGCTGGCACTGGCCAGGGGAGTTGGTGCAGTCTCCCCAGAGCCAGCAGAGGGGCCCGGCAAAGTGCCAGTGGGGGGAGTGGGCAGCGAAAGGAAGGGGCAGTGCCCGGGTCCCTCATCGGCTCCATCTGGGCAGTCCCAGGTTCCGTCACACAGCAGGATGGCCCCCACGCAGGTGCCATCGACACAGGACACCTCCCCAGGAGTGCAATTCAGCTGCCCTGCAGCCAGAGAAAGGAGGAGCTGGTCCCAAACGCCGCCCTGTAGTCCCACTGTTTGGGGTGCCCCTGTGCACACATTACAGGTGCCGGCTTCCCAGCAGGAGCCTGAATTGGTGGAGGGGGGGAGGCAGGAAGGTTGGGGCTCACAAGACAAGCCTTGTGGGAGGGGGTGCCTTGTGGACTGGAGTCCAGAGCGGAGACCACCCACCCAGACAGGCCTCCTCATCGGCAGCGTCGGGACAGTCGGGATGTCCGTCACAGAGCAGGGCGGGGGGCAGGCAGCGCCCATCAGCACAGGCCAGCGAGTCGTGGGGGCACGGGCAGCCCTGCTCATCCGTCCCATCTCCACAGTCGTCCCTCCCGTCACAGAGCAGGGCCAGGGGCAGGCAGCGGCCGGAGCTGCAAGACATCTGCCCCTCCCCACAGCCTGGGGTGGCACAGCCTGGCATGGGGCAAGCAGGCAGGGGCCAGATGACAAAGGGTCCTAGAGAAGCCCCTGACCCTGGAAAGACCAGAACAGCCCTGCCCACCAGCCATCGCTGCCAGCGATGTGAGCAGCAGCTCAGGAAGCCGTTCAGTTTCACGTAGGAGACACCCGCACAGTAGGAGAGACCCATCACTCAGTCACTGCCCCCCACAGACGAGGACACTCACCCTCCTCGTCCGAGCCATCGCCACAGTCATCCTGGTTGTCACAAAGCCACCCGTGGGGCACACAGTGCCCACTCTCCTGGCACGGGGCCTCTCCCTCCACACAGCTGGGCACCGGCTCCTCACAGCGGGTCCTGCCACTCCCGCAAAGCCACTGACTTTCCTGGCATGTGCTGAGCACACAGCATCCCGGGATCAGCCACAGCGCTGGGCTTTGGCAACTCAGGGGCATGGGGCTCCCCTGAGCCACCCCCCCTCCACACTCACCAGTTCCCACAGTCCTTCTGCAGCACAGTCCCTGGGGGGAAAAAGCTGCCCCCTGACTCACAGGGGCAGGAAGCTGGTTCTAGGCAGACTCCTCCTGGGATCACAGAGGGTAAGACTGGAGCAAAAGGGGCACAGCGGCCCCTAGTGCCAGCCTTGTCACCCGGGCCTTGTGGCTCTCTTCCCCCTCCCAGGCCCCTCCCCCCCCCCCCCCTCCGCCTCTTCTGACCCTACACACCATGGAGCAGAGTCCCCTCGGGGCAGAAGCAGCCCTCCACGCAGGCAACAGCCTGGCAGTGCCACCCAGGTTCAGGACCATGGTCATGGCAGGTGGGGGGGCATATGGGGCCACAGGCCTCATACACCTGGCCCCCTTCACACTGCAGAGCTGGGTGGAGAAGAGAGAGGCTTGGGTCACTGAGGTGCGACGGCACCAGGATGCAACAAGCAGGCGAGCCAGCCCAAGCGGATACTCATGGAGGGCACGGGGTGCACGGTGTAGACTCTTGCTGAGCCCCTCCCAAGGCCGTTGGCAACATGACAGTTCTACAGGAAAGCAACCTGCCTGTCTGGTTCATCTACGACAGCGTGAACACCACACATATTTGCCCTTGAATGCATGGCTTGCTGGCAGGCCAGGAGGAGCACCCATGAAGGAGCGGAATGGGCGGTGGGATTGGGCATCGGGGACCCAGGGCAGGGCACACTCACGGCAGAGCTCCTGGCTGCGCCAGCGCACAAAGAGCCCATGCCGGGCACACTCATCTGCATACGTGGCAATGGCCGAGCAGAGACACTCACAGTCACCCCCCGAATCACAGCTGTGGAAGGGATTGTTCAGCCCCTGGACCCCCTCCCCACCCCCAACCTACCCATTCCCACCCTGTCCCCAGGCTCGCCCCTCTCACCCGCAGGCATCATGCACACACCGCTCGTAGTGCTGCTGTGGGGGCACCTCTGCATGGCACCGGGCAAAGAGCGACTGCAGCATCACCCCGCAGCGGGCGTGGGCCCAGCTGGCCCGGTGGGCGTTCACCTGCAGGCAGAGCAGGTCCACACCGTGGACCAGCTAGACCCCATCTGCAAGCACCCAGCCTCTGGATCCTCCCCCCTGCAGGTTTCTGTAGCTGCCCCCACTCCCTCCCCCCATTCCCACCCATGCTCACGGTGCAGGGGTGTGGCAGCTCTCCTGGCTCAGGGCAGAGAGGATTCAGGTGCCAGGAGTGGGCAGCCAGCTCAGCTGTGGGTTCCAGGACCCCCTGGCGGCTCCGCAGGTCATTACTGGCATCTCCGTCAAAGTCCCCGCACAGACCAGACACACGGCCCCGGAAGTGCGGAGACAGCTGCACCAGGACCCGGGTGCCTGGGCAGAGGGGGCAGCAGGGGCCAGCATTGTGGAGAAAGAAGACAAGGGTGGCTATTCCGTGGGCCTGTCTGACCATCTGCCCAGGGACCACAACCCAATAAGGGGTGCTCGTGCCCTCTTTTGGGAGGATGATTGGCGATGGTGAGACCTAGATCCGGAGGGCGAGGGCAGAAGCGGGACCAGGGAAATTCTCCAGCGGGCCAGATTCTGGGAGGGATCCAGGCTCCAAGACAGACTGTGACACCACCAGCCCCGGAGGCCTTAGTGACCGGAGACTCAGAGGGCAACCTCGCTGTGCCGACCAGGCAACTCCTTCCCCGGTCAGGGGTTACTCTGGTTTTCCTCGATTTCTCAGTAACAGTTATTTCTAAAATGCCTACTGTTTGGGTTTGGGTGGTGGGATGTTAGGAGATTTATTTTCATTTCTTCTTTCCCAAACTAGGTATTTTCTAAATATTTCTTAGGTGAGGCACTGTTGCTCTTACGTTGAAGAGAAACATAATTTTAAGAGCGCGATTTGGGAACTCCCGCCACTCGTATGGAAGAGAAAGGGTTTAGGGAGAGCCAGCCTTATGACACTAAGGTGGGCATGGGTCAGATGGTTAAGGTTAAGGTTGGGGCCTGACCTCCATCCCAGAACAGGCTGAAGCCCAGGCGGGTGGTGAGTAGCAGGAAGAGACCAGCACGACGCAGGCTCAGCCCAGGGCCCGTGTAGACCTTGGGGAGTGTTATGCTCGCCCCATTCACCATCACTGCTCGGCCTGCGGAGGAAGAGAGGCTTTCAGGCCCTGCCTCGGAGTAGAAGGGCTCCCAGATCCCCAGGAGGCCCTCACCAGCCTGCCGTCCAACCTTTCCTTTTGCTTCTCTAGCTATGAGACCTTGGGCAAGTCTCTGGACCTTAATTTCTTGGAGCCTTCCAGAATTATGTTTCCCACGCAAGAGGAGAGAGGAAAAGCACCAGCCCCACTTCCCTGATGGTAAGCAGTGGGGAACCCCGGGCCTTGGTCACCTGTGCAGAACTGTGATGCCACCCAGCACGCCCCTCCCTGGCCATGCCACCCTTCAATGTTACAGCCACCTCTGAGCATGTGCACAACGGTGCTCTGTAGTTGCACGGTCAGCGCCTTGGTGCAGGTGAGGCCACTGGCCCCACAGGGCAGGTTCTGGGCTGAGACTGTGAACTGGCCGCTGGCCTCTCGCACCAGCAAATATTCACAGGCTCCAGGGAAGGTGAAAGCCAGCCCATCGAATGTCACATAGTGGGGGGCACCCGATGCCTGGCACCATCCACGGCACTGGCGGCTCGTGCAGTGCCACTGCCGACCCTGGCACACACTGTGGGGGGCGGTGGGGAAACAGAGTCATGAAGACACGAAGCCAGAGCTGTATCTAGGGGATGCACCTGGTCCAGGTTCCACGCAACTCCCGACAGACCCTCAGCTTGGGGGAATCCTGGAGAGCTCCCGTTGCCCAGGCCAGTCTGGATATCTCACCCCACCCATCATCCCTGTCCAAGGGGCATACCAGATGTTGCAATCCTCCTGGATGGTGGCGTTGGGCGGGTACCACTGCCCACCGTGACGGCAGGGACAGAGCTCAGGAGGCACACAGCGTTCGTTCTGGGCAGAGGCCGGGGGCAAAGAGGCACCTTGGAGGGCTGCCTGACCCACCGCCCACTGTTTCAGACAGCCAGGGGACTAGGGCAGTGCCATGGTTACAGCAGGCCCCACGGTGCCCCATGCAGCCCCCTCCCAGACTCACCAGCAGCACAGTGCCTGGGGGACAGACACAGCTTCCTGTGCTGTCCGGGGGGCAGGAATGGTTGGCACGCAGGTTGTCACAGGTAAGGAGGCAGGCACCAGGGACATAGACAAGCTCATGGGGGCAGAAGGTCCGCTGGGGGCCACAGCGGTGAGCAGTGCAATTCCAGAGGCCCCTCTCCTGGCAGACACTGCCGAGGTCACGAGGGAGGTAAGAGGCAGGCCCAAGACAGCACTCACCTCCAGGCGCCTGGTCTGACCTGGGAGAATCTCAGGAACCCAGAAGGTCCAAGCCCCTAATGTTGACTCTGGAGACCTGAGCGCCTCACCCCCAAACCCTAGTTACGAGCACAGGAAGTGGGGCTGCCCCCAGCACCAGCCATACCTGGGATGGGCATGGTTACCCTTTCCTGCCCCAGCTCCAATGGGACCATTCTCTGGGCTCTGAGGCTCTTGAAGAACCCCATTCCCAGCCCGGGTAGGAGAGGGATTCTCTAAAGTCTCATCGTCACCCACCAACTCCTGACCACTGGCCTGGACTCCACAGGTCCAGAACTGGCCTTTACTTCTCCCTAATCCTTGGAAGAGCCTCTGAACCAGACTCATCCAGAATTCAGAGATCTGGGTTCTAGTCCGTCATCATTAACAAGCTGTGTGACTCTGCAAGCTGTTTGGCCTTAGTCGAGCCTCAGTTTCCTCATCTGCAAAATGGGAACAATCCTTCCACTTCCTACTTTATTAGGTTATTGTAAGAATTCAGTAAAACTAAATAAGATAATGTACAAGAGTGCTTTATAGGCCAGAAGGGCTATCAATGCTCTGTCGTCCCACGTGTGCATACCGTGCCCTAACCCACGGGGCTACAAGCCCAGCCCCTTTTCTCTAAGCTCTATTTCTTCACCCCCAAGTTCTTTGCTTCCCCCCCAAGACCACTGCCCTCACCAGTGGTTGCAGTCCCTCATGGTGGCACTGCCGGGAGCATAGCGTTGAGTTCCAAGCTGGCAGGAGCACAAGTTGGGGGGCACGCACTCGCCTTCGGGGTCCCATAGCAGCCCTGGGGGGCAGTTACACCCAGCCACACAGCTGCCCAGCTCCCCACAGTCTTCTGGCTCCCCGCAGTTTTGACCACACGCCGGGGCACACTCCTGGTACTCCTGGCCCCCGGGACACAGGACAGCTGGGCACAGAGACACATGCAGGTCAGGGACATAACTGCTGCTGCTCTGCCCACCCTTCTGGAATTCGCACCCCCTATGCCTCTGGAAGAAGGCAAACTCAGCAATGTGCCACGGTCAGAGGCCCTCCTGGGGACCTTCCCTTGTTTCGGAGCTTTTGGATCCTTCTGGGCTACTCCTAGAAGAGGGCTGGGAGGAGCACCCTGGGGCTAGCTGGCTGAGCAGACTCACGGCAGAGTGTCTGGGTCCTCCAGAGAGACGGGACACCCTCCCGGGCACAGCGACGGGCAAAGGCAGCAAGCACAGGACACAGGCAGTCCTTGCCAGGAGCACAGCCACACACGGCTGCCAAGCAGCGCAGGTGGAACAGTTCCCTGTCCACCAGCCCTTGGCACTCCTTGCGGGGAGAGGAGGGAAAAATTGAGCCAGCTCCTCCTCCACAGATTCCCCCATCCCCTCTGGTCCCCACTGCCACCTCCCTGTGCTCGGTAGCCCTGCCCACGGCAGGGAGCCGGGCCCTCCCAGTAGCCCAAGAGGAGAGCAGAGCAGGTACTGACCCCACCTTACAGGTGCAAACAGGAGCACCCCCAAT
The DNA here is from genome assembly GCF_016509475.1 of Prionailurus bengalensis. Lineage (NCBI taxonomy): Eukaryota > Metazoa > Chordata > Mammalia > Carnivora > Felidae > Prionailurus > Prionailurus bengalensis. The sequence continues at coordinate 161,874,129 of NC_057348.1, read as the reverse complement.
CCGGCTACCTGGAAAGTTGGGCCATGCAGGACGGCACAAGCTGCCTCGGCAAAAACATGGCGCTGAGAGTGGGTGCTGCAGGGGGGAAGTGGGGTGCTGTCTTCTGAGGGGCACCTTCCCTCGCCTGCCACCCGGAACTTGCTAGCAAAGGCTGCAACGCTGGTCTCCACATCGCCAGCGGGTGTCAGGAAGTCATCCTGCTGGTTCCAGGTGAAGGTGCCGCACAGACCCTGCACCTGGGCCACAGGAGTGGGCATGGGACGGTCAAATCGGGCCCGATGTAGCCTTGCCCAGCCACTCACCTGCCCCCTAGCACACCTGGTGGGCATGGCGCGGGTCCAGAGTGATGTAAGCTGCAGGGTCAGACACTCCCCAGAGGACCTGGGCCCCGGGCCAGCGCAGCAGTAGGAAGGTGGAGGAGGCTCGGGAGACACTGAGGCCCTTGGGCCCACTCCATGGCAAGCCCACATCCTGCCCATCCACCAGTACGGCCCCTGGAATAGGGAGCCTGTGAGGGGCTGCCCCTGCAGGGCTGGGCTGATGAGGATTGGGGGTGAGCACATTGCAGGAGGGGGCTACCTGAGTCTCTGAGCTGGATGTGGGTGTCCCCCAGGGAGACAGAGATGGCGTGGAGGCAGCTTCCAGCGTCACAGGCCCCATGCTCCAGCACAATCAGCAGCTGCCCCTTGGAGAAGTCCTGGGGCAGATGTTGAGGAATACGGTGGGGTGGGGGTGGGGGTGGGGAGGATCCGGGGACAGGGTCTGGTCTGCCCCTTTTCCTGTTCCACAGGACACCTACAGCACACACCTGGGGGCAGCTCCCACCCATCACGTGTGCTGACCACCTTCTTGCCAGCCAGACTCTCTGCAAGGTATAGGGCTTAACTCTGGCAAGCGCAGACACTTGTGAGCATCTGTGTGTGTGTGCGTGCGTGCTTGTGCGCGCGGACAGGCATGTGTGTGTATGTAAGTAGGTAGAAATGTGTGTGTGTGTGTGTGTGTGTGTGTGTGTATGCACGCATGTGTGTGTGTCTCCATGTTGGAGCAAGATGCCTCCCCTCTCCCTCCCTGTGGGTATGTGTGCTCTATATGTGTGTCTGTGTGTATACACATGTTAAATCTATGCGTACTTGCATGAGCCCGCGGCATATGTGCACACCTGTTTGTGTCTATGGACCTGAACTTGGTAAGTCACCTAACTATTGGGGGAGGCGTGGAAAGGAAGGAGAACCCATATTTCGTCAGGGGTTGTTTTGCAGGAAAACGCCTGTGATAAGCCCAGCCTGCCCCATTTGTGAGAAAGTACGGTGAGGATAGGTTTTGCTTCGTGCCCCTGGGCTAGGGTGGCAATGACAGAGGAACATTCTCAGGAACCCGAGTAAGGGTGAAGACCGGAAGGGGAGGTTTGGGGGGGGAGGGGGAGGTGTCTGCGGAGAGCCATCCTCCCTCCAGAGTCGGTTCTCTCTCAGCTTTTCCCGGGATGACTCTGTGTTTGTCGTTGATTTATGTGGAGGTTTCCTGACAGTCACCTGCCCCCCACAGCAACCCCACGAGGACTTCTCCCGCAGTTCATCCCCTACCCACCTGCACCAGGCTGGAGCGGCAACCTGGGCTGCCGCGGAAGGAGAAGCTCCGCCCATCGAAGGTGACGTAATGCCCGTCCCCGCCCACCGCGCACTCGGCGGGGCACTGCGCCTGCGCGCAGAGCCAGCGGCCGTCCTGGCACACGCTGTAGGCACACGGGGCGGGGAGCGCGCTCCGATTCAGCTTCACGACCTCCCGCCCCCAACACCGTGGCCCCTCCCCTCCCCCAGCAGCCCCTCTAACTCTCTTAGGTTTGGAGGTCAGCTGGTGGAGGTCGCTGGCTAGGTCTTTAAGCGGGGCCATCAATTATGCCGTGAGAGGTCACCGGTCCCTTGTGAGGGGCCCTCAAGGGGAGGCAGGTTGAAGGACATAGCATGAGGGAGGGCTCCGCGGGGACCACGGCGCTTCCAACCCCAGCCAAAGGGCCAGCGAGGCCCGCGGACCCACCACGGGTTGCAGAGTTGGCGCACTGTGTCCCCAGGGGCGAAGCGCTGGCGCCGGTGGTAGCAGGGGCAGCGGGCCGCAGGGACACAGAGGGCGCCGTCCCAGAAGAGGCCAGGCGGGCACTCGCAGCCGCTCACGCACGCTTCCTGGCAGGGCCCCTCCCCTCCCTCGCCCACTGCCGAGCAGCTGGGCGGGCAGGCCGAGGCGCAGTCAGAATACAGCTGGCCCCCAGGGCACAGGCGCTCTGCGGGCACAGGAGTGGGCTGTGAGGTCCGAGGGCCCCCTCCTCCCACCAGACCCCGCTGGCCACAACCCGAAGACGGGGTGCTCAGGAGGTGGCCCGGCGCTCATGAAACCAGGGCCACAGGGCTGCTGTCAGTTAGTTCCCAATTCCGCAGGGTGGGGAGGCCAGGGCCTATGCAAAGAGGGTCAGCCGCCAGACCTACCGCAGAAGCCTGGCTTCCTCCAGCCCACGTGGATATGGTGCTTGGCACACTCTTGGGCATAGTTGGCCAAAGTGGTGCACACGGCCTCCCGCCGGCTCTCGCGCCCACTGCCTGCTGGGGCCCCAGAACAGTAGGCAAAGAGGCAGGTCTGGTGGTACTCAGCAGGGGGACCTTCAGAGAAAGGACAGGCCCTCACTCAACCAGACTCAGCAGCACTGCCTCCTCCTACTTGGATCATGCCCTGACTTACAACCAAACAGAATGAGCACTAGAAGGGAGCTCTGAGATCATACATACATACAAAGCAATGCCAGGACCAGATTCCCTGTTTGGCACCTCTGTAGCACCTCCTGCTCCCTGCCTCTCTGGTGGTGGTTACCACCCCCACCCCCACCCATACCTGAGCATGGCATTCCCTGAATGGACTCTCCAGCAGCTGGTGGCACACATCCTGGGCTTCAGCCTCCAGCTGGCCAGCCTCCATGCCTGCCTCTGTGCCTCTCACGGGGTCCTCACAGCCCTGGGCCGCTTCCACTGCATCCAGACACCCAGGCTAGAGACCATTGGAGTCAGGTTAATGGGCTGGGGTGAGGGACATTGACCAGGACACCAGGAAAGTGGCTACTACCCTCATGGCTGCTTCAAGTCCCCATTGTCATGGCCACCAGCCCAGACATCCTGAAGCTTTTGGGGGCAACAAAGTTGTAAGCCTGGGTAGGGTGTGGGGGAGTTGCGGTCCCCTCAACCCACAGACAAGAGATTTGATAACCCAAACTGGTCAGTGACCAGGTCACTGAGTGTGTCCCCTGGGCGGTCAGTTCACCCCAATGCCATGGGCAGCACCTTAAATTCCACGGGTCCCAGAGCCTTCCCTGGACCAAGGGATCTGGGAGAGGGCCAGGCCTGGTCCCAGAGAAAAAGCCAGTGATGAAGACAGACAGCAGAGGCTTGAAGATGTCAGAGAAGCCAGGAGTGGGGGGCCAACTGGGGAGCAGGGCAGGGAGCCCAGGCTCCCCGAGGGCTGCAGTCTCACCTCTGAGTCAGGGAGCCTCCAGGAATTCCCAAAGGTGGCAGCTAACACAGCCAGTCTCCCTCCTGGCTCCAGGAAGTCATCTGGGGAAGGGGAGACAGAGTGCTGTGTCTGGGGTCTCCAGTCTCTCCTTCCCTCCTAAACCAGCAACCAAGTCACGCCCACTTACCCTCAGGCCGGCCACTGTAGACCCCACAGAGACCTCGAGTTTGTCCCTGGAGCTCGTAGTCCACAGAAACGGAGACTGAACCGGACCTGTCCAGCTGCACAACGACCCCCAGGCCCCCCGACAACACCAGCCAGTCCCCTTGCCATTGCAGGCTCAGCCCTGGGCAGGAGAAGGAAGGAGTCACACTCCCCACTCTTCCCACCATGACACCAAGGCTCAGACTGCCGGGGAAGGAGAGGAGATGGAATTCTTACAATTCGAGAGAGCTCTGCACTTGACACCCTTTAAAGGAGAAGCGATTGGTTTCCCGTCGAAACTGTCCTTGAGAATTTCATGGACACTATGGACGCCTCACAAGTAAACTACAAAGCTCACGTATGTGCACACACAACTCCACCCACTTCACTTCATGGACTGAAAACCAGGGCAAAAGTTCTGGTGGGACAGAGACCCGTTTAGTAGCTCAAAAGCCCTTCCTCACAGCACTGGTAGAGGGGGGAACTGAGACTCAAAGAGGTTTTTGTTTTTTCTTTTCTGAAGATGTTACTTTAAGTTTATTTTTTCATTGAGAGAGAGAGAGAGAGAGAGAGCGCCCGCGCGAGCAGGGGGAAGGGGCGGAGGGCTATCAGTGCAGAGCCCTATGCAGGGCTCCATCTGTCGGAACCGTGAGATCAAGACCTGAGCCAAGATCAAGAGTTGGACACTTAACCAACTGAGCCACCCAGGCACCCCAAGATTTTATTTTTAAGTAATCTCTACATCCAACATGGGGCTCGAACTCACAACCCTGAGATCAAGAGTCCCATGGCAGCCAGGTACCCCAAGACCCAAAGAGGTTAAGCAGAGGTACTTGCCCCAAGCCACACTGTGAGGGGATGAGTGGGGGTGGCTTGCAGGAGAGGCTTGTGGGAGAGGAGGTCTTGGCCCCTCAGCAGTCTCCCTCATTTCCAAATACTGCCCAACAGTAATGGGGGTGGAGCAGCAGGCTCCCACCCAACTGCCCCTTTTGCTGTCCCCTGCTCTGGGGGATAGGCAGACTGTCCCAGGGGAACAAATGGGGCCCTGGGCAGTCTCCTGCTCCCCACAGCTCCCTTACCCTGGAGCAGCCGAGACTCCCCATCAGGTATCAGCTGCCCATTCACAGAGACATTTTTACCCTGGATCAGCACCTCCTCGGGTCCCATTATTACCCGGGCCTTTGGGGAGACACAGAGCGGAAGAGGTCTTCAGTGGCTCGCCTTCCCCCGTGTCCAGCTCCCTCCCTGTGGTCTTTCCTCCCTCCCTCCCTCCCTCACCAGCTGACAGTGCCCAGGTTGGGGGCAATGCCCCCTGGGCGTGAGGTGGACAGCCCAGGTGGAATCAGCAGCGCCCGCCAGCAGGTAAGTGCAGCGGCCCAGGAAGTGGTAGTGACGCCCGTCAAAGGTTCGGTAGTGGAAGCCTGACCAGGTGGTGCAGGTGGCCGCCGGCTGCTGGCGCTGGCTCCAGAACTGGGCCACGGCCCCCACCAGGGGCTGCAGGGAGGCTGGAGAGGGAGCGCTGCCTGGAGGAGATACACCGACTGTGAGTCTCTGAGTGTGCAGGTAGGAGGGTGAAGGAGGAGGAGGACACGGGGCTTCTCCCAGAGTGGGAGGCAGGTGGAGAGTTCATGGTCCCTCTGGTGGGCCAGGATGGGAGGTGACTCATCTGAGAGCACAGGGGAGTGGGCAGGGGCCCTGCAGGAAGGCCCAGAGCTCCAGAAATCTATGTGGTAGCCCTTGCAGGGGGAGAAAGTGGTTGCCAGGACCGCAGACCCACCTGGGAGGTGTCGGCCAGGGCAGCTGAGGCAGGCCTGGGAGCTGCCATCCCGCCAGCTGTGTCCCCAAGGCCAAGCACAGCACTCCTCCAGGCTTCCCGCAGATGCATTAGCTGAGCCTGGCTGCAGCTGGCACTGCTGCGTGGCAAAGCAGTGGCCCCCAGGGCTGGCTTCTGCAAGGGCTGCGGTGGATAGAGGGAGAGAATGGGGCGGCCCAGACAGTCAGCCTGGGCCCAGCTTCCCTCCCCAGGCAGCCTCCATGAAACCACAGATCTGGGCAAATAGCAGGTGCTTACCCAGAGTGCAGTGTGTGCCCCCCCAGCCTGGGCAGCAAGCCGTCACTGTCCGGTTCCTTGCCGCAGGCCGGGTTTCTGGGGGCCTGGGTCCACCAAGCAGGCAGCAGAGAGAAGATGTTAATTATTCAGCCCAGCCCCTTCCCGGTCCCTGAGAATGGCCTGGGACATTTCATCTGGTCACCTATTCTCTGAGTGGGTGTCTCCTATAATTTCCCTTCCTGGTCTTGATTTCCCCTTGTGCAATGTGAGAGTGCTATTGGGAAGGCAGACTGGAGGGTAGGCACAAGGAGCAGACATCGTACCTCCCTGCTCTGCCTGCTCCCCTCGTGGCCTGTCCCCAGCCCCACACCCTCCACTCTTCCTGAGCCCAGCCAGACCCACTTCCCAAATGCCCGCTTCTCCAGGGCACCACCCAGTTCACCTTCTCCCCCCCACCCCCAGGATGTTGGCTCTGTTGCTCCCTGCTGCTCAGCGGCCAGCCCAGACTCCAACCCTCACTCACTTGTAGATGGGACAGAGCCCTGCAGGTCCCCTCCGGGACAGGTCGAGTCGCCAGCCCAGGCGCTGGTAATGGTAGAGGCTGGTGCAAGGCACCAGGCCCTCCTGGCGGGGGGTCACTTCCTCCTCCACCAGGAAGGTTTCCGTCCGCTCGCACCACCGCCTGCCCACAGATGGGGAATGACAGCCACTGCCCCCAGCCCTTCTGTTGCCAAGAAGCCCTGCCCGCAGAAGAGTTAGTGAACTGAAGAGGAGGCTGGGTGGGAGTAAGAAGCAGAGGGGAGGGGAGTCGGGCTGCCCCAGAGGGTCCTGTTCATGAGGCAGGAGAAAAGGATCTTAGTCAGAGGGGCCCCAGGCTGGACTGCTCACCCGTTAGCCAATGCCCATGCCATCCCAAAGAGGAGGGCAGGGAGCAGCATAATGCTCCCCCCACGTCACCTCTGGGGGACTAAGAGGCTTGGGCTTGGGGAAGGTGATGGCTGTGGCCAGTGAGCAGAAAGGCCAGTGCTGGCCTTCCCTGCCCCACACCACGGTCTACTTCAGCCGGGCGTCAATGTGTCCAAGGCAGCCCAGACAGTGACAGCGAGGCCCATGGGACTGGGGAAGCTTTATCTCAGCCCCATGCCCTGGGGCACCAGCTGCTCGGAACCAGATTGGACCTGCCTGCACATTGCACAATCCCCTCAGAGGCCAGTTCTCCCTGGAAACAGTCCCCTTCCGGCCCTTTTGTGTGTGTGTGTGTGTGTGTGTGTGTGTGTGTGTGTGTGTGAGCTCAGTGGGGGAGTGCATGTGCCCCAGGCCACACAGCCAGACACTCGGAGCCTCTGATATTTTTCCACCCTCAGGCTATACCACAAATTAACGTGGACTCTGGACAAGCCACCCTCTCTTTCTGAGCCATAATTTCCTTGCTAGTAAAAAATTCAGGGGCTTCCCAGGGATGCTTGGGTGGGACTCAGGGGCTCTAGTTTGATATTGTGTACGTGCACATTTCTGAGGATAGTTCCTTAACTGTAAATTAAATTCTCAAGAGGAACTATGACCCCACAAAATGGTTAAGAGTTATTGTGCCAAATGACTGATATGGTCTTCCAGCCCTAAAATTCTGATTTTATGAGTCTCTCCCTGCCCCCTTTCCTGCCTCTTCCTGCCCTCTCTCCCACTAAGCACCCGTGAAGCCTGGACCAGTGAACAGAAGGAGCTGAGTTTCCAGGCTGGTTGGACTGCGCAGAGATAGGGGGAGAATATGTACCCTTTTCTCAGTGATCTGACTTCTTACTGGAGGTGATTATGTGTGGCTGGCTGGGTTCACCTTTCACCCTGGTCTCCTAAGAGAGTCTCCTAGGGTCCAGAATCAGGAAGCCTGGGCAGGGGAACACAGCAAGCCTCAGGGAGGAGTGGAGGAGCGGCTTGGGTAGGAAGTAGGGAGGGAGGGTAGGAGACAGAAGGGGCTGGAAGCCAGCCCCCCAGCCCTGGGGGCAAGGCAGCCGGATGGGGATAATCTGAGCATCCGGCTGGGGCAGCAGGTGGCCTGGGTGAATCCTGGTTACTTCTTGGTTACCAGCTCCCAGGACACCCAGGCTGGAATGTGGCCTGGGCCTTAGATTCCATCCCCTGGGCCTTAGATTCCCCCCCTGCTGTCCCACTGAGCATCTCACACAGTTACCCCACCTGGGGCGAGGAGGCTGCTGGGAACCAGAGCCATGCTAGGCATTTCTCCTGGGCCCACCATTGGTCCTGTAGCCCAAAGAGGGTTCAGAGTTCCTCAGGGATCTCTCAGTGGGGTGCTCAGAAAAGACCAGGGCCCGGCCATGGACATGTTTCTGTTCCCAGTCTCTCACGCATGTACCCTATGCACTCTCCCCCTGCTGCTTCCCATGCTTATACCCCTGATGCAGGTCTCACAAGGGCAGACAGGTGCTCATGCCCCACCCTAGCACACAGTGACACATTCTACTCCCAGGGCCGTGAGCGGGCTAGGCACTGACTCCTGAAGCAGCCCATCCAGGAGGTCAGAGAGTGTTTCCCAGCTGATTCCAAGATGCCCCCTGCTCTTCCAGGTGCCACCTGCTCCCACGACTCTCCTAAACATCAACCAATATTGACGGTGTCCCTGCTGTGTGCCGTGCTTCTCTTCCAAGGACTACATTCCCAGCTTTGGATTCTAACCACAGCTGATGAGGCTGCGCTTGGATTGGAAAAAGAAACCCAAGTCACAATCCCCCTTTCCCCTAAAGGGGGCAGGAGGGAGAAAATTGGAAGCCAGGGGAGATTGGAGAAAGAGATTAGGGAGAGGGCGCCTGGAATAACCAGCCCACGTTTCAGCTCCCGGAGCACAGGATGTGAGGAGCTTTCAGGAAGAGTCAGGTGCCCGGGTGGCAAGGCCAAAGAAAAACATCATAACCCGGGGCAGGGACCCCCAAGTCCCTCCAGGAGCGGATCTGAGGGCTGAGGGCATCCCTCCACACCTAACTGGTACAGGTTTCCAGGCCAGGAGGAGGGCCAGCCCCCACCCCGCCCAAAGAACTCTTCCCCACTCGGCAGCCCCCTCCCCCCGGACCCCGCCCTCGAAGTCCCCGCCCAGCCCCACTCCCGCCTCACCCCCTGGTGCCTGCGATCCAGCCCCGCCTTCTCCCTGGGGACCTGGCTCAAAGCCCCCACCCCAATTTCTACTTCAAAAGGCCCGTTCTCCGCAGGCACTGGGGCCCAGCTCAGTCTCCTTCGGCCACCCCTCGCTGCCCCAAGGGACCCGGATCGCGACGCGGGTGTCGGACCGGGTCCCCCGAAATCGGGGTCCGTGGTCGTGGCTCTGTGTGGACCCAGGTGGAATCTGGGTCAAGAGCAGGGGCGGGTCGGAGTTTCCCAGACCAACCCCACAGACCGACAGTCCGTGGACTCAATCCCACAGCGAGGCGCCGCGCTGACACGCTCCCGGGGGGCACTCGCGATTCAAAGACAGCAACGCACTCCCCGGCTCCCCTCCCCCGAGCACGCCCCCTCCTCTCCCCCTCCCCAACTCCTCACCGCACCCCCTCCCCCCGCGCTCCACCTTTCCCCTGGCTCCTCCCTCGGCGCCTGTGAGCACCCTCCCTCGCAGCCCGCTTGCCCTTCCTCCCTGCCTCCTCTCCCTCCTCCACCCCCTCCCCCCACACTCCTCCCTTCCCTTCCCCCTCTTCCCTCCCCCCCCCCTTCCTAGGCTTCCACTTTCCATCACCTCCTCGGGGCCGTCGTCCTTCCGCACCGTCACCTGCCCGCCTAACCCGGCTGTGCGCCCTCCCGCGACCCCACTCCAGCACACCCCTGCCCCTACCTCCCCCACGGGGCGCCCCGCAGCTCCCCTCCCGCTTCCGCGCTCCCCTCCCCCCTGCCGGGCGCCGCTTCCCCGCTCCCGCTCCCTCCGCGTCTTTTCCTCTCCCCTCCCCGCGAAGTTTCAGGGCTGTCAGTCTGTCAGTCTTTCGGGCGGTCGGCACCCGAGCTACAGGCAGCGGGCGCCATTGCGAGCAGAGCCGGCTGGGGCAGGAGGCCGGGGCGCCTGGGTCCCGCCAGCAGCGGGGACACCCGACCAGCCAGCCCGCCAGGTACGGGCCCGTGGAGGCGCCCAGCGGCAGACGGCTCCGCCTGCTTCCCCTTCTACACCGACACTCAGTCACTGCCCGCTCCGCGCAGGTGACAGCCCCGGGGGTGGGGGCGCTGCGAGCGCCGGAGGGGGTGGGGTGGAGTTGGGGGGAAAGAAGGGGCAGGGGAGGGGCAGGGGCTGGAGAAGGGAGGGGATGGGACTGGGGAGCGAGGGCCTGGCTTCGGGGTGGTGACGGTAGTGGAGAACAGAAGGAAGACCGGGGATCTGGAGGGAGGGGCGGAGGCTGGGGTGAGGGCGCCCGGTGGGAGTCCGGTGGGAAAGGGGGGGGGAGGGGGGAGGCTCGCGAGGGGAAGTCTCCGGAAAGAGGAGAGGGAGTGTGGGAGGGGGCCGGGGGGGGGGGAAGGGGGGCGACGAGGCACAGGGGTCGGGCCGTTGGGGGAGGGGAGGGAGAGAAGGGCGCTGACAGGTGAGCCCGGGGAGGGGCCGGGAGGTGGACTGAAGAGGCTCTAGGGAACAAACGGAGGCGGGGAGGTGGGGCGGGAGGGGTCTAGTCGAGAGGAAAACTTGAGGGGGGGGGGTAGAAGTCAGAGGGGAGCAGAAATGGGGAAGGGACCCACTGAGAGAGAGGGGAGGGAAGCGGAGGTGTGTGGGGAGGCAGGGGTGGGGAGGAGGAGGGTCAGTGCGAGGGTCCTGAGCCAGCGGTAAGCCGCAGACGCCCCGGGCTCGGGGGAGCCTGGGGACAAGGGTGGGAGCTCGGGGAGCGGACTGGAAGGGGGAGGGGAAGAGCGGTTCTAGGGACTGGGGACCGGGAGGGTAGGGAAGCGAGAGCCTGCTCGGGAGGCAAAGGGGGAAGGGAGACGGGGGCCTCGGAGGGGAAGGCGAGCTGCAGGAGGGAGGGATGGAGGGAGGGAGGAGGATGGTGTGGGGAGAGGGGAGGAGGGCTGGGGAGGGGGGGAGAGGAGGGAGGGAACTGAGGTGAAGAGAGGAAAGGAGAAGGAAGGGAAACCAGAGTGGGGGAGGAGAGGGAGAGGGGAGGGGAGTGCGGGGTGAGGGAGAAAAGCGGGGAGGAGGAGGGCGGCGTTGGGGAGGAAGGAAAAGAGGAGGGGGAAAGGAAGGGAGAGGGTGTGCAGCCGGGGAGGGGGATGGAGCCTCGGGGAGAACCAGGAGGGAAGGGAAAGGCAGCCCTGAGCCCGGGGAGGAGGAGGGGAGCCCTGTCGCGGAGAATGCCCGGAGCTGAGGGTCAGGGGGGCGGTGGCTGGGGAGGGCCTACCGGAGGGGGCCGGGAGGGGCTGGCCCGGCTGTGAGCAGGGGGAGGAGCCGGAGGGGCGGGGCAGGGGGCGGATCCGGGGAGCCAGCCAGCTTCGGTGGGGAGAGCGGGCGGAAGGCAGAGGGAGCCGGAGAAGGGAGGGGCAGAGGGAAGGCTGCCAGAAATGGGGGGGTGGGGGAGGGTAGTCTGCTGGGGGAGGGGCAGGGAACCCGCCGGGGGAGGAGCATTGAAGGGGCTCGGGGGCGGGGTGTCCCTGCCAGGGAAGCCCTGAGGGGGAGGGCGGTGGTTTTGAGGTAGGGTTTTGGAGAGAGGAAGCCGGAGCCATTTCCTGCCTTCTGCAAAGACCCTCCTCAGAGGGCCTCCCCCACCAGTTGCCCAATGGTGACACTCACCTCCGCCCCCCACTCCCCACCCCGCGGCTGGCTCCTATTTCACCAGCTCCCGCAGTGACAGCTGGAGGGCCCAGGAGATGAAGTTCCCGACTCCCCACCCTGGTCTTCCACTCCCCACCCTCTGCGCAGAGAATCGATTGATTCCTGAAGTCCCCAGGCAAGGGCACTGTGGGGTGGGGAGCACTGGAGGGCTGGGCCTGGTTCAGAGACCCGCCAGGTGAGGGTGGGGGTGCCGCTGATTTCTAGAGCCCACCAGAGCTTGCAGAAATGGCTTCAAGGCCTTCTCCTCGGCCTTCAAAGATCTCTTTGCTTTCTGAAACCCATCTTCCCTCTTTCCCCTTTACCAGTACTTGGGGACATCACCTTTGGAGCTCCTGGGGAGAGCTGATGGGGAGAGGTTGGGCAGAGCCAGGGCCCAGGTGGAGGCTATCCAGAGAAGAATGTGAACAAGGATGTGTTCTCTCCTTAGGGTCCGTGGCCTGCTCCCCCAGGAGGAGCTACCCTGGGTTGCCATGAGAGAGACCTTTGAGGCCCTCAGCTCCCTGGGTGAGCTAGCAGCACTCAAGGAACTTGGGTGGTGGGAGGCAGGATTCAGGGGGATGCTAGGCCCCCTGCGTCCCTACAGTTCAGACTGCAATCCTGAGACCCCAGGGACCAGTGGGGGCCTTTAGGGCAGCATCCTTTTCCGTTTTACCAGGGTATATTTGAATGCATGGCCCTGTGGAGGTTGTGTGGGACTGCGTGCATACATGTGCACTCAACAGAGCACAGATATTTAGACCTACTATCTCTTCCTTCACCTGCCCTTGACTCAATGCAAAGGGGTTGAGGTGGATACCTGGCCAGGCTGCTGGGGAGCCTGTCTATCCCCTGTCTTGCTGGCTAGAGACCCTACCTTCCTGGGCAAGTTGGAAAAAGCCCCTTGGCTTTTTGGGGAAGGGGGAGAGCCCCTTTCTTTGTCTCCTGTTCTGTACTGAATGTTTTACCTAGTCCTATGCTTCCACCTGTAACAGGGTTCTCTGTGGGACAGCCTGAGATGGCCCCCCAAAGTGAGCCTGGGGAAGGGTCCCATAATACCCAGGAGCAGATGTCCCCTCCCAGGGAAGACAGCGTGCTGGGCACATGCTCAGGTAAGTAGGTGGGGGACCATGAACAGTGGCTCAGGTAGAATCTACCTTTCCTTCTTCAAGTGCCAGGGTGCTATTCTCGTTATTTGGAAAACCTCAGTGACCAAATAGACAAAGATCCCTACCTTCAGGGAGCTTATCCTAATGAGGCCAGAGAGTCAGCAAACAAATATAAAAATAAGTGTACTTATAAAGTACAGCACACATATAGCACATATCAGAAGGGGATATGTGCTGGGGGCGGGGAGGGAGCCTGAGGTGGGGGTGGGGCAGGCTGCAGGATTAAATAGTGAGAGTGAGAGGAGATCCCACTGGGAAGTGAGATTTGAGCAAGATTTGGAAGAGGTGAGGGAGGTGGCTGCCTAAAGCAGGCCTGTGTCTGGCTTTTTGACATTCTGATCTTCTGCAATGATTTGCCTGGAACTCGGGTCCATCTGGTGGGTCTGCGGCCCTCCTCCTAAGAGTCTCCCGTAAGCCTCAGGGTAGTGACCTTTCCTTGCTTCCACTATCTCACACACATATTCCAGAAGCTCCTCACAGCTGTGGCTCTTGCAACCCGCACAGCCTTTGCAGCTGCTGCAGCTGCCCTGCTTGGAGGAACCAGAGGCTGCCCCCCCCCCTCCCCGCTCCCTTCCCTGGGGCAGCTGGGAATTCAGTCCCTGCAGGTAGGATGTGGGACACAATCCTGCCAGTCAGGCTGGGACTGGGGTTTCAAAAGCCCCCCCCCCTTGATAGCACCGGTGGGGACCTCTGTCCATCTGTGATGTCTCTGGAGTCCTTGAGGTGGCCTGTTCTCTGCCAGGGCACGAGGCCCCCAGACCAGAGGAAGGTGCCCAAACTGAAGAAGCTGAAGCTCCCTGCAGAGGAGGCCAGGCATGTGCACCACAGAAGGCTGAGCCCCCGAGCTCCTGCCCAGGTGAGTCCTCCCACTTCTCGAGCCCGCCGGGGGCCTAGGCAGAGGGGACAGGGGACTTGTAAACTCCCCGGGCTGGTCTCTGATGAGGCGGCCACTCCAGCCCCATCCAACCTAAGACGAATTAGTTCCTGGCACCTTTCTGCTGCAGAGCCTCAGCCCCCAGAGAGAGGTCCATGTCACAGACAACAGGAATCAGCGAGGCTGGTCACCCAGAGAAACTGACCCTCGCCTCAACATCCTCCAGAAGTCTTAACTTGCCCGCCTACCTCCCCCTAAGTGCCTACTTGTGGATGACTTAAATTACCGTTCGCTTGAAGACATTGTCCCGGACAGACTCCTTCCCCCAAATCTCCACGGATCTCAGTGGACCCAAATGCTCCAAATATGTTGTCCCGGAGTCATCCCCCCATACCCAGGGCGATCAAACAGCTGATTCTGTCTCCACAATACTGCCATCACGCCCTTCCGCCACCACCAAACTTATCGCCTTCCGTCTGAGTGATGTCCTTTATTCCATATTCCAGGGGTTTCTCTAGTGCCTACTAGGTCTAGGCTGTGTTAGGCAGAAGGCAAGGAGACTGCCTCTAGGCTGACACAGACCTGGTTTGGATCCTTGCTCCACATTTACTACCCGGTGATCTTAGATAGGCTACTTCACCTCCAGCCTGTTTGTTCACCTGTAAGCAGGAAAAAGAGTAACTTCGTGGCTGGTGAACAGCATATAGACAGTGTGTCATCTATAGTTGGCATTCGATAAATGGTGGCAATCCTCGCTTTTGTTAGCCACGTAAAGACACTGAACACAAGACGTCTGCCTTTCGGAAGCTACAATCTAGTTGAGATGACACTAATATGAACTAGAATAAAGGATTAAACAAATAACAATAAAGCCACATCACGAGGAACTGTAACAGCGTTAACAGTAAGTGCTATAGGTGTTTACGTAAGAGATCCTCGGGCGTTGGTTTGTCAAAGATTTTGTTGATTTGTGCTACATTTTGAGGGAGGTGTAGGCTAGACTTCAGCTCTGATGGGGGTGGGGTAGAGGATGGGAAAACATTCTAGGCTGAGAAGAGACTTTAACACAGAAAAGGTGACGCGTGGCTGGGATTCGAGCAGACCTGCCTGGCTGCCTGGGAGGGTTTACTTGTGGGGGTAGTGAGAAAGTTGGACTGGGGGCGGGGGGTGGGGTGGGAGGTGAAGCTCAGATGTAGCGAGAACTTACTTTATCCTGTAAACAACAGAGAGCTCTTGATGGTTCTTGAGTAGAAGAGTGGCATAATGAAAACGAAAGCAATATCACAATAGGACAAATAGTTGTTTGGAACTGATGGATCCGTGAAAGACACTGGGAGGAAATCTAATTGTGGCAGTTCGTGTGTAATGTAACCAGTGCTCAGGCTGTTACAGACCTTCAGAGCCAGACAGGAACTCAGATCATCTGGTTCAATGGTTCTTAAACAAGAATCACTTAGGGAGCTTTATTTATTAGTATTTTTTTAATGTTTATTTATTTATTTTTGAGAGAGGGCGTGAGCGGGGGAGGGGCAGAGACAGAAGGAGACAGAATCCAAAGCAGGCTCCAGGCTCTGAGCTGTCAGCACAGAGCCCCACACAGGGCTCCATCCCACGTACTGTGAGATCATGACCTGAGCCGAAGTCAGACACTTAACCGACTGAGCCACCCAAGGCCTCCCACATTTCGAGCCTTAAAGAAAGAGAACAGATTCATGCACCCTGCTCCCATGGATGCATTTTGTAAAAGTCCCCAGGAGATTACGATGTGGCACCACGTTTAGAAACCATGAACCAGTACAACCCTTATGCTTAAGCAAACTAGTACACCGAGCTCAAAGAGGTAACAGAGGTAAGTTAACCAAGGTCACACTAATGACTAGTGGCAGAAGAGAACCCAAGTAGACACTCCCAATCTGGGCCCTGAGCTCTTTTCCCTTGGCTGGACCATGGCAGTGCCCAAGAGAGGCAAAGTTCCAGTGGGACTCACCTCAAACCTGCTACCCCAGAGGGCCCCCCCCTTGCTTCTCCAGAGGTTGGCACTGTTCTCTGGTTCCCCAACTCCTGTAAACTCCATCCCCTTCGTCCTAAATGGGGGGCTTTCCCACCTGGCCCCAGAAGCAAGAATGGAGTTAGAGGCAGGGGGAGCCTTGAGAAGCAAGAGGAAGGCAGACAGAGCTCCTCGGTGGCCACCGGAAGGGAGAGATCAAGGGAGGCTCCAAGGTGAGAGCTGAGCTTCCAAGGTTCCAACACCAGCGACTGGGAGAACAAGGCTGTAGTCCCGATGGCAAAGTCACCGGGGTAGGTCTGAGAAGGTCAGCTGTTTGGTGATAAGCCTGCTGAGCTGCAGCCAATTTGCAGGACCCCAAAGGGGGCTGGGGCTGCTCAGCTGATGGGAGACTGTGGTTCTAGAAAGGACTGGAAGGTCTGGGGTAGCCAACGCAAGCAGATGACCCCAGTGTGAAGCCTAAGGCCTGAACTTTGAGCAACATTTATATTCAGGGGGCACAAGAGTAAGCAGTGTCTTCTGCAGGGGCAGGGGAAACTCCTCAACCACCTGGAGACCTAGGAGAAAGCTCCCAGGACGGGGTGGGGGACTGGAGTACCAGCGTCCCTGGCTACAAAGAACCAAGGAGGAGGACTGAAGGGTGACCTTCGGATGTGGTCGTTCCCCAGAACCTTCCAGTAGAGTGGAGAGAACAGAAGCCAGGCTTCTGGCTCCAGAAGTGCTGGAGCTTCTGGGGCTCCAGAAGTGGTGGTCTTATTGGCAAAAAAAAAAAAAAAAAAAAAAAAAAAAAAAAAAAAATTGCATAAGTAAAAGTGGGGCTTCATTGGCTCCTCTTGTCTTGACTTTTCAGGGGACGAGTGGATGATTCGCAAGGTGAAGGTGGAGGAGGAGGATCAGGAGGCAGAAGAGGAGGTCGAATGGCCCCAACACCTCTCATTACTCCCCGGCCCTTTCCCCGCGCCGGACTTGGGGCCTCTGGCCGCCGCGTACAAGCTGGAGCCGGGGGCCCCGGGGACACTGGGTGGACTGGCGCTGGTCGGGTGGGCCCCGACCTCGGAGAAGCCCTACGGCTGCGGGGAGTGCGAGCGGCGGTTCCGGGACCAGCTGACCCTGCGGCTGCATCAGAGGCTGCACCGCGGCGAGGGCCCCTGCGCCTGCCCGGACTGCGGCCGCAGCTTCACGCAGCGCGCGCACATGCTGCTGCACCAGCGCAGCCACCGCGGCGAGCGGCCTTTCCCCTGCTCCGAGTGCGACAAGCGCTTCAGCAAGAAGGCCCACCTGACCCGCCACCTGCGCACGCACACCGGCGAGCGGCCCTACCCGTGCGCCGAGTGCGGCAAGCGCTTCAGCCAGAAGATACACCTGGGCTCGCACCAGAAGACGCACACGGGCGAGCGGCCCTACCCCTGCACCGAGTGCGAGAAGCGCTTCCGCAAAAAGACGCACCTGATCCGCCACCAGCGCATCCACACCGGCGAGAGGCCCTACCAGTGCGCGCAGTGCTCGCGCAGCTTCACGCACAAGCAGCACTTGGTGCGCCATCAGAGGGTGCACGAGGCGGCCGGCCGCGCCCCGCCCTCGCCCGAAGCGCCCGCCTCGCCGGGTTCCCCCGCCCCGTCCCCCACCCCGTCCCCTCCCGGACCCAAGCCTTTCTCCTGCTCCGACTGCGGCTTGAGCTTCGGCTGGAAGAAGAACCTCGCCACGCACCAGCGTCTGCACCGCAGCGAGGGGCGCCCCTTTGGCTGCGACGAGTGCGCCCTGGGTACGACCGTGGACCCCGCCGCCGCCGAACCCTCGGCCTGCGCGCCCGGAGGCACACCGGCGACCCAGGGCGCCCCCGCGGGCGAGCGGTCTTTCTTCTGCCAGGACTGCGGGCGCGGCTTCGCCCACGGGCAGCACCTGGCGCGGCACCAGCGGGTGCACACGGGCGAGCGGCCCTTCGCCTGCCCGCAGTGCGGCCGCCGCTTCGGCTCGAGGCCCAATATGGTCGCCCACTCCCGCGCCCACAGCGGCGCCAGGCCTTTCGCCTGCGCGCAGTGCGGCCGCCGCTTCAGCCGCAAGTCGCACCTGGGCCGCCACCAGGCGGTGCACACGGGCAGCCGGCCCCACGCCTGCGCCGTCTGCGCCCGCAGCTTCAGCTCCAAGACCAACCTGGTGCGCCACCAGGCCATCCACACGGGCTCCCGCCCCTTCTCCTGCCCGCAGTGCGGCAAGAGCTTCAGCCGCAAGACCCACCTGGTGCGGCACCAGCGCATCCACGGCGAAGCCGCCCACCCGGCCTCCGACGCCGACCTCTCGGCCCCAGCCTGGCCCACTCCCACAGAGGTGGCAGCGCCCCCGCTCTTCTTCTGAGCCTGGTTCTCGTCGGGACCCTTCCTTGGCTCCCTGGTTGGAGAGACCCAGGCCGGAGATCTTCTGGGCAGTGAGCACGACGGCCTGGGCCCCTGACGGCTGCTCTTCCCTCCGTCTCTTGCTGGAGAGAAGTTGGGAGAGGGTAACCGGTTTGGACACTGCGACAAAGCCGGTGCTCATAACGAACCCTTGCCGGGAACAGTTCAGGCCTGAGTCCTGGTAAGACTCCCAGCCACGGACCCCATCGGAAAGCAGACATTTCTTGGACACGCCCCTGCGCGCACACGCGCGCTGTGCGCATGACCAAGAGCTGACTGGGTCAGGAACCTCTACTGGGGGGGGGGGGGGGCGAAGGAATGGTTATCTGTGTACTTAAAGTGTCATTAAAATTAAAATAGAAGGATCCAGGGCTGTTCAATGAGCACCGGGCGGGAACCCACCACCCCACCTTAGTTCTCCCACAGAGGACCATCCCTTCCTATCCTGGGTGAGCTAAATTTAGCCAGGTGCTGGTCATGGGCGGTACCAAATGAAAATATAATATCGCTCACTGCTAAACCACTATCCTGCTCCCTGGTTCTTTTTTTTTTTCAACGTTTATTTATTTTTGGGACAGAGAGAGATAGAGCATGAACGGGGGAGGGGCAGAGAGAGAGGGAGACACAGAATCGGAAACAGGCTCCAGGCTCTGAGCCATCAGCCCAGAGCCTGACGCGGGGCTCGAACTCACAGACCGCGAGATTGTGACCTGGCTGAAGTCGGACGCTTAACCGACTGCGCCACCCAGGCACCCCGTGCTCCCTGGTTCTTACTCAAACATTTGATGGAAGAAACATTAACATAGATTTCTCATGGCAGGTGTTGACGCTAGACCTGTAGGAGATGCACAGAGGGGCCGGGTGCCCTTTGGCCATTCCCATGGAGACAGCAGCCACCCTGGGCCCTGGAGCTCTCCCAAGGGGATCTGGAAACAGCAGCCCCACCTGCCACCCTGCCTGGCAGCGTGAGGAAGGACATCAACAGCAGACGAAGGTTGCTTTTCCATCACCATTTCCCCTAAATTCTGTCTCCATGATGGACGCTTGATCCAAACGTCTCTGTAGCTGTGCTTGTGCAACTGGGCAGGCTGGCTGGCGGGGAAGGGGAGGGTAGGATGATGGGGAACGTGTTGGGCGTGGTGAAGGCTTGGGTCTGACCCCTCCTGTGCCTCTCTTAGGATTGGGGGCAGAGCATTCATTTTTCTGGGCCTCTGCTTTCTCGTTACAAGATCGTTGGTGTCGATGAGGGCTGAGGCGATTTCTATCACCGAAAACAATCCTAGCAAATACTTATCGGGTGCCTACGACGTGTCGAGCACTACACTGGGCACTGGGAAACAATACTAAGCAAGACAGACAAACTTGCAGGAAATGTAAGAAATTCTAGGGTAGGGTGAGCCCAGAGGGCTTTGGGAGCGCGTGGTGAGGGCATCCAAGACACCTGGGAAGGTCCAAAATCTAGCAACGGTCAAGGGAGGTTTGCAAGAGGAGGACACCTCTAACGCGAGGCCTGAAGAATGAGCACACGAGTTGCCAGATGAAGGTGGAGGTTGGAGAGGACAGTGTATGCCGAGGTCCAAAGCCCAGCACAGCCAGAGCATAGAATGAGCATTGAAGGAGAGGCCCGAGAAAGAGAGGATGAGCAGACTAGGAAAGCCTTTAGCACAGATGAGGGGGTTCAGACTTTATCCAGGGGCAGTGGGTGCCGTGGAGGGGGTTTGGGCAGGGCAGGAACAGGATGACATTTACATGGATGCATTAAAAAATTTTTTTTCTTAACGTTTATTTATTATCGAGAGACAGAGCATGAGCAGGGAAGGGGCAAAGAGAGAAGACACAGAATCCGAAGCAGGTTCCCGTCTCCAAGCTGTCAGCACAGAGCTCAATGCAGGGCTCAAACTCACAAACAGCGAGATCGCGGCCTGAGGTTGGGCGCTTAACTGGCTGAGCCACCCAGGCACCCCCACATGGATGCGTTTTAGATGGCTACCTGTAGAGGATGGGCTGGCTGGAGGGGACGAGACTCGAGACCTGCACATTAGCAATCCAGGTGACAGGTGCTGGTGACTGTGGACCATGCTATGTCAGAAGGGATGGAGAGAAGTAAAAGATTAAAGAGACATTTACCAAGCAGCTGGTGCAGGGTGTGTTGACCAGTGTGGAGAGGAGGGAGGTGGAGGGCGGTGATGTTGACCTGATTTCTGCTTGATGACTGACTACCCTACAGCAGCATTCCCCTGAGGTGGGCAACACTGGAGGAGGAACAGTTTTGTACTGGGGGAGCCGGCTTCGATCTGCTGAGTTGGTGGAACCAGAGCGTCCCCAGTGGGAAGCAGGCCATGTGGGTGCAGAGCTCCACCGGGGGTCTGGGCTAGAGAGAGGCCTGAGGCCCATCGACATGTTTCTGAAGCAGTGGGCAGCAGATTATCTGCAAGAACTAGGTGTGGAGTGGGCAAAGACAGAGCCTGGGACTAAACCCTGGGGACACTTAAGTCCAGGGGATGGCGTGCAGAGAAGCCTGGAAAGATTGGGAGCGTGCAGTGCCAGAGAGTGGAAAGGGAAGCCCCCAAAACAGCACAGAGGAGCTGAGGAAAGGCAATGTTTCAGGAATAGAGGAAGAAGTCAGCAGCTGAAGGCTGTCAAGAGATCAGGTAATAAGAACTTCCAAGTCCTCTGGATTTTGCAGCAAGGAGACGGGTTGGCAGGTGCTTCGGGGGCAGTTGGGACAGAATTCCCATTCCAACGGTGAATCACAAATGCACGGTCCCACGGAAGGTAGAAGAAAATGAGACCAAGATGCAGGTAAACGAGCGAGGTCAGCTAGAAGGCCTCTTTGACCGAAAGGCCAAGGACGGAGGACACGGGGGTTCTGAATGCAGCGAGTCTGACTTCTGTGGCAAGAACGAGTAGGTGATTCCAGGTGACTGTGACAGCCGTGTGGCCATAAATAGGAGCCACTGAGTTTGGCCTGAGCAGCATTTTAAATGCTTGGAAATTTCACATGAAACTCTGGACTTCCAGGTTCTCTTGTGAAAAGTTGGAAGATCTGGAAACCGGTGGCCAGGGCTGAGCGGCAGATGGCCTCTTCAGACACAGGGATAGGGGGCGCAGCGTCCTGGGCCCTCGGCACGCCCATTGGCCTTGCTCTCTGGAGTTGCTTACCAGGCCGCTTAGGCACCGAACTTGGGATTCCCGCCAAAAAAGTCATCGCACAGACTTTTAAAATCAAACACATGAAAGAGACATTTATGTTGGTTATACCAATGTTTATATTCCTCTAAACATTCCGGAATTCTTGTGTAAGAACAGCTTTTAGATCCTGTGGCATATTTGGCGAGACCTACCATGTGCCAGACATTTACAGGACTTCTCATTCTCTCGAATCTTCTTGACAAGGTGTATTTTTGTCCTTCGAGTTTGTTTGCAAGTAGTCAAGTCACGTAGGGTCAGGCCCGGTGGTAATCAAGACAGATGGTGCTAGAAAATGCTATGTGTCTGCAATGAAGGACTGGGGTTCCTGATAGCTATTCCCCAGGGAGGAGTTCAGGGTCAAACAGTGGCAGTCTCACCAAAACCAATATACACCCCCCACGCCACCCCCGGTGTAAGCCAGCCCAAGTATGACTCTCAGTAAAGCATCAACCTTTTTACCTTAGAACCACTTCCCAGTATGTGAAAAACAGCACAAATGTACCGTTTCTAGATAGAGAACAAAATGTTTTATTAAGTAATTGAAATTTATTTATTTTCCCCAATCTTGTTCCCAAGAGCAACAGTAGCCAGTGGGTATAGAGTACCCCGTCTTTGCTCCCTGGTACGAACCAGCCACAGAGGAACGCGGCGGGGTTTCACCAGCCACGTGTCCATCAGGAACTTATGATGAGGTTGGACGTGACAGATGAATGTCAAAGAAATGGGATATAAGTGCTGAATGGCTCTGTGGCTCTAAAGACCAGAGAATACAGCGTGGAAGATGGGGGCCTGAACACAGAGCTGAGCAGAGGTGGGGTCTGGATGTGTGCACTGAGAAGGCAAGGACGGAGGGAGGGAGAGGACAGGGAGAGGACAGGGAGGGGACAGGGAGAGGATGGCTCCAACCCCACCTTCTTCCCACACGCCTCTCTCCCTTGCCCCTCGAAGCCCTATGGGGTCCCCAGATCCTACATCTCTCACAGCCCGTCTCCCTCCCTTCCAAACCCCGATCCTTACATGAAATTTACCACTACACGAAACTTACCATTTTAACCATTTTAAAGTACACACTTCAGTAGCATTAAATACATGCGCAATGTTATGTAAACATCACGGCTATTTCCAGAACCTTTTCATCCCAGACGGAAACTCTGTCCCAATCTTTTTTATGTGATGGCCCATGTAAATAAGGTGACTCTTAGGGTCAGTGAGAGAGCAGTACAGGGCTGCGGTGTAGCTGGGCAGGGAGGGGAGGAGGGGGGAGGCTCTAGAGCCCCACCCACTGTCCTGGTAGCCAGGAGAATGAGCTCCACATCCCTGTAGCTGCCAACAGGTTAGAAAACTCTTCCAGCCCACAGATCCGAGTTCTTGCATGTGAGGGAGATGGGGTCCAAATTCACTTACCACCAAAGTGATGAATATCCAGCAAGTTTCCCTGAATTGTAATAGTTCACGGAGATAACAAACACCCTGGAGACCTGAACCCCACCAGGCATCCACCTAGTTTTTTCTGATGGCCTAGACTTTAGTCCTCAGGCCTCTGTATCCCACCTACACCCCTTCTCAAATGGATGGGCTGGGGACAGCTATCTTTTTTTTTTTAATTTTTTAAATGCTTTTTAATTTATTTTTGAGACAGAGACAGAGCATGAGCAGGGGAGGAGCAGAGAGAGAGCGAGACACAGAATCCGAAGCAGGATCCAGGCTCCAAGCTGTCAGCACAGAGCCGGACGCGGGGCTCAGACTCACAAACCGCGAGATTATGACCTGAGCCGAAGTCAGACGCTTAACCAACTGAGCCACCCAGGGGCCCCGGGGACAGCTGTCTTATTGCTATCATTTTCTAGGATTTTGGTTGGCCTTCACCACTCAGGTGATCTGTACATATAAGAGCAAGGGACTCAGTCCTGATTGACAAACACTTCCCCCTCCTCTAGGCCCTTTTCCCGGGCTCCTGCCTCCCTCCAACCCCAATCTCCTAACTTCCAACTGATCTCACTGGGCGATCTTAGGTGGAACCCAGCCCCATGGCCATTCTGGTGATGACCACAGCGCTGGGGGAGGCGGAGAAAGACGAAGAACTATGCTGGCCACCTGTATCGGAGCATGGTAGTGAACAGAAGACAGTGCATCTTGCCTGCTGGGGACCTCACGGCCATCCCCCACGGCTCCAGCGCTCCATCCAGCATGAACACCAATGAATGGGCACCCAGCACACCCACGCACTCCACTCCTGTGTTGTTGCTGCTTTTCACTTTGAGCAGAAGGGGAGAGGGGTCAGTAAGGGGCCAGCCTCGCGTGTTTCAGACAAACACACGGCCAGTGTACTTTGTACAGACTGTTCCCGTTTTCTTTCTAGGCGACAGACACCATGCTTGGGAAACTAAATTGGTGGTAAAGAGAGTGTTTGGCAGCAATGAAAGGAACAAAATGAAGGGGGTAAATTTATGAGATACGTTAAAGACAAAGAAATGTCTGTGTGGCTCGACCTCCTGTTTCTCCCCCTCCCGATCGGTAGGGCTGGACAAGAACTGCTGGTCAGAGCGACCTGCCAGACATCCCTGTGAGTCTCAAGTCAGAAAGATTCTATGTGTCCGCCCCCCCCCCCCCGGCCCAGGCCTGGTCCACTCAG
Source organism: Prionailurus bengalensis (assembly GCF_016509475.1). Classification (NCBI taxonomy): domain Eukaryota; kingdom Metazoa; phylum Chordata; class Mammalia; order Carnivora; family Felidae; genus Prionailurus; species Prionailurus bengalensis. The sequence continues at coordinate 161,850,354 of NC_057348.1, read as the reverse complement.
CAGGCAGGGACACTCCGGCATTTTAATCTTCCACCCGTTAAGACTGGCTAAGCTTTGGGGCGCCTGGGTGGCTCAGTTAGTTGAGCATCTGACTCTTGATTTCAGCTCAGGCCACGATCCCAGGGTCGTGGGATCGGGCCCCGCATCAGGCTCTGTGCTGAGCATGGAGCCTGCTTAAGATTCTCTCTGTCTCTCTCTCTGCCTCTTTCCCCAGCTTGCTCTCTCTCTAAAATAAAAATTAAATTAAATTAAAAAAAAAAAGAGACTGGCGGAGCTTTAACATCTTTGCGGCCTTCTGCAAACATTATAGGGAGTCAAGTGAAAGATCTTGCCCTCGTGGCATTTAGAATCCATATAGAAGACAAGCACCAGGGGCCCTGCAGTCTCCAAAGAAATAAAAGCCAAGGTCTGGGCTCATACACCTAAGCTTTAGGGAGAAAAAGCTTGAGTTTTATGAAACACCCAGACCATCCCATGTGATAGTATATGGCCCACTGTGGGCACGGGGGGAGTCCAGACAAGGGGAGGCTTCAGGCCAGAACATCAGAGAGGGCTTGGTAAGTAGGAGGGTCCTGAGTGAGTCTTGAAGGATGCTAGAATTGGAGCAAAGAGGAGGTGGGAGAATCCAGAACAACGCAAGAGAGCGGGTAATTAAGGGCTGACCTGTGCAACCGGGCGCGGTGCCACAGGAGGTCAGGCATTTGTGACGCTGAGTTTGCAAGGAGAGCGGGCTGTCTAGCTCTGAGTGTGCAAAGCAAACACTCCTCTCCAGTTCCCCTGCTGGTGAGGCATGGAATAATCAGGACTCTTTCCTTCCCCTAGCACTTCACAGAGCTGGCTGCCACGCCCCACCTCCCGGTGCCAGCCACTCCAAAGAAACTACTGAGGGAAGGGGCAGGCAGTGTGAGAAGGGTTTGCCATTGCTACCGCTAGCAATAATGGCAGCTAATATTTACCTAACACAGCCAATCTTCACAATAACTACCATTATTATCCCCGCTTTACAGATGAGGAAGCTGAAGCACAGAGCAATTAAGTCATTTGAACGAGGTTGTTCATTCATTCAACAAACGTGCATTGTCTGGCACTGTTAGATGCTGGGAATAATAATCGTCATAAACTAAAATATCTTGGACACTTCCTTCGCGCTAAGTACTCTACAAGTGCTGCTCCCCTCTTCTCACTGCCACCCTAGGAGTGAGCATCACCGTCCTTGGTTCAGTTTTTCTGACGAGGTAAAACAGGCTCAGAGAGTCTAAGTAATCTGCATACAATTACACAGCAATGCATGATGAAAGCAACCCAGTGGTTTGGTTCCAGAACCTGTGCTTTAAAAAAAAAAAAAAAGATTTTTTTTGAGGAGGGTAGAGGTAGGGTAGACGTCCAAAGTCAGGGTCGATCCCCTTTGAAGTTTCTGAGGGAGAATGTGTTCCAGGCCTCTCTCCCAGATTCCATTGTTACTGGCAGTCCTTACTGGCTGTTCTTTGACTTTGTGAAAATGAATAGAAATATATTCAAAATGGAGGGGGGGGGCACCTGGGTGGGTCAGTCGGCTAAGCATCCAACTTGGACGTGGTAGTGATCTCACAGTTGGTGAGTTCCAGCCCCGCCTCGGGCACTCTGCTCTCAGTGCAGAGCCTGCTTCGGATCTTCTGTCTCCTGCTCGCTGCCCCCCTGCCCCCCCCCCCCCCCTTGCAGGCACTTTCTCTCTCTCTCTCTCTCTCTCTCTCTCTCTCTCAAAAATAAAAATAAAACATTTTTTTAAATGAAGGTGGAAAGCCATGATGGGATGGCTCTCACACCGCTACCACACGTGGGAGCTTACTTACATAGAGCACCAGGAGGAAGGAAGATTTCCTCTCTGCCTGGCAACCATAGAACCTGCCCTCACTTGCAGCCAATGAGAGGTCAGCACTTCAATCAGCTCAGCCAATGAGGGGCTGCCACCGCCCCGAGCTCCCATTTTCCTCTGATGAACTTTTTGTTCAAAACACTCTCCTCCCCAATCCTTCCTTTCCTCTATAAAAGGATGGTCTCCTTTGCTCTCCCAACTTGCCTATGGTTCCCCTTCGTTTGTGCGTTCCGAGTTGCAATTCCTGTGCTATTCCCAAATGAACTCATTTGCTACTGGAAACCCTCTGTTGTTTTAATTTCTGAAGTTAACAACTTGCAGACGCATCACTCCAGTCTCCTCCTCCTCCTCCTCCTCCTCTTCTTCCTCCTCCTCCTCCTCCTCCTCCCCCCTTCCTCCTCCTCACGTGCTCTTCTCTGTGTGTCTGTCTGTCTCTGTGTCTCTTCTTATAAGGATCCAGTCATATTGGATTAGCCCACCCTGATGACCTCATTTTAACTTGATGACATCTTCAAAGAGTCCATTTCCAAATAGGGTCACCGTCATAGGGACAGAGGGTTTGGCCTTCAACCTATGTCTTTAGGGGACACGTTTCAACTCAGAACAGAGCTTCACTGAGATGCCGTGTCACAGCTGCAGGAGGAGAGAGGGAAATGCAGGTTCCTAGCGTTGGGCGAAGACTGTGGTGGGGACGGGCCAGCTCGGTCCACCAGGGGAGAACTGCGGCGCAGTTCTGATGGGGCGCCGGCAGCAGTGGACCTGGGCTCCCCAGCGGCTGGCATGCCCCAGAGCTCTTGCACTGCCACTGTGATGGGCTGGAAACCTTTGGAGATGGATCAATGCACTCAAAAAAGCTAAAAGATAATATCTTGGCTTTGTGTTCCTTTATTGTAGAAGTGACTTTTAAATTTGTATGTTCTTACTTCTATAGCAGTACAATAGCTTTGACATGACCACAAACACACGAAAAAGCACAGCTGACTTTTAGGTGACTGTAGGAGCAACAGAGAACGGAGAAATCCACCATCAAAGATGACTGCTTTGTACAGCGTTTCTGTGAACCGTGCGTGTAAACCGCGCATGCGCACGCACCTGCTTGCTCTGGGGCTTATTTGTGATGAGACGGAGGGGAGGAGCCACGCGGGGGAGATGTTGCCCCCAGGGGTGAGTGGGTTTGGAAGGGGACTGGTGGGGCCTGGCGGGGGCTGGCTGGGGCAGAGCTGGGGAGGGCTTCTGGCCAGCATCTTGAGGGAGAGTTGACAGCCTGAAGTGGGGTGGGATGGGGGTGGGGGTGTGTGGGGGGGTGGGGAGAGTGAGGTCAGAGGACAGGTTGGTCTCCAATAGCGAAAGTTGTTTTTCTACCCCTGGTTACTCCAGAATCTTCCTTGGCTTGTGGAACCAAGCCTATGGTCACAACATGGCAGACGCCGTCTGGGAGGAAAGTGATTCCAAGGGCCGGGGGGGAGGGAGACCCCCGTCCCCCTGCCCAGCATGGGAGAAACAACCACTCTTCAATCCCTATTGATCCTTGGAATTTCTTACACTTCACACTCGGAGGCGATCACTCTGTTGTAAATAGGTGACATCTTTGGAGAGCTTTTATCTGGGGTAAGGTTGGCACGTGCCGTGCCGTGGCCTTAGAGATTCGAGAAAACAGCCACTGGGGAGGAGGGGGGCACCAGGGGTCCTCGAGAAAAAGCATGGCTGTCAGGGCCTGACGGAAAGCTTTTAGGAAACAGACTTTTCCCAGCCACCCAACAGAGGACAGAGCTTTAGGCTAGGATTAGGTCAGCCTCAGGGCAGGGGCATTCTTGGTCAATACGAGGACATGGACTTATGTCACGGGCTTATGTAACATCATTATGTAACATCATTAGGAGCATTGCAAATTGGATTCTCCTTCGGGCTCTCCAGAAGCCAGACCCTGGGCTCTCCTCCAGCCCATCAAGGCAGTTGCTGCTTAGCTCAGAGCCCCCTTTCCCTCGCTGGGATTTCTCCTCTCAAGGTGGCCCTGGAGGGCTGTATGGGGGCCCTCGGTGACCACCATTGTGCTGCGGCTTCTTCCCAGAAGGCCCTGAGTTTCCAAGGGTTGGGCCTCACTCTTTCCGAGTAGACGGGGCCATGGGGATCCTTTCCCAAGAAACGATGGGCCTCAAATCCATTAACACACTTGTACCTGCTGATGCACGTTCCCCCTGCTGTACTTGGTCCTCACTGCGCTGTCCACACAAGTCCCCTGACAGATCTTCCTCTTGTCTCCAAGCATGCCAAGGCCTTTCTGCCTCCCCTGCTTGCCTCCCTTGGTTTTCCCATCTTGAAGTGACCACCAACCCTGACTTCCTTTGTAAGCCCCGTTGGAGGCCCCTGGGTGGCCTGTCCTGAAGGCCCAGCCACAAGGCTGTCCTTTTTTAAAGGCCTGGACACCTGCTGTTTGCCATTTTATCAGATGCTATTTCCACAGGGTTGTTTCCATGTACTCTACACGGTACTCCGTGCTTATTGTGACCTCGGCTCTTGGTGAATCCCCCAAAGTCCTCTTTGAAAGGGAGTTATTATCCTCATTTCACAGGTAAGGAAACAGATTCAGAATGGTTCAGCCACTATGGGTGTGAGGGCCTTGTCTCCCCCAGCCACCAGGGAGTGGCTCCAGGGCACTGTTTCGCCATCTGGATTCCTGGGACCTGAGGCCTTTGCACGACTACAAGCTTGTTGAACTGGGTAGTGGGAAGAAAAGCCTTTGGAAGGCCCACCTATCTCAAAATCTCTGCCCTGCTAGGGAGCCTTGCGCCCAGAGTCCAGCTTTTCAGAGTGAAAGCTTTGGGCTAAGTTGTGGTAACTGCCAAAGCACAAATCCTGGAGAATGAATAAATATTCAGCAATCTACTCTTTCCCCTCGGCTGCCGGAATGCTTAAAACTAAACGTACTGCTCGGATGCACTGTCCAAGCCTGACGTCTGGTGTATTTCAGATACTTTATATCTCTCCCAATATAACAGCTTTATTGTAATGTACCATCTTCATTGGGGTTCTTCAAGACTCTCTCCACATGCGTTACTAGATGAGAAGCCAGCCATAGAGGCTGAGATGAGCAGAGGACCACACTTGGGGAGGGTACATGAAGGGAAAGCAAGAACCCTGGTGTTGGAGGGGATGGGGAATTCTCTAGACCAGAGGTCCCCGACCTTCTGTGGACCACCGAGCACATTGTTAGGATGTTTCAAGCTTTCCTCAGAAAAGTGTCAGAGACATGATAGTTTGCATGTCCTTTCAGAGGGAACATAGACACCCGCACAAGCCCGCCCATGGCCCTCATGGTCCCTGAAGCTGGCTCGAGAACTTCTGCTCTCTGTTCAATTGTAACCCCTCATCCTGCACATGTGAGAACAAGAGCTGGAGAAGGAGAGAGCCCCCCCCCCCCCACCGCCAGGACTGAGGGGTGGGAGGAAAGGAAAGATGGAATCCAAGGGTCTGCCAGGGCGGTCCCTGCCTTCAGATGTCCTTGTGACACCTGGGCTGCCCCTACCACAAGAGGAGCCCAGAGGCAACTTGGGAACCATTGCGGGGCCAGAGGAAACACCCCGGCTCTGCAACCCCCTTCCCGTTGGGCAGGGTTGTGAAGGGGGGTATTCAAACCCACGACTAAGGGGGCTGAGGGGCTGGGACCAGATCAAGGCTCATAATTAGCCGAAGGACCCCTCCCACCCCCACCCTGCCTCCAAACCCAGATGGAAGCGCACCCTCCTGGCGAGGTCCGGAGGCTGGGTGCACCGCAGGACGACTACCTGGGTTGGACCCAGGAAGCCTGGGGCACCCGGCAGTCACACATTCATGAGGAGCCACCCCCCCCCCCCCCCGCCACCTCCTACCTCCTCCCCACACCCCTCCCCCAGTCCGTGTGGAACAGTCTGATTAGGAGCTCTTCACTCCACAGCAGCCCTCCCCAAGGCCTCTTCCGGCTTTGCCTGCTTTGTTTCAGGAGGCAAACAAAGCGATGAGGGTGTATCCCACTTGTCTTTCCAGTCAGGACACAGGCCTCACCTGTCCTCCTGGGGCCGGGGCTGGTCTTTTGAGCTTTCAAGAGCCCAGTGGGGAGATGCCTGGACAACCATTGCTGAGCGGGACAAGAAAGTGGGCCAGAAACTCGAATGATCCATTTGCTGTTGAGTGGGTACTTACGCACCTGAGAACACCTGGGGGAAAACATTGAGGCCCTGTCCAGTATCACCGTGAGAATCTGCCTTCTGCAAACGCAAGTGGCCAATGAAATGAGGTGAGCTGGGTAGGTGGTAAGCAAGAGGCAAGAAAGACATTCTTTTTTCCTCCATCATCACATTCGAATGCATTCTGTCGGATCCGTCTTTTCGGCCGTGCCAGGTTTTACACCGTTGTGCAACAGATCACTCCAAAACGCACTGGCTGGAAGAACCAGCGCTGATTTGCTCACAGCTCTGTGGGTTGCCGCTCTGGATGGGTCTTCGGCTGGTCTCACCCAGGGTTCACGCCCTTGCAGTCACCCTGTGACTTTGGGGCTCGGCGGGGCCCGAATGGTCCCCACTGGCCCCATTCACGTGTCTGGGGGTTGGGCCTGCTACCAGGTAGGCCTCTCCTGGTCCAGGAAGCTGCCCCGGGCTTCCTAACATGGCAACTTTGTATTTCGAGGGGGCGGGGGCAGAACCTGTAAGGACTCGGCTCCAGAACATGTGCAGTGTCACTTCTGGCACGTTCTCTTGACCAAATCAAGTCACAAGCCCAGCCCCGGTTCAAGAGGCGGGAGGTCCCCCCAGAGGGGACAGCGGCAAAGTCACATGGCAGAGCAGGAAGGGCTGCGGCCGTCCTTGTGGCCAGTCTAGCGCACCTCTCCTGGACCGTGTAGCGGGTGCGTCCCCCTATGTCTCCTGTGTTTGGATAGTCCCATTTTCAGTCATTAAACAGTCTGGCCTGATCTAACCCCTCCCGGTCAAGGCTGACCGTGTCTCCGGTAGACTGACCAATGGCTGTCCACCTTGACCTTCCCTCCTCCTCAGTTGCTCCCTGCCAGAAGGTGGCAGTGGGGAAGGGGAGGGTGGAAAGGACGCTGTCATCTGGCAAAGTGTCCTCTGAGGGGCAGGATGCTGCTGGAATGTTGACTTTTTCTCTCACGGGTGCTTGCCGAGCTCCTCCAAGTCACTCGCTCCCCGAGGGGACCATGGCAGGCTGTGCTGCTCCCCCCCACCCCCTGAGGGCAGTGCACTCTCTGAACCTCTGCACGGCCGCTTTCTGCCAGGTGACTCACCAGACAGGTGGTCTTCTTGCTTCTGCTTCTCAGTATCTGTCCCTTCCTTCTTCTCAACGGTCCGGCATTCCTGCCTCTTCATTCTCATGGCATGGTGAAAGCCTCCTGCCCACGGCTTCCACCTGGAAGTGTGGTTACCAGTGTGGTTAAATGCCCCACTGACCTTCTCACTCCCACATTCCTGGAAGAGAACATCGGCTAAGCAAAAGTCATGTTTATCCCAGCTTTGATCAGCTATGACTGGGGGGCGATGGGATCGCATGAATCTTAACGAGTAATACTGAATGCTCAGTGGCCAGCACATAGTAAACACTTAAGAAACATGAGCTACTGGGGGGCCTGGGTGGCTCAGTCGGTTAAGCATCCGACTTCAGCTCAGGTCATGATCTCATGGCTTGTGGGTTCGAGACCCGCGTGGCGCTCTGTGCAGACAGCTCAGAGCCTGGAGCCTGCTTCAGATTCTGTGTCTCCTTTCTCTCTGCCCCTCCGTCACTTGTGCTCTGGCTCTCAAAAATAAATAAAGGTAAGAAGACAGTTAAAAAAAAAAAGAAGAAGAAACGTGAGATACTGTGAGCTATTTTTATTTCTTCTTTATACTTTTGCCTTTTCCATATCTTCTATAAAGACATTTTTTAAATGATTAGAATGAAGATTCATACACGAAAAGAAGAGGAAGCTGGCATACGTAGGTGTATTCGTGATCTATCGCCGTATGACAGAGAACCATGCACATAGGGGCTTCGAACAACACACGTTATCTGACAGTGTCTATGGGTCGGAAGTCCAGGCACAGACAGCCCGGCTGGGTCATCTGCTCAGCGTCCCTAGGGTGCGGTGATCAGGGTGTAAACCCAGCTGCTTTCTCTTCTGAGGCTCAACTGGGAAGAGTCCGAACCGGATCACTCAGGCTGGCAGATACATTTCCTGTGGCTGCAAAACCAGGGGTTACGGCTCCCTGCTGCGTGTTGTTTGGAGGTCACCCCAGACCCAAGGTCACCTGTAGTTCTTCCTCAGGTAGCTACATCCACACAAGCTTCTCAACACGGTGCTTACTTCAGCGGGCCGGCCAAGGGAGTTTCTGCCGGTACGACGGAGACCATGCCAGTGACATTCATGACCTTTCCCATATTCCACTGGTCAGAAGCCAAGTTACAGGTCCTGCCCACACTCAGAGGAAGGGATCATGCCAAGGACTAAACACCAAGAGGTGGGATCATGGGGGCACCTTGGAGTCTGTCCTCCGTGGTCAGTTTACTGGTACTGAGATCAATGCCAGAGTTCTTCTTCTTTTTTTTTTTAATGTTTATTTTTGAGAGAGAGAGACAGAGTGTGAGCAGGGGAGGGACAGAGAGAGGGAGACACAGACTCCGAAGCGGGCTCCAGGCTCCGAGCCGTCAGTACAGAGCCCGACACGGGGCTCGAACTCACGAACCATGAGATCATGACCTGAGCTGAAGTCGAATGCTTAACCAACTGGGCCAAACTCATAATTTCTTAATCTAAAATAGAGATCCTCTGGGGCTAGGGGTCTGGGCTTTACAGGGGTCTCACTTAGGGTGCAGGAACTGGCTGTGGTAGATGGAGCTTGGGCATGCTGGGAGCAGTGAGGGCCACTTGAGTAAACAAGGTGACAATGCTCCCAGGGGGCAGCCTGGGAAGAAGACAGAATATGACCATAGCACCTGAGAGAGAAAGATAGTGTGTGAGTGTGAGTGCATGTTGGATTATGTGTGAGCGAGTGTGTGGGTATGCCTGTGTTTCTGAGTGTGTGTGTGTGTGTGTGTGTGTGTGTGTCAGTAAGTCCGGAAGGATAGATCCACCAGCTAGTCTGAGACTGAGAAGGTGGACAGATCAGAAGTGGCTGCTTTGCTTGGTTTTTTATTTAAAAAAAATTTTTTTTAACGTTTATTTATTTTTGAGACAGAGAGAGACAAAGCATGAACGGGGGAGGGTCAGAGAGAGGGAGACACAGAATCTGAAACAGGCTCCAGGCTCTGAGCTGTCAGCACAGAGCCCGATGCGGGGCTCGAACCCACGGACTGCAAGATCACTACCTGAGCCGAAGTCGGCTGCTTAACCAACTGAGCCACCCAGGCGCCCCTTTGCTTGGTGTTTTAGACACGGACTTTTTGTTTGTCTCAACCACTAACTCATAGATGCCACCTTTAGTGTTGCTGAGCAGAGGAAAAGCCTCCTTACATGAGTGTTCCAGAATATTCTCTTCCCCCTACTGGGACGGCTCTATAAACAGAGGTCACAGCCAAGGGGGAGAGCCCTAAAGTGAAGAACCATGGGAATGAGACAATAAGGAAGCAGGACTGAGAAGGAGTGGGTGGATTTTTGGAGAAAAGTTGTCCATGAGAAATATGTACCAGGGGTGGGGGGAGCGGGGTGCAAGGAGCACGTGAAGGCAGGTCACACAGTCCAAGGTTCAAGTTCACGTACCTTCTAAGCACTTTGACGCTATGGTTCCTTTCTGATTAGGCTGCATCTCTCTCTCTCAGGTGGTAGTGACAACATAAAGTCTAATCCCCACAGCAGACCTACTGTTCAATGTGTGTGTCAAATGCAGTAGCAGTGGGAGAGCTTTGGTTCAGCGACCTCAGAGACTGGCGTCCCCTTCCCTCAGGCCCCAGAAAGGTGAGGACTTAGCTCCCTCTGAGAAGGCAGGGGGGAAGGCGCCGATTCCTGGGGCCTGTCCAGGACCGCTGGCGCACGTGGAGTGGGTGTGCAGGGTAACTGCCCTTTGCATGGGGCTGTCGCGTTATCCCGAGGTGCAGTCGGGTTTGAGAACCCTGGACGAGTGATCTCTGAGATGCTGTTGAACCCTGAGTCCCACCTTTCCCTGCTGAGAGATTCCTGTTAATTCGTCCAAAACATCCCTTTTCCAGTTTCAAGGTGGGCGTGAAAGGGGGGGCCAGGGGCGGCCCCTTCCAAACTCTAACACGCACCGAGCACTCAGCCGTGTTGGACACCGCGTGCGCGCCATGGGGTCCTCCTGTGACGCGCAGTAGAGTCTGGGGCGGGGGGGACCTGCCACTGCTCTGACAGAAGAGGAGACCCAGGGGCACCGGGGCGGCTCCGTCGGTTAAGCTTCGGGCTTCGGCTCAGGTCATCATCTCGTGGTCTGTGAGTTCCAGCCCCGCATCGGGCTCTGTGCTGATGGCTGGGAGCCTGGAGCTCGCTTCGGATTCTGCGTCTCCCTCTCTCTCTCTGCCCCTCCCCGCTTGCACGCTCCCCTCCCTCTCAAAAATAAGCAAACATTAAAAAATTAAAATAAAAAAAAAAAAAAAAGGAGACAAGGAAACCCGGACCCAGAGAGATTGAACAAGTTGCCCGAGCAAGCAGGGACTGACTGGGGGAGGTTGGCGGGTCGGGTCTCCCAGCTCCAAACCTGTCTACACCCTGTCTTCGTCTGCAAGATGGGGAGACTGGCGATGCCAAAGCACCCAGCGCCTAGGCCGGTCGTGAGAGCTTTGAGGGGATCAACACACACAGAAGCCTCGCCGGGCACGTGGTCAGCCCTCTGTAATGTCAACTCTTATCGGGTTAGCGCGAGCGTCTCCTGTTTGGGGGAGTGGCACATGGGGCCCTGTTCGTGTTTTCTACCCTGTCCAAAATTTAAACTCCACCCCCTCTGAGTCATCTTAGGCTGCCAAACAAAATACCGTGGACCGGGCGCTCAAACAGCAGACATGTATTTCTCAGAGTTCTGGACCCTGGGAGTCTGAGGTCAAGGTGCCGGTGGCCTGGTTCCTGGGAGGCCTCTCTTCCCGGCTTGCAGTCTTGCCGTGTTCTCACATGCGGAGAGAGCAAGCTTTCCAGTGCCTCTGTTTTTGTTTTTTGTTTTTTAAATAAGGGCACCCATCCCATTGGGCCACGGCTGCACCCCCATGACCTCCTGTGGCCTTGATTACTTATTCCAAATACAGTCACACTGGGGACTAGGGCTTCTTCAACATGTGAACTGATGGGGGACACAGGTCAGTCCATAGCTGGCCCTTTTAGGCTTTCCTCTGTAGAATGGGAGACGTCTCTCTTTACACCTTCCCAGAGCTGTCCTCCCTTGCGCACGACTCCCAGTCATGAATAAACATTAGATTACCTGACTTGAGTAAAAAAGTGCTCAAAGGTGTTGTTTGAGGCTCCCGTCCTGCCCTGAGGCTGGCTTTGGGCACAGAGGCTGCCATGTGCCCAACTCACCCCGCGTGACTGAGGAAGGCCGACTGAGGGGGTCAGGAGGGCTCAGGGAAGACAGTGCCCCTCTTAAGTGACATTGCACAGCACACGGCGTCAGTAACATGAGGGCCAGTAGCGAAGTCACCTCGATCTCCAACAGGGGTCCACGGCCACCTCCTTGCGGGGCCAACGCAGGGCCCCTCGTGAGGGATGAACCTGTAGGGGAGCCCCTCCCCTGGGCTGCACGCGTCTCCCCCTTCCTGAGGGCCAGGCCTTGGATGAAGGTTCAGGACTCCTCACTGGCCCTTCTGCGGGGCTCTCCATTCTCTTCCCCAGGGCCCGGGAGGAGACCCGATGTCCCATGTCGTGTCCGGCTCCTCTGCCACGGTCCCCCAGCCAGCAGGCCGAGGAGGCCTTTGCAAGCTGGAAACCATCATTCTTGGCAGATGCCTCGCCTTCCCTCATGGCTCCCCCCCTCCTGGAGACCCCAGAGCACCGACAGCGTTGCTGAGCTTTGTTTGCTCGGTAGAGGCGCCACAAAGTACGAAATCGGGGCACACGGGAAGAGCGTGCTGCAGGCACGGGAAAGGGGGTGGCGCGGGCACGCCAGGGGGCTTCTCTGTCTCTTTCTCCAGATATTTACATATCTTAATACAAAACTTCACCATTTTACATGGATCTTTGAGCCGCACACTAATAATAAGGTGTCCTGGGGTACAGATTCATCGCCCAGGTGACAAAGTCTCCAAGTCTCACCTCACAGACAGCCGATTCGTTACAGCTGACCCCTGAATAAGGTGGGGGTCGAGGCGCTGATATCCTGCACAGCCGAAAGTCCGCATGTAACGTGGCTCCCCCAAAACACAAGAATGGCCCACCGCTGACCAGAAGCCTTACTGACAACGCAGAGTCACATAACACATATTTTGAAGGTTATATGTATTATGTACTGTATTCTTACCATAAGCAAGTGAAAGAAAAGAAAATGTTATTAAGGAAACCATAAGAGAAAATACATTCAGAGTACTGTACTGCATTTATCGGAAAAAAAAAAAAAAAAACCCACGTTGGGGCGCCTGGGTGGCTCAGTCGGTTAAGCGTCTGACTTGGGCTCAGGTCATGATCTCATGGCTTGTGGGTTTGAGCCCTGTGTCGGGCTCTGGGCTGACAGCTCAGAGCTTGGAGCCTGCTTCCCATTCTGTGTCTCCCTCTCTCTCTCGGCCTCTTCCCGCTCACGCTGTCTCTCTGTCTCAAAAATAAACATTAAAAAAAAATTTTTTAAACCCTCATGTAAGTGGGCCACATAGTTCAGACCTGTGTTGTTTGAGGGCCAACCAAAGGGAAGAGGCATCTTCACAGGGAAGAGATCTAGTGGGTTCGGCCATAACCAAGGGATTACATGTATCATTGTCACCGTCACGGAACAGGCTGACAATCTGTACATGAAATAACGGGAAGCATCCAGCATCACCTATGTGTAGACTGGCTCAGAATGTTGAACCTGAACCCAGTCACGAAGAAACAATTAGGCAAACCCGGATACTGCGACGTTGTGCAAGGCAGACTCTCTGACCCATTCAGAAATGTCAATGTCATGGAAGAAAAGAGTAAGGGGAAAGTTCTTGATGAGAAGAGACAGGCCAATTAAATGCAATGCATGATTCTCAGTTGATTCTTGGACAAAAAGAAATTGTAAAATCATTCTGGGGACAACTGGGGCAATCTGAATGTAGACTATGCATTGTATAATGATGTCAGTACATCGATGTTCAGTTTCTTGGGGGGGGTGCTTAGTGGTAGTATGGTTATTGCAGGAGATTCTTCCTCTTAGGATGTACATGATGGAATATTTTGGAGTGAAACACCATGACGTCTGAAATATTACCTACCAATGGTTCGGCCAAAAAGAAAAAATATCTACATATCCATGGAGAGAAAAAGAGACAGACAGAGACACAGAGGGAGATAATGCAACTGTGGCTAAGAATTAACAACCGCTGAATTCTGGGTGAAGCGTATATGGATATTCATTGTACCCGCCTTTCACATTTTCTGTACGGTTGAAATTAAAGGGGAAAATATCAGTTCCACTCCATGATCTATATTTGTAAAGCCGATACAGCTATGTGCTGTTAATGTTAAAGAAAGTGTGCTTTTAGAAACAATCGGACTTTCCCTGCCCAGATCCCTAAGACGCACGTATTCGGTGATCCTATTTCGAGAGATTTCAAAACAGGAAAAAAGCCAGGAGCGCAAAGATGTTCCCTGCGAGCCAACCATCAAGATGTCTAAATAAATGAAGGCGCCTCAGTTGCCGGGAAGACTGTCCCCTGATAGAATTATAATGTGAACCGATAGGGTCACGTGGAAACGCTGAGGCGACACTAACGAAAGGGGGCAGCAGAGAGCAGCAGTCGCGGGCGGACCTGCATTGCCGGCGCTCCACTCCCTCCCTCCGAGGTTTGTGATTTAGGACAAGCTACCGAACCCGCTCTGAAGCTCAGAGCTTGAACCTATAAACTGGGGATAACAAACCTTACCTTTTAAGGATTAAACGCCTTGCAAGCCCTTAGCACCACCGTTCCTGGAGATGGGGAGCGCTTACTGTATGTGAGCCGTCACTGCATTCAGAAGGGACTTTTCTCACTTCTGACTGCAGGAATCTCAGTGCATGTCCCCAACTTTGACCTTTGCTGATAAAGTGGCCTTCGTCAAAACGTGAACATCGGGGACGGATACGTCTGCAGGGGAGCAGCAAGGCACTTGCGTGGGCCCAGGCTGCCCAGGGAGCAGCGGAAAAGTCCAGCCGGTCTGGAACAGAGGTCTGTGGGCAAGCACAGTGCCCTGAGTGTCCAGCTGGCCGCGGCCGCTCACGGGAGGCTCCGGATGCCAGCTCACCGCCTAGCACCTGGTTCTGTGCTCTCTTGGGGAGTCTCTGAAGGAGCTGCCACCCCGCCTCCCCCCAGCAGGGTGGCAGCAGGAACCAGGAACACGCAGGATGGCCTCCTGGGTAGGACAGTGGACGCTCCAAAGAGGCCCTTAGAGTTGCTTTTAGGAGCCAAGGGGCCAATCTCCAGTGCTCACCTTTCCTTTCGGGGCCTGCTGTTGAGTGCTCGTCCAGCTGTGAGTGCTCGTCCTTCCCTGCAGGTGACACCGAGGCCCGGGAACCGAGGCCCCTTCGGTCGTCCAGATCCCAGCTGGACCCTAGGAGGCCCGAATTGCCGGGATGCCCCTTCCGGCCCCCCTGCCTGGGTCTGACGGAGCCAGCGGTCCCCTGTGGTTTGATGAACAGTGAAAGGCATCCCAGACTGGAAGAGCTTTCTTTTCTGCTCGCAACCGCCTGAAAGTCAATAGGTGATAGATTGATGATGACAGGTGGATAGGTGGACAGACGGATAGCAATGCTGGGCCCCACTTCAGACCAGTAGAACTAGAATGCGCGTAAGTGGGCTCCCACCAGATTGCTTTAAACCTTTCCCGAGTGACCCCAATGTTCACACAGGGATGAGGACAGCTGTTCTAGGGTCTTGCCCTCCATCACCTTAGAGGCCACGTCCAGATCACCACCATGCCGGAAACGTTTTACAGACTGACAGTGGAGAGCTAGTGTGTCTCAGTACCCGCTGGTGGCCGCAGAGTCTCTAGGACTAGGAGGGAGTATCTCTAACTTCTTTCCCGTAGGGAGGCATGACCGTGATCTCGTGGTTCGTGGGTTCAAGCCCCGCGTCAGGCTCTGTGCTGACAGTTCGGAACCTGGAGCCTGCCTCGGGTTCTGTGTCTCCCTCGCTCTCTGCCCCTCTCCCTCTCACACTCTGTCTCTCTCTCAAAAATAAATAAATATAAACATTTTTAAAAACGAAATTTCTTTTCTCATCCTAGTTTATTTATAGATGTTGGCTCTTATCAAATGATCTTTCTGCCGCTATAGAGGTGACCGCATGATGTTTTCCTTTATTATTGTGAGTTACCACTAGCGATTTTCAAATGGTAAGACCCTCTGTGAATCTCTGTGACAAACCCTACGGGTCATGATATTTTCTTCTTTTTATAATTTGCTAGTTTGATAAACTTTTTTTTTTTGAATTTTTGCTTCTATGTACACTTCTCTAGGTTAGCTTGTGATTTTCTCTCGTACTGTCCTCAAGTTTTGGTTTCAAGATGGTTAGTCTCATAAAAGGAGGCAAAAAGCGTGTTCTCCGGAATATTCCGTGTGGCAGTGGACTTGTTTGCATCAGGTCAGAGCCATCCGCCGGCCTACTTCTCATGGGGGGGGGCAGGCAGAACTAGATTCTTCTCTGTCTCCCCCCGCCCCCCGCCCTCGCCAGGTCCCTGGAATCCCTGAGTTCAAAAAGTCCTCTCAGTTCCTTTTTGCCAGAGACCACATTTCCCCGTGCAGTGGGCAAAGGAGACACACACGTGCTGAAGTGCACACAGATTTTTCACCAAAATCTGATCGTAGGTTTTTTGGGGAACAACTGCAGAAGGGTTTTGTGCTTGTGGGGCGGCGGACCTGTGGGATGAACACACAAATCAGGCAGCTTATCATTCATTTTATTACTCATTTTCCACATTCTTAAAAAAAAAAAAAAAAGAAGCTTGGGGCGCCTGGGTGGCTCAGTCGGTTGGGCGTCCGACTTCAGCTCAGGTCATGATCTCGAGGCTTGTGAGTTCAAGCCCCGCGTCGGGCTCTGGGATGACGGCTCAGAGCCTGGAGCCTGTTTCGGATTCTGTCTCTCTCTGCCCCTCTCCCACTCACACACTGTCTCTTTCTCTCAAATGTAAATAAACATTAAAAAAAAAAATTAAAAAGCCTTGAACTTCCTGTATGGTTGGATTGGATTTGGACCGCGGAGACTGGGCTGGCCCTGAGCGTCCTTGTCTGCGGCGCAGGTGAAGGCTGGAACATGTCCCCCTGCGGTGGAGGGTGCAGGCACCGCCAGGGTGCAGTGCCCTTGCAGGCTCCGCCAAGGACAGGCAGTGCAAATGCAAGGTCATTCACGACCTCTGAGCTTGTCTGTTCCTTCGTGCCTGCTACGCAGGGTCTGTGTGACGGCTGACACTGGTAGAGTCCACAAAACAAAACCTTAAAATGCCATACAGAGGTGGGTGCAGACCACCTCCAGGCCGCCGCCGAGAAGGGGGCCAGGGGACTGGAGGCCGGCGGGCAGGACAGAGGGAGGGCCGAGCAGGGGAGCACAGAACTCTCCTCCTCCTGACCGCACCCCCTGACCCTCTCCCCTCATCCCTGTCCTACCGTTTCCATTGGCTCTGAGCCGTGCCCCGCATTGCCCACCGCAGCCCGAAAAAGACTCATCTTCCTGAGGTCTTTGAGTGGAAAGCCTAGAACTTTTCCGTTCCGTGTTCTCTTACCAAGTATGGCTACATGTGAAGAGACTGCCTACTCCAAACATCCTATTTACATGATCTTACAGACGCTGGCTTCTGAGACGGTCACCTTGGGACTCATTCCCGTCCTGAAAACAGTTATCGCTTCCCTGCCTCCCCGCCCGACCCCACCCCACCCCACCAGGGTGTCTGTCAGCCCCAGGCCCTCTCCCTTCGGTCCCACATCAGCAGCCTGCTGCATCTGTAGGGGTAGCCAAGGGAACAGGCCAGGCCCTGTGTGTGTCCCCAGCGTGCTGTGTCCCTGACCAGGCACGAGGCATCGCTTGTGCCACCATCGAGTGCCTTGGTCCTGGCAGCAGAGCAAACCATGCCAGGCCACGCTTGGCGGCCCTTCCTGGGCATCAAGTATACACACACAGTTCCCGAAAATTCTTCACATCTAGTAAGGACTAAAGTGGGAACATAAGGCTAGGACAAAAGATCTGACCCTGGGGAAGGACAGGAGGCAGGTGACAGGCAAGCCTCCCAGTATATAACGGAGTGCCACCTGAGGAGGGGGGCCCAGAGCAGGAGCTCTCTTCTCCCAACACAAATTCGAGAAGACTAACTCAGTCCATCATACGTGTCATGGTTTGAACTGTGCCCCCCAAATTGGTGTTGATGTCTTAACTCCCAATACCTAAGAACGTGACCTTATTTGGAGACGGGGTTTTAAAGAGGTGATCAAGCCACAGTGAGGGCACTCGGCTGGCCTGGTCCTGCGCAGCTGCCCCCTCACACGAAGGGGAAATCTGGAGATCTGTGCCCAGGGAGAAAGCCACGTGAACATGAAGATGACCACGGACAGGCCAGGAGAGAGCCCCGAGGCCGACCCTCCTTGCTGCCTCGGAGCCTCGGCCACACCCCGACCTTGGACTCTGGCCTCCACACTCTCAAAGGTAAACGTCTGTTGTTTGAGCTGCCTGGTGAACAGGAGCCACTCTTCAAAGGAGTCGTGTGCGAATTCCATCCTGCAGCTGACTTTCCCAGCCTTCTGGGAGATTGCCGACTTCTCTGGAAGCGTGGAGAGGCAGGAGCTGAGCCGACTGGGTACTCGTGCTGGTACCGTAACCGATGGCAGGAGCCCAGGGCCTTTCCCTCAGCACCCCACTTCTCTAACGTCAGACTCCACACGGGCAAATCCAGCTGAAACAGTGGGGCTTCTCTCCAAAGGAAATCGATGCCCCTATTTACCAGGAAAGCAAGAGCCAAGCCCCGCTTCGTGCCGAGATCAGGAAGGGCAGGTGCCAGGAAGAGGGGCTCTTGTGGTCCCACTGCAGCTGCTCAGCCGCCCCGGGCAGGCGTGCCTCCCACCTGCGTGCCAGGACAGATCCAGCGGGAAGGACAAGACAGGGAGGCAACATCTGAATGAACCTGAGCCAAGGAGGCCAGGGGCATGGCTGAGAAATGCACCCCAGACAGCGGCCTCCCTGAGCAAGCAGCATCCCGGAGTCGGAGGGCGGTGGGGTCAAGGGCCGAGCTCCCAGCCCCTTCATGGCCCAGAGGCAGGGAAGGCTGGGCTGGAGCAGGATGAGGGGGCGGGACGGCACCTGGGGGAAGTGGCCAGGGTCGAGCTGCCTTCGGCAGGGCTGAGCTGGTGAAGAAGGTGGCTCGGGGCCCCCCACCTCAGGGCCCTACACCCCCCACCCCACAGTTCCTCCCCGAGGACCCTCTGGACCCCCACCATCAGGCTGCTGGGGTCCTTGGGCCGGCCCCGGGTCCCAGGAGGCAGGGCTGCTGCACACGGCGGCTCGGCGTCCACACTGGCGGTAGGACAAGCCACCTGCGGGGGTCCGGCGGTAGGCACTGAGGAGCTGGGGGCACTCTGCGGACCCCCGGCGTGTCCGAGGGGGGCATGCGCGGTCACCACGGTGTGGCAGCTGCATGCTGAGGACAGGGGCTGCTGGGAAGGGCTGCAGTCGGGGCCAGAAGGTTCTGCTGTGGGGGCGTCTGGAGGCAGCTGAGGAACCGGGCGGAATCTTCTGCAGGAGAGGCCTGAGGTGTCACCAGCCCTGCAGCCTTCCACCTGGCCACGCAGGATCTTTGGTTTCGGCCTGGCGGGGCCCTTCTGTCTCCCGTAGGGCAGGTGTCTGTGAGCAGGGCCACTGGCCCAGCGAGGTCCCCGGGAGAGGGCCCATGGCCAGGAAGCCTGGCACTTTGGCCCAGGGCCCCGAGGGCGCCTCCCTAGCCGATCCACCTGCGTCCTCATAGTGGCTACTTCCTGAGACAGGCCCGCCAGGGCGGTGGCCAGCCGATCCAGCTTCTCCGAGAGGGCGGCACCGAGGCCGCGGAGCTCCTGCTGCAGAGAACTTCCGCAGGGGCACGGCTGTGGGGGCGTCTGCGGCAAAGCCGGAGGGATGGCGGCCACAGGGGGTGGCTCAGGCAGGCCTCTGGGAAGTGGCTTGCCCTGGGTCCTGGCTAAAACCAGAGCAGGGACAGAGAATTCTCAGGCTGTCAGAACCTTTCTCTCCCCCCAGGGAGCCCCATCAGCTGCCCTATCTGGAATCCTCCCCATCCGCTAAGGCCTGGCTTTAGATGGGACAGAAGTGACTCAGGCTTGAGAATATCAACACCAGTGCTCATGACATCAAAGGTAGCACATCTCCTGGCCGCTCCCCAAATTCACGTACCGGACAAACTACAGACTGGGTCTCCAGCTTTCTTAGGACAGCGGCCTTCCCACCTTCTAGGAAAAGGTTCTTTGTACCCCATTTGAGAGCAAATGGTACCCCAGACCACCTAAACCTGCCCTAGCACATCAGTGGGCAGGGCCAAAAGAAACCTCAGCAGACAGCATGAGGCCAAGGCCATGGATGGCAGCTGGGAGAGGGGCCCAAGAGGACCAGACCAGCCTGGGGCGTGGACGCCTCTAGGGGCGTGGCCAGGGGACCGCGGCAGTACCCGGTGTTGTTGGTCTCAGCACATGCACCCTGGCCTTCACCATCCCCATTCAGAAGTCAGAGTCATAGGACTTGAGATCTCAAATTACTTAAAAAAAAAAAAAAATCAGCTAATCCTTCACCCGAAGGCCCCTTGGAACTGGTCTCCACCCCAGGCAAACCTAAGAAAACCCCGTTACCACCCCAGACTGGTGGGGCAGACCTGCTTTCCTCCACTTATCTGCATCCCAGCCCAGCTCTGCCCCCTCGTTAGCAACTCCCGGCTCCAAACACAGGCGGAAGTGACTTGTGGGCTGCCTGGTCAGGTTCTTCCGGAAGGATTTAAGCTGAGGGCTGCCAATGCACAAGCAGGCTTCTAACTTCTGTCCAAGAGAGAGGCCATGGGCCTGGCAACTTTAGGCCAGCTCGGTGCTCTTAAAACAGCTGCACCTCCAGGGGCGCCTGGGTGGCTCAGTCGGTTAAGGTTAAGCGTCCGACTTCGGCTCAGGTCATGATCTCTCGGTTCGCGGGTTCAAGCCCCGCGTCGGGCTCTGTGCCGACAGCTCAGAACCCAGAGCCTACTTCGGATTCTGTGTCTCCCTCTCTCTCTGCCCCTACCCCACTCGTGCTCTGTCTCTCTCTCAAAAATAAATAAACATTTAAAAAACAAAACAAAACCGCTGTGCCTCCAGAGGGGCAGAGCCCACGAGCCAGCGATGGAGCCCCAATCGAGTTGCTGGTGTGAGAGTCTCGGCACATACCCTGCAGTGAGGACGCGCGCCAGGCCCTCCCTCACGTGCCTCTAACACGTACAGGGAGGAGCTTCCCCAAGGTCAGGTGTGATGCAGAACCACATCTCTTGGGATGCCCTTGGCCAGATCACTCTGCATTACTGGGCCTCAGTTTCCACGTCTCTCTGTAAAGTCTCTTCCAACTCCAAGCTTTGACTCTCGGCATTATTTACTCTGGTCTCCTTGCCTCTAAAAAGTATCTGAGTGCTTTTATGAAAGAGCCAGCTATTTCTGTTAGAGAACACTGAAGTGAAATAAGCACCCTGGAGATCAAGGTGAGACTCTTCCTGCCTATGACCCAAAGAGCCTGGAAGGGCGCTGCGAGAGAGCGTTTCCCAAGCTCCTGGCCGGCCCGCCCCGAGGGAAGGAGCTGAGCGGCAGGGAAGGCGGGTGGCCACTGCAGATGCGGACCCCCTGCCCACCCCTGCCTGCAGGACTCCTGATGCCTTGAGGGGACAGGGAAGCCACCGGTTCACCTGCAACACTTGGTCTTCCATTTGCAGGCCCCAGGCCCCTGGATTCTTCACTGACCCTGGGCTTCCAAGACAGGGGCCCATGGGCCGATCCAAGGGGCTGGCAGGGCCCCGGCCCGGGCCTTTTCTCCAGCTGAGGGGCAGGGCAGGGGTTCACAGCGGCCCCTGTAGAGAGAGCACAGAGCACCTGGGGTGTGGCCATATATCATTTTGCAGGAGCCGTTCTGGCACGTGGATATTTGGCCCTGGCCCAAAAGCCTACAAGCCACTGAGCTTGCAACTTTCAAACAATGTTAAATGAGATGCAAGATGGACACACAAGGCCTGTCAGGGAGTCCGGCTCTGCTGAATGGCCCGCTGGGGCACGTGTGATGAGGGCAGACTGGAACAGTTCTGGAGTCTTCTGCAGCCAGGACCTGGCGTCTCCAGCTCTACCACGAGGGGGAGGCCGGAGAGGGCAGATGGAGAGGGCGGTGACTGGCAAGCCCCGCTCCCCCTTCCCGCCCCCTCCAGGAACACGCTGGGGACGCCTTGTGGGCCACAGGAAGCCAGCCCGTGCCCAGGCCCACACTGCTGTTCCCCACTAGGCCCACTGAGCAGTGGGGAATGCGGGTACAGCCTGGCCGGGAGCCAAGGACCGTGTAGAGCCTCTGGCCCGAGTTGGAGGGCGGGGGAGTAGAGCTCCCTTCCCTGACTGCTCACCCCACCCCTACCTCCTCCGCCGCTGCTGCCCAGGGGGCCAGGCTGGCCCGGGGTTTCCGAGTACACTTCTCTCCAGGACAACTGGCACCTGCCTCCCGTCTTCTCTTCGGCTCTGCCTGCTGGGGGCAAACACCGGGTTGGGCTTGGACCGAGAGGCGAGGCTGCCCGCAATGGCACACGGCTTTTCCAGCCTTCTTGACGGCACAACCTCAAAGTCCTCCCGGGGGGGAAAAGTCTGACTGTTGACACTGTTTTTGTTTATTATCAAATATCCCAGGGTACACGACGATCATCATCATACGTGCACACACATATACGGACATGCAGCCCAAGTGCCTGACCCCTGACCTTAAGCGTCCAATCGCCGAGCCGTCCATTCAGAAAACATCCATCTCAGAGAAACACACTGCCCTCTGCACGACACGGCAACTGGCAATCCCGCCCGACCCACGAATGCCCGTCTTTCAGAGGGCCCAGGGTGACTTAGGTTTAGGTAACTGGCCACTTGAGTGTCCCTGCTTCTCCCTTCCTGTGCCCTAATTCCCGCTCCGATGCTTTAAATTTCCCAGTGAAGAGTGAACCGGACAAAGCCTGACGCCCCGCCCTTGAGCCGAATAAAGGCAGAGCCCCAGGTCGGCACACTGTTCTCCTTTCCCTCTCTACCTGCGGCCACACTGTGCGCCCCTCAGGCCTACTGTGCACCCTGCAGGGCCTGTGAGTAATAGATCCCGTCCCTCCAAGTTCCCTGATGGTTTTTGCTGACATGCATCCTATGACAGAAGAACCACAGGGGACAGGCCCGTTGGGTAAACATCCGTGGGGCTGGCTGCCTATGAGTCGGGGCTGGGTGGGTGCCTCAGGCTTCCTTGCTGAGAGCGGCACCGCGGGTAGGCTCGGACCAACCCAGCAGTGTGTGTACATACAGACGTTATCAGTGCGTATACTGTGTATGTATTACACGTATGGAATGTATACGGACCAAGTTCACTGCCAGGCTTCCTAATTAAACACACTCGTTTAACAATCCTGGGCCCTGGGCCCTCCCTCCTCTCTCAGACGCAGCTCAGCTGACGGGGAACTCAAGCATGACAAAAGTAGAGAACTTCCTGGTAAGAGGCAATATGGGGATCCAGGCCCCTCTCAGGAGACCCCAGGCTCACCTGCATGGAGGCCGTAGGGGGCCCCGGGCTCTGCTCTCCGTGGGCCTTCACCCAGGCTGCCGCCTGTAGGGGCGCCGCCGGGGCGTGGGGACAGGGGGCCAGGACCCCTGCAGCTCGGAAGGCGGTCCCTCTCTGGCAACACAACCAAAGCAGGGGTCAGGGCGGTGGCTGTACCCGCTGGGCCTGGCTCCCTGGCCTCTCCTTGTCCCCCGCCACCCGCAAGCTCACCCTGTGGAAGCAGCTGCCACAGCTCTTCTCCCTCCGAGCTGCTGAGGCTGGAGCTGGAGCTGGAGCCGGAGCCAGGGCTGGGGCTGAGGCCCGGGCTGGAGCCGGAGCCGGAGCCGGGGCCTGCCAAGCAGGCAAAGTGCAAGGGCCTCCCTGGCAAGATCCCCTTCAGGGAGTTCTCCAGGCAATGGAGTGGGGAGGGCTTCGTGGCTGCCCCTGGGCCATGACAACAAAAGAACACTCAGGAGGACCCTCTACCTTAGAGAACAGGCTAAGTCCCCCTCCAGCTCAGCTGACGGCCCCACACGAGCGCGGGTAAACGCTGAACAGCTCCCACTCCTGCTGGCAGGCGGACAGAAGCGAGGCCGAGCCTGGCCGGGCTGCCCCAGAAAGCCAGCGGGGGACCTTCCCGGAGTCTCACGTCCCTGCTTCCAGCCAGGCCTGCACCTACCTGCACCCCACTCAGGACCAGCGGTCCAGAGCAGAGACTCAGTTATGTCCCCAGGAACCTCACCCCCCACCCCAAGCCAGTTCTTTTCTGCTGGGAATATTTAGAAATACCACACTGAGCCAAACAAGTCAGACCCTGCCAGCCCACTCTGGCCGGGCTCGGAGGGAACACTGCTATAAGTGCAAAGGAGCAGCGGCACCAGAGGAGGGAGACCCGCCCCCCTTGGCCCCAGGCAATCTCCGCAATAAAGGAAATGACCAGTCCTCTCCCAGAGAAACCCAAGGGCTGCATAAAAACCATTCTCCTGCCTTCCCTTCAGCGACCCGGGTCACAGTCTTCTTTCAGCACACCTCGGATGCTCCAGCCAACAGCTGGAGGGAGGTTGGGGAAGGCCCACCTGCTCTAGCACGCAGCTTGTGGTGTGGAGCATGCGGCCGGGGCAATGGCGGGAGACGGAAGGAACAGAGGAGAGGGAAGGGGAAATCTAGTCCCTCATGGAGGATTTTATCTGGGGGGAAGGGCTGCCACTAAACACAGAGGGAGATGTCAGCTCACCATCTTGGAGCCACCGCCACGGTCCCGGCCTGGTGGCCCCGTGGTCTTTGAGTCCTCGCTGGTAACAGATGGGGACACTGCTAGAGGTCAGCGCCTGTGGGCTGGCCAGCCGGAAGCTCCTGGTGGGTGTTTCCCCCTGACTCTGTCCCAGATGGGCTGGCTCACAGGCCTCGCCCCTCAGTCCTGTTTCAATGAGAAGCCAAAGGGCCTGTCAGCCCCATGGGGCGTTGAGACAAAAAAGTTACTGGACAGAGAATAGTTTCTGCCGCTGTTGGCTTCTCGGGCACACGAGCTCCAGGTGTGGGACACACACCAGGCCTCCAGATGCTCCCGGGAGCCGCCCAAACCTTCCAGGACCTCTTCATCCCCAGACCCAGCCACCTGGACTCCTGAGGGCCCCACAGCTCAGCGAGTGTTCTGGACAGCTGAAGGCGGGCAGGGCCGGCACAGCCAGGATGGAAAAAGCAGGCCTGGACCCAGAGTAGCGCGTGGTGGGGCCGGGTATCCCGCCCTGACTGCGCCCACACTCAGATTCTGGCAGCGCTATTTGGCTTTCTGGCCTCACAGAGGCCCCTGCCAGAGCCGTCCCCAGAGCATCGTCTCAGGGCTGGAAGTGGCCCTGCCGGCCGCGCAGGGACACAGGGCGGGGGTTGGCAGTGTGTGAGTCGCCTTGCCCTGCTCTCAGACACCGGGGTGGCCATGCTTTACCTTCCTTGTCTGCCGTCCAGTTCTTGGGCTCCGCTCTCTGTGGCCCCCTGTCCCCCGCTGAGGACCAGGACGAGGCTGACTGTGGCCTGGGCACAGGTATCTCTCTGAGACAGTTCTCCAGGCCCTGGAGCGGGGAGCTTCCCACTGGGCTTCCTGCGAAAACCCAACATTTGCAATCCTGGATGGTCAGAGCTCAGTCTCTGTGAACCCCGGGAGCCTGGCTATGCCCTTGTGTGCGGGGCAGCTGGGGCCCCGGGGAGGCGGCACGGAGCGCTGGACTGGTCGCGCCAGGTACCTGGTCCCAAACACGTGTCAGTCCCAGCTCTGGGCCAGCCTGCTTGGGCTGGCCCTGGAAGAGGCCAAGCTGTCTGAGCCGGAAGATGAGCCACAGGCACAGGCCAGGCTCCCTCACAACACCCTGCTCCACCCTGGCAAGGGAGGCCACCATGCTGCTTCGCCCACAGACAGCCGTGAGGACCGAACGCCATGAGGCCCCCTCCACTACGCAGAGGAAAACGCGTGCCCTCGCCTCCGGACATGACGCAGCAGGTTGAGAAGGCCAGCACCGGTGCAGTCACAACTTGGGAAAAAACCCAAATACATCGCAAATAACGCATCTGCGTTGGAAGGAAGTGGATGGGCCAAAAGTCCAGAAAAGGAAAGGCCCTTATCTACGGGAGCTGCCGCCATGGCCACGCTCTTTCCTGAAGGTGTCTGCAGACACTGGGCCAGGCCAGGCACAAAGAAAGAGAGGGTACCAGAGCTCTGGGCCGCCGTGTGGTGCTGGAACAGCAAAGTTCAACCACAGCAGCCCCGAATGCGGTTCTCCTGAGTTCCAGAGCCACAGAGGGAGCTGCAGAGCTGGGCTGGGAGCTTCCAAAAGGCAGCACGACCTCTCCTGCAGTTTGGGTTTCTTAGAAAACAAGGTGCCCCGAGAGAGGCTGCCCAAACAAGCAATGCACCAAGCCCTGTGACCGACACTGTCCGGTGGTTCAGAGGAACGGGGTGCGGCTAGTGTCCAAGAAACATGCAGAGAAAGTTCAGGAAGGTGCCAAAGGCAAACGGTAAAACAAAAAATGAGGCGGGGGAGCTGTGTAGAGCGGGCTACCACCTGTGTGAGGGAACAAGCAGCTTGGCCACGCACGGGACGCCCCAGAAGGGGAGAACTCACAGCAGTGGTGACCCGGGAGGGTGGGGTGCGGGGAGGCATCATCTCTCCTACACAACCTGTTTTAGCTTTTGAACGAAAACCCTGTGATTACCTATTAAAAACTAAAAGTTGGGGCGCCTGGGTGGCTCAGTCAGTTAAGCATTTGGCTTCGGCTCAGGTCATGATCTCACAGTTTGTGAGTTCAAGCCCCACGTGGGGCTCTGTGCTGACAGCTCAGAGCCTGGAGCCTGCTTTGGATTCTGTGTCTCCCTCTCTCTCTCTGCCCCTCCTCTACTCACACTCTGTCTCTCTCTCTCAAAACTAAATAAACATTTAAAAAATAAAATAAATAAATAAATAAATAAATATAAAATAAAATCAATAAAAAATAAAAACTAAACGTTAAAAAGAGAAGTTGGCTGCATTTGGGGAGGAAGAAGCCCCCACACCAGCAGCTGACCGTGGCAGGATGCAGGAATCCGGGCTGCCGTGGACACTGGAGCCCCCAGTGGTGATCTGCGGGCCCCAGCTAGCCTGGCCCAGAGTCCTGGGGCAGCCCTAGGCTTTCCACAGACAACACATGAGGTGAGCAAAGGGGGACCGAGTGCGGACAGGGCAGTGCTTGGACTATTCAAGTGGGTAAAAAGGCCAAGAGGGGACCCCACAGAGTCCTGCAAGGTTCCAAAGAGGTGTGACAGCTCACCGTGGATGCCTCCCCGTGGGGGCACCTAGGACAGACACAGGTCACCACAGACACTCCTTAAGGAGGTTTTACATGAACCTGAACCTCTGAACTTTTTTTTTCCTAAGTCAGAGGTCAGTTTGATATCATAGGCATTTCTTTGTGGCTGGGACAAAGGAGAATTTGACACTAAAGGAGACCCTTTTCTATTTTTTAAGAGACCTTAGATATCGTCCTGCCCCTTCTGAGCCTAGTCGTTAAAATGGATACTCCCCTCCCCACCCCTCAACCCCCGATCCTCCATTCTCCCCCTCCCACCCTGTAATAAGTCCTGGGTTTGCTCCTGCCTCAACATCCCCAGCTCTGCTCCAGACACTGGGTAGGGCGGTCGGACTTGGTCGGGTCAGACGATGTGGGCAGGGGAAGAGCCCACCCTTTCCCAGGACTGACGGCCGCAGGCCCGGCAGCTCACCTTTTCCAGGCTGACGCCCCTGGCTGCCCCCTGGGCTCTGGAAATCCAGGTCCCCATCGGTGCTGCTGGATGAGGAGAAGCTGGTAGGGGTGCTGTGGGGACCTGAGGGGAGGGCAGGGCTGCCTCTCACATAGCCCTGCAGACTCAGAGCCAGAAGAGGCCCCATAGCCACCTCTGCAGGAAACAGCACAGCTGACATCATGAGAAAGCCACTGGGCATGAGGTCCCCGGGGCCCTGGGTGGGCACCAGGAGACCTACCCCACAGGATCTCCCACAGGGGTTTCCCCGTAGGCTGGGGGCTCACGGCTCTGGTTAAAAAACCCATGGGAACCCAACTGTTGGTCTCCTGCGACTAGAAGGTAAGCCAGAGCTCTCAGAGGAGGCAGTGTGCAGGAAGAGTTGAACTGGTTTCCCCCACATTCAGGAAGTGCTTGAGGGCAGGCATCAGTAAGGGAGCTAGAGAAGGGCATGCACCTCATGGCCCAGGATGAGGAGTGGGGGACCTAACGACGTCCTCAGTGTCCCCCTATGCCATGCGCAAGGACAAATGCCACCCTGTGCCCAGGGCCCCGTCTACCTTCACTGTGTGATCTTCGGGGCTGCAGCTCGGGCCTCTGAGACCCGGGATCTCCCGGCTGAGGGCTCCGGAACCCAGAGGTGGTCGGCGGCTGGGGAGGTAACGACCCACTCAGGGGAATGCCCTTCAGACAGGCCTCCAGGGCTTCCAGGGGCGAGCTCGAGGCACTGCCGGCTGGGACAGGGGAGACGGCCCTATCACCATCTCGGGCACATTCCCCTGGCCCGGCCCCAGGCTGGCTGCCCCAACCTGCCTTCTGCAGGGGTGACAAGTCCTGCACCAGGCTTGGAGGCCTGCCAGGCAGGACACCCTGCAGGGGACTTTGATTTGTTCTCTGTTCCTACATGGGAAGGACACAATCTGTACCCCAGGCCCAGGGGTGGGGTGGAGAGACCCGCTAGTACATAGGGGCCAGCTTCCTGGCAGGCAGGGAACCTCTGCAAAACAAAAGTCCTTACAACGGAAGGCTCCTTACAACGGAAGGCTCCGGGGCGGGCACCCAGATTGAGAAGGATGTGGGTTAAGAGAGGGGAGTCACTGCCAGAGAAGGACGGCGTGGTCCCTCCCTCCTCCCCCGTGGCCTGGACCTGCTCCCTCTTCTGTGGGTGGGCAGAACCTTGTTGGTGGGGCTGAGAATCCTACTGGGGAGGACTCGAGCAGATGTCCCCAGGCCTCACCTTGAGCTACGGGGCCCCAGCTGGGCACCTGGACCCCTCTGGTGTCTCCACTGCTCCCCTGGCTGCTGGTGGCAGAGGGGCTGTGGGTCCACTTGCCGGGCTGACAGGACGCAGGCACTGGGGGGCTCTGGGCCCGGCTGTCCTCTGTCTTCACCACAGGGGGCACGCTGCCATCTCCTGGACCAGGGCCGGGAGGAGGGGTCTGGGGGGGCCTGGGCCCTGTGGGAAGCCCGCACGAGGCCCCTGTAGGGGTGGGACGGGGCTCCCAAGGCCCCTGGCCTCTACAGCAGTCTCTGGCTCCAAAGCGGTCACTGTTCACGGACTGACATGCGCCGACTCGCGCTCCCATCCTGCCCCTGGCCCCTCTGGGGCGCCGCCTCCAGGGGGTTCTACTGAGGAAAGCCACATCAGCCTCCTCCGGCGGCACCAAATCAGGTCTTTACTCCAAGGCCAGCAAGCCCGTCTCAATTCGACTTTCCCAATAGTCTGAGAAGCTACTGAGTACCAGTGATCTACAGCGAGTGGAAATGCTACCCCAGCCCACGCGAACACGAGGACAACGCCCAATTCGAAACTATGCCCCAAGTGTCTACGGGGAGCCAGAGCCGTGTCTTCTGTTCTCAGCCTCCTACCCCTCCCTCTGCCCCCTTCCTCCCTTCTGAAGCTTTCAGCCCTACTCTCACAGCCACGCTGGATGGTGATCACAGACCGATGAAGCGCCTCTGACGTGCCGAGCCGACATGACAGGGATCGCCCCCAACATGCGGTGACCCCCACCTACATGCAGAGGCCAGGGCCTGAGGGCCTG
This sequence comes from Prionailurus bengalensis, assembly GCF_016509475.1. NCBI lineage: Eukaryota > Metazoa > Chordata > Mammalia > Carnivora > Felidae > Prionailurus > Prionailurus bengalensis. Next base: position 161,821,355 of record NC_057348.1, on the reverse strand, counting down.
GCTGTGGAACCCTGCTCGGAGTGGGGAAAGGAAATGGACGGCGTCCTGGGGCCCTCCCTGCCCGGCCAGTGGCCTTTACCTCCAGAACTCCTCCTGTAGGCCCCTGGATCCTCCTGCACGCCCGAGGGGCTGGGACGCCTGTGCGGGGTCTCGGGGATCTCCTTCAGACAGTTCAGCAGACCCTGGAGGGGACAGTCCCCGGAAGCTGCCTCTGACTTCACTACAGGAAAAAGGAACATACTTTCACCCTGGGCCCGGTCACGACGTACAGCCAAAAGCAGCCGACCCAGGGGCGCCTGGGTGGCGCAGTCGGTTGAGCGTCCGACTTCAGCCAGGTCACGATCTCGAGGTCCGTGAGTTCGAGCCCCGCGTCAGGCTCTGGGCTGATGGCTCAGAGCCTGGAGCCTGTTTCCGATTCTGTGTCTCCCTCTCTCTCTGCCCCTCCCCCGTTCATGCTCTGTCTCTCTCTGTCCCGAAAATAAATAAACGTTGCAAAAAAAAAAAAAAAATTAAAAAAAAAATTCAAAAGCAGCCGACCCAGGTAAGCCGTTAAAAGGGTTCAGGGCCAGGAATCTAGAGATGTGGGTGTTCTCGCGGCTCATTCAGATTTGCACAGGCCGCCATCAGCTCGGTAGCTCGGTGCTCGGTGCTCGGTTTAAAAACGCCTGCCTTCATGCCTCCCTGAACCGGCCGGCTGGAGGGAGGGAAGACGCACGGGCGCGGCACGGAGGCAGGGCACGCGGCGTCACCGCAGGTAGCAGCGGCAGGAAGCGAGCTGACAGGCTGCGACCTGCACGTGGCTCCCTGGGCCCCGAGCCGAGCTGGCATCTCCGGACCGAGCTTCTCACAAGCAAACACCAGTCCGTCACCGTACCGGGGCCTCACAACAGCCCCCAAAGGGGGGGACGGTTGTCCCCTTTTACAGATGGGGAAGCCGAGGCTCAAGGGCTTCAGGGGCCGGGCACAGTCTTCACAGCCACCAGGCGTCAGACGCCGGGCCAGCGCTCCCGCCCCCACCACGCTGCCCGATCCCCCAAGCCCCTCCAAACACGCACTTAGTGTCAACGCGAAGTGACAGCCACGGCTCCTCCTCAGGGAGGAGTATTAAGACGGGTGAAAAAACACACACGGATCTAGGGCCGAGTCTGTTTTTGAGTTTCCGCCTACGAGCTGACCAAATGCCGTTCTCCCAAGAAAGCCGCCTGGCTCCAGAACGAGGACACTGAGGATACTGGAGCAGCCACGTTGGGAACGATCCTTTGGGAAGACATTGCTATTCGGAGAAAGAGCTACCGAAAGGCAATTCGGGGGCTTCCGAAACCTTGACCTGAGGAGACAGGTCCCCGGGGGACTCACCTCCCCAGGGCGGGCTCCCAGGCCCCAGCTCTGCTCTGGTTAGCTGAGAGGTGTCCCGGCCGGGGACAGGAGGCAGTGAGCGTGGGGACACCTCAGGGTGCTGGGGCCCAGGCACAAGGATCTCCTTCAGGCAGTTGATAAGGCCTTGCAAGGGGCTGCTCCCAGGAGAGATTCCCACGGCACCTACAAGACCGGCCAAGGTCAGTGCAGCCCTGATGGTGGCCTTCAGAAGGTCTGTGTGAGCAGGGACAACACCTGCTGTGTAGGGTGGTCAGGGGGCTGAGATGAGAAAGCCGCCTGACACGCGTGTGTGAGCCAAACGTGCCTCCATTGCCCTTCCCCGCTCAGCTCCGGGGCAGACCCCACTCTCCGCAAAGCCAGCCTCTCACCTGTCCCCATGGGCCCTCTCTCCTGTTTCCGGTGACCCTTCTTCCTGCTGGGGCTACAGGTGGGAGGGCTGGGCTCCCCACCTGGGGCTTCGGGGCCTTCCTTCTCTGTAGATCTTGGTTTGTCAGCAGTGTCTGTAACAGGAAAGACAGAAAGGTCTTTCTAGCCCTGGCTCCTGGTCCTGAGGAACCGACCCAGATTGGTCCCCACAGAACAGACCTCTCAGCACCTCAAATCCCTGGGGGGCAGCCAAGTACTAGAAACTTGAATTTGCGGCAGGGCCAGCTCCTGTGGGCTTGTCCTAGGAGTCTGTCTCTGTTTCCTTCTGGTGTCATTGTAAGCATCAACACGGCTTTCCCTGAATAACGTGGAACCCCCCAATTCCAGCCTCTGACTTTGGCTCAGTAAGTCGTTCCGGCAGCCTTGACACGCAGGACCCAATCTTGCCCTCCTGCTTCTCAAGTCTGAGCACATGGACCCCCTGCCAGACGACACCTAAAGTCACAGGCTAAATGGGGTTTGTTTTTCAAGGGTGTCAATTTTAGTCCCTCTTCATTTAAAATACTTTAAAAACCAGCTATTCTGACAAATGCAAAATTGGCAAGAATTTTTGAAAATACAATGAGACTCCAGAGGAATTCTAGTGGCTACCCTCACCCTCCTCTGCTCTCAGCGGGGGGAAAGGCTGAGACTCCGATCAGGGGCGCACAGGTGTCCCCTTGCCGATGGGCCTGCATGTTAGACACTGCCCTCAGCTGACTGCGCATGAGCACACAGAGCACAAGCGGGGCTGGGACAGAGGCTGCTCAGGGACCGAGCATCACACCTGCTCTTTGGTCTACAGATAGGGAACCTTGTCCCGTTCTCTGGGGAGCCTGCCCCCTTTAACAACAAGGGAAATTGAGTCCTAGAGATAACAGAGGGCACAGAGTCCAGTCTCCCTGATTCCAGGGTCAGAGCCCTGCCCCTGCTGGGTCACACTCACTGATGGGGAGGGGACTGCCCTGTCCCCCGGCTCCAGGAAGGCCGCTGGACGATGAGCTGCTGCTAGACGTGGTGGCCAGGCTGGGCCAGCCAGTAGATGCATCTGGAAGGCAGCTGAGCAGGCCTCGGAGAGGGCACGTCTCCACGGTCACAGCTGCTATTGGGGAGGAAGGACAGGACGCTGGAAGCCAGAATTTAAGCCCAGCAATGGGTAAAAAGTCCCTGACACTGTCCCATCCAGGCCCTTCCTTGCCATGTTCCAGTACCAAGGCAGTATCCTCTGCACTGTCATTCCTGGGCTCTGAAATACAGATTCCCAGCCACGGTCTTGTTCCCATAAGATCCTCCCACCCCATTTTCCGTTTCATTTACCATCCACTGAGCAGGCGCAAAGGCCAGGACTGGTGGGGACAGACTTCGAGAGAAGGTGCAGTCTGAGCTGACAGCACCGGTGAGCAGGGGGAGGGAGCAAGAGTCTGGGGAGGTGGGAAGAGCACGGGCTGGGGGTACCGAGCCCAGTCTGCGTGGCTTCCTCTTCCTCATCTACAGAACAGGGACTGGCCTCAGCTGCCACACAGGGCACGACGCGACAGGGCCATGAAGTGTGGCTGAAGCCACGTAGAAACCACCATGAGAAGAGTCGGGAGCCACCGTCTCACCAACCACCCATGCCTTCTAGGGGGCGGACGCGCTCTCGGGGCTCGTGAGCCGGGGGCTCCGCCTAGGGTCTGGCAGGAACTGGGTAGGCACACAGCTTGCAGCCTGAACTTCATCTTGTGGAATGCAGTGGCCGCTGTCCGACTTACCCTCGGGACTGGCCCGCTCCCTGTCCAGGCCGGCTCCCCCGCTCTCGCTCTCGGGGTTGACCTCCCCAAACAGGAACTCTGGAATCTCCTTCACCAGCTGCACCAGGGCCGTGAGGTGCAGGCTGTGCGGGGGCGCTCCTCCTGCCAGAAAGGCCGCAGTGAACCCCCACACCCTCTGTCAGCTCCGCACTCACGCTTCTGTGCACGACATCAAACCACATCTCATGTCACCCTCCTACCACGTGAGTAGCACGTGGAGTGACTTCTGTCCCAGAAGTAAAAGGATCTGCCCGGGCACAGCCAGGACTCAGGGCTGGGGACTCGAGGTACCGTCGCTCAGCACCTGGTACTTCTCGGAGGGGAGCGCCAAGGAGGGCTGCCTCCCCTGCCCCTCCCGGCAGCCAGGCCCTCTGCCCTTCTTGGCACCTGTAACCTCCCAGCCTCACCCAGGCTGGGCCCGTGGGCCGTGTCCACCATGTGAGGTCTGCAGATGTCAGCCCTGTGGCAGCACCCTCGGGAGCTGCAGGCTGGCTCTGCGTGGTTGGTGGTGGGAAGGGGGCTTGAGTAAGTCTCCAAGGGTGATCCTAGGTTTCTTCCTAGCCCTGCGTACAATGGGCAACTGTGTGCCAGGTTCCCAGCCCAGGGGGGGCAAAGGGTAAAAGTCGCAGAGGGCTTTGGGCGTAGAGTGTGGCAAGGGCTGAGGTCATAGCGGTCCCTGAGGAGTAGAGCCAGGGGCTGAGGACCACCCAGTGGAAGGGACAAGAGTGAGTCCCCCTGGGCCCAGGGGGCCAGAACACCCAACGAGGCCTGACCCTCATCTGCCAGGATTACTCACCCAGGGGGCCTCCTCCCTGGGGAGGCTCCTGCCCCTCACCAGCGTAGCTCCTGCCTTCCATGGTTCCAGCAGGCTCCGTAGGAGACAGGAAGGCAGAGAGGGGGAGCAGCTCAGCTGTCCCTGGGAAAGAAAAGAGGGAGGGACAGCCCCCTGGGAATGGAAGCTGGCCTCCACCCAACTACACACAATCACACAGCTGCTTACGTGAGTGTTCGGTGTGACCACCCAACCCCAAGAACCGCAGGGCCGTCGGGTGCTCAGAGACCAGCCTGCTCCGCTCCGGAGCACCCACCAAATCTCACCCAGAAACAATGGCAAAGAAGATCAGCGAGGCCCCCAGCGAGGCCCGAGGCTCCCGGAGCACCACTTCCAACTGTGTCCATTTAGTAGGTAAGACTAAGGCCCGCCGGGCCCAGGGCGACTCAGGACATGGTGCTGGCCCGCTGGGCAAGCGGGCTCCTTACCCAGGGACAGCAGCGTCTCGTAGTTCTCCCGCATCACGTCCTGGTACAGCGCCCTCTGCCCCTCCCCCAGCAGCTGCCACTCGTCCTCTGAGAAGCGCACCGCCAGGTCCTGGAAGGCCACGGACACCTGTGGGCACAACCTCAGGGGAGCTGGTGGTTCCCGCCTGGCGACACCAGGGATACACCAGGAAGTGGGGAGCAAGGAGGGTGTGGCGGGGGGCTGGCACGTGGGGGCAGGTGAAGGGGTGATGGGCATCTGCTCAAGAGACAGTGATGGGGTTTGGACTGTGTGCACAAAGAGGGGGGCTGCACCTCGGGCCCCTGTGAATGCGGCCCTATTTGGAAACAGGGTCCCTGCTGATGTGGCTAAGGTGAGGTCATACGAAGGTAGGGTGGGTCTTTAACCCAGTATGACCGACGTCCTCATAAAAAGGAGACACGGTCACACAGGGAGAAGGCCAGGTGACAACGGAGGCAGAGACTGAAGTGACGCAGCCCCAAGCCAAGGAAGGCCTGGAACCACGGGAAGCCGGGAGAGAGGAGGAGGATCCTCCCCTAGAGCCTTCAGAGGGGGGCACGGCCTTGCCCACACCCTGGTTTGAGTCCCGTCGCCTCCAGCACAGTGAGAGAATTCACTTGCTGGGTAAGCTGGTTTGTAATCCTTTGTTACAGGTTCCCAGAGGAGCTGGTACAATCTGTGGCCCTCAGCCTGGGGCCTCAGAAAAGGTCAACTCCAGGCTGGGAAGTACAGCCAGCCCTGAATTCACCATGTTAGAGAACCCCCGGAGGCAACAAGCAAGCTTCACCTTGGCTGTGCAAGGACCTGGGATCCTATCGCTACGGCATATAAAAAAGTTGACACATAAAACAGATAGTAAGGACGACAACGAACGAGACACTCCACGCTTTTTAGTGGGGAGGACCCAACAGTCAGGAATCAAGCAAGCAAAATGTTTACATTGCTCCTCCCTGTCCCACCCCAAGGAAGAGGGGGAAAGAGAAAACCTCAAACAGCTCACAAGTCTAGAGGAGGCAGACCCTCCCACAGACAGATGGCTGGGTGCCTGTGAATGAAGAAAACCAGCGGCCGACGCACCTGTCCTGTATTCGTAGCCCCTGAACTTCAGACCCCAAATCTTACAGCCACAGTTCTTCTGCAGACCCTCTGGCCCGGCCAGGTAGAACTCTGGTTTCCAGCTGTTTTGCCAGAATCCAGGTCTGTGCTGGGCTGAGCCTGCCCTCACTTTCCTGGTCTCACCTGACCTTCAGGGCCCCAGCCAGCCACGGTGATTGCCATGGCCATGACCCATAGCATTCACCACCAAGCCCATGCAGCTCGTGGGCACTACACTCTAGCAGGAGATGATGCCACCCAAGCCCTTCCCGGCCACCGTCCAGGGCTCCCTGCTCCCACCTCCACACTCCCCCACTCTGTCCCCCTCCCTGACCTTTCGCTCTTCGGCCCTCTAGGCTTGGAGCCTGGTACACCGTTATCCGTTGTGCAGAGAAGGGCTCCGAAGAAACCTGGGACCACCCTTGGAGAGCATCCCCTGCTTTGTAAGATAAAAGAAACATTTTGTCCTGACTTCTTTAAAAATAATCATTAAGTGGGCCTTAAGATGGCTGTGAGACCCCAGATGACCAGCATCTGATAGGTATGAATTTTAAATTACAGCAAAAATTCACTTTGTGCAAATTAAGCAAACAGAATGTAAATTGTGGGAAGGGTCCTTCTGGTGTAGAAATAGATGCTCAACTATTTGTAAGAAAAAAATTAGTGAATAAAATGAAAACACTTCCTAATCAAGCAAATAATCTACTGCCTTGTTTCATCATCTCAAGTCAGCGACTTTAAAACCATCACTGCTACCAACTCTCAGCATTGTCACCCACGGCATCTGCTTCCCACTCTACCCGTCACCCTTTGACAGGGGGCACCACATGGTCACAACCACTGCCCTCCGCTCCTCTGCTGAAGTGGTCGGGACCCCATCCACACACACACGAGGCTTGAGGCAGCCTCCCCACTGACCACCTACCTGTCTTTGGTCCCAGAGGTTCCCATCCTCCCTCTATAGCCCACTAGGCCAGCCAGGAGTCTCTCTGGAACTAATCTCCACCTCTCTGGCCCACGTTTGCTCACTCCCTTCCAAGAACACGCTCAGACATCCTCAAAAACATCTTTCAGAGAGCCACCCCCATTTCTTCCTGGCTTTTGGACATATACAATGTAGTCAATGGTAGGGTCTGTGCATGACAACTAGCAGAGCAGGCCTGAGGCCACCCTGCTTACAGGCTGGGCCTGGCCAGTGTTAGGGAACTTGGATTTCAGGAGGGTGGTTCACTGGGCCCAAGCTGTTTGCACAGTGTGGTTCATGCTGATCGTTTACTTTCATTCCGGAACTCTGGGATTTTGGTCCATGTCAGGTGGAAGTGACTATGTGACCAGCCCCCAGTGAAAACCCAGGGCACCGAGTCTCTAGTGCGCCTTCCTGGTAGACAATATTTCTTTTCTTTTCTTTTCTTCTTCTTCTTTTTTTTTTTTTTTTTTTTTTTTTAAAGTAGGCTCCATGCCCAACATGGGGCTTGAACTCACGGCTCTGAGATTAAAAGTTGCATGCTCTACCCACTGAGTCCCCAGCCAGGGAGCTCAGGCCGCTCCCTTCCTTCCCAGAGCCCACAGCCCACTGCCTTGCTACACTCTCTCGTCCCTCTGCTCCTCCCGGCTACATCCTCTTCCTTCTCTCCCTCCTTCGCAAGGGGAACCCCAGGGCTGATGGCGCAGGGAGACACCTCGGTCAGAAAGTTCTCATCTGCACAGTAGACCCAGAGTAGACCCAGAGCCTCAGACTTGCCCTAACACACCTGGTGTCAGAATGGTCACAAACACCGTCTTATTGGCTGAACACACGTTTTTGCTTACACACTTTGATGACTACGTTTAAACGTATACAGATTCTGTTGTGATTATGTGCGTGTCCTTTAAAAGTAACACTGAAAAGGGGACGTGTGTCCTTTAAAAGTAATACTGAAAAGGGGCGCCTGGATGGCTCAGTTGGTTGCATGTCCGACTCCTGATTTTGGCTCAGGTCATGATCTTACGGTTCGTGAGATCAAGCCCCACATCAGGCTCTGCACTGACAGCGTGGAGCCTGCTTGGGATTCTCTCTCTCTGCCCCTCCCCTGCTCATGCTCTCTCTCTTTCTCTCTCAAAATAAATAAACAATAAAAACATTTTTAAAAATTTAAAAGTAACACTGAAAAAACTTCTTTTAAAATACTTGCAAAGACTACCATCTAATATGCTAAGGATACAACTACGTAGGGTTCAGGGGAGTTTCCAACATTAAAAAAGAGGATCCCAGACCCAACAAGGTCGGAACCCCCTGTTAATTGCCCCATTCGCTCACTGCTACAGCTGAGGAAAGATGGGGAGGGGGCAGGGAAGGGCCATCAGGTCACAGTTATTTTGCTTTTATGCTAGCCATACAAATTTTTATTAAACTCTCACTCTGGCCAATATACCAGAGCAAAATAAGACATCCCCAGAACTTGGAAGCTGGTCAAACCAAGCCCGATGGGAGAGATTAGCCACCTGGAGGAGGCGGCCGAGCCACGGGGCAGACGTGAGTAGTTTGGGTGCGCTGAACACCATCAGGCTTCACGCCTGCAGGCTTTCACGCCCAACTGTAGGACTGGGACCTCTGAGCTGACACTCGGGTACCCTTTCTGCTGGGCTTAGTTGTCACTATAACCAATAATATTAGTAAACCTTAAGAAAACAAGCATCAAATGGCTCTAATTTTTAAAAAGTTATTATTACCCAATAAAGTTTGCTGTGACGGATCCTCAGTACAAATAAAGGCTCCTGTGGCCACTGCTAAATGGCAGAAGAGTCCAAATGGCATTGCTCTGGGTGGAGCGGGGAATGTGGGAGTAAGGACTCAGGACAGCCGAAGGACAGTTCTCCTGGGGAGTTAGTTTATCCCAAGAGGTAGGCAGACAAGTTCTCTGTTTAACTGAGTGAAAAATACTCTGTATCCTCAACTTCTCCCATAAGAAGCTTTTTATAACATGATGACTGAAAAAACAAAAGGGCTTTTGGGTTCAAATGATTTACTTCAGTTTGCTTATAATTAGGGCTGATTTCCCTGCCTCATTCTTGATTTACTGAATCAGGAGTCAGCCCAGAAATCTACATTTTCACACATTCCGTTATCCTGACACATTCTCAGCTTAGAATCAGAGGGCAGGGGAGCACTACAGTCCAGTCACAGGCTGGAGTCCTGCCCAGCCTTGCTGGAGATGAAAAGCATACGGGAGAACAGACCTCTGCAAACAGGCTCGGCCCCCCTTCTTCCTAGGAGCCAGCTCTCAAGTGGAGTGCATTTGTGAGCTAAAAATCACAGGTAACTGCTGTAGACCTTTTAGGAGCAGGGATCATGAAATCCCGATTTCCACCCCAAACAGGATGGCTCTTCAATTTCCACTTGAATGCCTTCAGTAATGGGTGGCTCACCACATTTCCAGCAGCTGGTCCTATCACTGGCCCAATCGGGCAGTTCGGAAGTTCTGGACGCACAGACGAAGTACAGCACAGGAGTTGGGGCTGGACCCCAGGAGCCAGGCTGCCAGAATTCCACTCCCTGCTTTGCTTCATATTAGCTATGGCATCTTGCCAAGCTACTTAACCCACTTGGGCCTCGGTGAACTCATTTATAAAATCGGCCTACAGCCTAGGGATGCTGTGAAGACTAAATGAATTAATACAGGCAGTGCCTGGACCAAATGCTGGGACACAGTTAAGTGTTATGATTAGTATTGCAGCAGCCAAATCTGTCGGCCTGACGTCCAGTTACACAGAATGAACTCGTCCACACACACACTACTCCTGACCTCGAGTGCCTCTTTATCTCCTGGCTAAATACACCCAGCTCTTTTAGACATCTGGAAGGGATGGTTTTCAGGTCTTTCACCATCTCAGCCTCAAGACAAATTCTTCAGGACAAAGTTCTTATAAAATGGAAATGGGAACTGACTGTGGCCAGAGTAGGTGGTTCAGTCAATGGCCTCCCTCTGCCCAGAAAAAGCGGAGGCACAGTGAGGAGCGTGTGTGTAAGGGATGCAAACACGTAAGGCACAAATGCTTGCCTCAGGACGGAAACACGCTGTTGGCTTGCAGTCTGGACCCGCTGCCCCCTGCGAGCCCTACCTCACCTCCTCTGTGACGCTCAGGCCTCCCTCCCTCAGCCGACAGGAGGAAAGCTTTCTGGATTGACCCAGGATTATTGTAACTGTGCAGTCTCCTGGCTCACTGCTGCCATGCTGGGCCTCCTAAAACATTCCTTCTGCCCTGCCACTAGCCCAGCATGAAAACCACAGCTTCTGTGCCCATAGGGCCAGTCCATCTTCCCACAGTCCTTCCTGGCCTAGACCCCTTCTCCCAGAGTGCCTCAGGCTTGGGTTCCCAGATCGGACTCTGCACCCTGCTGCTCCCCACTTATGGGCTGTGCTCACACATCCCTAGGTATTTGGGAGACACACTGGACAGGAAGACAGGAGGCCTTTCCCATCACTATCCATCTGACGGTAATCTCCTGCTCCCCAAAGCCACTCTAGCCACCTCCTCTATGAAGCTACAGGGTGTGAGGACACATCCTTCCTGGAACATCAGATCTGAAAAACTGGTGGTCTAAACCTCTCATTTTGTAGAAAAGGAAACTGCAGCATGAGGAGGGCCTAGCACAGGCCCAGTGGACATAATCTGGGCAAGGGTGCCCTTGGGCTGCTTAACTGCACAGCCAGAGCTTCAGGCAAGGCTGCCTCTGCTCCCACAACTTCCACTTTTCCTGCCTTGTCCCAGGAGCTTGTGGGCCATTAATGACTGGAGGTTCTGGTACAGTGTGGGCTATGCCTGGCCACAGATGGCCCCAGCCACCATCTCAATCCCCACCCACCTCCAAACCATGGAGTCTACAATTAGTTGACGTTGGACCAACCTCACGGGCCACCAGAATTACAGAACTGGCTCCGGTCGCTCACCCAGGGGAACGTGCGACAATTCCCCATTAGGTATCATCACGTATTCCCGGCACCGTCCCAGCCCCGCACGCAACTCGCCCCAACTGCCCAGGCTATGACAGATGGGGCTCTTCCTCCAGCTCTCGAATCTACACACCTTACCTGGTGGATAAAACCTGAGGCCTTGTTTCACGCCCCCTCCCCCAAGGGTCCAGGATCCTACCAAATAAACGCATCAGATTTACTCATTCCCGAGGCCTTCGTGCCCACAGCTGCCAGGATAACTAGCAATCAAAAGAGGCCACGCCGAGGGAGGGCGATGCGTAACCCAAAGGAACGAGTTTCCAAAGGTGGAGACAGGCTCCACGTACAGGGTACTGGGGGCCGAGGACTGGGGAGGGGTTGGGGTCGTCCGAGGGGCTAGACTTCTCGCCAGGAAATCCTGTCCCGCAGGCCCGCCTGGCCGAACACAGCCAGACCCCAAAGTTGGCGGGTCCCGGGGTCTTCGCCCCGCCCTACCACCGGACCGCACCACGCCGCGCGGAGCTGACCGGCCGAGTTGTCCGTCGGTCCTTCTGTCCTCCTGGGTTCGCCTTACCTGGTGCGCCATTCCGGGACTCGACCTCCGCTCTCAGCTTCCGGCGCGGCCCGCGGCGCCCGCTCCCCGCCCGCCGACCGTGCCGCCACCCTCGGCGACAGCGGCGACCGAGGTCAACGCGGATGGAGGCGGGGCTGGGGATCTCGGGCAGTGGGCGAGAGGCGATGCTGGGGACGCCCCGGCCGCCCGGCGCGCCCCACTCCCAGAGACGTGGTCCCACTTCCGCCCGGAGACCCCGGCTTCGGCGGCCCGCTGGGCGCAGGCGCGAACTACCCTTCCCAGAGGGCGCCGCGGCACCCGCAGCGCGACAGAGTCGGGGGCGGCCTCCTTGAAGTCCCCTCCCCACCTGCTCGGCTCACTACCCCGGGAGGCTGCAGGGAGGGACTCCGCGCCGGGATCCGCCTGGTGGCCAGCCTCCGGGTGCGTCCGCACGCGGGAACGCATTCATCCATCATCCATCCGTCATCCACTCTTGCATCCAACATTTACTGAGCGCATCCTCCGTGCCAGGTGGGGATGCTCTGTTGAAAAGGGACCCGCCTCTCCCAGAGGTCACATCCCGTAAACCGACCGTTTCCGAGGCCACGGGGAGGTGTGGGGGGGGGGAAGCGGACGCAGGGGTGAAGAGGGGGCTGCAGGCCGCGCGGTCGGGGGTGAGTCGGAGTGGCAGCCGGACCCCCGCGCATCCTCAGATCTGCCACCCCGCTCCCTCGCTTGCGGTAGCATTGAGCCGGGCCAGTGTGACCAATTGCTGGCCTATTTGGTTGACTTAGGTGACCCCAGAAGTTTCTGGAACGTAGGAGGCCCTCAAATAAATGTGTGATGAGTGAATGAAGCATGGGCCCCACCATTCTGGTCAGGACGTGGTGGGCTGGGGGCAGGGGGAGGATCCCTGCTGAGCACAAGGAGCCTCATTCCGGCCCTGGGGGACCACCCCCTGTTAAAACAGCTCAGAGAAGGTGGGCATGTGGAGCTAAACTGGCTCTGGGAGACAGAGGCAGGGGTCCAGCCAAGTGGAGAGGCCCATGGCCCCGGGGAACCGGCTTCCCCCGCTCCCATCCCCCACAGGCTCTTCCTCTGGAATATTTGGGGAAAGAGAATTTCTGGCCCAGCAGTCCCAGTGCTGGTCCCTGAAGCAGCTCTGGCCTGCATAGATCTCCGCTGACCTTGCTGCTGGTCACCTCCAGGTACTCTGGGGTACAGTGTTGACATCCTTGGCCTGGCCTCTCAAGGAAAGGCCTCCAGGGGAGACCACTCTCAGTCACTGCTCAGCTTCATACCCAGGGCCAAGCCCGGCCTTCATGCCTAAAGAATTGGCAACACAGACCAGTGAGTGTGTGCGTGTGTAATCCACTGTGGGAGTGTTTGAAGATATCACAAAGGTTTCACCACATGGAAAAGGAAAGCTTCAAGTTCAGCATCTGATCTCGGGATCCCTAAAGGTTGTAGCCCCTTGTGGTAAGCCCCTTGCCTGTGCTGTGTGCCCGGTATTCGTGCTGAGGTAGGTTTCCTCCCAGTAGCCAAGGTGTCCCTTCTCCCAGTGCCTCCCCTTGCCCCACCCTCAGTCCCTAAAATCCCTCAACTTAGAAAAAAGTAATTTCTCCACCCAAGACACACCTTTATTATAGCATGTACAGAGTCTTGGCATCTCTTTGTCTCAACCGCCCCCTACCTGACCAGGCTGAGACCCCCTTTGTAGACTCTGGGTCAATAGTCGCTAAGATTTGCCAGCCTCCAGTCTGCTCAATGACCAGTTTGCCGAAGCTCAATCTACTGAGTGGCCAGCTCTCCCAGTGCTTGAGGAACCTCCTTCCTATCTCTTTTAGTTGTACCTCTGACCTTGTTCCTACATCCAGCCCTGCCTCTGTATCTGCATTGCAAAGTGATTGTGGAGAACTTTCCTGAATTCCATTGGAAGTGTGTGTTGGCAGTTAGGCACAGAGACAGAGGCAGGAGTGTAGCTGGAACACATTTTTTAAAGATTCTCAATCATTCAGTTTGGTTTTCAGCAAATTGATATTCAGTGGTCTAGTTTCATCAGATTTGGCCTTTGGCTACCTGGCCATTGTGTGAATTGGCTTTTGGTGAACTAGCCAGCTGTACTTCCCCCAAACAAATTGGCCAGCTTCCTCCGAAAGATAAATGGTACTGTCCACTCCTCCATGTGAAAATGGCTGCAATTTAAAAATATTTTCTGGTTTTCATTATTTTCTTTTTCTATCCACGAGGTTATTGAATAGTACTTTTGAGTTTCCAAATGTATGGGTCCTTTTCAAAGTTTTCTTTTCCTTATTGAGTTTTACCTTGTACTAAGAGAATATAGTATGTGATGTTCTTTTTGTTTAGGATTTTCTGAGACTTGCTTTGTAGTCAGGGATGTAATAAATGTTTGAAACTGTTCTGTGTTTGTTTTGAAAGAGCGTGTATGTTCTAATGTTGGTTGTCGGATCTAGTTTGATCTGTTAAATCAAGCTTACTGATTGTGTTGTGTCCTCTCCATCTTACCATTTTTTGCTTCTCGATGTATCAGTTACTAAGAATGATGTATTAAAATCTATTTAATTTTAAATGTTGTGCATTTGTCAGTTTCTCCCTGTATTTCTGATACTTTTTGCTTTATATATTTTGATACTGTGTATACAGTATAGAATTGTGTTTTCCTGGGACAGTCCATTTTATTATTATGAGGTAATACTTTTTGCCGTAATAGTACTTTTAATCTATAATTCATTTCATTTGATAATGATATAGCAAAACTAACTTTATTCTGGATAGTATTTGTTTGATATATATTTTCCCATCCTTTTACTTCCAAGCTTTCTGTATATTTATGTTTCAGGTGGTGTCTTATAAGAGCATGTAGCTAGAGTTTGTTGTTGAATCCATAATGACAACCTCTATCTTAACTGGCAAGTAGTCCATTTGCATTTATTGTGACTAGTAATATATTTTGATTCATTTCTACCATCTTATTTTGTGCTTCCTATTCATTCTGATTTTTTCTATGCCTTTCTTTCCATTCTTCTATTGGATTGATCACTTTTTCTTTATTCACCTTTGACGAATTCACCTTGATTCACCTCTTTCTATTAATTTGAAATTTATCTAATTTAGTCTTCTTTTTCTATACTTTTAGGGGTTACTCTAAATTTTTACACACACACCACCTGATTGGATACAGTCTCACATCAATTAGCATTTCCACCCTCCTTTCACACAATGGAAGGACCTTAATATATTAATTCAATCCCATCATTGCCCTTGTCTTCTGTATAATTGTTCTCTTTAGTTCAGTCTTATTTTTAAGCACCCCCCAATTCATTTTTCGTCTTGTTTAATCTGTGCTATTTAGATTTACCAGTGTGCTCACTGGTATCTTTGTTCACTATTTTTTCTTTTGCCTCTTTTTCCTTCCTTCTGGGTTCAGTGTTCTTCTTTCTGAATTACAAGTTTTAAAGTTCTTTCAGCAAGGAAATCTTAGAACTAAAAGCCTTCAGTTATATTTCTTCCACACCTGAATGATAGTTGAGCTGAGTAGAGAATTATAGCTTATAGTCTTTGACGTGTAAGATTTCATTCCATTGTTTTCAACCATCATTGTTTCCGTTGAAAAGTCTGCTGTCATTCTAATTATTATTCCTTTGTACATGATTTGTCTTTTCTCTTTGGCCACTTTTAAGATCATCCCTTTGTCTATGGTATTATGAAGTTTCACTGCAGTGTGCCTGGGTGTGAATTTATCTTTTTCAGAACTCATTCCTAAATCTGAGGTCTTTGTACAAGTCTGGAAATTTCTCAGCTATCGTATTATTTAATATTGCTCTTCCTCCTTATAATTTATACTTGCAGAATTCATATTTGACATTTGTCTTTATTCTGCACCTCTCTTAACCACTCTTTTTTGTTTTGCATTTTTTTAGAACTTTGTGCTTCACTCTTGGTAGTTTTTTAAGATTTATATTCTATTTCACTCACAAATCTCTCTTCTATCTAATCCACTATTATACTATTAATTTCAGTTATTGTATTTTTCATTTTATTTATTTATTTTAATTTTTTTAATGTTTATTTATTTTTGAGAGAGAACACAAGCAGGGGAGGGGCAGAGAGAGAAAGAGGAGACATAGAATCTGAAGCAGGCTCTGGGCTCTGAGCTGTCAGCACAGAGCTCGATGTGGGACTTGAACCCACAAACCATGAGATCATGACCTGAGCTGAAGTCGGATGCTTAACAAACTGAGCCACCCAGGCACCCCTGTATTTTTCATTTTATATGAGTCTGCTTCATCTTTTTAAAAGTCACATATTCCTATATATTCAATTTCCTATGTCTGTAATAATTTTAACCATACTGAGGCATCTGGGTGGCTCAGTGGGTTGGGTGTCGGACTTCGGCTCAGGTCATGATCTCACTGTTCATGGGTTTGAGCCCTGTGTTGGGCTCTGGGCTGACAGCTCAGAGCCTGGAGCCTGCTTCAGATTCTGTGTCTCCGTCTCTCTCTGACTCTTCCCTGCTCGCTTGCTCTCTCTCAAAAATAAATAAACATTAAAAAAAATAATAATAATTTTAACCATACTTACTTCATAGTATCTATATGATAATTCTCTTATCTCACATCCTTTATTTTGTCTGATGGCTTTCACTCATGGTTGGCTGATCCTCATATGTTTTATTATTTTGAGTTGTGAACCCGTTTTAAGCCAGGTTTCATCTGTGGGAATTCTGTGGGGCCTGGTTTGCTCATGTGCCCTTCAGAGTTTGTGTTTGCTTCTTCTGGGTACCCCACGATCAGTGTTAGCCTGGGCACATTTTTTCTGTTAACTTTTACCTTGGGGAATTTCTTAACCCTGCAGGCAGTGTAAATTCAAAGTTCTAACAAGAATAGCTTTGTAGTTATGAATTTTCAGGGGAATTACCCCCTCCCCCTGAAAAGACAAGGACCTCTTGTCTACTTGTGCTGGTGTTTTACTAGCCCACCCTTTTACTAATGGTGCGACTCTGAGAGTCTGACTTTACATGGGGGAGGGGATTCCAAGTCTAGACCTAACCTTCTGGATCCACATGGCTGTTAAAACTCAACACCTAGGCCGTCTCACCACAGCCATGGGCATTCTTGGGGTCAGAACTTTAGTTCATCCCCCCACCCACCCCCAAGACACCCTTTATTGTCATGACAGCTCAGTTATACTTACGAAAGGATATTTGCTATATTTTATCTTGCATTTCTGGGTGCTTTGAGTTAGGAGGAATTTTAGATGATCTAATCTAGCATATTTCTGGTATCAGAAATCCTTTCATGTTGAAACAGCGCTCTCTTCAAAAAAAATACAAAATAAAATAAAATAACCCTCTCCTCTGTTTAGCTTATTCTTGTTATTCACTTGACCGTTTCTTCATGTGGCTGTTCTACTCACCACAGATGGTTCTTGCTCAGCTCTGTCTTCCCTGTGTCCGGCCTCAAGTAGAAATCAAATATGTCTTGAGCGAATGGATGATTCCATGGATGATCAGATGGATATCAGCCACTGCTCTGATGTCAGTCAGCATCGTGAGGATAGAGTAGAGGTCAAAGAGTCCATCGCTGCCTCTTTGGGGAAGACAGATTGGGGACAGTGGTGTGCTAGAGCCGATCTTGCTCCAGAGAGTCACTTGTTAGCACACCTTCCCAATTCCATGTTCAGTGATCTTACGTTTGTAGCTTGAAATTGGCCATGGTGAGATTATTTATACCGTGAAACTGGAAAACACTAAAAATCAGCCATGCTCTTCCCCCAAGAGCTGGTTGTTAAATATTTACCAGCATACCACAGACTGGAACAATGAAAACATGTAGACAAAATAATCCAAAGCCTATACGGAAAAAGACCCATGGTAAGTGAAACATGAAGTCAGAGTTGGAGGAATCTATCACTCTGGGGCTGTGGTGCTTGGTGACAAAACTTTAAGTTATCCCTGACTTTTTTTTTCCTCCAGATTTGGAAAGTCTTAGTATCCTGAGGCTCCCTATTAGGGAAAGGAGCTGAATCTTTAATAGCAGCTTCAATGAACAAAAGTGAGGGCTGGCAGGGGGCACCTGGATTTGAACCAGGGACCTCTTGATCTGCAGTCAAATGCTCTACCCCTGAGCTATACCCCCTGACGTAGGCTGGGGCCTGAGTAATACCTTTTACCTGTGTAGCCACACCCAACATCCCTATAAATTTTCACTACAAATGTTCATTGGCTGGGCCTTCTGGAAGCTGCCAAGCCTTCCTCACTACAATTTTATCTCTCTGATGCAAAACAAGCAACAGTTTCCCCTCCCTATAGCTACCTCCCTGCTTTTTCTGGAAAAGCACTGACACCGACATTTATAGCTGGAAGGGACCTCAGAGTCGCTAGTCTCTATGCCATTCACAGTGGGCATCTGATTACAGAGATTCAAGATTACTAGTCTTCCTACCACAGAAAGCCCTTTATTAATAGGATCAGAACCTGGATCCACTCTTCCTGACTTGGGGTTTAGAACCCTGGGTTCCATAGGCTATAGCATACCCTTGGATTTTGTTCTAAGGAGGGCGGTAAGCTACTGAGCAGAGCAGGAAATGTGGTCTCACTCATGTTTGAAACAATCATCTGGGTGGAAATAGGAGGAGGGGAAGAACAGAAGGGGGAGACCTGTGAGGAGAGTATCAGGATGGGCCAGGTGGGAGCTGGACCCTGGGCCTTGACCGCAGGTCCCGGTGGGGGGCCAAGAGAACCGCTCAGATGCAGACACATCTGACAGCGGAGCCCACAGTTCTCACTGCCGGCTTTGGGGGCAAAAGAAAGAGGCGACCCAACAGTGGCTGGCAGGTGTTTGGCCCTGGTTGCTGGGGGAAATCCTTGCACTTAGGTGGGCACCACGGATGGAGCAGGGAGCTGGTTAGGAGTGAGAATTCATCATTCACTTCCCTCTGTGTTTGGTGTGAGAAGCCTGCTAGTTCTCTGCATGAGGGTATCAGGTGTGAGATGCTGGCTCTGGGAGGAGGCTGCAGGTACCACTGGAGGGTCACCCACGGACTTTTCATGTCCCTGTTTCTCCCCAGGGCTCATCTCCTTTCTCTGTCCTCTGTGGATGGTGGGGTTCTGCTCTAATACACACGCTCAGGTCTTGCCCAACTGACAAGCCCTTCCTTTGCCCTCGTGCTTAAATATTAGTTTACCTGGGTTCAGAATTCTAGGTTGGAGGTTGTTTTTCTTCATCTGTAAAAAATATTTATTTTATAATAGCATAAAATATCAATAAAGACAACTTTATTCAAGTATTCATCTCACCAAGGAGAAAAAAAAGTTTTAATTTCAAAATGCCATGGTTCAAGTGTCTACACAGCTAAAAGGTTATGCATATCATTGCTTACTACTTTGGATTATAATTCCCAACTACAACTTTTTTTTTTTTAATAGCACACACAGTAAAGGAAGGAACTCCATGATTTAGAAAATATACATTTCAAACAATCCTTGATAATTATGACCACCCGGGCTTAATCTGAAAATATTTATGTTTTTTAAATCCATAGACATTTAACAATGCAAACAGTACATTTGGGGCTGTGATGATTTGAGATATAGTTTGAGTTTTTTACTTTGGGGAGAGATGGGGGGAGGTCTACTAAAATACAGATCTGCCCGTTAGATCTATTTAATTTTACTTACGTATACATTTTTACTTGAATATACAGCTTTTTAAAATAAGAATGTTTTCCTGATTATAATAAGGCAATAAAGGCGGTATTAGAACCAAGGGACAAGATGGTTGAGTGATAACTGCTTTCGCACAGTAGAGGAAAATCAAACAAGAACCGAGCTCTGTGGGAAATGAAGGGGAAGCTTCATCACTCAGGGCATCACTCTGAACGATGAGGTTCTGCAGGCCCCCTGAGTGAAAGACAGTCGCAGTGTCCTGGAAGGTACCTGGGTATTGCAACAGGTTAAAAGATGTCAGTTAGAAGTCAACATCGTGTGTGGGGGTATAGCTCAGGGGTAGAGCATTTGACTGCAGATCAAGAGGTCCCCGGTTCAAATCCGGGTGCCCCCTCGAGATTTTCTTTCCGCGTCATCCTGGGTCCCGGCAGTGGTTTCACCCTACCTATTAATTAGGCGACCTTTTTAATTGGGCTGATTTCCTGTGGACGGCTCAGCAGACCGGAAGTGGAAGCGGGAGGAAAGGCCGGAAAGGCCATCTCCTGCTTCGGGAAGTGGTTTGCTGCGGGAAAATTGCGTTGCCCGCCCAGAAACAGACCTTTTTGCCACGACCCTCTGGCCGATGTGTATGTCTGGTGATCTCAGGCACTGTTTCTCCTTCCGAGTGAGTAAGCAGGCAGGAGGCTGGGGGCGCACACAGAAGCCGCAGCCGCGAGACATCATAGGCCTCGGAGCCGGGACTCTGATGCGGGAGGCCTGGGCAGGGCCCATCCGGAAAACCTGGCACCCTTCTGCCCTTCCCCCTATCTCCTCCAACCCCACCCGCTCTAGATGATCTGACGGACGCGTGTGGGGCAAGACTACGCTGGATGATTTTTAAAGGGCCTTTCGCCTAAATGTGTATGATTCTCAAAGCCGGTGCCCTGGGCAGGGGCCTGAGAAGCTGCCAGGTGCAGAGGGAGGCCTGGCAGGAAAGGGGCCCCTCCGCCATGCAGCAGACCCCCCACCCCCAGGCTTGAGGCGAGCCCATGGAAGACGTGGGCCACTTGCTATGCTAAGAGCTCTGGATACCGATTGCGGGGCAGGGGCAAGGCGCCCTGGCTCCTCGGTGGGTCCTTTGAACACAGATCACGTGGTCTCTGATTCAGTCCAGGGAGTCCCCACCTGCTGTCATTAAAAATATGTATGTTGCAGACCTTATTTCTTAGAGCAGTTTCCGGTTTACAGAAAAACTGGGCAGAAAGTACAGAGAGTTCTCCTATACCCCCTCACCTTACCCCCCCCCCCCCCCGCCCCAGTTTCCGCGTCATTCACACCTTGCCCTAGTGTGGTACATTTGTTAAAATTGGTGAATGCATATTGATACGTTATTAATACCCTGTAATTTACAGTAAGACTCCTACAGTTTTATGGGTTTTGACCAACGCAGAATGCCATGTATCCACAATTACTAGCATCATGAAAGATAGTTCCACTGTTCTAAAAAATCCCCCCTGCTATACCTATTCATCCCTCCCCTCCCGGCAATCCCTGGCAACCACCTATGTTTTTACTGTCCATAGTTTTGCCTCTCCCAGAGTGTCATACAGTTGGAAGCATACTGTATATAGCCTTTTCAGGTCAGCGTCTTTCACTTAGCTATAGTCACTTAAGGTCCTTCCATGTCTTTTTGTGGCTTGACAGCTCATTTCTTTTTTAATCACTGAATAATATTCCATGGTATGGGCTTGCTGTCGTTTCTATTTAGACTTGGTGTTGGCATTCCCAATAACTGCATCTTCCAGCAAGAAGAGGAGAGAGAAATTAAGAGTACACATACCTTGATGAGCACCAAGTATTGTATAGAATTGTTGAATCACTACACAGGACACCCGAAACTAACATGACACTGTATGTTAACTACACTAGAGTTAAAAAAAAAAAGGGAGGGGGGAGAGAAGAGCAGCACGTCAGGCCTTTGCTAGAAAGCTTCCCCCAGTCTCTGGTAACACTACACAATTTTCTCCATTCCTCATCCTGCCACTGATTCAGTCTCACTGATGATACTCGTGGTACGTATTTGTAACTATCTTACACCCTCAACGTTTGAAATTCCTTTCCATCTGGGGGGGATCCAGAGCTGTGCATGGCTGGTGGAAACCAGGATGTAACTATACTACAAAAGGCAAAAGTACCAGACTTTGCCCTCCCACAAACCCCAGCAGGGCTTAGCCGATCCCATGCATGTGATGGAGACTTGGAACATGGAATGAGGTACACACAAGCAGGAAGAGTCTGGAACTTACTCCAGGGGGGCCACTGCTCTGGCATTGGCAGTGGGGCTGATGGCTGCAGCTGGTGCACAGTGGGGGCATTATCAGCCCCCTAACCAGGATGCTGTTTGGAGGTAAATGATCCTGACCACCCCCCCACCCCCCCCCCCCCGGCTGTCCTTTAATTCTGCCCATTTTCTGAGTGTAGATCTCTAGGTTTCCTTTAGTGGTCTGAGATTTTTGTCATTGTGCCAGTCATTTCCTTGTTTGTTTCATTTAGCCATTATCAGTTTCTGTTTTTGAGACAGAATGCTGGCAGTGTGAAAATTGATACCAGAGTTCGGTGCAGGAGGTGAAGGGGACATGACATCGGTCATCTGGTCTTGTTGGGGCTAAAAGCAGTGAACATCTGGCTAGTTATTCACAAATTGGGACCTGGCAGTCATTGACACACACTGACAAAGCAGGCAAGTTGAATATTGCCAGTGTCACGTGGAAGGAAGTGCATGATGAGAGCCAGGCCTTGATGTGCTAACACCAGGGGACACCATACAGTAAAGTGGCTAATTCTAGGGGCGCCTGGGGGGGCTCAGTCGGTTGAGCATCCGACTTTGGCTCAGGTCATGATCTCGCGGTCTGTGAGTTCGAGCCCCGCGTCGGGCTCTGTGCTGACAGCTCGGAGCCTGGAGCCTGCTGCAGATTCTGGGTCTCCCTCTCTCTCTGCCCCTCCCCCGCTCATGCTCTGTCTCGCTCTCTCTCTCTCTCTCTCTCTCTGTCAAAAATAAATAAAACAGTAAGAAAATATATATTAAAGTGGCTAATTCTATTGGCATTGGGACTCAGAGAAATAAAATGCAGGTCAAATGTGTAAACCCTCTACCCAGCGCCAAGCACAGAGAGTCTGATCTCTTACCCCTAAATAACTGAAAAAGCCTCCAGCCAAAAGTAGGATTTGATCCTGTGGGTTACTGACTTATAGTGTCAGTTAAATTAACAGTATCTTTGTCACATGCGTGAAAGGACACGAAATGGAAAAGAGTGGGATCTTCACATCCATCCTGGGCTTATTCAATGGCCTCAGAAACAAAGGCCAGAACTTTGGGCAGGGAGGCTAGGAACCAGCTCTGCCTAGTGGATTTCGCCTCACCGGGGAACGTGGCCACCCCAGGGAAGGGTGCCCAGCTTTCCAATCACCTCCCTTAATAAAAAGATGGTGTTTTATAGGGCGGTCAAACAGCCAGCAACATGATAGCAGACTGATTATGTTAGAAACATCCTGGATGGGGCGTTGCTTTGTTCTCACTGGAATACTTATTTCGAATTTACATTCTATTTTTGAAGTGAAACATGTTACCCGCGTAACGCAGTAATGATCCAAGTAAGCTGCACAGGAATGAGACAAAAATCTCCCCTCTTTTACCACATTTTCCATTGCATAGCTCAGTATCCTCTGTGGTCTCTGAAAAGTGAATCTCACTGGTCTCTGATGCCATGTAATAGAACATAGGTTACTGTGCTGGTGCCTTTTAGGAAGGACTGGTGTGTGTCCTCCCTATGTGAGTGAGGGTCGGCCGTGGGGAGGGATTGGGGGTGGGGGCATGGGTACATGCAGGGCCTGGAAGAAAGAGCCATCTCTGACCATAAACCAGGGATCCTTGCGCCAGGGCTGTGGGTCTCCGAATAGCAGCCTTTATGCCTCTCGCTAGCTTCCTCTGTTGTGCTGCCAAAAGGATCCAGGGGCTCCTGCCTCTCTAGTGCCCAACCAAGCCGCTGGGAGACTGCCTCAGGAGGGCATTGGGCTGGGAAGACGGGGGAAGATGTGAAGGAAAACGGGCAAGAGAGCAAGCAAGGGTGAGGCTGGGGACGATGGGGCAGAGCAGGTATAGCTGAGGGAGGAGGGAAGAAAGGAAGGATGGGGGGGCTGGGGTCCACAGAAACCTGGTGCCTCCTGCAGTTCAGGTGTGGCTGTAGTGGAAAAGTGCTAGGAGACAAGCGAAGGGTCTCAGGGGAATCGGAAAGGCGGTGTTATGGCTGCATAGCCGTCTTTAGTGAGTTGCGGTGCACCTGCCGGTTTCACAGGCCGACCAGGAATGAACAGAACTTACAGTGCCCTATGGAATGTTTGGTGCGGCGTCACAGGTGAAATAATGTAAAGAGGACCTCATCCCACGCAAGGGGGTATAGCTCAGGGGTAGAGCATTTGACTGCAGATCAAGAGGTCCCCGGTTCAAATCCGGGTGCCCCCTGCTGGAGCTTTGCTTTATTGCCTCTCGTAGAGGAGTGGCTTCCCAGCTACCACATTCTATACAATGTCATCAGTTGCCCTCCCCACCTCTTTCCCCCAGACCCTGGTGTTTTTTCAGGTGTCCTTTCTCCCTTGACATACTGAAGTATGGTAGGTTCCTGGTACCAAACTTCTGAGGGGCAGAGGCCAGCCAGGTGGCCGGCGCCGGCAGGTGCACACACGGAGTTGGGAGGGCCCAGAGTGATGGTCACCGGCGCAGCTGGGACTATCGGGTCCACCGCGGGACTTCATTCCCCGGGTGCGTGCCTGGGTCCTCACACTCCCACACCACTGACCAACCCTGCAGCAGAGACCAAGGGGAAGGAAAAGCAAAAAAAAAAAAAAAAAAAACCCACAAAAAACAAAAAACGAAAAACGAAACGAAACAAAACAAAACAAAACAACACGTAGCAGGAAAGAGGGAGACAAGCCCCTTTTCTTCTGCAACATCCCTCCGGCGCCCTCTACTGACAGCTCTTAGCATTGTGCTCGCTTAAGGAGAAAGACGTAGGGAAGCCAGTCCGTTATTGCAGGGCAGGTATGGAAGCATGAATTTGGACCCAGGAGTCAAAAAATTGATAACTGGCACATCGTGTGAGTGCCAACAGGATGTTAGCAGGTGTATGCAGGCGGGGGCTTGAGATCATCCTGAAAATTTGAGTGTGCCCTCTGGCATTTCTGCCATTACTGTGAGATGTGTTTATCCTGTGAGCTGCTGCCCCTTCAGCCTGGGCCCCAGAAAGAACACACGTGGTCCAACCTTAAGCGCAACTCACCTAGAAAGGCCAATGCCCTCTGGACCCACAGCTTGAAGCGGGCTTACCCAGCCAAGCCCAGCCTCTATCAATTGATCCTCATTCAATAGTCTGACCCATGAGCATGAGAATAAATGCTTATTGTCGTGTGTCAATGCTTTGGGGCGTTTTTGCAACACTCTTATGAATACGACTGGAAAATACTAACATTGACATACAGAAGGGGTCTCCCACTATAACAAAAGCCTAAAGTACATGACATGTCTTCATGATGAAGCATGGGGAATTAGTGGGAAGTTAGTGGGGTAACTATTATTGAGGGCAGGGAAAACAGGCTCATGATAACCTGGAAGGCAGAAAATGTATTTGAACTTGTAGTGTTAGGGGGGGGATATTACAAAGAAAAATACTGAATGCATGAGCTGTTTTGTTACAGGCTGTTTCTGATAAGGTACTGCAAAAAAAAAAAAAAATTTGAGTTCAGAAGACAACTTACTGGTTTGCAGTCAGAATTTAGAGGCAATCTAGATAGCTCAGAATTGCGTAGTGAGAAAAATAAAACCATCCCGTCCAAAACAAAGGTGAGGCTGTTATTACATCACTTTAGCCAAAAGGCCAAATCCAGAGCCTTCCAGTAAGACATAGCCCCAAACCAAATCAAGCTTAATGTGCTCATAGCTTAGATGTACTTCATTAAGAGCACTGAAGAATTAAGCCGATACTAAGTATATCCTCTCAGCTGGACAAAAGTATTCCTAGAAAGACTAAGGATGTGCCCAAGTACTTATAATTGAGCTGGAGGGAGAACATACATCAAAGAGAATTGTGGTCATGGCTTTCAGCATGTGGAGTCAAATACATAGAAAACCCACACATTTCTTGAGAGAGCTGTATTGGCAAAAACATTACTAGCCTGGACAAAAAAGTTACCAAGACTGGAGAATAAAAGGGCCTGGGCTTCCAGCATTCCATAGGGGGAAGCAAACTGAGAAGAATGCCTAGCCACAACAAAGGACATGTTTTCCAATGATGTCTCCAGAAATTTCAGAGAAGGAGGAAGGAAAAAAGGAAGACGTCTTAGAGGGTGGGCCCATGAGTCATGCAGAACAGTGGGCAGGGAGCTCTCCCTAGATAGCAGAACCAGAGCCGACTCAAGGAATATTCCCTACTGCTGGAATGCGTATGTTGTGTGCCACTGGGGTTTGGGGTGGTTTGTTATACAATATTATTGTAAAAAGGCTGGCAAATACTGAATTTGGTATCTAGAAGGAGGCTCTGTCTGTAACAAAAGGCAAAAGGGGGGCGTGGCCACTTATGCCTAGCATTTCAATGTCTATGACCGTGTGTGTTTCCCGTTGTGATCAGTCATTGCACGTAAACATTTACTGCCGTAAGTCTGTTCCTGCACCATCGCTGGACTTTGGGTGTATGAGTGGTAGATAATTTGTTTCTTAAGCTTATAGGTCTCTGGATCGAGAGAAGCCTCATCTGGATCTAATGTATATCATAAGATCCTGGACTTCGTCTGACTGAATGAGGCTCTGGGGGCTTTGGGATGAGGCTGAGTACCTTATGCACGTGGGAGAGATTTAAGTAATTATGGCCAAGAGGGCAGACGATGGTATATTAAAATGTTGGCCTCAGTTCTGCACTTGTTCTATGTGTGCCCTTTGCCACAAGATTTTTCACATCCTCCCATTAGAAGTGGAACAGGTTTGGGGTGGCTCCGTCGGTTAAGCATCGACTCCTGATTTTGGCTCAGGTCATGGTCTCACAGTCATGAGATTGAGCCCTCCATTAGTCTGAGCATGGGGCTTGCTTGAGATTCTCTCCCTCCCTGTCCCTCTCCCTCTACCCCTCTCCTGCTTGCACGTACATTCTCTCTCAAAAAAAAAAAAAGATAGATTTCCCTGCCCTTGATTTAAGGGTAGGTCCTAAGACTTGCTTTCACTGATGGGATATTAGCACGTGTGATACTAACAGAGGCTTGAAATCTGCTTACGTGCTTGGGCTTGACCTTTTTGCATTTCTGCCACTGCCATGAGAAAATTTTCCCTGCTAGCTGTGACTCTTCCAACCTGGACCCAGGAAGAAACAGACTTGGAGCAGACCTGTGCCCAACTCGCATAAAGAAATGAAGCACAGGAAAAAAAAAAAGAAAAAAGAAAGAAAGAAACCAAGCACAGATGGACCTCCAGCTTGAAGCAGGGCCACCAGGTCAAGCTCAGACTAGATCTACTGGTTGTCATCCATGTTGCTGACCCTATGAACATGAAAAGAAATGCTTATTGTTGCATGCATCTGAATTTGGGGATGGTTTGTTATGAAGCGTTATTATGGACATAACAGGCCTGATTCCTACACTTCCTCTCCCTTCTCCCCACCCCCCAGGTACTGAGCAAGGGGTGAGGAGGAGATTGCAGTTTATGGGAGGAATTCAGATTGTGGCTTCAAAATGGAAAAGTGCTATTTGACCAGCCAGAAGCCCTAGGCGGTGGGGGGGTGGGG
Organism: Prionailurus bengalensis; assembly: GCF_016509475.1. Classification (NCBI taxonomy): domain Eukaryota; kingdom Metazoa; phylum Chordata; class Mammalia; order Carnivora; family Felidae; genus Prionailurus; species Prionailurus bengalensis. The sequence goes on along the minus strand of NC_057348.1, from coordinate 161,794,439 downwards.
GTGGGGGGTTGGGGGGGAAGGAAGGGTGAACTCCTGGCCAGAGGGAGGTCTCCAGTCAGTTTCTAGTGGGCTTGCCAGTTTCATTGACTGACCAAGAGTGAATAGAATGTACAGTACACTGTGGAATGCTTGGGCGTGGTGTCACAGGTTAACTATGCTAATGAGGAGCAGGACCACAGTAAGGGGGTATAGCTCAGGGGCAGAGCATTTGACTGCAGATCAAGAGGTCCCCGGTTCAAATCCGGGTGCCCCCTGTAGGTGGCTTACCTTATTGACAAATAAGTGACCTAAGTTAGGGTCCTGCTTATTGGAAAGTCCTCTCCATTGCCACCTTCCTTTTCTCAGGTGACTTCTGGGATGCGGCACATGTCATGGAGCTGTTATGAATGACGTATGTGTGACAGAAGGTCCTAAGTTCCTCTTCAAACTTTAGCTTATGATCACAGGTTACCCAGCCTGCCTGCACACACTTAGGGACCTTAGTTAAAAAGAAAAAAAACAGATGAGCCCTAGGAATTATGATTTAGTCGGACAGAGGAGGTACCTGGGAACTTTTGCTTTGGGGAGGCACACATCCCACCACCTCCCCCCTCCCTGCTAACTTCAATTGTAACATCCAGTGGTTCTAAGTAAGTATTTTGGAACATATAACACTATGTAATGTTAAACAACGTTCCGGTGGTGAACATCAATGGGCTGTAGGCACGGAGAGCGGCCAGGTGTGCAGAGGGGAGAGAATGCAGGAAAGGCAGGGAAGGTGTGGGCATGCTAGGGTGGTGACAGATCGTAGTGGCACCATACTGCTAGGTGTGGTGACTGCCCATAACTGATAACTCTGCTTTAATTTCTTGTTAATGTTTATTTATTTTTAAGGGGGGGGGGCAGTGCAAGCAGGGGAGGGGCAGAGAGAGAGAGGGAGACACACACACACACAGAGCAAGCTGGGGAGGGCAGAGAGAGAGGCAGACACAGAATCCAAAGCAGGCTCCGGGCTCTGAGCTGTCAGCACAGAGCCCGACGCGGGGCTCGAACTCACGAACCGTGAGGTCATGACCTGAGCCGAAGTCGGCTACTTGACCGACTGAGCCTCCCAGGTGCCCCTCGACTCTGCTTTAAAGTTCAGAATTGAAACGCACTTATTAGACGAGACTGGTTGTTTCTGAATGAAGCGTTTGATTGACAATCTAGAGGTCCCTGGTTCCAATTCAGGTGTGTTGTTTTTCTTTTTGCCTCCCAACTTTAGAACCTTCTTTCCATCTTTTGAGGATGTCCAATTATGGGAGCCCTGGTGGAAGAAATGTCTCCTCTTGCAGCTGCAGAGGCCAAAAATAAAGGCGATTTTCTCCCTTTCTTCCAGCACCGCTGGCCAAACAGGTGCTCCTGACTCACACTACACTCGGAATGAGTGACACAAATCCCAGGGTTGGCAGTGCCCGAGGGCCTGGCTGGCTGAGTCCCCTTGGGTCGCCCCTGCCTCACGTGAACCTGCGCATCCAGCCTTCCCTTCAGCGCTGCAGGCTCCCTGCCACACAGACAGTGGTCATCTCATCTTTTGCCACAGGCAGAACCAGTTTCTGTTTCTGGAACCACGTGCCTAGGCCGATACAACATTTGGGGTCTTTTGCCGCTGGCAAAAGACCTTCACGAAAGTGGGGTGGCTATAGAATTGCTTTTCTGTCCTATTGGCGTTGAAGGAGGTGGAATTCCAGTTGATTCGTCAGGGCTGAAAATCTAAGAGCCCACGGGCTGTCAGTGGGAAGTTAGCTGATGAACTGATCACATGGATTCAATTGGCCAATGGGTTGGAGGAAGCTTATTCATCGGGCAGGCATCTGATGGCTGTTTATGGCTGGCGTGCATTCCGATTGGTTAGTGTCTATGCTGTGAGCCGTGGTTAAGGGTTCTGAGTACCACTCTTTCTTGGAATAGAGATCCCGCTGAAGGACAGAACCTTTAGGGACCACGTGTTGGGATAGAACAGTAGAAAGGGCCAAGCCAAGGCTGACGGTCTCGGGAAGCTCAAAGTCGTACAGTGGAAAGCTCAGACGTGTGTGTTCTCTTCTCCGGACACAGATGGAGACGGCGGACTTCCCAATAACCCCAGCCCAACACTCAGCTCGTCTGCTCAATGACTGATGTGCTGAAAACCAAAGGCAAGATCGTCAAATTTCTATCCATTGGGTTCATAGTTTCACCCGCCTCTTGTATGAATCATTTCACAGGATGTCAGGGCCCCTCCTCCAATTCAAAAAGCAACTGGTGGAGAACCGGGGTGGCTCAGTCGGTTAAGCGTCCGACTTCGGCTCAGGTCATGATCTCGGGGATCTTGGGTCCGAGCCCTGCACGGAGTCTGCTTCAGATCCTCTGTCTCCCTCTCTCCCTGCCCCTCCCCCTCCTCAAAAATAAATAAACATTAAAAAAAAAAGCAAGTTGCTACATCTTGCTTTCATTTTAGCCTTTATCGGGACTGTTCCTATTACCCAGGTAATGGTGCGAGGAATGACAAAATACTTAGACACAAAGGGTCTCCCTGAATAGTCAGGTAGAACATGGGGGATGGTTCCTAGTTGCCAAGTTCTGCCTACATGTACATATGGTTCTATATTGTGTTTGTATTTTATAATCCCCAAAGCTTTTCTCTAATATTTAACTCGTGTGCACATGTATGCATGTGCGCACACACACACACACACACACACACACACACACACTGTGACATCTCCCATTTGAATGTATGTGATGGCCTTTCTGCTTTTTATCCAATAATGAGTAGAGCTTTGTAATAAGGGAAACAGCCTTGTTGCTTAATTCAAAGGGATATTTAGCAGACGCCTCAGCAAAAGATAAAGAACAGGAAAACACTCAACTCCTAAGATTGCTGCTGTAATCTCTGAGGCTGATGTGGTCATGCCTTTCCCAAGCCTGATTGTCTGCTTCCTAGCAATTCTGTGATGTATTTCCAATAGTTCTTTTAAGTTTCTTTATTCATTTTGAGAGAAAGAGCATGTGAGCTGGGGAGGGGCAGAGAAAGAAGGAGAGAGAGAGAATCCCAAGCAGGCTCTGCATTGTCAGCACAGAGCCCGACGCAGGGCTGAGACCCACAATATCAACTGATACACCTGCCTTCACTGTCTTTTTCCTTTCTAGCAATTGGAATGCACCATGATGACATCTTTGGACTGACCCAGTGGATGAGGAACAGAAGCTTTGTAAGAAAAATCCATCTGGGTGTGCAGAAATGCAAAAACTCTTCCAAAAAATAAGACCATTGGAGCCACCAAAATGAGGTCAGAGATCTGAATCTGGATGTCCCTGTGCTATGAGACCACTAGCCTGGATACTGGGTTCTTGGCACAGCATCATCAGGAAGGGAGCAGGTGGGATCGGGGCAATTGGGACCTGTCTCCACTGACCCATTTCGAATCTTTTTGGAATCAGTCTCTTTTCAGACAGAAGCATCTCCTGTTTAAGTGACACAGACCATTGGAATTATTGCACTTTTTTTTTTAAGGTTTTATTTTATTTTGAGAGAGAGTGTGAGTGGGGGAGGGGCAGAGAGGAAGGGGGAGAGAGAGGATCCCAAGCAGGCTCCGCACTGTCCGTGCAGTGTCGATGTGGGGCTTGAACTTAACTGCGAGATCATGACCTGAGCCAAAATCAGGAGTCGGATGATTAACAGGCCGAGACACCCAGGCGCCCCAAGTTGTTGCTTTTTATTAAAGCAAAACTAACTTGCGTGGAGAAAAGCAAATAGGTCATTTCAGAGATGTTTGTAATTTGCAAATCGTTTTCTTACAAAGATGAAGCTATTCTATGATGTTTTTAACATCAAAAGGAATAGATGACTTTTTCACACCAATAAAAAAAAGCTTTTAGGACACCTTTCTTAGTGGATACAGAGTATTCTTCTGTATGGCGGCTGCTACCACTCTTGACTTAGCCAACACTCGTTTGTTGGTCCCCCACACGGTTTCTAACCTCCCCTCGTACAGACAGATCTGCAAAGCGTCCTGTTCAAGATGCATGTCTGCTTTTCATCTAGTTTGGCCCCCATATGCTATGCCAATTTGGATGATTGTCTCTTCTCTGCATCCTGGGGATCTCTGTGGCCTTTGGGCCTCGTAGTGGTAACTTCCAGGGGAGAGGTCCAAGGAGGCAGGGAACATTGGTCCCAGTCTAGGAGATAGTAAAGGCCTGAGTTTGGTGCCCAAACAGCGAGTCCTTGACCTGGTCCCAAGTCATCCAGCTGTGCTGGGCTGATGGTTTGGGGCCAGCATGGCACCGTGACCTCTCCAGTAAGGCCATCTCCCTTTTTTTTTTTTTTTTCTCATTTATTTTTGGGACAGAGAGAGACAGAGCATGAACGGGGGAGGGGCAGAGAGAGAGGGAGACACAGAATCGGAAACAGGCTCCAGGCTCCGAGCCATCGGCCCAGAGCCTGACGCGGGGCTCGAACTCCCGGACCGTGAGATCGTGACCTGGCTGAAGTCGGACGCTTAACCGACTGCGCCACGCAGGCGCCCCTAGGCCATCTCCCTTTAAAGCCAAGGAGTAAGGAACGAAAAGAGTGGGGGGAGCAGAGAAAGCAATGTAGGACAGCTCAGAGGAGCCCATGCTGCAGGGGGTCAGAGTGGGACTGGGGGCAGCAGACTGGGGAAGTGAAACCTGAGCGCAAGGGAAGGAAAGAGGGAAGATTCCAGCTCTAAGCAATGATTAGTGCCCCACACGGGGACTGGGGAGGAGGCCGCAGCACTCTCGGCAGGGAAGATTCCTAGAAGTTTCTAGAGAAGGACAGAATACGTCCAAAGTCAGACAGAGGTCTATCTGGACGAGGTCGGGCAGTCAGCTCCCCCTAGTTCGCTAGGGATGAGAAGTGAGAGTGTGTGGTAGCTCCTTGGGCACAACCACACAAGTGGCGTGGTGCTCACCGGGAACCCCAGTTCAGGGGCAGAGCCTCTGACTTTGTGTCGGGGAGTCCCTGGTTCCAGTCCGTGCGTCGCCTGTTGGCATTTCTTTTTGCTCTGACCTCCTGTTTGCCATCACGCGGTCCTGTGTCTGTGCTCCGGTGACCACAAATCTCTCATTCTTGCCTCACCGCTTTCCACGCACTGCACGCTTATTTCTGCTGCCTGACCCACGGAACGATGCACCAGACAGAGAATAAGGGGGAAAAAGAAGATATGAAGGGGGTAGCTCAGTCTCCTGCCCAGTTTAGTGCAAAGAGGCCCCCTAATCATAAACGTGGATTCTAGTGGTAACTTGGTCATTAAACCAAGTGAGTTTGGTTGGGGCGTGATTTGAATTCCAAACTTTTTTTTTTTTTTTTTTCCAGATCTATCCCGTGAGGGGCACAACAGCTCCCAAATCATCAGGAGCTTGTTAGAAGCTCGTGTTGTCCCTCGTCCCCTTCCCAGAGAGTCTGGCTTAGGGGTTCTCAGGTGGGGCCCAAGCCCTGCCTCCCCTCCCCTCCCCTCCCCTCCTCTCTGTCTGTTGAGCAGCTAGTTCTGTATCCCGCTCTTGCGGATGAGTCTGAAGAATGTTCCAGCTGCAAACCTCAATGTGGTCAATGCCAGTGCCTACAGCCAGGGGCTGAGGGAAGGAGGAGGTTGTAAGTGGAGGTAAGGGGCAGGGGTGGGCGTAGTGGGTAGGGCATGTTTGCAGGGGTGTTAGGGTGGCAGAGAGCCACGAAGAATACATCTCGAGTCAGAGACAGTCAGGGCGTGGCTCTGAAGGATTAAAAAGTTTATTAGACACCTGTAAACAGGTGGGGGTATAGCTCAGGGGTAGAGCATTTGACTGCAGATCAAGAGGTCCCTGGTTCAAATCCAGGTGCCCCCTTATTATGCCTGCTTTTGCCCCCCTATAACAGCTGTTGTGTCCCCCACTTGGAAACCCCTCTGAGGAGAGAAGAGATGGATCCCGACCCTTCGGTTTCACCTCCTGTGTTTCTCCACCACTCAAGCGGGCTCCACCACCCAAGCCTCTCTGGTGGCTTCAGGTGGGTATTTGTGTTATTCTTTGACTGCCCAGCACCTGAACCCCCACCCGAAACAGTGAGTCTTGGGGGAAAGCACAGCTTTGCAACCTGCTCTACCAAACCAACGTGCCAAATACTGCCCGGGCCTAGGACCCGGCTCAGACCTTACCAGGTGAATTCCACTATGGGATACAGAACTCTGGCTGCCTTGGCAGGGCTGGCAGGTCCTTCAGCACCCACTGGGGATACAGTGGCTTCTGCCCCCGCATGGTGCTCTGCTATGCCCTTGGCTGTGAATTTGGCCACTGGGGTCCCTTTGAGCCTGGCTCTCCCACCCTCCCTCCGGGGCCTTGGGCTCCTCCCAGCCTGCCAGTGACGGTCTAGTCTATTTCCACCAGACAGAAGCAGGTTCTGGGTTCGCATCTATGTGCATGACTAGCTGAGAAATGGGTACAGGGAGTCATTTGCAAGCAAGAGATCCTTGGCGAAATGGGGGGCTGGGGGCGGATGTGGGACTGGGGAGCTAACTGCCAGGCCTAGTTGTGCTGAAGTCAGTAAAAGTCCAGTCGGCCCCTCCTGGTAGGAGTATAGCTGGCCAGGGTCCACAGAGGCGAAACAGCTAAATAAATTGTTGCCTGGGGCCAACCAAACCAAAGAGCCCGCTGAGAGCGAGAGACGTGGTGGCTGATTCTAACATACTGGGAACGCCTGGATCCGAGGTCCAGCTTCTTTGTTCGGGGCTCAGAAGGCCACATGGGGTCTCCAGCTGAGAAAATCTAAGGCACCACATGACCCAGTGGAACACCGGAGGCAGACTTTGATCCTGAGGTTGCCAAATTCCCTTGAAGCCAGAGCTTCCCTGGTCTCCTGCGTGAAAGTTGGGGCATTTGTTCAGGGGAGAACGGTGCTTCCAAAACCGTACGGGGGATTTCTGAGAGAATGGGGAGGAACCAGCACCAGAAGCCAACTCCAGAAGCCACCAGTCCCCATGGATTTCGTCTTAAACCAGGACTGATAGGATTGCTTGCAGAGGGTCCAGTGCCCCGGCCCCCACCTGCCAAGTGCAGAAGCTGCCCGCTCGCTGCTGGTAACAGAGAACACCCAGGGGGTCTTTCGGGCCCATCAGAATCTTTGTGCGTCTGGTTTGGAATCCACATGGCCTGTGGCCCCAGGAGGGGACAGTGTGGGGTCCCCTGCAGGGGGGAGGTGGGTGTGGTCTGACTGTCCCGGGGCAGTAGCCCTGCCAGCAAAGTGAGAGTCCCCGTGCCCATTCAGAAGGCTTTTGGGCTTTGGTACCCCAAACAGGCATCCTTGCCCCCTCCAGGTGTGCTGAGCCCCAGATGTGAGGCCTTCTGAGGCAGATGGGGCTGCTCACAGGGAAGGTGACTTCAGCCTTCCTGGCCAAATGCCTCCCCTAGACTCAGCCCAAGGATTTGGCCTTGGGATGAAGAAGAAGTGTCTTGAACAGGAGAGGCTGGGGGGGCCTGGGGGGCAAGAACAAATGAGCCCAGGAGAAGGTGCAGTGAGGAGGGAAGGTTACGGGAACACCAAAGCGTACCAGCTAGAGACAGAAGTGGGGGCGGGTACTGGGCAGGGCACAGGGGGCTTCTGGGCACTCAAATGAGGGGTCAGTGGGAAAGGGGAGGGAGCTGATGGCCAGGAGAGGGTGAGTCAGCCAGGACACGGGGCAGATGGGAATAAACAGCAACTACCGGGTATTGGGAGGTCCCAACCAGGAAACAATTTGAAGTGAGCTCCTGGCTCAGGGGAAAAGATCCGACTGCGGGTCAAGAGATCCCTGGGTCAGATTTCCAGGCCGCCGTGAGCTTATCTCATTTAGTACCGGGTGGGGGGGTGGACATGATCCGGGTCATTATGTGGCGTCATGTCTGGCACCGGGTTGGGAAGTGGAAAGAGCCCAAGACCAGCCGTGTGAGATCTGGCCCCAACCCTATTATTAATCAGGTGTGTGTGCTTGGGAACGTCTCTTAATTATGGCCTCTTTTCAAGCCTGTAACACCGGGCACCGAACTAAATTGGTGGTTTCCAATTCTGACTTTCCACTGGGATCATCCCATGGGCTTGTTAAAAATAGAGTCCATTGGCCCCACGCCCAACTATTCCGATCCAGGCAGTCTGATCTGGAGCCTGTGAGCTGTATTTCCGAGAAAGGAGACGCCCCGCTGCCCTTACCCACTCACACACCAGGGGCTGTGATGGGCAGTCCCCCCGGGGACCCTTGGCCTTAGAGGAGCCCGGAGCCCTCCAGTGACACAGCCCTGCTTTGACCCAGATGTCCTTGGCCATGGGTGGCTGGTGTGGGCAGGGGATTGTGCAGAAGGAGGGCAGGAATGCCTTCCACCTGCCGTAGAGGTCCGACTAGACATGAGGGGTATGTCAGTGTCTGAAGGAGTTCTGGGATTCACGTTGGAGGCCAGAAGTCTCCCTGTCACAGTGAGGTGAGCTTTTAAGGACAGGTGCACCTTACCCGTTCTTGTCCTTACTGATTTGGGGAATGGGGTTCGAGCTTCCTTTCCCTCACTGGAGCCCGTGACTCTACACTGAGGAGAGAGAGAAAAGAGGCAGGGAAGGCCAGTCATCTTCTATACTAACTCCTTGGAGTCAGTCCTCCAGAGCCAACCGAAATCCTGCTCTTCTTCAGGGGGTGGGTCTGAGTCTGGAGCGGGCCCCAGGGGGAGCTCCAAGACCTGGGGGCTAGAGCCTCAGACCCTGCAGAGGGTTTGATCTGCTTCATCTTTCTTTGCCGGGTGTTCTGGCCAAGGAGGACCAGGCGATACAGGACCCACTTGTGATTAAAAGCTAGTAAAGGAAGGGGGCACCCGGATTTGAACCGGGGACCTCTTGATCTGCAGTCAAATGCTCTACCCCTGAGCTATACCCCCTTAACTGGCATGGTGATGTATTATTAACACCTTGTACCTGTGTCAATACACCGGGGTTCAGTTTTGCTGGTTGGACTGTCCTAGCCAACTCTGCTCCTCTCAGCTCTGGCCTCCCTCCCGCAGTAAACCAGCCTGTCCTCTTCGTGTACCTCTTCTGTGTGCACCTGGCTGTGGGCGCCCGGTAGCCTCGTTGACCCTTACAGGTGGGCAGACCCTTAAAATCATGCAGGAAACCCCCTCCCACTGTTCCCCATCCACTGCATGTCAGGCACACTGGGACGGTGACATACCTGTGACCAGGTGACAGCGCCTTCCCCTGTGCCGAGAGAAGGTTCAGAGCCCACGGCCGAAGGTTATTTAATTACACGGAAGAACATCCACGAGAATTTGCCAAATGGAAAGGCAGGTTGCAAAACAGTGTGTCTGCATAAAATTACACATGATCTCAGCTTTTTCTTTTTTTTTCTGTGTTTTTATTTATCTTTCAAGCTTTCCATATCGAGCATGTGGCCTTTAAAAAAAAAAAAAGTTACTTAGGAAAGATTATACGCTAGGAGACTCCCGCTCCTAGGGATTTCTTCCTCTAATAGTCCCATGAGTACACAAAGACACACGTATCTGGAGATTCTTCGCAGCATTTCCTTTTTTTTGTATTAGCAATAAACTGGAAACCACCTAAATATCCATTGACGGGGATTAGGTTACAAACATGGTGTCCCAGGATGGGCTGTGATGCGACAGAAAATGATGAAATAAGCCCAGAGCGCTATCTATGCGAGGACTCATAAACAAGATCATGAAGGCCAAAAAGCAAAATAGGCAGCATATGATGCAAGATCCTTTGGGCTTTAAAAAAGATACTATATAGGGGCGCCTGGGTGGCTCAGTCAGTTAAGAGTTCGGCTCAGGTCCTGATCTCCCGGTTTGTGAGTTCGAGCCCCGTGTCGGGCTCTGCGACAGCTCAGAGCCTGGATCCTGCTTTGGATTCTGTGTCTCCCTCTCTCTCTGCCCCTCCCCTGCTCATGCTCTGTCTCTGTCTCATAAATAAATAAAACATTAAAAATTTTAAAAAGATACTATATATACATATCATTAGATGATAAGAAAGATTACACATACACACAAAGGTATTTATGTGTAAACATATATTAAATTGTTATATATAAAATACATAATGTATAGTTAATATATATTTAATATGTTTAAATATAAATTTTCCTATTTTAAATATTTTATGTTATATACATTTGTTATATATACTTTGTTATATATATACTTGTTATATATATTTTGTTATATATATTTGTTATATACATTTGTTATATATATTTTATTATGTATTGGACATTAATATTTTATGTTATATACATATAATGTATATATATATTTTAAATTTTAAAACAAAATTTTTTTAACGTTTATTTATTTTTGAGACAGAGAGAGGCAGAGCATGAACAGGGGAGGGGCAGAGAGAGAGGGAGACACAGAATCCGAAACAGGCTCCAGGCTCTGAGCTGTCAGCACAGAGCCCGACGCGGGGCTCGAACTCACGGACTGTGAGATCATGACCTGAGCCGAAGTCGGACGCCCAACCGACCAAGCCACCCAGGCGCCCCGTATTTTTTTAATTTTTAAAATGTTTTTTATTTATTTTTGAGAGAGAGAGTGTCAGCGGGTGGTGGGCAGAGAGAGGGAGACACAGAATCCGAAGCAGGCTCCAGGCTCCGAGCTCTCAGCACAGGGCCCGACGTGGGGCTCGAATCCACAAACCGGGAGATCAGGACCTGAGCTGCAGTCGGATGCTCGACAGACTGAGCCACCCAGGCACCCCTAAAATGTATATATTATATATAACATATATATATATATATAACATATAATCTCCTCTGGAAGGAAATAAACCAAAGAGCTATTGCCAACGAGTGGGTGAGGGATTCTTCAATTTTCCAATTTACGCGTGTAATAACCCAATGTCGGCACAGTCCCACCTTCCAGGTACTGACTGAGTGGTTACAAGTAACCGAGAGAAAGCACTGCAGACGTTCCTTCCTTCCCCCAGCTCTGCAGCTGCACTCATCCTGACTCCTCCCTCTTCCCTGGGCCCCTCCTGGTTTGTCCTTCACCCACCACCTCTGCTGCGGTTGTGCAGGCATTTCTTGTTTCTGCCGGTCTCCAGCCCCCTCCCCTCCCCTCCGGTGCCGTCACTCTGGTTTCACACACGGGTTGTCCACTGTCCATCCAGCTAGGATCCAAGATGTCCTTGGTTGGTCTGAAGGCAAAGGGCCCGCCCGCTGCCTTCTTGAGACCTCCGGCACCTGCCCGCCTCTCAGCCACACGCCACGCTCTTCCACGCCTGCCTTCCCGCCCCGACCTCTCAGCCTCCGGAGTGGCCTCTCAGACTTCAGGCTCTGGTGCCCAGGGTACAGGGAGGGCACTCTCGAAGGGCATAGAAACCATGTAGGAGGTCACCTCCCAGGTCAGCTGCGACTCGCAATAAAGTCGAAGGGTGACGATGACATTTCCAAAGGGAGAGAAAGGTTTTGATATTCACACTTGGAGAGGGGTGCCTGGGTGGCTCGGTTGGTTAGGTGTCTGACTTCGGCTCAGGTCACGATCTCATGGTTCGTGCGTTCGGGGCCCACGTCGGGCTCTGCGCTGACAGCTCGGAGCCTGCAGCCTGCTTCAGATTCTGTCTCCGGCTCTCTCTGCCCCTCCCCAGCTTGTGCTCTGTCTCTAAAATAAACATTAAAAAAAAAATTTTATATTCACACTTGGAGCAAGACAGCGGAGGAAGGGATAGGCCCCAGCCAGTGATGGGGACCGTACACAGGGCCTTGTATGTAGGCCTCTTTCCCTTAAGAGGGAGATGGCTCCATCAGGGGCACTAAGGAGCCCTCCGGAGGGACAAGGAGAGGCAGGTGCGGCTTCTGCCCAATTCCGTGGGCCCCCAGGAGGGGAGGAGGAAATGGAAGGCCTTTCTGCCTGCTATGGACCTACTGAGCCCCGGCACCAGGGAGCCCCGTCCTCTTGCTCTGCGCTTGGGACTGCACTGGCCCTTTAAGGGCCTCCAGCATGTTACTTGGCCTCCCTTACCTCCAAGGGAGGCTGGGATGTGTAGTTTTTCTTCTGTGAAGCCACGCGACAAGAAGGAGGCTACAAAGGACACTGGGTAGGGGTGGGGATACTGGCACTCTGCCTCACCCAGGCCTCTCTGCCACCGCAGTGGGGTGGACTCTGTGAACACATTAGAGCTAAGCCCGAGCCCTGGAAGGATCGTTATGTGGCGTTGACATTACTGAGGCTGAAGGCCGAGGGAGCCAAGGCAAATACAAGTGTCAGCCTGGTTCTAAAATCCTCCACTAAGCTTGGGGCATCCCAAGAAGGGGACCCAGAAGGGCAATGCGGGGCAGAAGGCGCTCCCTCCAGTTGGGGGGTTGAAGGCAGAGGTGTGGGCAAGGAACCCTGAAAAGGGGGGAGGGGTCTCATGGGGAGAGGGCGAGGAGGAAGAAAGGGCCCCACTGAGCCACCAGGCTAGGACGATGGGACCGCAGGACCAGAAGTCGTAATGGGGTGACAGATGGAGGCTGTCATCAAAGGGGCCATTTTCTTTCTATTTTTTTTAACGTTTATTTATTTTTTGAGAGAGAGGGAGAGTGAACGGGGAGAGGCAGAGAGAAAAGGAGACAGCATCTGAAGCTCTGGGGGGGGGGGGTTCAAAGCACGAACCCTGAGATTGTGACCCCAGGCGCCCCCAGAGGTCATCTTCAAGATCAGGAGGTGTCGTGGGAGGGCAGGGACAGGAAAGCGACAAGCCGCCAGGCCCTCAGCCAAAGTTCCAAGTGTTTATGAAACAGGGGGAAAAAAGTACTAATTAAGAAATTCGAGTCTCTCGCCAACAAAAAGGAAAGAGCTTTAATGAAAGAGAAACTCTGAAGCACATCACTGAAGATAAAAAGAGGTTTTGTCTTTTTTTTCAGGCACTTATGTTGTGTGCTGATAACGGAAGACAAAGAAAATTCGCAACCCGGCGTGTCAGACGGAGAGCTTTTTGCCGGCTTGTCAAGTTAGACAAAGTCTGACCGCGCTGTCCTCAGTGGCCGTTTCTCTGCCGCATTTTCCTGCCGTCCACTGTAAAGAGATTGAGGCTTTCTTGCTGTCAACTAATTTATTGTGAGAACCTGTTTTTAGCCCATCTAAAGCATAGAGTTTTGCTGTTGATACAGGCCTAGAGGATCGTGAAGTGTCTTTTAGGGAGTCGGGAGAAAGGTCGTCGAAGATAATTGGTGTGGGGCCCCTGGGTGGCTCAGTCGGTTAAGCGTCTGACTTCAGCTCAGGGCGTGATCTTACAGGCTGTGAGTTCGAGCCCCGCGTCGGGCTCTGTGCTGACAGCTCGGAGCCAGGAGCCTGCTTCGGATTCTGCGTGTGTGTCTCTCTCTCTGCCCCTCCCCACTCGCACTCTGCCCCTCTCTCTCTCTCAGAAGTAAACAAACATCAAAAAATACATATTAAAAAAAAAAAGATTCGTGTAAGGGATCATAGAAATCATGACAGATTTCCGAATTCCATGCGGGGATCTTGGGACTCACGGCAAATTCTCGGATTGTCTACCAAAATGCTCAGCGGCTTGTCCTCCAGACCACAGAAAGCCATTACATTCTTCGGTTTTGAGACGGGTGATACATAATTCACCGGTCCCTCATGCAGAAGTTTACTTTGAAGGCTTGAGGAGGACATACCATTGGCTTTAATGGTTCCTCAAGCTAACCGTGCACTTGGACAGGTAGAGAATTCATCCTCTACAAACTCTCTCGGCCCCAGGAGAGCCTGCTGTCTGAGCCACAGATCCTGGTGCTTTGGCTTGGAAAGAGAAGACCACTCCCCCCTCCCGTGCACAGAGATTGCCCGGATTAAAAAGGGGGAGGACTGAGGAAACTGAGGCAGAGACAGTTAACATCTCTGGAAGACACCGTCAACGTCGCCTTCCGATGACGTATACTTAGGGCTGAATGGGAGGAGGTCCAGAACACAAGGTGCTGGGCACACAGAACGGGGATGAGGCAGCCTGGGTCTAAGAAGGCTTCCTGGAAGCTAACTAAGGCTGGTTCTCAACTCTGAGGAGCTCTCACCCTAACTGGGCTCCACCCCAGATACTCTGATTTCATTGCTCTGGGGTGAGGCCTGGAAAATGGCACTTTTATACACTCCTCAGTGATTCCCACTTCTATTTTGAGGTAAGAACCCCCAACTTTGGTATGAAGCTTCACGAGTTTGCTGGTTCCAGGGAAGAAAAACAACTTTCCGTTGACATCTAATAAGGAAGAGGAAGTTTTAAAAAAAATGCAGCACCAATATGAATTAGGAATAAATAAGGGGGCACCCAGATTTGAACTGGGGACCTCTTGATCTGCAGTCAAATGCTCTACCCCTGAGCTATACCCCCTTCTGTTGTGGCCTGGCTTAATTAATATTCTTCATCAGGACAGCCACACCCAGACTCCCCGTAAAGCGATGAGCAGCCGGGACAGACCACTGTCTCCGTCAAAAATAAATAAACATTAAAAAAAAAAGAAGAAGAAGTAGGTGGCCGAGTGGAGTTAGGAATCCCCCAAAGCATGAACAAACCGACCATCTCCCCCTATTATTGGCATGTCCCCCTTGTACCCACCAGCCTTTCCCTTGGAGCCCTGGAGATCTCCTCTCCTGGCTGGAAGGCTGTAGAAACTCTTACTTCTATACCGATTTCTTTCTTTCTTTTTTTTTTTAAGTTTATTTATTTGTTTTGAGAGAGAGCGCACCAGCACTAGCAGGAGAGGGGCAGAGAGAGAGGGAGAGAGAGAGACAATCCCAAGCTGTCAGCGAGGAGCCTGACACGGGGCTCCACGAACCATGAGATCACAACCTGAGCCGAGATCGGGGTGAGCTCTTAAAGGAGCGCGTGATTCAAGACAAGAGGCAGGGCGACCCTGAGCCCCTGGCTGGCTGATGTGCCTTGGGCCCTGAGTGTGCCCTCCTCAGCCGGTGGGGAAAATGACACGCAGTTGTTTGGTTTTTTTTAATTTTTTTTTCAACGTTTTTTTTATTTGTGGGACAGAGAGAGACAGAGCATGAAGGGGGGAGGGGCAGAGAGAGAGGGAGACACAGAATCGGAAACAGGCTCCAGGCTCTGAGCCATCAGCCCAGAGCCCGACGCGGGGCTCGAACTCACGGACCGCGAGATCGTGACCTGGCTGAAGTCGGACGCTTAACCGACTGCGCCACCCAGGCGCCCCCACGCAGTTGTTTTAATTCAAGGTGGACTCTGTGGGCATGGGTCCACGGGCTCCTAGGCCAATGAAAATCCTCCCCGAAGCGATGCAGCAGGAAACAAGCCTCCAAGAGCCCCCCTGGGTAGGTTTTCACAAATCTAAGTGTGAAAGAAGCAGCGTGGCAGAGAAGCCAACGGCACAGACTCTGAGGGCAGATAAGCCTGGGTCCAAGTCCTGCCCCAGCTCGGAGACCCTCGGCCGGCCACTCCCCTTCTTTACGCCCTCCTCTGCGTAAGCTGTAACATGATAATAGCATGGACTTGATGCCTTGGCACGTTGATTAGATGAGTCAATCCACGTACAGTACTTGAACCAGGACTGGCACGTAGAAAGCCCTATGTCACTCTGCAGAACAAAATTTAAAACATCCTAGGGAACTAGCCAACATTCATGAGAGTCACCAGAGATAGTAAACATTGGAACTTGACCTGCAAAGCCTCCACCTCTGAGATTATTTGCACAAATCAAAGGGTATCTTAAGAGGGAGAAATGAAAACTAAATTGAGG
The DNA here is from genome assembly GCF_016509475.1 of Prionailurus bengalensis. Taxonomy (NCBI): domain Eukaryota; kingdom Metazoa; phylum Chordata; class Mammalia; order Carnivora; family Felidae; genus Prionailurus; species Prionailurus bengalensis. Next base: position 161,778,747 of record NC_057348.1, on the reverse strand, counting down.
AGTAAAGACTGAGAAACGCTCGCATACATTTGAAAAGCTAATCAAATAAGACGTTCTAGGAAAGAAATATGTAATTAACTTGTTTTTATTTACTTTCTAGTGAAGTATCATCTACATGAAACACACAGATCTGAAACTTACAGCCCAGTGAATTTTTACACAGACATACACCCAGGTAACCACCACCCAAATCAAGATACAGAAGATTTCTAAAACCCCTTGGGGTTCGTTCCCTTGGACCCCCTTCCCAATCGCTCCCTCTCCCCAAGGATAACCACCACTCTATGGCCACGGATCAGTTTGTCCGTTCTTGGGTTTATTCTTTTGAGTCTGGCTTCTTGCACCCAACCTCATGTTTCTGAGATTCATTCGTGTTTGTCCACTGTGACCCTTCATCAGTTATATGGATACATGTATATCACGTATTTACAAGGAAGTTTGGAGGGACCATGCAAGAGCGGAAGTTTGGGTGAAGGAAATGACCTTGTTGGAAGACAGGAGAGTGAGAGTGAATAGCTTTATCACTCACTGTGTAGGAAGTTGGTATGCCATACCGCGTGTATCAGCTAAAATCTTGTATTTTTCCACGGACCCAGCTCAGTCCTGCTAACCTCACTAACTCTATTTGTGTCAGCTATATTTTTCTTGAAACTTTTCCATGCCATCTAAATATTATACTTTATTGGCACAAAGCCACTCATAAGATAGGCTTATGATCTTTTTTCTTAATCTTATGATCTTTTTAATGTCTTTGGAAATTGTAATAATGTATCCTTTCAAATATCTCTTATACAGATTATTAGTGTTTTCTCTTTTTCCTTTGTCAGTCTTGTCTGGGTTATCATGTTTATTATTTGTTTCAAAGAACGACATTTGCTCTATTGGTTCTATCTCTTGTATATTTGTTTTCTACTTAATCAATTTATGCTTTCATTAATTAACCTTTATTACTCCTTTATTTTTCCTTTGGATTTATATACTGTCCCTTTATACCTTTTTGGGGGTAGATGCAGAGTTAGCTAATTTTCACCTTTTCTCTTCATAATGCTGTGGATACAGGAAGGCTTTAAATTGCCCCGTACATGCCTGCTATGGTTACGACTGACAAGTTTCAATATCTAGTATTTTCATCATCACATAGTGCACCTATTTTCTAACTTCTAATTCAATTGCAATTTCCGTTTTGACCTCTGGATTATTGAGAAGTACTAGAAAATTAGGAAATTTCCAAGATGGGGATTTTCTATTTGTTGGGTTTTCTTATTATTTGTTGTTATTGGATTTTAACTTTATTTTGGTCAGAATACATACTCTTTGTGATTTAAATACTTTGGAATTTGTTGAAGAGTTGCTTTGTGCTCAGAATATGGTCAATTTTTGTGAATGTTCCATGAGTGACTGGGGGGAAAAATGCACATTCTATAAGCCTTGAGTAGAAAGTTCTTTATGTGTTAATTAGGTCATGTCTGTTAATCACATTGTTCAAATCTTTCATATCTTTCTTTTTTTCTTAATGTTTATTTACTGTTGAGAGAGACAGAGACAGAGTGTGAGCAGGGGAGGGGCAGAGAGGGAGACATAGAATCTGAAGCAGGCTCCAGGCCGTGAGCCATCAGCACAGAGCCAGATGCAGGGTTTGAACTCATGAGCCGTGAGATCATGACCTGAGCTGACATAGGATGCTTAACCAACTGAGCCACCCAGGTGCCCCACATATCTTTCTGATTTTATACCCACTTGTCCTAGCAATTCACAAAAGAGGGTTTTAAAGATCTCTCACACGATCAGAAGGTTGTCCATTTCTCCTTTTTAATCTGTTCATTTTTGCTTAAATACGTTTTGAGGCCTTGTTATTAGGTGCATCAAATTTAGCATTGTTGTACCTAACTGGTGACTTGAACTTTTTATCAATCCAAAATGACTGTCTTTATCCCTGGTAATGATTTTTGCCTCAGAAATGATTTCATCTGATATTAATATGGCAACACAATATATAGTCGTCAGAGTTACATCTTTTTCTGTCAAATTATTTTCAATGTATTTATATCCTTATGTTTTCTGTCTATCTCTTGTGAACAGCCTATAGTTTTTTTTTTAATCCAGTTAGATTCTTTGTGGTTTTCCTGTGGCATTTTATACATTTATATTTAACGTTAATACTGATAATATTTTGGCCTAAATTGTCTATCTTCTGGGGCGCCTGGGTGGCTCAGTTGGTTAAGCGTCCGACTCTTGATTTTGGCTCAGGTCATGACCTCACAGCTTCGTGGGTTCAAGCCCCATTTCGGGCTCTGTGCTGTGAGCCCGGAGCGTGCTTGGGATTATGTCTCCCTCTCTCTCTGCTCCTTCCCCACTTGTGCTGTCTCTGTCTCTAAATAAAATAAATAAATAAATAAATAAGTAAGTAAATAAGTAAATATCTTCTTTGTCCTGCAAGTTCTAGGTTCTTTTTCTCTCCTTTATCGTCTTCTTTTGGCAACTATAGGAAGAGACCCTGGGAGTTGAGAGATGAGATCCCTGCATCCTGGAACAGAACTGGTTAAAAAAAAAAAAAAAAAAATCCCTAAGAGTCCATGGAGCTAACAGATTTCTTTTGCAGATGGGATCACTCAAAAGACGGTCAGCGTGTGGCTGACAGACACTGGGACCAGGATCTACACAAGGCACCAAGCAACCTTGGCTGCTACTGAGAGTGACCTAAGACTCCTTGGGTTGGCATTTGCACGGAATAAAAACCGGGGGGCTAGAGAAGGAAATCACTAGCACTTTTCCTGTGCCGACCCGGGTGGGGACAAGTGTATTTAGCGGACAGCAATTTTCTCAGTCTCCGCAAAAGGTTGACTTCACAGAGGTGCGGAACGCGATCACAGCTCCGATAAAACGACACCCCTCCCCGCGGCAGACTCTCCACCTCCTTTGTTCAGATTGCGGACTCAGCAGGGATAGGCTTCCCTCCCCCCCTTCCGTCCCCAGACTCCAGCACAAGACGCTGCCTCTGCTTAACAGACAGAATCGAAGCCTCTAGACCACAGCTTCCTGATTTCCCTCCATACCTCAGAGACCCCTCTCTTCAGCTATCCTACGCCCTCTCCCGTGGGTGCCTGGGTGGCTCAGCCTCGACCAATTCTTGGTTTCGGGTCAGGTCATGACCTCACGGTCCGTGAGTTCGGGCCCTGCGTCGGGCTCTGAGCTAACAGCGCGGAGCCCGCTTGGGCTTCTGTCTCTGGTACACCGGACAGCGGACGGAGAGGTCGCTGGGTCACATTTCCATGCCCGCTACTCACTCGCAATTTTATTCACGGGACTGGTGTTAAACATCAAGATCCCCCACCCTCGGTAAGTGGCTGAGTGCTGGCCAGGAACCTTCTGGACCAAAGCACGTTCCAGCTCTGAGTCCCTTGCGCAACTCAGGAGCCCATGGCACTGTCAGCACCAGGGGGCTTTTTCTCCCAATCTCACGGGTCTCCCAGGGGGGCAGGGGGCCTGTCTGAGACGCCAGCCTTTATTCCCATACACTACTGGACTCAGAAGGCCTCAAGGAGCCAGTCGATCACTTGGCCTTGGAAATGGGAGAAAAAATCAGCAAAAAGAGAGAAAGTCAGGCCAAGGGGATCACCGGATGTGTGGTATGGGTTGACTGGGTATGTGTAAGGCTCAGCAGAGGGAGCATGGCCTTGAACCGCAGCTGTGTGAAGCCAAGACCCAGAGCAGGACCCACCGAGCCCTGCAGGCTCCCCGACCTGGTGTCTCTCCCCAAACGCACCAGGCCCCTCCAGTGACTGTTCCTGCCGACCCCACAGCCCTTGGCAACTCAGGACCCAGGACGCAGCGAGGAGAGAGTCAGTTTTGTTTTGCTTCCTTGGTTTTCACCAGGCGCCAGATTACCCTTTCCCTCCATCAAAACTGCAGAGCCCCGCCTCCCTGGCCACTTGGATTCAAGGGGAACAAGCAAGTTCAGGCGGCAACCACGCTGCCATTCAATGCGCTTCTGTTCCCTTCATGTTTAAAGGAAGCTGCCGAGGGTGGTTTTTGTCTCTCACTGGCCCGGGAGTCCACGGACAGAAATGGCTTGTTGGTTCAAACCGTCTGCGCTCAACAGAGATTCAGGGGCTTTCCTCCGTAAATTGGGCTTTGTGGGAACAATTCTTCAGAAAGAAATTCAAGTAGCATGAGAAGCCCCATGAACTCCTTCCTCGTCGGGAATCTGCTGATACCAGTCACAGCATCTCGGCCACAGGGAACGGAGACACAAGGACCCCCCTAGGCCACTGGTGGCCTGGTTTTATAACTTCTCCAGAGGACGTTGGTCCTGAGGTTTCAACATCCACTAAGACCAAAGTTATTTCCTTTAGCAGACATTCTCCAAAATAGTCCAATAATAAAAAGACTTGGGGCGCCTGGGTGGCTCAGTCGGTTAGGCGTCCGACTTTGGCTCAGGTCACGATCTTGCGGTCCGTGAGTTCGAGCCCCGCGTCGGGCTCTGTGCTGACTGCTCAGAGCCTGGAGCCTGTTTCACATTCTGTGTCTCCCTCTTTCTCTGACCCTCCCCCATTCATGCTCTGTCTCTCTCTGTCTCAAAAATAAATAAACCTTAAAAAAAATTGTTTTTAAATAATAATAATAAAAGACTTGGGCGCCTGGGTGGCTGCGTCGGTTAAGCGTCCAACTTCGGCTCAGGTCGTGATCTCGCGGTTGGTGGGTTCGAGCCCCGCCGGGCTCTGTGCTGCCGACTCGGAGCCCGGAGCCTGCTTCGGATTCTGTGTCTCGCTCTCTCTCTTCCCCTCCCCCACTCACGCTCTGTCTCTCTCTGTCTCTCTCTCTCTCTCTCTCTCTCTCTGTGTCAAAAATAAATAAACATTAAAAAAATAATAAAAAGACTCGCTATCATTGACCTTAAAGCATTAACTGCTTTAAATTCTCTTTCTCTCTCTCTCTCTCTGTCACACACACACACACACACACACACACACACACAAACCCTATGAGGTGGTACTATTATTATCCCCCATTTTATAGATGGAAAATCTGAGACATAAAACAGTGAAGCAACTTATCCGGGGCGACACCCCCACCTCACCGCAGCCACTCTCAGGATCAAACCAGACATCCCACCATCAGAGCACAGCAAAGTGCTTGGCACCTGCCAATAGTTGATGGTCAATGAGTCCATGAGTGTAACTGGACAGTTTGTGCACAACCTCCTGGTACCTTTCTTCTTAACTGGCAGCACAGGATGGTAAGTGGGCGGCAGGGGGAGGGCGGGGAAGGACTACCCAAACTTGCACATAAATAAGGGGGCACCTGGATTTGAACCAGGGACCTCTTGATCTGCAGTCAAATGCTCTACCCCTGAGCTATACCCCCACGCTATAGATGCTACATAATTAACACCTTTCAGCTGTTTGGTAACACTCAGCTCTGCAAAATGAAATCACGGCCCCCCTCCAGGACTGACTTTCTGGAAGTTGCCAGACCTGGTTCACGGTAAGACATCCTCCCCCAGCTCTGCAGCTTTCCAAGCCTCAGTCCCTGGAGGGGTCATTAGAGAGGAAAAAAGGAGGGAAGCCGCCTGAGGAACTCCCAAACTCCCAACCCATTTCTTTTTTGCTTTAGCCCAAGAGCTGGCCAGCTGTCTCCAAAACTACCCACCTATCGGGGCTCCCAGCCCCTCACCTTTCTCCCTTCACTGAAGACAGAGATGGACTCTAATCCAGTGTTGCAGAGCTCTGTTAGTTGGGATTTACAGCAGCAACACTGCAGAATTCCTGTCTCCCTTGTTTGAGTAGCTAAGCCAGACGTTAGTAGACCCACAAGGTTGAAACAGGGTGTGAGCTTTGGTGTGAGAAAAACCAGGTCCCCGGAGGAAATGCCCATCCTACCTGGAGAGAACCCGGATGCTATGATTCGTCTCTGTAGGTCTCACCACAGGTCCACTGTGCCAAACTGGTTTAGGTGGGAAGGAGGGCTGAGAGTGATAATTTAAGGTTACCATCTAGGGCCTGTTCCCGGGAAGTCTGCTGTATCTACTCTGGTCTGCCTTGGAAAAGCCAAGCAGAATTCTGCATGAGTCCCTGCCCTCTCTTTGATGACCCTTTAAGAGTTGAAGAAATGAGATGTATACAGAAGGTGGGGGGGGGGAGGCTAGATGCCAAGAGGAGGAGGGATACCCAGGGTACTGGCGTGGGCAATCCACCCAGATTGCCATTGTGCGATGGCTTCCAATTTTAGGAAGGATCATAATTAGCATGGATGAAAGGAAATCAGAATATTGGCAACAGCTGCGAATAGGAAAACCAATAGAGCAGGGGGCACCTGGATTTGAACCAGGGACCTCTTGATCTGCAGTCAAATGCTCTACCCCTGAGCTATACCCCCTTGCTTGGTATAGGTGTCTAATAAGTACCTTTCATGTTCATAGTCACACCCATTACTCCTATAACACATTGGGAGTTTCTACTTGTCTCTAGAGAGCTGATAAAACCAGCCATTTATTCCTTCACAAATTCATCCCAGAGAGGTCCCCCTCCAGTGCTCAGAGGCCCCAGCCTTACCTCTTCCTATGCCTGCATCTCCCCATTTTCTTCAGTCTGTGGTGACAGCAGCAGCAGCAGGAAGCAGCATTGACTTTAACTACTAGAAGGACCTTTAGGAATTACTTGTCTGTTTTTCTCTCGTTCTACACCACAAAACGACAACTTGAAGAGATCCTGCCTAACCTCTTTGGAGACACATGCATTACTTATAGCTGAAGATGTCTTTCCAGTGTGTGCATCTATTCATTAACCTTGGAGGGTGGTGGTGGGAGCAGCTGCAGAAATTAGTGAAATTTCCAGTCCCTGACCTGGATCAGGGAGTTATCCTAGAAGCATCATGGAGACAGGGAGACATGAGGACTACACAGGGCCTCTGGATTCCAGCCAGGGAACTCTTGAGCGAGAGCGAAAGGCTCTATCCTGAACTACACCTCCACCCACAGGACATGGAGGTTTTTAATATATTTTTTGTTTGTTTTTATTGAAGTATCTTGTGCAGTCATTTTTAAAAGTCAAATACTGTTTTTCAAGCTTATCACAAAAACCTCAATCCTCTGTATCTCCCTCCTGCTACCCAGAGGCAATCATTCTCCACACTTTTGTCTGTTTCTTTTAGTATATTTGCCACCACGATTTCAAATAATATAAATATCTGATAGTATGCAATATCTAACTTAACCAAGTCTGGACATCAACTGTCTTACTTTTATGATGAGGATGAGAACTTATATACCTTCTTCCCTTCTCAGTTTTCTATTATATCTTGACTTTTGGTTAAATAATTTTCTATGTTTCTGTGTTTAATATTTTCATTGTTATCAGTTAATAGTGTTCATAGTGCTAAGTAGAACTAAGAATTCTGGTGGAACTTTTTGTTTTTCCTGAAGTTAGTGATAGCCTTATGTTTCAACTGCTTAGTTTTCTTTGAATTTCTAAGATTTTCCACAAGCTTTAATCATGCCAAAAAGTGTCTTTCAAAACAATTTTCCACTTATAAAAGCTATCAGATAATTAACATTTCCTCTTCTTGTTTTCCAGTAGCCATCCATCTTCCTGATCCTTCTGGTTGCCCTGGAAAGCCTGCTACACACTCACGAGAACATTCTTTCCACCTCTCTCTCCGTTTGGGAGTCCTGCTTTCCTGGATTCTGAGTCTTGAATGTTTCTTAATTTACTCACTTAGCTTGTCAGAGGACCTCCTCCAACTACCACAAAATCAGGGTAGGTAAATTTTTAAAGAACTCGCATGTCTGCAAATGTCTGTAATTCTACCCACAGACTTGATTAGCAGTCTGGATGGACAAGTCATAGTCCCTCATATAGTGAAGGATTTTTCCTATGGTGTTCTAGCATCTAGTATTGCTACTGAAAAATTAAATACATCATAATTCCCTTTCCTTTGTGTATCACCTATTGTTTTACTCTTTGAACTTTTAAGAGCTTCCATTTAGTCCTGGTGTCCTATAATTACACCATAATCTATCTGGTGAGGATCATTGTTCTAGGGGCTTGGAGGGTCTTTTCTAATGGAAACCCATGCCCTTTCATCATGGGCAATTTTCTTGTATAATGTTCCCTCCATCATTTTCTCTTTCTGGAACATTTACTAGTTGGTTTTTGCACCCCCTGGTGTCAACTTCTAACTTTTTTACTTTTAATCTCTATTATTATCTATTCTTTTATCTTTTTGTTTGTTTTACTTGGAAACCACCTCAACATTATTTTTCAAACTATTGAACTTTTTATTTCTTTTGATTTCTAAGAGCCTTTTCTTATTCTGTAACTGATTCTTTTTTATAGAGCATCCTCTTCCTGTTTCACAGATGGAATATATTTTTCGTATCTCTCTCAGGATCTTATTCAGCTTAGCTTTTCTCCACTCCTGGCCAATAAACAGGGAACCCAGTGACCTGTGGTTCTGCCCACACAGGGATAATAACCAATCGGATTATCTCTCTTCAAGATGCTTAACACAACAGACACAGAGAAGGGAAGAGGAACTGAATGCAGAGGAGAAAGTCCAACAGACAAACACAAATTGACCATAAAGTCTATAAGCACGTTGAAATAATTGGTGAACAGAAACTGTGAATGAGGTTGTATAGATGTTCGGTCAGGAGTGATATCAGGTAGATCTCCTTGGAGAAACGGTGTCTTAGGCCTGAGTCCTAAGGCTTTCTTAATGATGTCAAAAACCACCCCAGACTCTGCAGGCCTGTTGTCTGACTACTCCTGGATCCCCATGGAAGTGCACGTCTCCCATTCTGTTCTTACCACAAGCCCCCTGCCTCTGATGAAGCCCGAGAGGCTCCACTCTTTGTTACCCAGGAGTGGAGGCTGGCTGGTTGCTCAGATGGGGCCTCCTAGGCAGGGTCTCAGCACAACCACCATGGTAAGGCCTTATCTCTCTGCAGTGTTTGATTTTTTACCCTCAAACCACAATTTTTTAAGGTTTATTTATTTGTTTTGAAAGAGAGAGAGAGAGAGAACTCATGTGCTAGCATACAAACAAGTGGGGGAGGAGCAGAGAGAGAAAGAGAGAGAATCCCAAGCAGAGAGAGAAAGAGAGAGAGCTCTGTCACCACAGAGCCCAACGAGGGACCCAAACCCGCAAGCCATGAGATCATGACCTGAACCAAAATCAAGAGTCAGACACTCAACCGACTGAGCCACCCAGGCGCCCCCAACCCCACCAAAAAACAATTAAAAAAAAAAAAAAAGGAAATTACTTCACCACCAAAGATATTACCAATTATAGGACTGTTCACGCTCACTAATAGGGGCTCCCCCTTCCCACATCAAGACAGTCAGGAGTCTGTGGCGACACTGCTGATAGAGTGAAGGGGGCTGGTTGCCTCTGGGAGACTTCCCCCGAGCAGGGCAAGAGCCTCGTAACTTCTGCCTGACACGCAGCACAGTCCCCTCTACAGGGCCCGTCTTGGTCCCACTGATATGGAAAGACACAAGCAGTCACTGTGCCTTTCCCCTTTTCAGTGTTTCGGCCAACCACTGCATCAGGTCACAGTTCCCAGGGGTCATACCTAGTCCTAAACATTCTGCTACCATCTTGACTCGACAGAGGCACTTCCTAAGTCCCCGTCAGCGCACACGCACAAACCACCTCTTGTCCTGGATGCCTTCTGCAGAGGGACCGCCCTCCAGATTCTCAGAGGGTAAGCTTACTCCCAAATGACAGTAACTTCCCAGATACCAGAGAAGCCAAAAGGAACTCGGAGGAAGGAATTCTAGCTTCTCCGTCCCCACTCCTTCCTGGCCGACGGGGATGTCAGGACTGAGGAGGGCCTGCTGAAGTCCAGGCCTGGGGACTGGGGTCAGGGGGCAGGACCAGGGGCCTGGTGGGGTACCAAGAGGTCCGCTTCAAACCCAAGTGCCCCTTAGGCAGCCTTGCTTAGCATCCACACAGACGGTTCTGAACTTCTCATTCATTTGCACCTGCTAAGTCCTGAGTCTGTAAAGTCCACAAATAAAAACCACACAGTTTGGACCCTTGACAAAGCCCTCTTTGGCCTCAGACAGATGAACTCCTCATGCCAAACTCCCTCCTGGCCCCATTCCTGGGCCCTCATCCCAAACCATCTCTCATTATAAAGTCCTGATGAACGCAGCTTCCCAGAGACTCCCGGCTTACCTCGAAAAGACACGTTTACGCCCTGAGCTCCCAGGAAATCAAGTTGATTAAATAATACCAGCCAGGGCCCCTCCAGAGGAGAAAGGGCAGAGTGGTCTGGGGCGCCATGCAGTGTCTTTTCCACAAGAGCACAGTGACCTGACCTCAGCGAGAGATGAACGTTGACGCAGGGAGCAAAGGGGACAAAGAAAAGTCTGGAAGGCTGAGAAAGGTTTTTGGTGGACTGAACCCAAATTCCAAGCCCTGAATATAAAGGCCTTCAGTCTCTGGCCTCTGCTCCCCTCGGGGCTCCCCCAACCCACTCCCTATGGGGGCACTTAGGTCACCTCCGGAGGCACTTCATGGCCTACCTCTGCTTATGCTCCTTCTCCCAGATTGCCCCTGCCCGCAGCTCCGCAAAAGCCTAGGAGGCTTCCTGGAGGAGGCAGCAGCTTCCTTCCACCCTCTTCAAAACATGCAAAGAAACTGCCTCGCCCCTTACAACATGGTGGTTTTTGTCTCGTAGGCTAATATTTTATGCGAGTGAGCAGATTGCACCTACGCTTGTATTATTATTGACTACTACTGTTCCCTTGTTCTGGGGGAGGGGGGGTGGGGCATCACCTGGCAGGGATTATGCAGGACGGGCTTCAGATTTTTGCTCTCCTGACCTCCCGAATAAGAATGTCAAGTGGAATAAAACAGAGCAGTAAGCTGACACATCGAAGTTGGACACCGCTTGCAGGAATGCATTGGCTAGAAGCACCGTCGTGCCTTGTGATCAGGATGCGGGTATATTGACCTGAAACACCAATGCCCTCCAGGGACAACTGGTCCGCCATCTGGATGCCGGCACAGAGCACAACTGAGCACTAATTAGAACAGAACCACTGCCTTCCCGCCTCCCTCCAAAATGCCAGCGGCCAGCATTAAAGAACTCCCTAGACCAGGTCACCTTGGACATCTTCCTGAGAAAACATGTTGCAGCTTACTCATCCCCGTGGGCCCTGCCTGTCTCTGCTGTTCAGATGGAAAGCAGATGTCCCATAGGGCATTGCCAGTGTCCCCGTGCAAGGCAGGCGACCGGGGTCCCTGTGTGATGGCAGGGGGCAGGGAAGTAGCCCCCGGGGGGCACAGGGTCTCCAGACTGGCGTGGCCCGCAGCCCCTCGGTGCATCCTGTGCTCTGTGCACATCCTGCAGAGGCAGCCCCGGGGCGGAGCGACAGGAGCCCTGGGGGTCCGCTGCGGTCACAGCCCCGGTGCTCGGTTGGGATGGGGTACACACGAGAGGAGTCAAAGCTCCATTCTCCCCCCACAGTGGAGGTGGCCATGTGTGGCGGGAGTGGGACTACTCACAGGATGGGTGACGTCTGCCAGGCTTGAGGGGTAAGTGTTAACAGGGGGCCCGAATCAGCCCTGCAGAAGTTCCCCTGCAGCTGGCAAAGATCTAAACCGTCTGGGCTCCCTCCTCTCCTTGCAGGAAGACTCAGCTCCGCAGGACCCAGAGGCGGAAAGGCAGTCCTTCCATCAGTAGAACACGGAAGGGAGGCTTGAACGAGAGACCCCTTGATCTGCAAGGAGACCCCTGCCTTCGCTCGTGCCCCCACTTGTTCGAGCAGGCTCCAAAGCACCTGTTTGCTTTCCGTCAGCCCACGAGAACAGCTCCACTGCGGGCTGGACGCATTCCTGCCCGCCTTGTCCTTCCCCGGCCCCAGCTTCCTTCCACCCAGCAGACCTGCACCATCTCCTCGCCCCACTTCATGACCGAGACATCCAGAGCCGCTCATGTCAGCCTAGAAAGGCCCTTAGAATGCTCCAGAACAGCAGTTGCTAAATGCGGCAGCCCAGGAGAATCGTCTGGTGTTTCTGTGATGTGGGTGGATGAAAACAAAGAAGCGTGCTATTGAGAAATGAGGTTCCTCGGGGCCCCAGTAAATCAGAATCTCTGGACTGGGGGCCTGGAGAGTGAGTGAGTGTGTGTGTGTGTGTGTGTGCAACCACTTTCCCCAGTAATTCTCCTGCTCAGACACAGCTTCGGGTCCATATATCACCTTCACAACACAACACGGTCATGGATTGGACCACGTTTCTGGTTCTGGGACTTGGACAGGTCAAGGCTTTCCCAAAGGACCACACCCCTCAATCTACCAAACAAGAGCCACCCTGAGGGTGCCATTCGGTGTAGGTACTAAAACTTGAGTCAGGGGGCACCCGGATTTGAACCGGGGACCTCTTGATCTGCAGTCAAATGCTCTACCCCTGAGCTATACCCCCTGGTTTGTTAGGTGCCTAATGAATACCTTTTCACCTGTGTTGCAACACCCACCTCCTCTGCGCACTGGAATGCCCATTAATTTTTAGAAAGTTCTGGAAATATGGAAAGTTTCCCTTCAGGAAATGAGCACCTTTTGGCCCTGCTCTTCCACATAGATGCCCCCTAACTGTGGCTCCCAGAAACTTCTTTGCTCACAATCTTGCGGTCGTATTTTCTCAGCACCACTTTGAAGGCACTGCTTGAGAACGCATTGCTAAGAGCTGGACCGCTTGTGCCTTCCTTGCTGTCCTCAGCAAGCTCCATGACTTGCGACGCGCCCTCCGCACCCTCCCTTCTCACCCTTATCCCCCCACACGGCCGACGGATCCCAGGCTTTGTTGCCCATCTCTCTGCTCTGTCCTCCTTCCACGGCTACCTCCCGGCTTTTGGCAGGGTCCTGACTGAACCCAGACGAGTTACCGGAATTACTTAGCCAGAGAGGTCACAACCCCCAGCCTGGGGCCCAAGAAGCTGCCCCAACGGTCCCAGGGGCCCTCACACCAGAAGGTCAGCCCAGCTGGAGCAGCAGGGACTGTGGCCGAGACCCAGGACCAGAGATGCCTCTTGCGGGAGAAACTCCTGCCCTGAGGCACAGCACTGCAGCCCTAGGAAGTGAACCTGGCCCCTGGCCAACACACCACCGAGATCAAAAGGCCATTGATGCCCCAAGTGTAGAGAAAAGACACCCGCCCAAAGGGACACGAGAGGCAGTGAAAGAGCCTGTCGTGTCTTCATGAGGGAGACCAGCGCTCAGAGCGCACAGGGACTTGCTTTGGAAAACCCCTCCCTTGTCCCTGCAATCTATTTCAGGGACTTATGTTTATTTCACAGGTAGTGAGCCCTCCTTGCTGGGGAAAAAATAAAAAAGCAATGTCTCTGCATCTTTCGACAGTGGCCACAACATTAAGCATAGAAGTTAGTTAGCAATAAACGCGACGGCTGGAGGGAGAGATGGCGAAATTGACAACGGCGTCTAAGTCTGGAGCAAATACAGATTTTCTGAGGCGCCACCAGCCAAACGCTGTTGGTGTTTTGGTGTCCGTTCCTTCAAACTTGACCACCACCTCCTTCCCCTGAGTTTGGACTCTCCTCTATTGGCAGAGATGGGCAGTTCACGGCCACGTGATGGCCCTTACCCTCCACAAATCATGATACTCGATGGTGCGATGTTGAAAGCCTTCTCTTGAGAACTGGAAACAAGGCAAGGATTGTACCTAAAACCAGAGATGGTGTAATAAGACGAAAAAAAAAGGGGGGTGGGTGGGGGGAGGAATGGAATGGAAGAAACAAAACACCCATTATTCATTTATTCATGGATACTCTGATTATCTTCGTAGAAAATAAGCTATAAGCGATCTGAATTACCAAGCTTAATAAACTTCGCAATAAAAAATGAAATTATTTAAAAGCAAATCTACTTCTATGCACCCGTAATGAAGAATTAGAAATAAAACATTTGTGGGGCGCCTGGGTGGCGCAGTCGGTTAAGCGTCCGACTTCAGCCAGGTCACGATCTTGCGGTCCGCGAGTTCGAGCCCCGCGTCAGGCTCTGGGCTGATGGCTCAGAGCCTGGAGCCTGTTTCCGATTCTGTGTCTCCCTCTCTCTCTGCCCCTCCCCCGTTCATGCTCTGTCTCTCTCTGTCCCAAAAATAAATAAACGTTGAAAAAAAAAATTAAAAAAAAAAAAGAAATAAAACATTTGAAAAGATGTTATTTAAAATAGTAACAAAGGGGCGCCTGGGGGCCTTAGTCCCTTAAGCGTCCGACTCTTGATTTCTGCTCAGGTCATGATCTCTCGGTTCGTGAGTTCGAGCCCTGAGTCGGGCTCTGTTTCCGACAGTGTGGACCCTCTTGGGATTCTCTCTCTCCCTCTCTCTCTCTGCCCCTCCCTGCTTGCACACTTCGCATTTTCTAGCACGTTACCAAAATGGCGTCACACTTTGTGTGCTCTTTCTCGTCTCGCTTCCTTCGCTCAGCGGAAATGTTTTCCCCTGGTCTGGTCATCTGTGTTCTTTCCAGTGTTTGGCTATGACCACGCTTCTGTGAACAGTCACGCACGAATCTTTGGCTACGTACTTTCATTTCTCTCGGGTAAATACCCGCCAGTGGGATGACTGGATCAAAATGGTTGCGGCATTTTACATGCCGGCCAAGAGCGTTGGCGTCCCGGCTAGCAGCTGCTGCGCTCCGCATGCTTGTCGACGCTTGGTGTGCTCAGCCGTCCTGAGGTTGGCTGTTCTAACGGGTGTGCAACTATCTTAGGCGGTTTTCATCGCACTGTGGCTTGGGTTTGCATTTCTGCAATGACTAGAAATACCGCACACCTTGACATGCGCTTGATATCGCTGGAACCTCTCTCCCAGCATCATTTCCTGGTATAGGTTCAAGGTAGAGTTGGCCGAAAGAAGAACTATTGAGTGGCATTCGGGAGGTGGAAGTGAAGCGGCAGCCGTGACTGTCTGAAAGTCCTTGTGACATACAGACACCAGATATCAGCAGATCCCAACTTACCTGGGTTCTCCCCTGTTGTGTCCAGGTTTCCTTCCCAACTGCCAGCCCCATCCATCACCAGTAGCCCCAGGGCCTTCACCAGACACTTGCCTGAGGACCTACAGAAGTGGTAATTTTCCACCAGGTTTTCCCCAGCCCCTTCCTGGCGCCATCCCAGTGGCTGGATGTGCTCCGCTTCCCAGATTCCCCTTCATCTCTGTTTCCACCTTGCCACGCCTTACGAAGGCTCCAGAGTGACTGTTCTTTGGTCCTCCAACTCCCTCTCCTGGACCGTTCCTTCTACCGGCTCATCACAGAACTGTGCAAGGTCTTCTTTCCATAACAATTCCCTTCTTCAAAAATACTTGCGGTGATTCAGCTGCTCCGATTGAATACTGACCGGCACGTCTCAGTGGGTTTATTTTTTTTAAAACTTTTTCATTCATGTATGAAACATACAAACATGCGCAGATCGTCAGCGTTCATCTTTCTGAGTGACAAAAAATGAATACACCTGTTGCAACCCTGCAACCAGAGTCTGAGAAATAGAACAGTATTCAGAGGTGGATGGAAATGAGATGCCAGGAGTAATATAGAAGTAGCTCTTCCCTGAGTGTACGTGTTCGTATTGCCTCAACTTTTGAATTACTTTACTGTTTTACATTTCAAAAAAAAAAAAAAACCTGCAACAAGTATAAGGAGATAAATCTAAAGACAAATGTAAACAAAACCCCAAACCCTAATGGTGTAGCATATCGGTCACATGGCCCCAAAGAAGAAAACATTCTCAGTGCTATATATTCTAAGGGGGAGGAAAAAAAGAGACATTGAACCACGTGAGACGTTGAACTGCACTTGATTGGGTACAAGTTACAAAACCTATTTTTGAGCAGATGAGTAAATATATTGATATTTGGAGGAACCAGAGGTCTAACTGTGGGGCACAGGGGACATTACTATGGAATAGAGGAAGGGAAGGAAGAACCATAGAGAGGGATTGGGATTGTAAGCAGCAGGGTGAATACACACACTGACGCACACACACACGTGCATACACATTTCCTAACGCTGCCCTCTCAGAGGGGCTAGAACCAACGACTCAGTTCCAATGAGCACTCCTAATGCTTGTATCGTGGTTATTAAACACCCTCAAAGGGAACCAGGAACCCTGGGAGAAATGGCTGATTCCAGGGCTGGGCAGGAAACCTAAGAGGTGAACTATGTAGCATGTTGTTCCGGAAGGTGAGAGAGCGCTCAAAAACTGGTGAGTACGTGTGGACAGAACATAGGGCTAGCTTGAAGAGGCTCGGCGTTAGCTCAAGTGGGGACAATTTGAGAATCAAAAGAGATAAAGATAGGACTATGTTATAGCTCATTATTAAAGAATCCATGAATCCACGTTAATACCGTTTTTTACATTTTAGATGGGGAAAGGAAAACAGCTTTTTACCAAAAGAAGCCAACTAATACAAGTAAAAGGACAGATAGAAATATAAAATCACCATTTTATAACCATCAGGGTAACAACCGAGTTAAGTAAGAATCACTAATGGTTGCTAAGCATGCAAGGTGAAAATTGTTGGGGAACAGGATATAGAAAAATCTGTCCACCATCGTTTTAACTGAATAATCAAATTCAACCTCATCAATAGTGGAGTAAAGTGACATCACCCTTGAGGTAATGCATGGACATAAGATAAACATATATAACATAAACATAATATAAATATAAATATAATAGGGAGCGCCTGGGTGGCTCAGTCGGTTAAGCATCCGACTTTAGCTCACTCAGGTCATAATCTCAACATTCATGGGTTCGAGCCCTGCGTCGGGCCCTGTGCTGACGGCTCAGAGCCTGGAGCCTGCTTCAGATTCTGTGTCTCCCTCTCTCTCTGCCCGCCACCTGCTCCTGCTCTGTCTCTCTCTGTCTCTCAAAAATAAATAAAACTTAAAAAAATAATAAATATAAATATAACATAAAACCTGAGAAGGACTCAATATCACCTATGTGGTCATTTTATCAAAATACTGAACTTTAAATGATGAGGAAACAATCAGATAAAACCTTCTCTCCAAAAGTAACCCACTATTCTAATTTTTTAACACATTTTTGGCCTGTGAACTTCACATACTCTTGCCCCCAGTGTTACATTGGTGAGATCCAGCCATGCTGTCCTATGTGTGTTGACCTCCGGGACGGTTCTGTCCATCACCCAGCTTGGACGCTTCAAAACTGTCCATTACCTGAAAGAAAATAGAAGAGTGGAGAACTATTCTGGGTTAAAGCAATCTAAAACCACGTGACAACCACATGCAGTGCATGAAACTTGACTGGACCTTATGTTGGAAATAAAAGACAACTATCAGTGACTTTATTGGGACAATTGAGAAATCTAGACTATGGATTGCATAATAAATTATTGGATCACATCGTTGATAAGCCTCCTGAGGGTGTCGTGATTATGCGGACTGCCTTTCTTCTCAGAAAATCCATGTTGAAATATTTAAGGGTGCCAGGATGTCTTTGATGAACTTTCTAATGAATCAGAAAAACCTCTCACACATACACAGAAAGAAAGAGAGCGTGGGCACGAGAGCAAAGGTGGCAAAATGTTAACGATTGGTGACCCAGGCAGAGTATTAACATTTTCATTATTGTGGTGCCTGGGTGGCTCAGTCGGTGAAGCATATGACTCTTGATTTTGGCTCATGAGGGTCAGGATCTTGCGGTTCATGCATCCGAACCCCGCATCAGGCTCTGTGCTGACAGTGCAGAGCCTGCTTGGGATTCTCTCTCTTCCTCCCTCCCTCCCTCTCTCTCTCTCTGTCCCTCCCTCACTCGTGCGTTCTCTCTCCCACTCTCTCCAAAATAAATAAACTTAAATTTTTAAAAAAATTTTTCATTGTATTATTTTTATAACTTTCCTATAGCTTTGAGATTTTTCTAAATAAAAAGTTAGATTATGTGCCTATCTTTCTCCCTTTGCTGTTTGTGATATCCAGCCATACTATTGTACGTAAGAAGGGTATTTTTCCTTCCGTTGCCGTATGGCATTCTGCTATATGAATATTCGTTATTTATCTATGCTGTTGAAAAGCTGTTGCCAGCTTGGGGCTATTAGGAGGAAGCAGCTATGAAAATTCCTGTACCTGTCTTTGATGAGCTCACGTATGCGCTTCTGTTAGGAGCACAATTGCTGGGTCATTGGAATGCAACTGTTCTGTTTCAGTAGTTAATGACATACAATTTTCCAAAGGGGTTATATGTACCAATTTATTGGCCATTTGGACAATGTCTAATGTGAAATGCCTACTCCACTCCCATTGTCCTATGGGGTCCTCTGTCTGTTTTCTCACTGATGCGTGGGCATTGTTTTTATATTTGGATACAAGTCCTTTGTTAATTACATGCATTTCAAATCTCTTCTCTTTGACCTTCCGCTTTCTTACAGATGTCCTTTGATGAGCTGAATCCTTAACTATAATGGTCTGATTTATCAATCTTTCCCTTTATGTTTAGGGCTTTCTGTGTTCTCTTTAGTAAATGTTTACATTTGCACCAGACCACAAAGATATTCTTTTAAGGTTTCTTCTAGAAGCATATTGTTTCGTTGTTTACATTCAGAGCTACAGTCTACCAGGAACTGATTTTGGTGTAGGGGGTGAGAATCTATGCCTTTTCCACATGGTTATCCAACTAACCCAGCCCCGCTCATTGGAAAAACTATTCTTTCCCTCACTACTCTGTGCACTGAATTTGTCATAAATCAGGTCCCCATTATCTCACTACTTTCGATGTCTTTAATTTTTTTCAGTGATGGTTTATAGCTTTCTATAGAGAGACATTGTACGCCTTTGATTATTTTTTTCCCTCGTAGTTGGTTTTTTGTATGTTATTGGAAATAGAATTGTTTGCAATTTTTCTAACTTTTAAATTTCTGCCATGTAGAAATAGGATTGATTTTTGTATTTTCATATTTGTATTTGTATTTGTATTTTTGTATCTAGTGACCCGGCAAATTCACTTAATTCCAACGGTTCATCCGTATATTCTTTTTTTTAAATTTTTTTTTCAACGTTTATTTATTTTTGAGACAGAGAGAGACAGAGCATGAACGGGGGAGGGGCAGAGAGAGAGGGAGACACAGAATCGGAAACAGGCTCCAGGCTCTGAGCCATCAGCCCAGAGCCTGACGCGGGGCTCGAACTCACGGACCGCGAGATCGTGACCTGGCTAAAATCGGATGCTTAACCGACTGCGCCACCCAGGCGCCCCCATCGTATATTCTTTTGGATTTTCTACACACACAATACTATCAACTGTGATTAATGACAGTCTTATTTCTTCCTTTCTTATTCTTTATGCTTTTTATTCCCCCTTTTTTTTTTCTCCTTATTGCACCAGCCAGGACCTTGGAAACCTAGCTGAATAGAAGCGATAACTCTGCATGTCATTTCCTCTTTCCCAATCTCAAAGGAAAACTTTCCAGTATCTCCTCATTAAATGTGATGCTTACCATGACAGTCTTCTAACACCCTATATCAGATTAATAACATTGCCTTCCATGGAGGGCTGAATAATGGCCTCCAAAGATATCAAGTCCTAATCCTTGAAACCTGTAAATGTCAGCTTATATGGAAAAAAGGGTCTTTGCAGATGCGGTTGAGGACCTTGAATGGGGAGATTATCCTGGATAATCTGGGTGGCCCTAAATGCAATTGCAAGAGAGAGGCAGAAGAAGATCTGACACAGACAAAAGAGGAGAAGGCAATATGGACACAGACATGGAGGCGAAGTTTGGAGGGACAGACCCACAAACCAAGGAATGCAGACACGAGAAGCTGGAAGACGCAAGGAGTGGATTCTCCCCCGGGAGCCTGCTGACACCTTCATTTCAGCCCAGTGAAACTGACTTTGGACTTCTGGTCTACGGAAGTGCAAAATAATGAATGTGGGTTGTTTTAAGCCATCAAGCCTGTGATTATTTGTGATAGCAGCCATAAGAAACTACACCACCTGTGAATAGTACGCCAAGTATTTTTTAATCCTGAAGAGATGTTGAGTTTTTCAAATGTTATTTCTGCATCTATTAGGATGATGGTGTGATTCTCCTCCTTTACCCAGTTAATGTGATGAATTGTATAGATTTTCAAATGTGAAATTCACCGTTGATTCCTGGAATCAATCTCACTGGTCATGATGTTTTATCCTTTTAGATATTCTCAGATTCACCTAGTTCGTAAGAAAGATCAGCCTCTACTATTCCGTTCTTACCTTTTCAGATTTAAATATCAGCGTTATCCTGGCCTCATAAAATATGTTGGGAAGTATCCCTTATTTTTCTAATTCTCTGGAAGGCTGTATATACGTGTAGTATTCATTCTTCCTTACATTTGGAAGAAGAGTTCACCAGGGAAGCCATCTGAGCCTCAAGTTTTCCTTCTAGGAAAGTCTCTAGTTAGAAAGTCTATTCAATAGGTAAGAAAATATTCGACTTTCTATTCCTTCTTGGTCAGTTTTTATAAATTGTGTTTTTCAAGCATTTTGACATTTTTCTGGAAAATTGCATCTAGTTTTTCAGATGTCTTGGCATAAAGTTGTTCACAATATTCCTCTTATGTCTCTTTGCTGTCTTCAGGACCTGAACTAATCTTTCACTTGTCTTTTTTTTTTTTTTTTTAAGTAGGCTTCACACCGTATGTGCAGCTTGCACCCTGACCCTGAAATCTACCGACTGAGCCAGCCAGGGACCCCTCCTTTGTCATCCTTCGTATCACCCATAAGTACCTTCGTTCTTTGTCTCTTGATCACTCTTGCTAATGGCTTATCGATTTTGTTAGTTTTTTCACGGATCAACTTGGCTTTGTGGATGTTGTCTGTGAACGTTTGTTTTGCGTTCTTTATGAATTCATTTTTTTACATTGGGGGGTTTAACTTATTGTCCTTTTTCTAATTTCTTGAACTCATTACTTATAGTATTGATTTCCCAGCCTTGCTTCTTTTAAGGATTTCAATTTCTAACTCGGTGTGATTTGAGCTGTAAACTACAAACTTTGCCTATGTTCTATTTTCATAATCATCCACTTCGAAATCTTTTCTGGTTTCTCTTTTTTTTTTCTTCTTTATTCATTTTATTTTTTATTTTTTAAAATTTACATCCAAATTAGTTAGCATCTAGTGCAACAATGGTTTCAGGAGTGGATTCCTTAGTGCCCCTTACCCATTTAGCCCATCCCGCCTCCCACAACCCCTCCAGCAACCCTCAGTTTGTTCTCCATATTTATGAGTCTCTTCTGTTTTGTCCCCCTCCCTGTTTTTATATTATTTTTGTTTCCCTTCCTTTATGTTCATCTGTTTTGTCTCTTAAAGTCCTCATATGAGTGAAGTCATATGATATCTGTCTTTCTCCGACTAATTTCACTTAGCATAATACCCTCCAGTTCCATCCACGAATCTTTTCTGATTTCTATGTGTTATTTAGAAGCGTGTTGTCTAGGGGCGCCCGGGTGGCTCAGTCGGTTGAGCGTCCGACTTTAGCTCAGGTCATGATCCCACAGCTCGTGAGTTTGAACCGCACGTTGGACCCTGTGCTGACAGCTCGGAGCCTGGAGCCTGCTTTGGATTCTGTGTTTCCCTCTCTCTCTCTCTGCCCCTCCCCAGCTTGCACTCTCTCTCTCTCTCTCTCTCTCTCTCAAAAAATAAACATTAAAAAAAAAATCAGAGGCACATTGTCTAATTTTCCATCCCCCCCATGCTTCAGACATTCTAGTTCCTGTCTAGAATGTTCCTCGCCCCACCTTGTCGTCCTAGCAAACTCCTATCGACCCTTCGCTATTGCTTCAGGAAGCCTTCCCTGTCCCCCAGGCAAGAGGTAGCACTCCTTTATTCTGCTGGGTTTTGTTTCCATACTGATCCTGCTGTCATTGGTGACGTGCACGTCCGACTCTCGCTGGACGGGAGCTCCTTTTAGGCAAAGACATCTTTCATCCCTGTGCCAAACCCTGAGCAGTTTTTGTTGAACAAATGCACTTGTGTGCCTGTTTTCCTAGGACAGTTTTAATTTCAGATATTCCCTTTTATCCATAGGAATCTATAAATTGTCCCAGATTTTTCGACGTCTAGGGCCTGAATCACACCTCCCAGGCTCCCTCTTAGCACCAAAAGGGACGTGAAAGTCCTTTGTTATACGAAAAACCCTGGGGCTTTGGTTTAGGGAATATGGTCCCCTTGATTATATAGTCTTCATGCCCAACACCAGGCTAAGGACCTGCGAGGTACCCAGTATGGACTTGTTGGCTAATGTCTGCTGATTGGGCTTTGTCCCTGGCCAAGCTGGAAATAACTCAGTGCCCCTATAAAATATTCCTCATGTCAGCTGACTCGCCTTTGATGTGACAGGGTCCCCCCTCCCCAAGCCCTGAAAGCCATTAGGCAGTGTTGTATTCGTTACGAGGTCATCCGAAATTGATGACTCAATGGTCAGCCTTATAAAACTTCAAAATCTCTCATAAAAATGAGTCAGAATCTAGTAATAAGCTTGTTTCTATTATAATTAATAATGTCACTGCTGGGGTGGGCCGTGTTCTGCACAGTAAGTGTTCTTTAATGTACATGGTGAGAAATCTAATGTTCGTAACTATTTTCAAAAGCCGTGGGGAACGTAGTTTTGGGGAAATTCAATAACTTTAGTTATTGAATTTTTTAAGTAAGTCTAAAAGCCAACTCTGATGCTTGTTTCATATAAGTCTGGATTTTTCCATATTTGGAGTTTGCTTAAAATCAGCAAACATTCTTTTGCTGTACCCTCCTCACCTTTACCAGCGTCAGGTGACTTGACTTCTGCCCCGGGAGAGGCCAGGCCCAGAGCCTTTCCCTTTGTTGAGGAAGCCTGGAATGTCTTCGGGTTCAAGACTTCATTCCTGAGGCTCAAAGCTCTGACCCCATGGAAGACGCAGGGGCCCTGGGATGATGGGTCTCTCTCCAAGCCGTCATCGGCCACTGGAACCCTCAGCGTAGGCAAGTTTTACATTAGCATATGAGAATAACTGAGGCCACGGAAGTTTCTAGAAAGCATGAAGGGCCATCATGGAGGCCAGGGCACTGAATCTTCCTCCACACAGTTGCCACACGCCCACCTTACCCCAGCTCTCGAAAGCCTCCTCAGGAGCTAACCTCCAGGTTGGCTGAGGGTGACGTCATCACGGTTGAAACAGCAACACCAGAGGCCCTGATGCTAGCTCTCTCGAACTGAGGCACGGACCTTCCCACCGCCACAAAAGAGAGGCCCCATTGAGGGGCAATGTTCTCTGGGGGAGCCTTTCCTTCGTCCCCTCTTTTCCCTGGGTGGGAGAAAGGCTTGAGCGAGAAGTCAAGCTTGAACAGACCCCACTTGGGGCCCAGGATGCCTATCCCCGTGCCTGGCCAACTTTCACCCCCAACTCTCGGTATCAATGAGGATAGACTAGGTCAAGCTGTGCTAGCACTCAACCCCCAAATTGTGGGACTTATTCCACCAAAGGTTTGTTTTATGCTCCCGGGACATGTGTACCTGTCAATGTCTCCTAGTCAATGTCTCCTCCCTCCAGGATGCAGGCTAATATTACAGCCACGCTCTCAAATCTCGCTGATCGCCGGAGTGGAGGGAAGGGAATCTTCGGAAAGCCCCAACTTATAATTAAATGTTCGGCCCAGAAATGACAACTCACTGGCCAGACCCAACCAGAAGAGGCCAGGAAACGCAATCCAGCTACGTCCCTCTGGGAAGCCAACTGGAAATATTTGGGGAACAATATTTGGTGATGACTGCCACAACCTTTTTCAAAGGCCTGGGACTGACTTTTAGGCCGTGTGCCTGGTCCCAAGGGAAAACCTTAGGCCTAAGGGTGCAGCTGGAAAAAGGGAGATCCATGCATACTGTTTGTTGTACTTGACCCGGCACAGGAAGTACAACAGGGCCTTCTGGGTGAGTAGCCCTTGCATCTGAACCGTCTGGACCACGTGCTTCAGGCCTCCCCCATCACCTGGGCTGGCGTACGGTCTCATGTTCACCAGTCTCCCCCCTCCTGCTGGGCGAGCTGCAGATGATCAACGACTACCCCAACCGTGGATTTTTCTGGAAGCGTGGAGGTGATGGGAGCGTGGTGATGGGTAATGGACCAGCAGAGAGTGATGAGCTCATGAGACCCTAGCTCATCACACCCGCACGAAAAGATCAGTCAACGTTAATACCAAGTGATGACCTTATGTTCTGTAAACCTACACTCTAGCAAGCAGAGTAGAGGACCCCAGAGGCATAAGAAATAGCCCTTGCTCGCAAGAAGCTTATAATCTATGAGGCAGGTTAGGACGCTATTACCTTGTGTCAGACTTTTTCTCTAACGGCAAATGAATGGTACCAATATTAAGTTAGCAGCTTGGCCAAGGCAGAATTCACTGCAGACGTGACTGGAATGGAAAGGCTTTGTGGGAGAATTAGCCGGTCTGGGGCAGATGAGGGGCTTCACGTGGATAAAAGGGGAAGTGAGGAAAGGCACAGGCATGAAAATCCTCACGCCTGCTCTTTGCACGTGTGTGAATAGACTGCACCATAAAGTTGGAAGTGGAGGGAGAGGTTACAGAAGGTCTTGAATATTAATCTAAGTGTGTGTGTGGGGGGGTCACTTTATACTTTTTGCAAGGAGAGGCTGGAAGGTCAGTGACCAGGGATACTTTGCAGTGGATTCTTTTTTTTTTTTTTTAGTGGCCATGTACCTTTCTCTCTCTCTCTCTCTCTCTCTCTCTCTCTTTAATGTTTATGTATTTTGAAAGAGAGTGTGTTTGTGCACATGAGCAGGGGAGGGGCACAGAAAGAGGGGGAGACAGAATCCCAAGCAAGTTGGCTGCTGGAGCAGAGTCGGACGTGGGGCTTGATCCCAAAACCTGTGAGATCATACATGACCTGAGCCGAAATCCAGAGTTGGAAGCTTAACCGACTGAGCCACCCAGGCGCCCCCACAATGGATTCTTATCTTAGGCAGAAGGTTGGGCCAGTCAATGATTTCCTACACTTGGCTGCACATCAGAACCCCAGCCCCACCCCTCCCTACACCCACCCCTTACTATAAGCTTACTGTATGTTAAAAATAGATCTTCCTTTCTAAAAGTCGCCCCCGCAATACTCAGGACCTACCCCCAGAGATTTTGCTTCAGTCATCTGGGACGGGATCCAGAAATCCGTACCCTTCACAAGCTTTCACGCAGTGACAGCTCGTCTGAGAATCCACTGTGATGGGCAGTTTCTACCTAGAAGTGGCACACATCAAAAGTTGAATTTTTTTATTTTTTATATTAAAAAGATTTTCTCTTAATTTTTAATGGGCATTTATTTTTGAGAGAGAGAGGGAGACACAGAACCCGAGGCAGGCTCCAGGCTCCGGGCTGTCCGCACAGAGCCCGATGCGGGGCTCGAACCCACGAACCGTGAGATCATGACCCGAGCTGAAGCCAGACGCCCAGCCGACTGAGCCCCCCAGGCGCCCCTGGGGAGTTGAATTTTTAAAATCACATTCCTGAAAACTAGTTCCTGTTCCTAGTCCCTTTGTTTCTGTTGTAGGTGCACACTCCCCTCCCCCTGCCCCCCCAGCACCTCCACGCTCTCCCGGAATTTCTGTTCACGTAAACTACACATCCAGTTGGCCGCCACCTCTCACTGCGTATCATTGCCAGCCCTCTCGGTTGCTCCTTCCTTTCTGTTCCCGCTCCTGCGACACTTGGCCAGACATTTCCTCGCCTCACACTCGGACCCCACAGTACCTTCTTCCCAGGCTCATCTCTCACCCCCTCGACCCCTCCCTGTACACACCACCATCGGGTAAGCCTCCCGCTCGGCATGGCACCTGGCTTATTCCCTGCTCAGCCACAGTCACCGAATCCAGCCCCCCAGCCTGCGGAAAGTTGGTCACAGCACGGTTCAGCCTGTCTTCCCTCGTGGCTTCAAGTCTTGGCAAACCGGATCACGTTCCTTCTCAATGTGCCCTGTGCCTTCCTACCCCCCTGTTTTTCTAAGCTGTTCCCTAGCTAACCCTTCTACGACCACCTTCTGGTCTGCAATGCCCTCTGCTTATTAAGATCCAGTTCAGATTTGATCTACTTTATAGGGTCTGCCCTGTTTGAAAAAAGAGAAAACCATATATGTGTATAACACCCCCCCCACACACACACACTTATCTGCCAGTCTTCAGAAATACAAAGATGGATGAGTCCAACCCCCTGTGGGAGCCTTGGCTTTCAACTCTGCTCAGAAGGGGTGTTCTCTATTGGAAGTAAGAACCAAGCGAGTCAGATCCGCTGTCCTGGGAAGAATTCATCCAAGAGACACGCAGGCTGCACCCAGTCCCACACTGCTCACATCCTCTGTGAGGTGAGTAATATATTTCCTGCTGGAAGAGCTGGGACCCCGAGGGGCCATATCACCACCTCTGTTTCCTTGAGAAGGAAGAAGCCCCCACCCCTTCTCCAAGCTAATCCGGGAACTGGCCAAGCCGTGGTCTCATGACAACATGAGCAAGCTCTCTCACACAGCCCAGCACATAGGTCACAGTGAGAGCAGACATAGTGGTCTTCAGTTGGGTGGAAGGAAATTGGCATGAAGGGAAAGCCAGACCCAGGAAAGTTACAGAACAGCCCAGTCCAATGTCCTCATTGTCCGTCTGAGAGGCTGGCTGTCTTGTCTGAAGATCTGTGCCAGCTAATGGCATGACTTTCCAGTCTCTGGCTCCCACTTCCCCCCGCCTCCCGTAATACTCCAGGGTTCACGTCCCAACCTACACCACGGGCTTGGGCATGTTCCCATGGCTGGTTTTTTGTTTGTTTGTTTTTTTAATGTTTATTTTTATTTTTGAGAGAGAGAGAGAGGGAGAGAGAATGAGTGGGGGAGGGGCAGAGAGAGAGGGGAACAGAGGATTCAAAGGGGGGGGGGTCGCTCCATGCTGAACCTGATGCAGGGCTCGAACTCACAAACCATGAGAGCATGACCTGAGCCGAAGTCCGATGCTCAACCGACGGGGCCACTCAGGTGCCCCTGTTTTGTTTTTGCTTTTTAATCAAGGACTTTACCATGAAACTAACAAACCTTAAGATTCAGATCACCTGCCTTGCACCAGCTCTGCACCTATTTTTTTTTTTTTTTTTTTTTTAGAGAGAGAGAGGATGAGCAGGTAAGGGGCGGAGAGAGAGAGAAGGAGAGAGAATCCCAAGCAGACTCCAAACTGTCAGCACAGAGCCTGATGCAGGGCTTGATCTCACGAGCCCGTGAGATCATGACCTGAGCCAAAATCAAGAGTTGGATGCTTAACTGACTGAGCCACCCAGGCGCCCCCCATACCTACTTTTAAATTTGCAATTTTGTGAAGTTTTTTTCTTAATAATATTCCCGGAATCATTCAAGATTCAAGCCCATAAAACATGGGCCCACCCTGGCAGAGGGAATGTTATTTGGGAGGGGAAGAAATCATGTGGAAGCAAAGCTAGAGGGGAAAAAAAGAAAAAAAAAATATATATATATAGGAAAAGGACCACTGGAAGGTTCAGGAACATTCTCCTACAGTCAGTGGATCGACTACACCCTTTCAGGGATTTACTCCAAAAGGCAAAAGGGTGGCAGGGGCTCCAAGCTGGAGAACCCCTATCCTTCCCCCACCCCATCCCTACATGTGAGAAACAACCTTCAAGAGCTTGGGGCATCCTAAAAGAGCTGGGCTGGCATCCTGAAAAAAGAAATCAGGCTCCGGGAGCAGACTCCTGAGGAAAGCGTCCCCCCCACCCCCACTCCTGGAGAGATTCCATTTCTACACATGAGGAATGCATCCGGGATGACCCCATTCTGTACCATCCAGCGGGGGCTGCTGGGGAGAAAGCAAAGGGCATATGAAGACCCCTGCAGGCTAGACCCCAAAGCCCAGAAGTCTGGACCACGTGGGGCACAGGTTCCCTCTTCAGGAAGAGTCCCGCTTAGAGGGAATTCTGAAAGGAAATGCCTCTTTGTGGCCACATGGGGGCCCCATTCAAAGGCTCCGTCCATTCCCCCCGCCCGGCCTGGGTTTGCCTCTTAAGGAGTTTATTTATTTATTTATTTATTTATTTATTTAATTTTTGTCTCCTTTTTTGTTTAAAAATTCTATTCTCGTTACTACAAAATAAAAACATAAATTGAAAAAAAAAAGTTAGACAATGTGCAAAACCCGCCTGTGGTCTCACTGTTAGAGAAAAACCGCTTAGACTGTTGATATACATGCTTCCAGACTCCTGCGTGTGTTTTTTTCTTTTACACAAAACTGAGATCATTCTGGACAGACTTCTCCTCTTAAAATACCGCGAACATCTTCCCACACCAAGTTCTTCACCAAAATAATTATAAATATGGCATTGTGTTCATTCCATTTAGAAATATTTGTTATAAATAATAAGCACACAACAGAAAGTTCTAAGTGGCTCCCTACCGGGATTTACCCAACTATTTTCCTGTTGTTGGAAGGATTTATTCCATTTCAAACCAAGACAGACGTGAGCTACAGCTGTCCAAATAAATAAATACATCAAAAACCCAAATCGTCTGGCAAGACCTAGAGCAGCAGAGGCGACGTGGCGGATGCCCTGTGGGAGAAGGCACGGGTCTCCTGAAGCTCGAAGGGAGAGCGGCCCTGTAGCCGCGGTCACCCGGCCGGCCGGGCTGGTCCCTGGAGCCGGAGTTTCCTTTTAGTGAGCGAGTCCCTCGGGGTACGTGGGGTCCAGGGCGTGAGGCTCTCAGCAGGATGCAGGTCCGGCTCGGGGTTCAGGGGGTGACTCAACGCGCGCCCCGCCGTAGGCCAGTGGGTCTGGGGGTTCTGGAGGCCAGGGGGGGGGGGTCGGGGGCCAGTGGGTCGGTCGGGCAACGTTGGTGGGTAGGGGGGCTAGGGGGTCGGGGGGTCGGGAGACCTGTGGGTCGGGCAGCGTCAGTGGCCGGGTGGTTCAGGGGGTCCGGAGGCTGGTGGGTCGGCTGGCCCGTGGGTCGGACAGCGTCGGTGGGCGGGTGGATAGGGGGGTCGGAAGGTCGGGGGGGTCAGGAGGCCGGTGGGTCGGCGGGCCGGCGGACCGGTGGATCGGAAGGTCGAGGAGTCGGGAGCGGGGGGCGGGGGGGGTGGGTTCGGGGGTCGGGAGGCCGGTATGTCGGAGGTCAGTGGATCCGGGATAGGGCGGTCGGAGAGTCGGGAGGCCGGTGGGTCGGGTCGTCAGTGGGTCCGGGATCCGGCAGTCTGAGAGTGGGAAGGCCGGTGGGTCGGGTGGTCGGGGGTCGGGAAGCCCGTGGGTCGGGGGCTCGGGGGCTCGGGGAGTCGGGGAGGCGCGAGGCCGGTGGGGCGGGGGGTCTGGGGCTCTAGGGGCCCGCCGGCGGGTGGACCGGTGGGTGGGTGGGTCTGCTGGCGGCGGGGAGGGGCGGGGAGGGGCGGGGCGCGGCGGGCGCCGCGCCTGCCGTTCGCCTCTCCGGGCTGCAGGTGGGGCTGTGCGGCCGCGCTGCCTCCAGGAAGCCTCACGGGCCTGCGCCGGCTCCCAGGATGCAGTGTGGACCGGCCGGGCGCTGACGGCGGCGGCGCGTCTGCGGGCGGAGCGGCGCGGGCCGGCCAGCGAGGAGCGCGGCGACGCGGGCGGAGAAGGCAGGGCAGGGCCGGGCGGGCGCCGCCTGCGGAGAGGCCGGGGGCCGGCCTGCGTGGAGCCGCGCGCGGCGGCGGCGGCGGCGGCGGCGGCGGCGGCGGCGGCGGCGGCGACTTCCTCCGGGCCGGGCCGGACAGCGCACGGCCATGGCCGAGGCGGCCGCGGCTCCGGTAAGGGCGGCCCGCGCGCACCGACGCGCGGACTCGGGGCCCGGGCCCAGCACACGGCGCCGCAGGCCCTGGGGAGGGGCTCCGTGGGCCGGGCCGGGCCTCCGTGCCTGGGCTCCGGCGAGCGGGGCGCGGGGTCCGCCGGGGCCTACGGCGCCCGCCGGCCGGGCCCCCCCATTCGCGGCCGAGCCTGGGCAGGGCGGAACCGACCGTCCCCGCAGCGGAGGCCGCCGCACGCCGAGTTCCTGCAGCCCTCCGCGGCTTCCTGCCCCCGCCCCATCCGCCGGCCCCTCCATCTCCGCGCCCCCCACCCCGCGGCTCCTTTCTCTCCCCACCGCTCTGCCTCGGCGCTCCCTACCCCCCAGCTCCCCCCAGCGGCCTGGTGGCACCTGGGAGGCGTCCGAAGCGGCTTGGATGGCGCGCACACCGAGTGCCCGGCTCCATCGAGGTCGGGGCGGAAGACAGCTGCTCCCTCTCGTAGAAGCAGGCAGGCACCAGCCCTGTTAGGCATTATTTTGTCCTCACAACAAACCTGTGGGGTAGGTGCTCGTTCTGTCATACAAAAGAAAAACCCGAGGCCTGGAGAAGTTAACTTGCCTGGGATCGCACAGCTAGAAAGTGTGTGAAAAGACACAGTTGCTCCGTTTTCGGGGCCGCATTGTGTTTTGGGGGAAGCAGACAGGTACACTGGTGTTAAGGATGCAAAACAGAGGTGAGTGGTTCCTGCATTGAAGTAGAAAGGGGCTGTGGGAGTGCAGGGGAAGGAGAGGGAGGGACTGGCACCCCTCCCTGGCTTGTGCTTCTGTGATTTGAGCTGGGCTTTTAGGGAAGGCTAGGATTTCATCAGGCTGGGCGGACCAGTGGAGCTTTCCAGGTCGGGAGGTGGGCTGGAGCACAGAGAGAAAGCGGGGGGGGGGGGGGGGGGGGGGGGGGCGTGTTCAAGGACCAGAAGGCAGCCCCCTGCACCAGAAGACGGTTTTGGTAGGGAGGCAGTGGGAGAGAAGGCCACAGGAAGGGCTGGAAGGGGTTTTGATGCCTGGACTTCATCATATGGGTGGGAATTCCTTGAAGGATTTGGAGTTCTCTTACCATCCGCTCCCCTGAAGCATGGACTTTCCGCTTCCCTGGCAGGAGTCTGAGGACAGCCCCATATTATCCACCCACCGGTCAGTAAGGAGCTGGGCCTGAGCACAAACAGTCACCACCTCCCACTAAATAGTCTGAAGCCCTTATACGGGGCTCCCTGCCCCATTAAAATGTAAGAAAACTGTGCCTTGCTGGTCGTAAAGTAGTTTACGCAGATGTCCTTTTCCTGCCACGCAAAGATTGGGATACTGGCAGTCAAGTGCACTGAGATGCCGAGTAGGATTTCAGGAGCTGGGGAGCCAGGTGATGAAGTGAGTGGATGCTTCTGGAGCAAACTCTTGGGAGGCTGGGGTCAGATGGCGGTGGTTGATAGGAAAGGACACGTGGGCAAGGGAAGGGATGGTCGCCGTCATGGAGGGTGGCCCAAGGTGCCAGCCCAGTTCAGCCCCTGTAGCCTCGAGGCAGAAACACCTACCCCTTGAGAGCTAGAGTCCCGCCCACATCCAGCTTCCCTCCAATGGTTCTCTGCCTCTCCAGCTCCTCCCCATCCTCTGAGACCCAGGTGAAGCCCTTCTTCAGGTCAGAGGTCATCTGGTATGGCCTCCTAACAGCCACAGAAGCACTGAGGGTGCTTGACAGTCCCCCCCCACGCCTCCCCCATCACTGCTCACACTCTCCTCCTCTCCCTATTATCTGAAGCGTCCACCCATGTTGTTCTCAGTGACTTTCTCCAAAGGAGCCCTCACTCGTTCCTACTAGGCGCCGACCATTTGTTGAGGAGTGGTTTCCAGAACGTTGTAAGGAGCCGTCCGTCCTCAGGCACCGCCAGAAGGAGGCACAAATATCTAAACTTCCTCCCTGACCGGCCGGTCCCACCTTCAGATGTGGGTCAGTCAGGTGGTTCAGCCCGTACCCAAAGCAAAATGAGCCCTTTCCTCAGGGTCCCCAGCTGCCAATCAGGTCATTCAGGCTACCATGCGAACTTTCCAGCAACAGGGAAGTCACTGCTTGGGGCAAGCCTTATGACGGTTATCGGATGTAAAAGTCTAACCTCATGGCATGTTTTTACGTTCTTCCCCAATCTGTCAGGTGTGTCATTGATTCTGGGGTGGCTACAAAAATGTCTGAGACTAATTCTCCCTTTGGGAGGGGCTGGATACCACGAGTGACAAAATCAGACTCTCCAGGGACCCAGGGGACCTGGGTTGCTTTTGACCCCTTTTGACCCCTTGACCCACCAATGCCACCTGTGTCAAAGAGTCTAACTCTTGGCTGATGGAGATTTGCAGTAACGGCGGTTTTTATTAGTTTAAGGAGGAGCAGTTGGGGAGGGGACAAAATCAGATTGCACTGGAGGGAGAGGAATTAGCTGTTTGATTTTTATGTTTATTAGAGTGAGACACGAGGGGCGCCTGGGTGGCTCAGTCGGTTAAGTGTCCGACTTCGGTTCAGGTCACGATCTCCCAGCTGGTGGGTTCGAGCCCCGCGTCGGGCTCCGTGCTGACAGCTCAGAGCCTGGAGCCTGCCTTGGATTCTGTGTTTCCCTCTGTCTCTGTCCCTCCCCCACTTGTGCTCTGACTCTCTCAAAAATAAACAAACATTAAAAAAAATTAAAAAAAAAAAAAGAGACACGAGATACTTTAAAAAAAAAAAAAAGGGAGTTGAGCAATGCTCATGTTTGTGCCGGTTCAGTGAACCAGCTGTTTTTTGTTTGTGTGTGTGTGTGTGTGTGTGTGTGTGTGTGTGTGTGTGTGTGTGTGTTGCTAGGTCATCATCAGTAGACAGTTCCTGTGCGATTACGATGGGAAGTGCAGGCTGGGCTCTAGTAAATCTGCAGTTTACTATTTATGCGCTGAAATGAGCCAGCAGGACTAAGTCACTGTTTATTAGCAGAACTGCACTGAGCGCCTTCCGCGGGCCGCGCACTGTGCTGCGGAAGATGCTCCAGAGAGCCCCCGCAGGCAGATGCAGATTAATGGGCAGGGCAGTGAACGCTGGGATCCGGGTGTGCAAGGTGTGCTACAGAGGCCTGGAGGGAAGGCGCCAGCCCAAACAGCCGTGGTGTCTGAGTCCCCCAGAGGAGCCGATCACCAGGTCGCGATCTGGCGTGTGGCACAGGGCGTCCCCGCTTTCCCTTTGTGCTCCGCACACACCCCCCACCCCCACCCCCCGGCCCAGCCCCCCCACCCCTAGCAGAGATGGGCTCAAGGCACACGGTGGACGGCACGGATGATGGTGGACTTCTCCTTGTTTCCGAAAGATTTCTCCGTGGACAATGGCAGCCACAATTCAGGCCATGGAGAGGAAGATCGAGTCGCAGGCTGCCCGCCTGCTGTCCCTCGAAGGTCGAACTGGGATGGCCGAGAAGAAGCTGGCGGACTGCGAGAAGACGGCCGTGGAGTTCGGGAACCAGCTGGAGGGCAAGTGGGCCGTGCTGGGGACCCTGCTGCAGGAGTACGGGCTGCTGCAGAGGCGGCTGGAGAACATGGAGAACCTGCTGAGAAACAGGAACTTCTGGATCCTGCGGCTGCCCCCGGGCAGCAAGGGGGAGGCCCCCAAGGTACCCCTCGGGCGCTGGGGGTGGGACAGCGCGCGGGGCCCTGCCCGTAAGCGTGTGGGTGAGCGCACGTGGTGCTTGTGGTTCCAGGTGCCCGTGACCTTTGATGACGTGGCCGTGTATTTCTCTGAGCAGGAGTGGGGCAAGCTGGACGAGTGGCAGAAGGAGCTCTACAAGCACGTGATGCGGGGCAACTACGAGACGCTGGTGTCCCTGGGTAAGGCGCGATGCTCAGTTTTCTGCTAAATGTGATTTTGAGTGTCCCCAAACCTCTCTCCTCGTGCTGGCGGGCTTCGCCACAAGGGTGCGTAAATCACTAGAAGCTTTGACCATGCCGGGCGTTACCTCCTCTCACCGTAGAGGAGCACCGGGTGACTGAGTGGAAAGCTTCCTCTAGCGGGTGAAGTTCACGGGTGGCCGGACAGAGAGGCGTGGTGGTGTTTCTCTTAAGCAGGCATGGAGCATGGACGTCTCTGTCCTGCTGAGACGGAGTGTAAAACCTCTGACCGTTCTCGGGTCCAGGAAGGAATCGATCCACTTTCTTTTAGCCTTCTCTTACTGGGGCGTGTGGCCTTGATGGTGACACTCCTCCAGTTTAGTGGACAATACGGGCAGACCATGCTTCCCCTCTGCCCCCACAGACTCCCAGGGCCCCTGTCACTCTCCACATGGGGTAACCCCAAGAGGCTGTTTCTTCCTGGGCTTCTTTCCTCTTGGGATGGTTTCTGCGTGACCCAGACCTGAAGGCAATAAGGCACGCTCAGTGCGGATGGGAACAGGCGCAAGTGTGACGTTAGATTTTAGCTTGAAGGGAGGCGACTGGGTGGTTCAGTGAGCATCTGACTTCGGCTCAGGTCACAATCTCACAGTTCGTGGGTTCGAGGCCCGCATCGGGCTCTATGCTGATAGCTCAGATTCTGGAGCCTGCTTTGGATTCTGTGTCTCCTCTCTCTGCCTCTCTCTCTCTCTCTCTCTCTCTCTCTCTCTCTCTCTCTCTCAAAAAATGAATAAACATTACAAAAAAATCTTTTTAATTAAAATAAAATAAAAATGTCTCCCAGACTGCCAGATGTCCCCTAGGAGACAAAATTGCCCATGGTTGAGAACCAGGACTCTTTACTAATCTAGAAATTTCATTTCTTGGCCATTCTTGGATTCCCAGGCTGCCTGTCCCCAGCTGTGAATGGAACCACGTGGCAAAAGCTAACCTTCCTATCTTTCCTCAGACTACGCCATCTCCAAGCCTGAGGTCCTCTCCCAGACCGAACAGGGGAAGGAGCCGTGCAGCTGGCGTCGCACCGCCCCGAAGGTTCCAGATGTTCCTGTGGACCCGAGTCCAGGTGAGGGGCTGAGAGAAGGCCAGGGATGCCAGGCAATCAGGTGGGAACGGGAAAGGAGAGGGCCAGGGAGGGCATGACTTTCTTTCCACGAAGAGCCAAGGAGAAACCTCAGCCTCGAATGTTTTAAATCTGTTTTTTAATAGTTGAGTTATGACCTACAGCCTGTTCAACAAACAAACACTCTAGGAATACTTCCCAGCGGGGAAACAGGCAGGAAACCTAGCTTTCCAGAAGACGGATAGAGCCAGGGCCCGGAATTAGGGGAAGAGGGAAGAAGTCACTGAGAGGGAAGGTAGGAGTGTGTCGAAGACAAAATTTCTTTCTCAGTTTTATGAAAAGCCAGCCTTACCCCCATCCAAGAGCCGATCTCATCGGCCGGTCACACGTTTCAACGTGATTAGAACCACAGATTTATTTAAGGTGAATCTGGACACCCTGGGCCACGGTCTCAGCTTTTCCTGGAGCCAGTCAGCACCTTTGAAAGTTAAAGAAAGGACAGGTGGATGCGTGAGAAGAGCCTGATCACCAGCGTGATGCCCCAGACAGGTGTAAGGGGTGACAGTCCCTCACTGACCGGGAGACCCCACCTGTGCAGGCTCGAGCCTGCTTTCTCCACAGAACCGCCTCGTCTGTCCCACCTGCCTCAGGATCCCCTGTGGTCCGAACCCCTACGTTACTGGAAAGTCTACCTGTGTTTAATCTGTGATTAACGAAATGTGTTTTCCCTGTTTGCTGCTCCATCGCAATGAGAGGTTCGCCCAGCCAGAGCAGGCGGTGCGTAGAGGTGTCGGGAAAGCGTTCAGCAGTTTAGTTCCCCGGACGGCCCCGCGGACGGCCCCTGAGTCCTTGCTAGGTGCCGAGGGCAGAGCTGGAAGTGGAGCACAGCGGTGCGACTGGGCGGGGCGCCATGTGGTTGGAGACGAGGGATCGGACACCTGCCCGGCTTCCTAGCCTGCGGGGGAGGCCCACCGTGGGTTTGTTCATTTTCCTTATAACATCTACGCGGGGGCCTCTCTGGTTTCCACCCCGTCATTCATGAGAGGGAAGAGGGGCCCCGGAAATACCGTGGCTGCTGGCGGGACCCCACTCGCTCCTCACCCCTTCTGGGCTGGGCATGCCCCCGACAGACCTCGTCTCCGCTTCAGTTCCTAAATTCTCCCGCCCTGCTTCGTGGGGACTCCGTCCCCAGCAAGACCTCAGATCTTCACGCTCTTCCCGGAGCGTCCCCACCCATTCTTGCTCGGGTGGCTTCCCCGGGCCCTGCATTCGCTGCTGCCCGCCCCTGCCCCGCGTCCCGCTCAGCCCCGGCCCGGAAGGCACCGGTGTCCCTGCGCCTCCATGTTGCCCCTGTGCTGGTCTCCCCTCCTCCCTGCAAACCCCCACCTTTCAATCAGACGCCTCCCGTCCTCCTACCGCCTTCCGCGGACCTCCTCTCCGCCCCTGCCAGCATTGCTAGCGATGGCACGTCCCCAGGATGGCGCTCTGAGCACCGCAGCCTCTCTGTTCCTTTGCCCCCACCCTCCACTCGCTCTCCACCACCCACCCGGAGGTCCTGCCCCTGAGGCAGGCCTCCCATCTTCTTGACTTGAACCCGGCGCCCTAGTGCTCCTCCTGTCCTTGCAGATGGCTCTGCCCGGTACCCTGACCCCAGCATCTGGCCCTTCCACTGCCCAGCTAGTCCTCAGTTCCTCCTTGCCCAGCCCGGGCTCTGGTCCACTGGCGTCATCCCCCCGTCACGCCTCTTGTGTGTTCACCTGGCAGAACTATAATCCCGGTTAGATCCATCTGCCTGTGGTGCACCTGTTCCCACGCAGCTGCATGTGGCTGCAGAAAACCCCAGGAGCCTTCTCTTCCTCACCTGCAACCTGGGGGCTTCAGCGCTGCTCCGGGGTCACACGGTGTCTCCTTGGTCCACTCAGTTGCCCAGAGGTTGGCAAACTGTGGCCTGCAGGCCGGATCACTCACCGTCTGTTCTTTTTTTGGCCGCCGGACTGAGAAGGATTTTCATGTTGAAAAAATACTGTTTGAAACAAAAAGAAACAAACCTCGTGGCCCTCCCCCCCCCAGCAGCCTGTCTGCCTCACCTGCGCCCCGTTCTCTGTGTTCGCTGCTGTGGCCATCCCTCCCGCCAAAGGCCTGCCTCTGCTGGACGCTAGATCCGGTCTGGCCTCCTCCCTCATCCTTCCACCAGCATCTGCCTCTGCCGTCGGATGCCCGATCTGGAAACAGACCACTTTTGACCCCACAGCCCTGCCCTCCCACTTCTGCGCTCCTCGTGTCACACTGCCCACAGCCGCTGTCCTCCAGCGCCCGCTTTCTCCCATTCCTCTTCCTGCTCTTGAAGCCCTTCCATCAACATTCCTGGCAAGGCCACCAGGGACCCTCGTGGCGTTACTTTGGGACACTTGTCACCATTGATCACTCTCTTCCCAGATTCACTTCTTTGACAGGAAACCTTCCCGGTTTCCTCCTGCCGCACTTAACACCTTTCCTGTGCTATCCCTGGTGTTCTTTCTGACCTTGAACCGTTGGGGTGCCCTCCCACCTCCGCCCATGCCCCTGTTCTGCCATCCCAGCAGTGGCTCTGAGAGCTCCACGTGCCACCGGTGTGCCTCTTGCCTCACCCCTCCCTCAATTCTGCACACCCCGCTGAGCTCCACCTCCTCCCCCCCCCCCACCCCCAGCAGACACGTCTTCCTCTCCCCTGCCACAATATAGACAGCTGTCCACCCTGCAGGTGCAGGCCAGGACCCAGGAGTCAGCCCAACGCTTTCTCACACCCACATCCATCGGGAAATCCTAGTAGCTGGCACCCCCTTCAGACTTGTGCAGAGTGCCGTCCCGCCTCGCCTCTACTCTGAGGCCATTGTCTCCTGCGGTCACCTTCCAACCAGCCTACCTGCTCCTGCCTTAATCCCCCAGAGCAAGCCCTACACTCTTCTGTTCACAACCCCTTACTGGCTTCCCACTGACTCAGAGACTCTGGCTCATTTCTCTATGTCCCGCTCCCTCTGTTCCAGCCACACCGTCCTTCCTTTCCCCCAACACCGCAGGCTGCTCCAGGCTCCAAGCCTTTGCACTTGCCAGGAATGCCCCTCGGATACTTCCCAGCTCCACCCTTTACCTCCTTTGGGTCTCTGCTTGTTGAAAATTGTGGCCCCTTTCCCCCCCCCAGAATTTCCAGTCTCCTCCTGCTTTGGTTTGTTCCGTAGCAGATGGTGTCATCTATTATGTATATTTCTAGATTGTTATATATAGTTCATATTTACCGAATTGATGGAGATACAGATATTATATGTATTTCACATAGAGATTATGGATTTCATGTTTACAGATTTATGTATGGCCAGTAAATTTCACGAGGACAAGAACCTGTATGTCTTTGGTTCATATGATCATTACAGGCACCTAGAATACCGCCTAGCACAGAGTAGGAGTTCAACAGTTATTTGTTGAGTGTCTGTGGTGTTATGTAATTTAAAATATCTGCGTGTTAAAATATGTGTGTTAAATTCCTTGTTAGATTTCCTAGACTCACTCCTCCCTATGGTAACCAGTTGTCCTAAAGTTGGTGTTTATCCTTTCCATCCACATTTTATGTTTTGTATTATTTTTTGTTTTTAATTTAAAGCCAAGCTAGTTAACATTCAGTGTAATAATGATTTCAGGAATAGAATTTACTGATCCGTCACTTACATATAGCACCCAGTGCTCTTCCTACCAAGGACCCTCCTTAATGCCCATCCCCCGTTTAGCCCATCCCCCCACCCACCTCCCCTCCAGCAACCCTCAGTTTGTTCTCCATATTTAAGAGTCTCTTATGGTTTGTCTCCCTCTCTGTTTTTATCTTATTTTTGCTTCCCTTCCCTTATGTTCATCTGTTTTGTATCTTAAATTCCACATAGGAGTGAAATCATATGATATTTGTCTTTCTCTGACTTACTTCATTTGCATAATACATTCTAGTTCCATCCACATAGTTGCAAATGGCAAGATTTCATTCTTTTTGATTGCCGAGTAATACTCCATGTATGTATGTATGTATGTGTGTATGCGTATATATATGTATATGTATATATACATATATGTGTATATACGTGTATACACACACACACACACACACACACACCACATCTTCTTTATCCATTCATCCATCAGTGGACACTTGGGCTCTTTCCATACTTTGGCTATTGTCGATAGTGCTGCTATAAACATGGGGATGTATGTGTCCCTTCGAAACAGCACACCTGTATGCCGTGGATAAATGCCTAGTAGTGCAATTGCTGGGTCGTAGGGTAGTTCTATTTTTAACTTTTTGAGGAACCTCCACACTGTTTTCCAGAGTGGCTGCACCAGCTCGCATTCTCACCAGCATTGTAAAAGGGTTCTTCTTTCTCTGCATCCTCGCCAACATCTGTTGTTGCCTGAGTTGTTAATGTCAGCCATTCTGACAGGTGAGAGGTGGTATCTCACCGTGGTTTTGATTTGTATTTCCCGGATGATGAGTGATGTTGAGCATCTTTTTGTGTGTCTGTTAGCCATCTGGATGTCTTTGGAAAAGTGTCTACTCATGTCTTTTGCCCATCCATCCCACTTTAAAACTTTTATTTAAAACTATGTGTATATGTAGCCATAAACAATACACAATGTGGTTTTGCAGGTTTTGGAAAGTTATATCAATGTCATTATATTTATCACTCAATATTTGGTATTTCAGGTTTATCTCCACTGATGCGTATAGATCAAGTCCATTCATTTTAACAGATGCTTACTATCCCCAAAGCAACCGCATTACATTTATTATCCACTGGTCTGTTGATTTGCACTTCCGCTGTGTGTGATTTTTCCCTCTCACAAGTGGTGCTGCAGTGGGCAGTTTTACACCTGTCTCTCTGTGTCCATGAGCCGCAGACTCTCTGGGGAATAGACCCGGAGAGGAACCCCTGCATCACAGGGCACACTTGTCTACACCTCTGCTGTTGCCATGGTTACACTAGCGTGTCCCGCTCCCTTCAGCAGTTCTGAGTACCTGTTTTCTTACAGCTTTGCCCACTTTCGTCATTAGACTCTCGCCAGTCTGATAGAGGTTGAAATGAACGGCATCGTTTTTATTTGCATTTCCCCAACTCTTAGGGAGATGGAGCCTCCTTTTCACGTTTATTTGGTTTCTTTGCAAATTGTCTTTTTCTGGTTTTCACTCTCTTATCGATTCAGACTTTACATAGGTTCTGGATACTAACCCTTTGTCTGTTATTTGCATTACAAAACATCTCCCAGTCTGTATCAGGTCTTCTAAGTTTGTAGTGCCTTGTATAGAAGTCTTGATTTTGGGTCGAATCATACTTACCCATTTCTTCCTTTACGATCTGCTTTTTCTATCTTAAGATAGCCTTCCCTACCTCATTCCAGGTCAGAAGGACATTCGCCTCTACCTTCTTTTTTTTTTTTTCAACGTTTTTTTTTTTTTTTTTTTTTTTTAAATTTATTTTTGGGACAGAGAGAGACAGAGCATGAACGGGGGAGGGGCAGAGAGAGAGGGAGACACAGAATCGGAAACAGGCTCCAGGCTCCAAGCCGTCAGCCCAGAGCCTGACGCGGGGCTCGAACTCACGGACCATGAGATCGTGACCTGGCTGAAGTCGGACGCTTAACCGACTGCGCCACCCAGGCGCCCCTAACCTCTACCTTCTTATAAAACTTTCAGAGTTTTGCTTTTCACATTTAAGTGTTTATCAAGAATTAATATATGTGTAGGTTGCAAGGAAGAATGAAAAATGTTTTTCCCCACAAGGGTATCTGATTTCCCAACAAAGTTTGCTGAGGATTCTTTCTTTTCTCCAATGATTTGTACTGCCAGTTTGGTCGTGAACCGGGTTCCCATACACACAGGCACATTTTCTGGGCTCTTTATTCTGTGTTTTGGGTCTTGGTCTCTACACCAACACGCACTGTTTTAGCTTCATAATAAGCCCTCGTACCTAGAAGACTAAGCCTTCCCTACTTGCTCTCCAGAACTTTCCGTGGCTTTTGTTCTTCTTGGGCCTTTGTTCTCCTATATGAGTTTCAGAATCTTTATGTCAAGTTCTCAGAAAATCTGGCTGGCATTCTGATTGGAATTGCATTTACTGTATAATTTCATTTCTGGAGAATTACCCTTATTACAATATGAGCCCCTCTACCCATGGGAAGACTCGTTTAACGAAGGCTTCTGTGTGTGCTTGAAGAAGGCTTCAGTTTTCTCTGATCGTTGTGTCTATTGTGAATGGGGTTTTTACATTAATTACACTTTTTATTATATGAAATTTATTGTCAAATTAGTTTCCATACAACACCCAGTGCTCACCCCAAAAGATGCCCCTCTTCAATGCCCATCACCTACCCTCCCCTCCCTACATTTTAAATAGTTATCACAGGTACACAGCTCTGCTGTTGACTTTCTTTAGTAAAAAACAACTTTTACTCAACTTTCTTATTCTAATGATTTGCCAATTTAGGTTCTCATGGTTTTTTGGTTTGGGTTTTTTTTTTTTTTTTGGTGTTTTTGGTTTTTTTTTGTTTTTTTTTAATGTAGGCAATTGTACCCTCCACAGATAACACAAAAGTTATCTCTTCTTTTTAAATTGTTGTAACTTTATTTTTCTCATCCAGCAGTTTGGCTAGGACATTGCCGAGCAGTTCCAGAGATAGCTGGCATCCTTATCTGTGAGGTGCTTTGAAGGTCTCAGCAGTTAAGGATGGTTTTTGCCATAGACTTTCGATAGTACTCTTATTATAAGTTTATAGAAGTTTCCTTCCACTTCTGGCTAAAGCTATTGTGAGCAAGTATTATGTTGTATCAAATGGGTTCTTTTTTTCTTTTTTAATATTGTTTTGTTTCTTTAAAACATTGTAACCGTATATCATACATAACATTAGCAAATACATACAGAACAAAATCCGTGTGACCCTTGGAGAATCATAGTAAACACCCATAGTCTCAATACCCAGCATCAGAAATAGAACACAGCCAGAACCTTCCATGGCCCCATTGTCATTCTCTGATCCCATCCCCCCCCCCTTCCTTTTACAGATAAACAGAAAATTCAGAAGTAGATATGACCAGTCCCTTGGTTTTCTTTACATTTTTCATTCCTTGTGTGTATATTCCTAAATGCCATTGTGAACCTTTTTTGAATGACACCACACCATCTCTAGTCTTCAAGTTGAACTTGGTGCAGATCATACCATCCGTATCCTTTCGTTTGACCTTGATTCTGAGCGGCGTCCCTGCTGATGCGGTACAGCTGACGTCCGTTCCTTTTCACCACTTCATGGGTTTCTCTCTTATGACTATGACACAGCGCATTTTTTCCTTCTGCTGATGGGCGTTTGTCTTGTTTCTAACTTTTTTGCTTTTAGGAACAGTGATGTTGGGAACATCGTTACGCGTGCGCAAAACTTTTTCTAGTTGTAGACCCGGGCGTGGAACTGCCGGGGCCTAGGAAAGATGCATGTTCGACTTTTCCAGGTGACGTCTGAGTGTTCAAAGCGGCACTGCCACCAGGCACCCGCCAGCGGTGCCCAGACGTCCGCGGCACCTCATCCTCGCCAGCCCCGGAAATGCCTGCGTCCTCACTTCTGCCCATCTGGTGGGAGTGAACCGGGTTAAAAGTCGTATTTTACCACGTGCATTTTCCTAATTAGTGAGATTGCACATCACGTCCCCCGCTTCCAGGCCACTTACCTTTCCTTTTCTGTGAAATGCCTGTTGAGTGTGTCTGTTGTCCATTTCTCTTGTAAGTTGTTTTCCCTTTCCTTACCGATTTGTAAGCGCTCCTTTCATGTTCTGAGTATTAATCTTCTCGTCAGG
Organism: Prionailurus bengalensis; assembly: GCF_016509475.1. Lineage (NCBI taxonomy): Eukaryota > Metazoa > Chordata > Mammalia > Carnivora > Felidae > Prionailurus > Prionailurus bengalensis. The sequence goes on along the minus strand of NC_057348.1, from coordinate 161,736,121 downwards.
TATGTGTATTGCCGATACCTTCTCCGGTCACGGTGTATTTTAAAGAACAGATGCTTTTGATTTTAATGTACCGGGATTTACTAGTTTTTACCTTTATGGTTTGTCCTTTTTATGTCGTAAACTAGTAAGAAATCTTCCCTACCTCGAGGTTGCGATACACCATCTCACATTTTCTTCTAAAGGTTCTGCCTTCCGCGTTCAAGCGCTGAGTCTGTCAGGGCTGGATTTCCCTGGCGGTGGGAGGCGGGAGCCTGGTCCCTCCACACCAGTGCTTCAGGTCTTTTCCTTTGTTCTTTGGGGTCAGCTTCTCAATTGCCTTACAATAAGTTCTGTGAAAAATCCAGCTGGGATTGTGGTTGGAGTTGCACTCAGTCTATTATGCCCGGTGGAGACAACAGACTCCTTTGCCGTTATTCGTGTTATTTGTGAATGTCTGAAGCCCCTCCGTTCAGCTCATCTGCACTCTCTCATTGAAGTTTTAGAATTTTCCCCCCAAAAGATCTTGTTTTTGTTGTTATTAGGTATGTTACTAGGTTCCTGGTGTTTATTTTTATTCTTTCTTTTTTTTTTTTTTTTTTTTTTTTTTAGTTTTTTCTCTTGTATTTTTCTTAAGTTTTATTTATTTATTGTGAGAGAGAGAGAGAGAGAGAGAGAGAGAAAGAATGAGTTGGGGGGGGGGGGGAGACGGGAGCAGAGAGAGCGAGAGAGATGCAGAGAACAATGCAGGGCTCGAACCCACGAACTGTGAGATCATAACCTGAGCTGAAATCCAGAGTCAGATGCTTAACCGACTGAGCCACCCAGGCGCCCCTTTCGTTGTATTTTTTTAAATCATTATTACCAGTGGTGCCTTTTGTTAACATGCTTCTTCTATCTGTTGCCGATGTTTGCTAGAGCTGCGGGGCAGGAAACACTCCTCTCCAGGCACCATATCTCTCGCAGGGGTTCAGTTATGTGACATCCCTCTCTGCCCCCAGGCATCCCCTCCAGGGGGCCCACCAGGGACAGTCCTTGTTTGTCTGTCCTCCTCCCCTGGGGCAGCTGGTCACCCACAGGGGACAGGTTCCTTCACTGCGGTCAGGTAGGGGACTTCCTGTCCTAGAGTCAGTAGTAGGAACCCCTCTTGTGCACGATAATCCTCAGCTATCATTATGTAATAAAAACAGTTTACCCTCACCTGACTTCCTCTTTTGTTTTATTTTCTCTGTTAAGATCCACGACAGGGAAGAAAAATGGTAGTTGATAGGCTCCCTTAAAACCCTTTTGGAAAGCATACAAAAATACAGTTGTATTTCATTTACTGATATTTCCACCTAAAAACCTTGCTCACATTCTCATTAATGCTAATAACATTGCTAATAATTGTCTGATGATTCTCAGATCTCCTGAAAAGATAATCCTGTCATCTATGAGTAATAAGAATGTTTTGTCTCCTTTCAGATCTTTACGGTTAATTTTTTTCTTGTCTTATTATGCTGGCTGAAATAAAAGTAGCGATAGCAGGTATCCTTGGTTCATGATTTTAAAGAGAATGCTTATTAACTTTTCACATTGAGTCTAACGTTTGTTAAAGGTTTTGTTTATCAGTACCCTTCATGAAGTTAAAGAAGTTTCCCATATTTCCAATTGATGAGATATTTCTAATAAGGAAAGATGTTGAATTTTTATAGAATGCTATTCTGGTGTTTGTTGAGATGATTATGTGATTTTTCCTCCGTTAACCTGCTAATACGGCAAATTATGTGATTTTCTTTTGTTGAATCAATCCTGTGATCTGAGAATAAACCTAACTTAGTCATGAACCTTTATATACACTGCTGGATTCTGGATTTAGTATGCTAGTTGTTTAGGATTTTTGAATCTTTGTTCATGAGTGAAACTGGCCTATTTTACTTTTTCAGACTGTCTGTCTGGTTTTGATATAAGCTATGACGTATTCCCTCCTTTTTTATTTTCTCAGAGCGTTTGTGTAATATTGCAATTATCCGTTCCTTGAATGTTGAGTAGAGAATACCAGTGAGGCCATCTGGGCCTCAAGTGGTCTTTGTGGGGGGAGATTTTGGTCTACTGACTGAAGTTCTTTAATAGGGATAGGACTATTCAGGTTTTCTATCACTTTTTAGTCAGTTTTAGCAAATTCTAGTTTTTCTAAGAAATTTGTCCACCTCCCCAGAGTTTCCAAATGACTTGGAGTAACATTCATAAAACCATCTTCTAATCTCTGCTGTGTTTATAATTCTGTTCTTTTTCCATTCTTCATGTCGATTATCAGTGCTTTCTCCTTTTTTTCTTGATAGATGTAACGGTTTAATAGTCTCTTCAAAGAACCAACTTTTGGCTCTCTGTATTCTATCTTTGTTTTCTCTTTTATTAATTTATGCTCTTGTATTGTTGCCTGTCTTCTACTTTTTATTTATTTTATTTTTAATGTTTATCTATTTTGAGAGAGAGTGTGTGCACGAGTGGGGGAGGGTCAGAGAGAGAGAGAGAGAGAGAGAGAATCCCAAGCAGGCTCCACACAAACTGTGAGATCGTGACCTGAGCCAAAATCAAGAGCCAGACTCAACTGGCTGGGCCACCCAGGCATCCCTGTCTTCTAGTTTTTAAAGGGGTTTTGTTGTGCATGTCATTTCTTTTCCAGCATCTTGCCCTGACCCTTAATTTTCAACCCGTCTTCTCTTTTTAATATAAATATACAAGGTCATAAAATTCCCTCTAAGTACCATTGTAGATGCAACTCACATATTTTGATAAATTATATTTTCATTAGCATTGGGTTCCAAATATCTTCTAATTTTCATGTGATTTCTCCTTAGAGTCTTGAATTATTTAGAAAACATAGATTTTTTTTTTATGTTTATTTTCGAGAGAGAGAGAGAGAGAGAGAGAGAGAGAGAGAGAGAGACAGAGTGTGAGTGGAGGAGGGGTAGAGAGAGAGAGGGAGACACAGAATCCGAAGCAGGCTCCAGGCTCTGAGCTGTCAGTCAGCACAGAGCCCAACGTGGAGCCCAAACCCACAAACTGTGAGATCATGATCTGAGCCAAAGTCAGTCGCTTAACCTACTGAGCCCCCCAGGCGCCCCAGATATTTTTAAATTTTAGTAGGTATGGGGAGTTTGGGGGTATATGTTATTGATTTCTAACTTAATGTTATAGTTACAAAATCAGTGTTTAAAAGATTAGTATTTTAAAAATTGACTAAAGTTTGCTTTATGGTCTAGAAAGTGTTCATTTTTCCTTCTTGCTCGGGGTGGCTTAAAAAACTTGAGTTTTCCTTGTCTTTAGATTCCACTGTGTCCATCTGATCAGGTTTGTTAATAGTGTATTCGAATCCTATGACCTTGAGTCAGCTAGATTTATCAGTTATAGAAACAGGTATGTTGAAATACTCCACTGAGAAGTTGGGAGTTATTTCTTCTGGAGTTTTGCTGTATTATTTTAAAGCTAAGTTATTAGACTAAAAATGTAGAATTAGTTTTTCTTTCTGGCCAATATAACTTTGCACAGTGGTCCTTTTTTTATTTCTGTAAATATTTCTCTTTTTAAATTCTATTTCGACGGGGCACCTGGGTGGCTCAGTTGGTTAAGCTTCCAACTTCGGCTCAGGTCATGATGTCACAGTTTGTGAGTTCGAGCCCCATGTCGGGCTCTGTGCTGACAGCTCAGAGTCTGGAGCCTGCTTCAGTTTCTGCATCTCCCTCTCTCTCTCTGACCCTCCCCTGCTTGTGCTCTGTCTCTGTGTCTCTCTCTCAAAAATAAATAAACATTTTTTTTAAAAAATCTATTTTGGGACGTCTGGGTGGCTCAGTCGGTTAAGCCTCTGACTTTGGTGCAGGTCATGATCTTGTGGTTTGTGAGTTCAAGCCCCACGTTGGCCTCTGTGCTGACAGCTCAGAGCCTGGAGCCTGCTTCCGATTCTGTGTCTCCTTCTCTCTCTGCCCTCCCCTTCTTGTTCTGTCTCTCTCTCTCTCTCTCTTAAAAATAAACATTGAGGGGCGCCTGGGTGGCGCAGTCGGTTAAGCGTCCGACTTCAGCCAGGTCACGATCTCACGGTCCGTGAGTTCGAGCCCCGCGTCAGGCTCTGGGCTGATGGCTCAGAGCCTGGAGCCTGTTTCCGATTCTGTGTCTCCCTCTCTCTCTGCCCCTCCCCCGTTCATGCTCTGTCTCTCTCTGTCCCAAAAATAAATAAACGTTGAAAAAAAAAATTAAAAAAAAAATAAAATAAACATTGAAAAAAATTTTTTTTAATTTTATTTCATCAGATATGGGATAACTGCATCTTTTTAAAAATTTTCTTTATTCTGGCTTTGATTCTTTTACACTGCTTTTGCAGCCTTCTGTTGTAGGCGTGTCTTTTGCAAACCGCATATAGTTAGGTTTCTTGTTCATTTTTAGTCCGATCATCTTTACCTTTTAAATGTCCAGCATGGTGGGCACTAGCCACATGTGGCTGTTGGTGACTTAAAAAGTACTATAAAGATGAGATACATAAATGCTGAACATTTTGGATATATTGGGTTAAGTAAAATATATTGTTAAAATTAATTCCACCTGTTTCTTTTTATTTTACTATTTTTTTTTTTAACATTTGTTTATTTTATTTTTGAGAGAGAGAGAGAGAGCACGAACTGGGGAGGCGCAGAGAGGGAAAGAGAGGTAGAATCCCAGGCAGGCTCCACACCACCAGCACAGAGCCTGACGCGGGGCTTGAACCCAGAAACCGTGAGATCATGACCTGAGCTGAAGTCAGACACCCAACCGACTGAGCCACCCAGGCGCCCCTCCTGTAATCAGTTTTGATACTCTCATCAGATGCTCCCCCTTTTTATTTTTCTGAATATATTAAGGTCCATATTCTGTATATGGTAATTCCAGTATCCTAACATCTCTGCAGGGCAGATGCTGCAGTGTGTGGTCTGCTGACCCACTGAGGCAGCTGCTTTTCTGGTTGAGGTGGCGATTTGTAGTTGTGAGCTCAGTAATGTCTGAGAACTGTGTTTATTTTTTTTGTCATGTTTAATTTTATTTATTTACTTTGAGAGAGACGGAGAGTGAGCTCGCACGCATGGGCACAAGCCAGGGAGGAGCAGAGAGAGAGGGAGAGAGAGAGAATCCCAAGCAGGCTCCACGCTGTCAGCACAGAGCCCGACAGGGGGCTCGATCTCAGGAACCGTGAGATCATGACCTGAGCTGAAACCAAGAGTCAGACGCTTAACCTACTGAGCCACCCAGGCATCCCCTGAAAGATTTAAGATGTTTAAGATGCTGTCATCCTGAGACTCTCTGTCCACCTCTGCTGGTCCTTGGGGCCACCAAGACCTTGGCCTGGAGGTTTCCGGGCCACTCCGTGGTGTGACCTGGCACCAATGACCCTCGGGCACAGGCTGTGCTGTGTCAACTCCCACGCTGATACTTAAGACACCATATCCTTCAGCTTCTTTTTTCCATAGTTCTTGGGAGTGAGTTCGGCCACGACTCTCGTGTTGTTTGGCCGCTCTCCTGGTTTGTAAGTTTATTTTCATAGGACCTCCTGTGGCCTGAGTTTATTTTCATAGGACCTCCTGTGGCCTGAGTTGGGGGGGGGGGGTGTCCCCATGGGCAGGTTTGCATTCCCTGTGCTGGGCGGGGGGGGGGGGGGGGGGGGCCGCCTGGGCGCCGTGGTGGTCAGCCAGCGTTTCTGTTAATTTCTCAGCTTAGGGTCTCTGTACCACGTAGGCAGTATGAATTCGGTGTGGACATGGGGAAATTCCTGTTTCTTAGGGTGGCTGTCCCACCCGTGGCTCTAGACAGGTGGCGGCTTCCTTGTAGCGCCCTCAGGTGGATGGAGTTATTTCCAGCTCCCAGCTCACTGAAGGGACAGAGCCTCCTGGCTCCTGGCTTCACGCAGGCAGCTCAGCACTGTCTCGCCACACGTGGACATCAAAGCCCAGCCTCCAAGGCCTGTGTCCTGTTCCAGCAACTCCCTGGGTCACCTGGCCTCTGTTCCAACTCTTGATTTGACTTTGCATTTGCTCTTTGATTCTTATATCTGGAATCTTTGTTTTATGCTCACTCATACATGTGCGGGGGGGGGGGGTGCGGAGGGGTATGGTTTGGGGGGATACTCGGGCTTACATTTTATGTAACGTTTCTGTGTTAAGAGTGAGGGCAGGACCTCCCCAGAGCAGCGCGGCCTTCCCCAGGGACCAAAGATCCAGCCCTAAGAACTCACGGTCGTATTCCTCACCCCTTCCCACCCTCCCCTATGCTCACTACCGTGTGACCTCACGCTTTGCCCAGAAGGCCCCGCTGCCCCTGCTTGCTCTGGCCTTCCGTTCCCACCAGGTTCTTTTGCCATCTGAGCCTTGTAAGCGCCCGTGTCCATTTCCTTGGCTGGATGTGTGTCCCCCACCGGGGCCGAGGGGCCCTGATGCTGTGTGTTCATGCACTTTCCCTTTCTCAGGCTCGGGGCCCCCGGTTCCTGCCCCTGACCTCTTAATGCAGATCAAGCAGGAGGGCGAGCTCCAGCTCCAGGAGCAGCAGGCTCTGGGGGTAGAGGCCTGGGCAGCCGGACAGCCGGATATCGGGGAGGAGCCGTGGGGCCTCAGCCAGCTGGACTCCGGAGCAGGAGACGTCTCTACAGATGCCGCCTCTGGTGAGTGGCCGCAGCTAAAGCAGACACAGGGACAAGTGTGGGGGCTGACGGCAGGGTGTGGGAAAGGACCTGGAAGCACCGTGGAGCTGTGGCCTCCCAGATCTTGGACATCCGGCCTGACCCACTGGGGAGTTTTCCCCCATGAAGGGAGGGGGCTGTGCCTAATGATACCTTGTGCCCGCCCCCCCCCCCCCCCCGGTTTGGTGGTGCTCACGTCTCAGAGCCTCTCTGCCTGACCTCGGTCCACTGCACTCCTGTTTGCCTTGCCCTCGCCCCAGGGCAAATTGCCAGCTGCCTCGCATTACAGAGGCCTGCATGAAATAAGCAGTGACATTGAGCTTCCTGGTGCCTCAGAGAAGGGGGCCACAGAAAACTGGGTGCGGGAGAGGAGAGGTGGTTACGCTCCCGCAGAAAAGGCCCAGGTGGGATCTTAGAGTCTCACCTGCCCTTCCTTCCCCTAACCCCCGGGGCTCTGATCTGTCCTCACTGCAGGCGTCCACTCCAACTTTTCCACCACGATCCCACCCACTTCCTGGCAGGCGGACCTCCCTCCCCATCACCCTTCTTCAGCATGCTCGGACGGGACACTGAAGCTCAACACAGCAGCCTCCACGGAAGGTATGGTGCGGCTGAGAGGGGGCGGGAAAGGCTCGCGTCTGCCTGCAAGGCTGCCTCGGCCCAGGGCCCTCGTTTTTACTGCCGAACTGCCCTGACCTCTCAGCCAACAGGCCTTTAGGTGTCTGTGGCGTTAGGACTCTATAGTCTGTCCTTGATCTCCTTCCAAACTCTTAAGCTCAAACAGCCTTTCTTGAGAGCGTATGTGTTTCCGACTGTCCCTTTCATATATGGTCCTAACCAGTCAACCCTGCTAAAGCTGATCCCTTGAGAGGACGTATCGCCTGCCCAGGCTCAGCCATCCTGGCTCTCTGCTGGCGTGGGAAAAACCAAACCAGACCAGAGCCGCTTGTGACCCATCAACACTACCAAAGACAGGCGTCCGAAGGCCAGGATCAGGAAGAACGACTACCAAACTTATGGATTAGTTTTCCATTTACTTCTGTTTTGAAGGCCAGTTATCTGTTACTTTCCTCATTCCTGTCATATTTGTGCTAAAAGCCCAGGTCCCTGATATAAAACTTCAGGATGTGAGAGTCAAGTACATTTATATAAAATCAAACACAGTTTTACTGTTTGGCTAATATTTTTCTCACTAGCCGGCGGGCCACATAGAATGCTTGCTGCATTCCAAACGTGCCCACCAGTGGTCAGCCTTAGGATGAACTCAGGAGTAGCCTTAATAACCAAAGCGAAAATGGGACCCGGGTGAGCAAATGCGATGGTTGCTTTACCTGTGAAGGTCCTCGCCCAGGGTTTGGCCGCATGACTGCCGGTGGGGGGGCTCTGCCCAACGGGATCCTGAGGCTTGGGAGAGTAGGACTCACCGTCATGGTGGAGCGGAGTAGCTGCCGAACAGCCAGACGGAAGGATCGGCTCCTCCCTTAAGCAGGTACGGGACGCGACGATACCGGGTCCTTCTGCCTTTCTCAGCAGATGTCAAAATTGTGATAAAAACAGAAGTCCAGGAAGAGGAGGTGGTGGCCACGCCAGTGCATCCTACCGACCTGGAGGCTCACGGGACCCTGTTTGGACCAGGCCAAGCCACAAGGTTTTTCCCTAGTCCCGTCCAGGAAGGAGCCTGGGAAAACCAGGGCGGCTCCTTCCCCAGCCAGGACCCTGTGCTGGGGCTGAGAGAGCCCGCCCGGCCTGAGCGGGACATGGGCGAGCTCAGCCCCGCGGTGGCCCAGGAGGAGACCCCGCCGGGGGACTGGCTCTTTGGGGGGGTCCGGTGGGGCTGGAATTTCCGGTGTAAGCCCCCCGTGGGCCTGAACCCGAGGACTGGGCCCGAGGGGGTGCCCTACACCTCCCCCGACAGCGGGGAGGCCGTGCTGGACCCCAGCCAGGCCCCGAGACCCTTCGGCGACCCCTGTAAATACCCCGGCCGGACCAAGGGCTTCGGCCACAAGCCGGGCCTGAAGAAGCACCCCGCCGCCCCGCCGGGAGGGCGGCCCTTCACCTGCGCCACGTGCGGGAAGAGCTTCCAGCTGCAGGTGAGCCTGAGCGCGCACCAGCGCAGCTGCGGGCCGCCCGAGGGGGCGCCGGGGGCGGCGGGCGGCGGCGCGCGGGACGGCAGCGCGCTGCGGTGCGGGGAGTGCGGCCGCTGCTTCACGCGCCCCGCGCACCTCATCCGCCACCGCATGCTGCACACGGGCGAGCGGCCGTTCCCCTGCACCGAGTGCGAGAAGCGCTTCACCGAGCGCTCCAAGCTCATCGACCACTACCGAACGCACACGGGCGTGCGGCCCTTCACCTGCACGGTCTGCGGCAAGAGCTTCATCCGCAAGGACCACCTGCGCAAGCACCAGCGCAACCACGCGGCGGGGGCCAAGGGCCCGGCCCGCGGCCAGCCCCTCCCGCCCCTCCCGGCCGGGCCCCCGGACCCCTTCAAGAGCCCGGCCTCCAAAGGACCCTTGGCCTCCACAGACCTAGTGACCGACTGGACTTGTGGCCTGAGCGTCCTGGGACCCAGCGACGGCGCGGACCTGTGACGCCCCCCGCCCTCCCCCGCCCGAGCTGGCGAGGGTGGGGGGGCGCCCCGGTGTCCTGGCCCCGCTGCAGGCCGCGCGCCTAAGGAGAGCCCCACTCGGAGGCGGCAGGGCGGTGGTGGGAACGGAGCCCGGGGAAGCCGGTTTCCCAGCCGCTGAACTGATCGCTGGAGGGAGAGAAACTATCAAACGATCCGGCCTCCACCTCTAAACAAAGTAGAATTCTCTGATTGTGGAACTGAGCAGCATAGAATTTTAAGTAATTTAATTATGGAGACTTTTTTTTTTTTTTTTTTTTTTTTATTCTTGACGAAAACGCTGGAAAATAGTCGTAGCACCAGTTTAAACTTTATAGTGTACTTTCGGTTTCCGGAGCGTGCGTTTGTGTGGGCTGTGACCGTACCAAGTCCGACAGTGAGTTGGCCGGCTGGGGACACAGGTGAGGAGGGTCCCGGACCTGCCCTGGCCCCGCTGACTCCTAGGGAGGGGCCGGTGGGGGTGGCGGCGCAGCAGAGTTGAGAAACCCCCGCCCCACCTGGCCACCAAGCTGGCCTGGCGGTGGGGCAGGCCTGGGCCTGGGGCTCCAAGCTCCTCCCATCACCCATCCCCTCCAGGGTGTGGAACCCCCACCACGGGTCAGAGTCCGCAGGGAGAAGGACGCGCCCACCGGCAGCCAGTCCCGTTCCCCAGCTTGCCCCTCCATCTGAAAAGTCCCCCCACCCAAAGTGCTGGCCCATTATGGGCCATCTGCCGCCCCTAACGGCAAGGGATCTGGGTGGTGTCACCCTGTTATGGGACTCAGGGCCTCATAAAGGAGAGCCACCTGAAAACACAGTGTTAGGGCTGCGCAGGGGAGGAGGCAGAGGTGGGCAGGCCCAACCTTTCACCCTCAGTTACCGGTGGAGCCAGGAACAAAGCCTGGCCTGCCGAACCCCACGAACCCCATGTGGGGCCACTTTCCTCTCCAGCCAAATGCTTCTCTTTCCTTTGCTCTGTGTAGTGAGTGTTTCTTCGTTGTCAGAACGCTTTCACATCGCGTCTCATTTGATTACTGTGACCTTGTAAAGCACGCGGGACGAGTGTTGTTAGAGACGAGGAAGTAAACTCCTCCAAGGGCACCCCTCCCAGCCTCACGCGGGAGTGCGAGGCCGCGTGCCAGCAGTCGAGGAAGGCCACGGATTAGACAGGCTGGTCGTCCTGGAGCACCGCCGGCTTGGGGGAAAGAAGGTACTCGAGGCTGCCCTCTTAAGATCTGTACCACCGCTGGCCGAGCAAAATCATTAGGCGGCAAGGTTCTGCTGGCCTGTCTGGAGTGTGCACCCATTCTCCCCAGGGGGCGGGGGGGGGGGGTTGGGGGGAGGGTGCCGGGTGGCAGGTCTGAGGCTGCGTGAGGGGCAAGTGCTTGTTCATTCCCCCTCTGACATCGTAGAGGTAGAATGAGAAACGGCCCAGGTTTCTTGATTCTGCCGCAATGCTGTCCCTACCACACAAGTGTCCGTTCCTGTTTCGTTGGCACAGCCACTGGTCCCCTTGCCCCCAACGGGTAACCTGTTCCCCCCTGAGGAACCAGAGACCGTGGCTTCCTTTCAGTCCGCTTCCTCATGCGTCCTTTTGTTAGGCAATAGACTAGTTCGGAAAATTGTTTATGTACTGTATATTTTGTACCCGTTTACACTTCTAATATTGATATAACTGATATTTTGAAAAACGGATGAAGAGGAAACATCCTGTTAAAATAAAACCTAACCAGCACCAAGACGGCTTGGCGGGTTCCATTCTTAGACCTGTGTCTTGGGCACTGATGCCTCTAGACCCTCCTCCCACGGGAGCCGTGTGGCCAGCTTCCTGGGCGCCCTCCTCCTACACGTGGTCACCTCGGACCCAGGGAGGCCGCCGGCCCACAGAGCTAGGAGTGGAAGAACCCAGAGAAGTCTGACTCCATGGAGGGGAAACCATAACGCGCCCAGTCACTTTGCGTCAGAGTAGAGTCCTGCTTTGTGTCGTCCGGCTTGATGTAATGCGATGCGAGGTGCGTGAGGCCGGGTCTGGGAGAAGAACCGCAGAGCATCCGAGAAAAGCGGATGCCGGGTGTTCTCTCCTCGCCTCGTGCCTCTGCTGGGCCCGCGGCTGCTGTGTTCCTGGTCCGGGGGTGGAGGCCGCCCCGACAACCAGAGCCAACGGTTGTGAATGTTCTATCTCGTGTGTTCGGTCTTTTTCATCTTGATCTTTGTCTTTTTAAGAAAATGAAAACGTACAATAAAACCTGCGGAAACTTGCCACGAGGGCCTGGGAGTAGGACGGGGCGAAAGCGAGAGTGGGTGTCCCGTGGCGTCGAGGTGACGATGGCAGCGCGCTCCTCACCGGCAGCCCTGCCCTCCCCCACTGGACGTGGCCCCGGTGCTCAGAAATCAAGCAGGGACGATCCCGGTGACTGCCGGGCTCACCGTGCCACCGCCCCGCCGCCGCACGGGGACATCCCCACACGCCCTCTTGCCACACGCCCTGTGCGCACGAATCCCAAGGACGCTGCCAAAGTCCCCAGCCATTTAGTGGTTCACTCCAGGGCCGACTCCTGAGGCTCTCCGGGCAGAGCATGGGGGGAGGGGGGTGAAGTTCAGTATCCAAAGGGGTGCCCCCATCAGTAGTTAGGGAGACCAGGCCAGCCACGTGGGCGGGGGGCCCCACCACTGCTGGGAAGCATCAGCCTTAGGCCGGAGCACTGTGGTCCCTGTTCGCTGAGTGTCCTTTTGCTGCTATAACAAATGAGCACAAACTTTGTGGCTTCAACCAGTACAGACCTATTTTATGCCTCTGGAGGTCAGAAGTCCAGAACGAGCCTTACGGAGCTAAACTCGGTGTCAGCAGAGCTGCGTTCCTTCTAGACTCCAGGGGAGAACCCACTGCCTCACCTTTTCCAACTTCTAGAAGCCCCCTGCCTTTCTTGGTTCGTGGCCCCTTCCTTCATCTTCAGTGGGGGTCACTCCAACCTCTGCTTCTATCATCCCATCTTTTTCTGGCTTTGACTCTCTTGCCTCCCTCTCAGAATCTTTTTTTTCTCTCTCTCTCTTTTTTTTTTTTTTTTTTTTTTTAAAGTTTATCCATTTATTTTGAGAGAGAGAAAGAGCACAGGCCGGGGAGGAACAGAGAGAGAGAGAATCCCAAGCAGGCTCTGTGCTGTCAGCGCAGAGCCCCACGCAGGGCTCGAACCCACAAACCAAACCGTGAGATGGCGACCTGAGGTGAAACCAAGAGTCTGACACCCTACTGACGGAGCCACCCAGGCGCCCCTCCCTCTCAGAATCTTGCAATTCCATCAGGCCCACCCAGCTAGTCCAGGATAATCCCTTCGGCTGAAGATCCTGATTTAATCACGCCCTCAAAAGTCCCTTCTGCCACTTAAGGTAACATATCCACAGGTTCTAGGGATTAGGATGTGGACATCTTGGCGAGGGGAGCATTTTTGGCTTTACTACACTTGCCAAATCCCAGGGCAGTTCTCATCTCCTACCTGAGGCCAGGCCACATCCTCCACGGATGCTCCCGTATTCTGGCACCGAAATAACGTGCTTCGGCGACAACATTTGAGGCTCGTCGTGCCCAGCCGCCCCTTCATCTCAGCCACCCACTGTTGCCCACAGAAGGGTACCCGTCTGCTGCCTGCCTCCTCCCGGCATCTTTCTTTACCCTCATCTTTCTACAACTTTGTTCTATTCCTGATGCGTCCAAAGATGGCCCCCATCCCTTCCAACTTCCCGTTGTTAAGTAGCAGTGCCACGTCTCTGTCGTGTTCCCGGGCAGACTGAAGTCAAGAAGGGTCAACTGTGCCTTAACCGGTCCAGCAGCGTCAAGATCTTTGAAGATCGTGCTGGGCCCTGTGGCTGTTCTTTTATGCCTCCGTTCTTGGGAAGATACCCACGCTCCTCCGAGGTTCCTGTCTCCTTCTCTCTTTCCTTTTCTCTGTCGTTTATCCGACTTCATTCCACACCATTGAAGGCTTGGCAGAGCCCCGGGCTCCCGGGGTGTAACTCCCACCCCGTCCCGCCCCGCTGCATCCCTCATTCTGGCCCAGGGTGACCTTTCTAACTAGGAAATCTGAGCATCCTCGCTCCCTGACTTAAAGGCCTCCTATGACTCCCATCACCTACTGCTGAAAATCCAAATTGCAGCCCCGCATGGCTGACCCCGCCACCCCCCCCCCCCCAGGAGGCAGCTCCTCCCCGTCCTCATCTCCTGTGACTGCTCTTGTGTCATCCTGCAGATGAATTGAACTGCCCATCTTCCCTGGGCACCACGCTGTTCCCACCGCATGCAATGTCCTCCTCTCCTTGCCCCTGCCCCCCCCCCCACCCGGTACACTCCTTACCCCTCAGGTCATGGCTCAGCATCACCCAGCTGTCCCTGGTCTCTGCAGGTGGCACCGATGCCTCCCCTGTTTCCCACAGATGCTTGCTCAGTCTCCTTCTTTCCTCTTCTTAGACTGTCCCCTACTTCATACATAATGTGTGGCTGGAAATGTGTATAAGAGTGTATGTATAAAGATAAGGCGGTGCGCTCACAAGTCATAAAGAAGGCTTTATTCCCCGACAGCTATAAGCAAAGTTCCTGATCTGACATAATTGTCAAGTTCCTTTTAGCCCTGAGTATTGTACAATTTACACATGATTATTTAAAAACGTTAAAAGCACATGGGGCGCCTGGGTGGCTCAGTCGGTTAAGTGTCCGACTTCGGCTCAGGTCGTGATCTTTCAGTTTGTGAGTTCGAGCCCCGCGTCGGGCTCTGTGCTGACAGCTCAGAGCCCAGAGCCTGCTTCCGATTCTGGGTCTCCCTCTCTCTCTGCCCCTCCCCTGTTCACGCTCTGTCTCTCAACAATAAACGTTAAAAGTATTTTTTTTTTTTAAATTTTTTTTTTTCAACGTTTATTTATTTTTGGGACAGAGAGAGACAGAGCATGAATGGGGGAGGGGCAGAGAGAGAGGGAGACACAGAATCGGAAACAGGCTCCAGGCTCTGAGCCATCAGCCCAGAGCCCGACGCGGGGCTCGAACTCACGGGCCGCGAGATCGCGACCTGGCTGAAGTCGGACGCTTAACCGACTGCGCCACCCAGGCGCCCCAAAAGTATTTTTTAAAAAAAGAAATAAAACATTAAAAGCACAATTTGGACATTAAATATACACACTGAAATAATTGGGCAAAAATTATTTTAAAAATTGGGCAAAAAAGTAATAAATGCGAATATTTGGGGTTGTGTTACCTGGTATAAGGGGGCACCTGGGTGGCTCAGTTGGTTAAGTGTCCCAACTCTTGATTGCAGCTCAGGTCATGATCTCACGGTTTGTGAGTTCGAGCCCCATGTTGGGCTCTGCACTGACAGCACGGAACCTGCTTGGGTTTCTCTCTCTCTCTGCCCCTCCCCTGCTCGTGCTCGCTCTCTCGCAAAATAAATAAACATTTTTTAAAAACCTGATATAAACATCTGGAAACTCCAGATGGGATATAATAAACATAATTTTAAATACAGAGCCTTGAAAGGAATAAAGGGAAATCCTAGTGTACCAGAAATGAAGACAAAACAACCCCGGCATTGTAAGCATGTGAATAGATGCTGCACCGAGCAGGTGGGGGCAAGAAGGGTGGGGGCGCTTGGGTGGCTCAGTCGGTTGAGCATCCGACTTCGGCTCAGGTCATGATCTCACAGTCCGTGAGTTCGAGCCCCGTGTCGGGCTCCGTGCTGACAGCTCAGAGCCTGGAGCCTGCTTCACATTCTGTGTTTCCCTCTCTCTCTGCCCCTTCCCTGCTCATGCTCTGTCTCTGTCTCAAAAATAAATAAACATTAAAAAAAAAAATTTTTTTTTTTTTTTAAAAGAAGGGTGTACGGGCCTTGGGCCCAGGAAGGTCACGGTTAGAACCGACACCTCCTCCAGAGAAAGTCCCTTAAAGGCCCCATCTTCAGACAATACATGGTTCAGAAAAAATGCAACCCAGCGCTAAAAGATGATATGTTAGTTGGGTCCTCGGGAAGTAGATGTCGAGACACAGTTTGAAGTGCAGGAGGTTTACTGGGGAATAGTGCCTATAAGAGGTAAAGGCAGGAGGGAGCAGGATTTTGCAGGCAAAGTCTCAGGCCAGGACACAGACCCAACATCTATGAAAGGAAAGAGACGGGCAAGCAGGTTTGAGCGGCAGGAGCAGAACATACTGTAGTTCTGACAGAGTTTCAGCCAAGCAGTCAAAGGCTTCTAGAGCAGATAGTTCCTGTTAGAGGAGGCCTGCGTTGAGCAGAAATGTCCAGGCCCTAAGACCCCCACCTGCTCACTCATTGGCTGGGGCTGCCCAAGGACGGTGTGGCCCTAGCTTGAAAGCCTGGGCATGCCCTGAAGGTGCTAATAACTGGAGGTGACAGCTAACTGCACTTCTCATAGCCGATGGTAAATTCTTTTTTTTTTTTTTTTAAATTTTTTTTTTTCACGTTTATTTATTTTTGAGACACAGAGAGACAGAGCATGAACGGGGGAAGGGCAGAGAGAGAGGGAGACACAGAATCGGAAGCAGGCTCCAGGCTCTGAGCCATCAGCCCAGAGCCTGACACGGGGCTCGAACTCACGGGCTGTGAGATCGTGACCTGAGCCGAAGTCGGACGCTTAGCCAACTGAGCCACCCAGGCGCCCCTAAATTCTTAAAGATCCAAGTGGCATAACTCCACGGCTGCCGCAGTGACAAAAAACTTATGTCTCAGGCTGGGCCCTGGAAGATGGTAGTGGATGGGGTGATATCTTCCTTGAGAATCCAAAACGACAGCCAGTACCTCATGGAGGTTGGGATTCAATTTTACATTACCCATACGGCTGATCAATTGACGTAAAAGCTGGACCTAGGCCAATGATAGCGCTTGACAGTTTTGGCTGAAGGAAACCCCAAAAGAGGAGGAACTAGCTCACAATCCACACTACAAGCCTGGCTCAATATAAGCTCACAATTGCAAATTGCAAACCCAGAAGGAAGAAGTCCACCATTAGTGAGACTGTAACAAGCAGCAGGATCAAAGTCCAAGAGCTTGAATTCATGTAAAGATCATCCAAAATAGAAGGTCATAGCAATAGTTTTATAAGGCATAAAACTAACAGAGGGCAGAAAGTGGAAGAAGCAGCCTGGGGAAAGCATGATAAACGGGGCAAAAAAGAACCATAAGAAAAATCAAGATACTATTAAAAAGAAAGTGACATTTGAAAAACAACAAAATGTCTGGAAATAAAATAGCCACTGAAATTTTAAAAACTCAGTGGACAGGTTAAACAGCAGATCTAGATACAGCTGGAAAGAATTAGTGAAATGAAATATAGATGACAAAAATACTCAGAATGAAGGACAGAGAGAAAATGATGCACGGAAATAATATGTTTAAGAGCATAGACTAGAAACACCTACCATAATCTATCTAATCAGATATTCTCATCTACAAAGAGATAATTAAGAAATTAGGAGGAAGGACTCCTGGGTGGCTCAGTCGGTTGAGTGTTGGACTCTTGGTTTCAACTCAGGTCATGATCCCAAGGTCATGGGATTGAGCCCAGCATCAGGCTCTGCACTGAGTATGGAGCCTGCTTGGGATCGTCTCTCTCTCCCTCTCTGTCACTCTCTCTCTCCCTCCCTCCCTCCCTCCCTCCCTCCATCCTCCCCCTCTCCCTCTCTTTCCCTCTCCCCAACTCTCACTTTCTCATTCTCAAATTAAAAAAAAAAAAAAAACACAAAAATAATGAAATTAAGAGGAAATAAACATTTTAAAAGAATGACAATCTTCAAGAATTGATGAAAGACAAATCCTCAAATTCAAGAGGCCCAAAGGTAAATCCACACATAGAAATATTGTGGTGAAACTAGAACCACCAAAACCAAAGGGAAAATCCTAAAAGCAGCCAGAGAAAAAGACAGATTGACATCAAAGGAAAAGGGTGTTCAACTAACCATAGACTCTTCTATGATAAAAATAGAGATCAGAAGACAATGAGTGAACACCTGCAATGTGGTGACAGGAAATAACCGCCAACCTAGATTTTTGTACCCTGCTCAATTATCACACACCAGCAATGCCAAATAAAGACTTTTTCAGAAAATAAAAACCCTCACTTAAAAACTGCTGAAGACTGCTGTCCTTTGGGAAGAAGAAACTCCAACACAGGATGGAGGAGAAGGACATAAGGGGAATAATGAGAAAAAAAACTAGTAAATACGGGTAAATAGTAACGTGGACTTTATAAAACAATAATAAAGATAAGTTTGGGAGATACAAAACAAAGTGGGATTAAAATACTAGACAGTGTGTAGAAGGGTGGAGTATGATGTCAGTGAAAGCATCCTGTTGTCCTTGTGATTTCAAGAGAAGGGCAATTACATTTAGACTTTGTAAGTCAATCATACACATTTAAATGTTCATCATAGCCCCTAAAAGAACAGAAGTAGAGTGGATCCTAGCAGAGGGAGGAAGAGTATATTAGGAAAACTCGATTCATCTATTAGAAGGTAGGAAGAGGGGGAAAGAAGCAAAGCTATGGTAAACCAAGATCACAAAATAAGATGCTAGAAAAAAACCAAATATATCTATATTCACTGTGAATAGAAAACAAGCTCTTCAGTCGAAAGACACATTGTCAGATTGCACAACTATACAGAAATCCAGCTCTATGCTTTGAAGTTTTAGTGAGCAATATTCCTTGGGGCATGCACTTTCCTTCCTCCAACTACGGCCCCGTAGTGGTGTTATGTCAGCCCTTCTCTTCCTGGCTGTTCGGTACCATAATGACCTCTGCCAAAATTCCAAAATGTTTCATCACTTTCCATTATCAGAAAAGTCTTATTCCAGCCTCAGTCTGAACCATATTTGAACTTGAGTGGCAAACTTGGTCAGAGCCTGTGTCCCCTCCACTCTGGTTTGGGCTGGATCTGTCTGGGGCACCAGGAGTTTGGGTGGAGAGAGCACAGAGTCTCTTCCTCAAATCCTTCCTCCTTTCTCTCTCCGATCCTCCCAGACTCCAGCTTAGGCCTTCGCAAAGCCTCACTTTGGCCAAAGCATGGGGTGAAAGATGTGAAGGAGGATGTGCTCATGTGAGTTGCCTTAGAAACTTCGTTCAGCTTGTTTTAACCTGGGACTGTAGGGCTTTACTGGTACGGTGGTTTCCAGGCGGGTGGGATGTGAGGTTGTCTTGGGGCGGTACTCAGCTTTACCCTGACTTCCTCTGACATGGAGAAGAATTCCTTGAGGGGTGGCAAGAAATATCTGCCCCTAACTCTTTCCAGGCGTAACCACCCATTATGTGGCCTGTGGCAATGTGCATGCATCACAGGTCTCCCCACCCCCCCAAATGCTGTGCTCCTTTACAAGAAGGCCAGGAAACAGCTTGGGTCTTAGATCGCACGCTTGGGGTACGAGGGGAACTGGAACAAGGTGGGAGTAGCCCCACCTTTCCCTTGTGATGTCTTTAAGCCTCCAGAAATCTCTGCATTAAAAGCCATCTGCTGCCATGTTCCCTGTGCTCACAAACTTCAGGGGACACATATCACGTACACTCCTCTTCTTCCCTGTGGTGGAAGAGGGAGCCCGGAAAGGGCAGCGAGCACAGTGCTGGGCTCCACAGAGACACTTTGAGCTCTCTCACAGGGAGAGGGAAGGATGGCCAAGAACTCCCTTCTCTCTAGGCCTCTTTTCATGTGTGTGTGGCGGGGGGTAGGCTCTGAGCTGGGGGGTGCCAGCAAGGCTCTGTAGGTGAGTGATTGTCCCACTGGCCACACAAAAGTAAATGGTGGGGTAGCTTATGCCTTTTGTCCTTGGCTCTGGGCCTTCGCCTCGATCCCCAGACAAGGACAAAATGACACTTGACATCTTGTCACATGATGTTTACAAAAGACGTACCTAAAAGTTAACAGCACGACACACAGCGCAAAGTAAAGAATTGGGGGCAGAAAATATATACTGGCAAACACTCACTGAAAGAAAATGGACCAGGAATACCTTTAGACGAAACAGATTTTAATGCCAAAAGCATTTCTAGGTAAAAAGGGTCACACATTATGAACAAAATAAAGTACAATGTACCTAATGGCACGGACTCAAAAATATAAAGCAAAAAGTGGCAGAATTCTGAGGACAAATTTGAAAAGAATCACAATGGGAGATTTCTATATAGCTCTCCATATTTGGTAAAACAAACAAAAATTAGTGAGAATATAGAATAGTTGAAAAGCATATTTAACTAATTCTATCCAAACAATTAGAGGTTTTATGTTCTTTTCAAGAACACGAAGTATTTACAAAAACTGGCTACAAAACAAATTGCGACAAATTCCAAATAACCAATTTTATTCAGACTCCTTTTTATAATCACAGTGTAATAAATTGGAAATAATAAAATGACATACAAAACATTTGTAAAAGAACCATCTAAGGAAAAAAAAATAGCTTTTGCTCACATTTTAAGATTTTTAAAAAATTTTTTAATGTTTATCTATTTTTGAGAGTGGGGAGGGGCAGAGAGAGAGGGAGACACGGACTCCGAAGCAGGCTCCAGGCTCTCAGCTGTCAGCACAGAGCCCCACGTGGGGCTTGAACTTACAGTGAGATCATGACCTGAGCCGAAGTTGGGCGCTTAACCGACTGAGCCACCCAAGCACCCCTTTAAGATTTTTTTTTTTAATTTTTAAATGTTTATTTATTTTTGAGAGAGAGAGAGAGAGAGACAGAACATGAGTGGGGGAGGGGCAGAGAGAGAGGGACAGACAGAATCAGAAGCAGGATCTAAGCTGTCAGCACAGAGCCCGACACGGGGCTCGAACTCACAAACAGTGAGATCATGACCTGAGCCGAAGTTGGGCGCTTAACCGACTGGGCCACCCAGGCACCCCTTAAGATTTTATGTTTAATGACATGGGGCTCAAACTCACAACCGCGAGATCAAGAGTTGCACACTCTACCGACTGAGCCAGCCAGATGCCCCGTCTCACATTTTAATACTGTTTTACATGTTTGTTTTTTCGAACAATTCCTATTGTAAAAAGTTTATAACAAAAAATCGCAGCTGATTACAGAATATTTATTTAATATTAATGTATCAAATATACAACTAGTAATCTTGAGGAGGAAAATATACCAAGACTGGGTACAGTTGTAAAAGTAGATTCATATAAAACATGTCAAATGGAAAGTATATTTTTATTTTTCCACTTTTCGTATACACTAGAAGACAAAGAAAAATCCAATCAGTTAACTATTTGGGTGGCTGAAGTCTTTCATTTTATTTTGGTAACAAGAAAATCCAAATTTAATGCTTAAGATCTCATCTTTCAGTCATCTGAAAAAGAAAGATAATACACTCATTAATCTAGGTGTTTCTTAGTGGGATATTAGCTGATTAGTTGACCTCTTGGCCCCATCAAAATTCTAGCTGGCTTAGTTGCAGAAATTCACAAGCTGATCCTAAAATTCAAATGGAGGGGTGCCTGGGTGGCTCCGCGGGTTGAGGGTCCGACTGCGGCTCAGGTCATGATCTCGCAGTTTGTGAGTTCGAGCCCGCGTCGGGCTCTGTGCGGACAGCTCGGAGCCTGGAGCCTGCTTCGGATTCAGTGTCTCCCTCTCTCTCTGCCCCTCCCCCACTGGTGCAATGTCTTTCTCTAACTACCAAAAATAAATAAAATATAAAATAAATAAATAAATAAAATAAAATTCAAATGGAAGTTCAAGGCATCCCAAATGGCCCAAAACAATCTTGAAAAAGAAGAGCAAAGTGAGAGGGACTCACGCTTCCTGATTATAGCATCTGGAAACATAAAAAGTATGCTCACAATAGCACAAAGGATGGTAGGCAACCTGTTGTAAGATTAACGAACCATAATAAAGTGGTATGACTCATGCGAAGTGAGTTGTTAAAAATTAAAAGTGTAGGGGCGCCTGGGTGGCGCAGTTGGCTAAGCGTCTGACTTCAGCCAGGTCACGATCTTGCGGTCCGTGAGGTCGAGCCCCGCGTCGGGCTCTGGGCTGATGATGGCTCAGAGCCTGGAGCCTGGTTCCGATTCTGTGTCTCCCTCTCTCTCTGCCCCTCCCCCGTTCATGCTCTGCCTCTCTCTGTCCCCCCGAAAAATAAATAAACGTTGGAAAAAAATAAATAAATAAATAAAATTAAAAGTGTATATTTTATTTTTTTTTATTTTGAGAGAGAGAGAGAGCGCGCGCGCATGAGCAAACGGGGGAGGGGCAAAGAGAGAGATGAAGAGAATCCCAAGCAGATTTTGCCCTGTCAGTGCGAAGCCAGACTTGGGGCTTGATCTCACAAATGGTGAGATCATGACCTGAGCCAAAATCAAGGGCTGGCCGCTTAACCAACTGAAACACCCAGGCGCCCCAATGCTGTAGGTTTTAAAACTTAGGGCAACCTTTAAAAATGAGGTATAAATACCAAGTGTACAGTGAAAAATAGAATTAAAAATTAAAAAATACTCTATCCAAAAGCAGGCAAAGAAAGAAAGAAAGAGGGAGAGAAAGTATTGAAAACCTGGAACACAAAGAAAACAGCTAGCAAGGTGGTAGATTAAAATGCAGTCCTATCCGTCCGACTCTTGATCTCAGCTCAGGTCCTGATCTCACTGTTCTTAGCTTTTTTTTTTTTTTTTTTTTAACGTTTATTCATTTTTGGGACAGAGAGAGACAGAGTATGAATGGGGGAGGGGCAGAGAGAGAGGGAGACACAGAATCGGAAACAGGCTCCAGGCTCTGAGCCATCAGCCCAGAGCCTGACACGGGGCTCGAACTCACGGACCACGAGATCGTGACCCGGCTGAAGTCGGACGCTTAACCGACTGCGCCACCCAGGCGCCTCTCGATCTCACTGTTCTTGAGTCCAGCATCAGGCTCAATATTGACAGTGCAGGGCCCGCTTGGATTCCCTTTCTCTCTCCCTCTCTCTCTGCCCCTCCCCTGGTCAGTCTCTCCCTCAAAATAAATAAATAAACTTAAAAAAAAAAAAAAAACTCAAACCCAAACATTAAAAAAAAACTGTAAAAAATTGCAATCCTATCAGTAAGCACATTAAGTTCTGGTGACAAAGTTTATAGCCACAATATGTGTTCTAAAACCACCTATAAACCAATAAGAAAAAGACTTCACAACAGAAACACTGGCAAAGGCTAGGAAGAGGAAACTTGAAGTGCAAGAAACCAAATGTCTAGATGTTCAACCGTCTTAATAACCAGGGAAATACAAACATCAATACAAGGTAAAATAATGACTACTAGTTTCAAACTCATCCTGCTGACGAAGTTCAAGGTCCATTATCAGTAAGTGTCGGCAAGGCTCTGAAAACAGGACCCCGTGCACTGCTGGTGGCAGTGTCGCTGGGCACCATCTCACTGGTGAGCAATGTGGTGAACTTAGGGAAGAGGAAGGGCTCCTGTCACCCACTCTTCAGTGTCCCGGGGTCTCTCCGAGAGAAACTCCGTCGGACACAGCGAGAGGTGAAAGCAGACGTTCCCGGCAGCAAGTTTGTTTTCATTGCTCTGCAGGGGGAGGGAAAGTACACTGGAGTGTATTTATTCAATGAAATACTATATAGTGGTTAAAAGGAATGGACCAGATATTCTCGTTTCAACACGACTATATCTCAAAAACAATGATGCACTAAAAAAAAAAAAAAAAAAGCAAGTTGCAACCTGATATGGGCTGAATTACATTCACATACACATTTAAAATACCAAAAAGCAGGGGTATGCGCTGTTTGCTGATGCATGGTAGGAAATGCATCAAGACATATAGGTGGGAGGTCCAACCTCTGCGAAGGGAAGGAAATAGATTCCGACAGAGGCACTGGCCTCATCCACATCCATAACTTTCCATTTTTACAGAGACATAGGAGCGGACAGCGCACTGAGTCCTGATCCTGTCGCCTTCCAAGGCAGCTCCACCCCTGGCCTCCCAGGGATCCCATTAGGTGAACAAAGATATTCTACTTTTCTTCCCCGCTTAAGTTCCAGTTGGGTTTTCGTCACTTGTAACCAGGAGGCCTGCCTATACTTTCTTGCTTTCTCCCCCCCACCCCCACCCCCAGTTCTTGCCACCTGGTAGGTATTCCATAAATATGCGGATAAGTGAACCTGTCCAGCAAAGGGAGCCGCCAACTCGCAGCTCTACCATTTCTTTTGGGGGAGCCCTGAAGGTTAAGAAAGAGCATTCCGACAAGGGGCTGGCACAGCAACTTAGGGTAAACAAGTCCCTTCCCGCTCGGCCTCAGTTTCCTCCCAAACGACGGGTCCGGCCCCTTCCAGCCCCAGCACTCTATGATTCTCGGAATTGTGTCCTTTCATGTCGAAAACAACACTCGGGCATTTCACAAAAGCACCCAGCCCCCTTGTTACCCTTGGAACCACGCAGCCCGCTTCCCTGGAACCCGGGCTGCACAGAGCCGGTCACATGAACTCGGGCTTTCTTTGCCGTGCCGGGTTTCTTAGATCCCTTTGTGAGCGCAGGTTTTGAAAGGGAACGACCCGGGTTCTGGGTTTGAGAGGAGCAGGGGGATCCGGCGGGAGGAAGGCTGTCGGAGCCAATCAAGCCGCCTCCAGACCCCAGCACGTCGCCTTGGCTGCGCGCGGCTGTTTGTGCTCGGCTCTCCCGCCTCCGGGTCTCGCCCCAGGCTGCCCGGGGAGGCGAGGACCCCAGGTGAGAGGCCAGGGAGGGGGGGACCCCGGGGGGGAGGCCGAGCGGTTCGGCCCGGGCTCCACGACGGGCTGGCCCGGGGCTCAGGGCGTGTCCGTCGCCGCCTGCCTGCTCGCTCGACACTGTTCGCTCCTACCGGCTGTAGATGGAGCTGTCTGGGTTCCTGCAGCCTCCGACGAGCCTCGGAGTGTTTCTCTTTAAACGGCCTGAGAGGGACATGCCTCCCAGGATGCAGTTTGTATCAACATGGCAGCTGCTGTGCAGCTCCCCTGCTGAAGAGGCGCCGGGACGGCAGCGCAGCTCGCAGCCGGGGCCGGGGCCGGAGCCGGGGTCGCAGCCGCGGCCGCAGAGGGGCCGCGCGCGGGCCGGGGGCCGGTGCTGAGGGCCGGGGCCCAGCTCGCGGCCGGGGCGCAGCCCGCCCGGCCGCCCGCACCGCCGCGCGCCCCGCTCCGACGCCGCCGCCCGGCTCGGCCGCTCCGTCCCCGCCCGCCCTGAGCAGGCCGGGCCCGACGGCCGCGCGAGCCCGGGCGGGGAAGGCAGGGCCGGGCGGGCGCCGCCTGCGGAGAGGCCGGGAGGGGGGGCGGCCTGCGTGGGGCCGCGCGGCGGCGGCGGCGGCGGCGACTCCGGCCCGGGCCGGACAGCGCAGGGCCATGGCCGAGGCGGCCCCGGCTCCGGTGAGGGCGGCCCGCGCGCGCACGGACGCGCGGACTCGGGGCCCGGGGGACGGCCTGCGCGTCCCCGGCTCGGCGGCCCGGCCTGGGGTCTCGGTAAGGGACACAAACGCCGCGACGTGGGGGGCGGGGGGTGGGGGGCCGGAGGGCTCGCGCGCCCCTTAACGGGAGTGGGGGGGGGGAGGGCTGCGGGATGGCAGCGGGGCCGAGGAGCCGGCCGCCGTCCGGGCGAGGCTGCGGGGACGCCGGGGCCTGGCCCGCTCGCGGGCCTGGAGGTGGGCGCCCGGGGCGGCGCGCCTCGCTCCCTGCGGAGCCGGCGCTGCGTCCGTCGGGGTTGCCGCCGCACGTTTTCCGCAGAGCTCGCCCCCGCCGAGCCTCCCGCGGCCGGAGCGCGGCGCTGACGCGGCTCTCCCCATTTCGCAGAGCGGAGACACTGAGGCACAGACACCTGGCGGCGACCCGGCCGGCCTGCCCCAAGGTCACGTAGCGAGTCATCCGTGGCCCGCTGCCCGCGTCCCCAGAAATGCCAGCCTCCCGGGCGGCGGGCCTGGACGGGGAGGGGGGCGGCTCTGGCGGCGGCCTGCCCTGGATTAGGGGCCTGGCCCGGCTCGCGGTGGACGCGGCCCGTCGGGGGGGAGGTGACGGCAGGACGAGAGGCCGGGCAGTGCCCGGCTGAGCGGTTGCGTCGTGGGGAGCAGGTGACCCTCGGGCTCCGGCGCCTGGGGCCTCCAGCCCCTGCCTCCGGAGGGCCCCCTCCCAAATTCTGGGTGTCCAGACGGATGGGGTCGGGGGAGCGAGCTCCTAGGGGTTTGGTGGCTGATGTTCCTCTTTAATGGGCCATTCTCAAAAATCGGTCCTAAAATCTCCCTGCAGACCTGCTCTTTGAGATTCGGTGGCTGTGCCTGGGAGCAGGATTGCTGCATGAGGGTCAGTGCCTCTGAGCCTCAGTTTACTGGTGTGTACAGGAAGGGGTCGGGATAAACGCTTCCTAAAGAGCCTCCCGGTTCAATACAACTCATCATCATCTCTTGGAAAAACAAAATACAGTGGAGATTTCAAAATGCCCACCTCTGGGTTGAGGTCTCCAGGGCCCTTGAATGGTGTATAATTCTGAGTGAACCACACCGGGTCATACAAGAAACTGGCACGGCTTGCTTTCTTTTCTTTTCTTTTCTTTTCTTTTCTTTTCTTTTCTTTTCTTTTCTTTTCTTTATAAATTGATAGGAATGGTTCTGTATTATTCTGCTAAGGTAAATGAAGCCTGGAGACCCCCATCCACTTGGGATACAGGAGGCAGGGAGAGTCGGTTAAATCCTGTGATAAAGGTCCAGAATCCTCTCTGCCCCCCCCCACCCCCCATGGTTTGAGAATGCAAGCTTGTTCATCTTAGATATTATATTTACAGCTCCATCCCTCTCCTTGGCCATTTCTTTATGCTTAGGGTAAAATCAAGCCACAGGTTTATTGGTACTGACGACATTATAGCAAGGGGCTTTAATTTGGGGGTAGAGGAGGGGGTGTGCTCCTGTGGCCCCCTCATCCCTCAGCAGTCCTCCAAATCTGGAAATGGGAAGAGCCAGGCTAATAATAGAGAGCAAAGAAATGGTAGTTTCCTTGAGCTCTGATGAGACTGGTTGGGAAAGATATCTTAGCCTGCTGGCTCTCTGTACTGTACTGGATGGGGCTTTTTGTCATGGTTTTAGTTAAACCCCTATATCACTCAGGGATACTAACTTGGCCCCTGGGGATTTTCCCTTCTTCCTAGTAGTTGTAGACAAATACCCTAATCCCCCTCCCAGCACAGGGCCCTGATGGGCTCATTGTGTTGCATTATGCTAGTCACTTGCCCTGTGTCTGAGGCTCCAGGCCTGGCCTCTGTCTGCCTTCGCCGGTGAGGAGCTGAGAGGTGGCTTACTTGTTGATGAGTCTTCAGGTCTAGGGGTCTGCAAAGCCCTTGAAAGTGTTTGCGGACTTTTGTGTGTAGGCCAGTGTGTGTTTTTTCGGGGGGGCGGGGGGCGGGTGGAGAATCCCTAACTTTCATTAGGGTTTCAAAGGCGTCCCTGACCCCTGGCTTTCAGCGGCCCTGTCTTTATGGGCAGGGCCTTCCCTAACATAGAACCTACCCCCAGGTCTTTGGGAAGTCTCCATGCCTCTGGATGTTAGAGGTGGAGAGGATTCAGAACACTTACCGACCAGCTGCCCGGAGGCCCAGGTTCTGCGGCCAGCCCGCTGTGTGACCTTGGCCGAGTGAGTTGGCCTCTCCACGCCTCAGTGTCTTCATATGCTAAGTGTGGGGAATGGTTCTCAGAGTCCCTATTTCATAGGGTTTCCTGGGGATTAAATGGGATAACCCTTTAACATGCTTTACACTGTTCATGGCACACAGTAAGTGCTGAGTAATTGTTAGCTGTTATCTGACTAATAGGCTCTCACATCTGGCTAGCTGCAGAGCTCTCGGATCGTACTTACCTCGGAAAACATTCTGCCTGAACAGGCCTTACGTTTTCAGTTCTTGGCTTGAGAGTGTGGTGCTGTCTCAGTTAAGGCTCTCGTGAGTGAATGAATGAGCAAATAAAGGAAAGAGAGCGGGAGGAAACGTAAATAGGTTTAGGCTCTGACAGGTGACCGAAGGAGCGTCATTTTTGTTTTTGTTGTGACCCAATCACGTAT
This sequence comes from Prionailurus bengalensis, assembly GCF_016509475.1. Classification (NCBI taxonomy): domain Eukaryota; kingdom Metazoa; phylum Chordata; class Mammalia; order Carnivora; family Felidae; genus Prionailurus; species Prionailurus bengalensis. The sequence goes on along the minus strand of NC_057348.1, from coordinate 161,708,854 downwards.
ACTGTTCATTCATCCAGCAGACATTTATTGAGCACGTACTACATGTCAGACTGGACACCAGGGATATACTCCTTTTCAAACAAAGAGAAGGGGCATTTCAGTTGTATTAAAGATCGCTTGTGTGTGGCACAGTGACAGGCCATTCAGATTCGCTGAAGGAAGATTATGAGGAAATGGACAAACATGTTATAGAAGGAATTCTGTTCAGCTCCAATAAAGCTATTGATTGTCTGGATACGTAAATACAGAGCTAGTCATTCAGAAGACCTTGGCTTCACCTCCCCAGTGACACAAGAATTCTCTCAATGTGAATGTAGCAAGGTGGGGAACAGGAAGAGAGTGAATAAAGAAAGTCTCAAAAGGAATAGATCTTTCTTTTGGTTCTAGTCCCCACCAGTGTTGAGGCGAGTCACAGAACTGGCTGACTTCGGCTCTGTTTCCAGTCTGTCCAGGCCTTGGCTCCTCAGTTCCCATCTCACAAACCACAGGGAGGAACCCAGACCACCAGGAGTGCACCTACCTCAGTGGACCATCTGCCCCAGGGACTTTGCCTCCCGTACAAGTGGCTGAATTGCCATATCCCTGGCCTGGCTGAAGGTCTCTCTTCTCTCTTTGCTTATAGCCTGGACTGCCCAGAAGCCCACTCAGCCTCTCCAGGAGGGGCTGGGTCCATATAACATGTCTCAAAGTCAAACCTATACCATATAAATCCTTTGAAAAATGCTATTGCTAAGTCAGTAAGCTTTTATCAAAGAGCCTGGGAAACAAGGTAATTGTGTGTCCTCACTACTAGAGTAAGTGAGGGAAAGCATGAAGAGGGCTGGGACTACCTGATCATTCACGTAAGAAGCAGTGGGGCCAGATGGCACGTTCATCTTCCAGGTAAGTCCTCGAACAGCACTGGTCCCACCGCTGTCTCCTCCCACCTTGCTGGGAGTCTTGGGGTAGTAACAGTGCCCGGCACTGATAAAACTCTGCTCTGTCGTTTCGCCAGGTTTTATTTCATTTTATGCTCAGTGCTCAAACTCAGCGAGGTGGTCTTTGTTTCCCGTGTGAGGACACTGCGAACAGGTCGAGTAACCAGGCAGCGGTCCGTGTGGACAGGACCGAAAGCCAAGGCCAGCGTCCGTCTCATACGCTGCTGGTCATGGGTGATCCTGTGAGGCATCTGTTGTGAAGAAAGAGACGCCTCCATCAAAGCAGAAGGTGGCATGGCCGCCCTTTCTTGGTTGTTAGTTGTGCTTTTATAACTGATCTCTGAATCAGCGTGAGGTTCTCAAGAAGAGAGTCGTGTCCGTGGAACAGATCTTGATTGCCAATAAACCAGAAACCCTTTTTTATGTGGGTGCCTAACTTTGGCGTTTATTTTGCCAGCTGGAGACTGTGGCCTTCAATCCTGCCCTTTCTTTCCTTGACCACAGGTCCAGCAGCTGGACATGGAGACCCACCGCTCCTCACCTCTGTCCTTCCCCAGTGTTCTGCAAGAAGAGACCCCACGTCAGGCCCCTGCTGGACCCCCCCGAGAAACTCTGTTCCAATCGCGTGTTCTTCCCCCCAAAGAAATTCCTTCTTCGTCTCCCCCCATTCCCCGACAAGCCTCCCTGCCCCAAACTCCCAAGCTAGAGACCTCTGGCCGAATGCCACACGTTCTCCAGAAGGGACCCTCACTCCTGTATCCTGCCGCTTCTGAGCAAGAGACTCGTCTCCAGGGTCGCCCGGCTTCTCAAGAAGAGACCCAGTATCCACCCCCAGCTGCTGCTGAACAAGAAATATCACTTCTGTCCCACTCCACCCCCCACCAAGAAGCCCTCCTCCACTCGCCTGAAGTTCCTGAGAAAGACCCCCTGACCCTGTCCCCCACAGTTCCCGAGACCGACATGGACCCCCTGCTTCAGAGCCCAGTTTCCCAAAAAGACACCCCCTTCCAGATCTCTTCGGCAGCCCAGAAGGACACACCGCTCCCGACAGCGGAGATCACCCGCTTGGCTGTGTGGGCTGCCGTCCAGGCCGTGGAGAGGAAACTGGAGGCCCAGGCTATGCGGCTCCTGACCTTGGAGGGGCGGACGGGGACGGCCGAGAAGAAGCTGGCGGACTGCGAGAAGACAGCCGTGGAGTTTGCAAACCATCTGGAGAGCAAGTGGGTCGTGCTGGGGACCCTGCTGCAGGAGTACGGGCTGCTGCAGAGGCGGCTGGAGAACATGGAGAACCTGCTGAAAAACCGAAATTTCTGGATCCTACGACTGCCACCAGGCAGCAACGGAGAAGTTCCCAAGGTAAGAGCTATCCCAACTGGGGCTTCCCAAGGAGCGATCTGAACTGGACGTGTTCTAGGAATTTCATATAAAAGAAGGGAAAAGAGATGCTTAAGAAGGAAACAAATACTGGGGGCGTCTGGGTGGCTCAGTTGGTTAAGCGCCAGACTTCAGCTCAAGGCATGACCTCACGGTTTGTGGGTTCAAGCCCCGCATCAGGCTCTGTGCTGACAGCTAGAGCCTGGAGCCTGCTTCAGATTCTGTGTCTCCCTCTCTCTCTCTGCCCCTTCTTGGCGCGCTCTCTCTCTCTCTCTCTCAAAAAATAAATAAACATTTAAAAAAATTTAAAAAAAAAGGAAACAAATACAATGATACCTAGTTGCCAACATTGCTGCACTAAACCCAAGATGGCCCAAATTCAGATGATTTGTCCCGTTAATAAAACCCTACGTGAATAGAAGAGAACGTCCGATGACATCCTAGTGACCAGGGACCGTCGATTTGGAAGGGTGTTCAATTCACAACAGGTGTGAACCCGTGGTTCACTGTTGAGGTGGACGGAGAACTTGGTGAAATGTTCCAGGGCTCTGTCCGGCCCGACGCTTTTATCAGTTGACTTATAAATTATGTTGATGCCAGTAAAAAAATGTGATTTCAAGAGGTATCCTAAAAGGCTAGGGAGTGGTTGGGTTTTAATATTATGTCCCAGAAGATCCTGATAGAACTTGAACGTGGACTGGTTTTCTTTCTGTTCTTTTGTGGGTTGTCCCTGTTCACAGCCTTACGTAGGGAAGAGACTTGGACAACATTCTGGAGGCCAGTGCTTCTCAGATGTTCTTATGTACTTGAATCCCCTGGGGACCTTACTAAATGCAGAATCCGATTTAGTGGGCCTACAGCGGGCCTGAGGGGCTGCATTTCTAGCAGGTTCCCTGGTACCATGGTGCTGGTCTGCAGACCATGCTTTTAGAGCCGCAAGGATTATCCTAGACAGAAAACGGACCAGATAAAATGAGGCCCTTACTCTGTGGGGCCAGGACAGTGGCTAAAGTCAGGCCAGGTTTCTAGAGAGATCCGTGGTGAATACCTACAGCTGTGCCTTTGGGCCTTGCCCACTCCAGTCCTAAGAAGAGGTGTTTGAGCCAGGGCGGTGGGTGGGGGGAAGAGTGGAGCCTTTCACCGCCTTGTGATTTGGCAGCTGAGGGCCTATGACTGCCTTCCGGTCGGTCCAAGCTGAGCTTGTGTGGTTTCAGGTCCCTGTCACCTTCGATGATGTCGCCGTCCATTTCTCAGAGCAGGAGTGGGGGAACCTGTCGGAGTGGCAGAAGGAGCTCTACAAGAACGTGATGAGGGGCAACTATGAGTCTCTGGTTTCTATGGGTAAGGAGAAGGTTCGCTTATGGGGGGCTTCCTCGACACCGGCCTGGGGTTTGGAAACGTTGGGAGTTCTGTGCTCCAGTGCTCCCCATAGTCAAAAACAAGGGACACTGGGGCAAGGAGGGGGAAGACAGACATCAGGGTCTCACCTTTATATGAGTTTCCCCATGGTGTGTGTGTGTGTGTGTGTGTGTGTGTGTGTAATGAATTTGTCCAGCAAACTATTATTAAACAGAGTGCGAGGTGCTTCACTGAGAAGCACGTTACTTAATCCCCCAACTCTCCCGTGAGGGAGACAGGACAAGTGTTAGTGCTCCCGTTGGACCATCCAGCTGACTGAACATTGTCCCTGATGGAGGGCGTATGTCCCCCGGGTTCTGGTCTCCACTGTGCATAGAGAAGGCTGTGACCCAGGAGTTTAATACTCATGCCAGATCCCTACCAAAAAGTCACAATTTCACTGAGAACTCTAATACCCCAAAGTTTGTGGATTCTTGCTGTTTTCATTTTAATAAGAGTATTTAAGGAGGCAAACCTGGGAAAATATACTTTAGTTTTATAGGTATCCTTTTCTCTGTGATGGGAAACTCTTTGGACACACACAAAAAGTTAGAAAAACATTATATATGCTGTTGCATAGAAACTTTGATTCTTGTCAGAACCGTTAATTTTCTGCACACATACCTCCCCGACAGGACTTTTTTCTTTTTCATTTTTTTCTTTTCTTTTGAAAGCATATACATAATTGTGAAAATTCAGCAATCTAGATTTATATAGTAAGGAGCAATCCCTGCCCTCCCCCCAGTACTTCTCCCCAGAGGAAACCACCACAGACCCTTTGGCAGGTATTAAAGCACACACACACACACACACGCACGCACACACATGCACACGCACGCACGCACACACGAGGCAGGTACTCGTGCATATGCAGTCTGTGGTGTGCACGAATGGGATTGTTCACCTATTTTACCGAGCAGTAGGCTGTAGACAGCTTTCCATGTCAGCTCAGAAAGACGGGGCAGCATTCCAGGTGAACCTCTGGGCATTTGACCTTTCTGCTGTCGATGAGCGGCAGGCCGATTGCGTCTTCTCGCTGCCACCAAACGTAATCGACATCTCTGTGTATTTATGTGTGCTTCTGTGAGTATTTCCATGGGACACATTCCAAGGAGGAGGTTTGCCGAGTAAGGAGAGTGCAGGTTTACAATACCACGGCCACTGCCTCCAGAAGGCTGTGTGTGTTTACAACACAGAGTGTGACAATGTCGTCTCACCGTGCCCTGGCCCGAACCGATGTCCTTCCATTTTAAATACTTGTCTTTTCTGTCGGGTGGAAAATAACACTTCATTATTTAAGTATGTCTGTCTTCGATGACTGGTGAACTGGTGTATCTTTTCCTGCGTGTGCTGGCCACTTGCATTTCCTCTGTGAATTACGTACTTAAATTTCCTTTTTTATTTTTCACTTATTGTAGAGGCTCTTTATATATAATGATGGACGTTAACTATTTAGTATAGAAGCCTCACCTATGACAAATACGTGCACATGTATTTCCTCCAGGTTTATCTCATAAGTCTGTCTCCAAAGAGCTTTAAACTTTTTTTAATGTGAGGCACACTATTACTATCGAGTTTGATGGCTTCTAGGTTTCATCAGGATTAGTTTTTCACTCTAGGAGATTTCAAATCTCTTGGGTCTTTGTCATGAGAACCTGAGCAGGCATTGGCGGCAACGGTAGCCACAGATGACAGAGGGCCAGTTTCCACCGGTGGAAGGCAGTGCCTGCTGCGGCTCCCTCGTGGGAGGCCCTGGTTAACGCACACGCGTGCAGGCCCACACGCACATATGCACGCACACGCGTGCAGGCCCACACACACCAGGGCCCCTAAGGAGAAGGGCTGGGAACTTGGCCCGTTTCTCTTCCGACACGGCCCCTGGTAGGGTGGCTGCTCCTAGGGTCCCGGTCACCCAGGTGACACCTCACCACACAGGATGCCTTCTTTCCTTCCTTCTGCCCAGACTATGCAATTTCCAAACCAGACCTCATGTCGCAGATGGAGCGTGGGGAGAGGCCGACCATGCAGGAACAAGAGGACTCTGAGGAAGGCGAGACGCCCGCGGATCCCAGTGCTGGTGAGTGGCTACTGGGTGGCCCGGAGCTCTGCCTTCTAGATCTTTCAGCACTCAGGGGGCCCAGCATGGAGCGTTGCAATCCACAGTAGACCCCGGAGGGATGTGTCAGCAAGTTGTGTGCGGGAAGGAGGCCTGCAGGTACTGGGGCCTGCTGGAGGCCTCCTCAATCCCCAGTGGCCCAAGTGGCTAACAAATAAAAATGCCACTGGGTTCATCGTCTTAGGGAGTGTTTGGCCTTGTCTCACTCTTGCAGGAAACAAAACCAGAACTGAGAGAAAAGTGGTCACTTGGTGGGATGCTAGTGATCATGCATTCTGGAGCCCCCCAGAGAAGGGCCACACTCTGGGTCCTACAGCCAGTCAGTGGAAGGATAGGGACAGGCAGACTTGACCGGGAATGTTGTGCAACATGCAGGACAATGTCTAGGTGGGACCGTTTGAGGGGCACTCGGGTGGCTCGGTCGGTTGAGTGTCCAGCTTCGGCTCAGGTTATGATCTCGCGGTTTGTGAGTTCGAGCCCCGCGTCGGGCTCCGTGCTGACAGCTCAGAGCCTGGAGCCTGCTTCGGATTTGGTGTCTCCCTGTCTGTCTTCTGCTCTCTCTCTCTCAAAAGTAAATAAAGATTAAAAAAAATTTCTTAGATGGGACGGTTTGATGGAGGCAGCAGAAAGGTGCCAAGCAGGACTGGCCATATTCTCAAGTACAAACTCCAGTGTCAGGTGCCTGCCCTAGAATCCCAGCTTCTCTGGTCACTCGTGGTTTGATGTTAGTTACTCAGCCTTTTTGGAAACTTGTTTTTGCCATCTACAAAATAGGACTGGGAACAATACCTAGGGCCTGATGGGGTGACTGGCGTGCACCAGTGGCCCAGTAAACCCCAGCTGTTCTCATTCTGCGTGGGGTCTTGTCCCTCCCCAGCCGCCCTATCCGTGGCCCACATGCTTGCCCTGCGGGTGCTTTCGTGGTGCACAGTCTGTTTTTGGAGTTCCTGCTCTGGAATCGCCTTTGGGCTCGTATCATCTACCTTGAAGGTCTGCAGCGAAGCTGATGCTTGTCCTTCGCAGCCAGACATCATTGGTGATCATATCTTTTGAAAAAGATGACAGTCTCGCGGGAGAACTCATTGGAGCCTACAGCCAGGTCTTGTTATGAAGTAATGTCGCCGATTCCGGGACCTGTCAGCCGGCTTCCGGCAGGAGGCCCAGAGACACCGAGCAACGTCAACCCCGTGGACCGAAAGCAACGGCAACTGACAGAAGAGACAGAAGCCTGTGGAAAATGGGTGCTGGCATCCTTCAGAGAAAGCCAGTGGCCTTACTTCCTAGAGACTCACACTAAGAGTAGAGCCTCCTCTGAATTCATTCTGGCAGACAAAAAAGACGATTTAAAAGTAGGCGAGAACGGGGGCTTGGGGACAAAGTATAGTATCTGGCAGAGGGTCCTTTGGTTTGGAAGAAAGTAAGCGTATCCAAAAGGCTCGCGTGGCCACAGCCAAAAACGAAGGTCAGGTGAGAAGAAGAAACATATCTGAAGCAGAAGAAATGAGAAAGAAGGCCTCGGAGGCTGAGAATGAGAAGACGGGAGAGCGGTTTATGGTAAATGCCCTAAGGTCCGGTCTGACGTCCCAGGAGGATTTTGTGGTCCACGCACTGCTTCTCTAGCGTCTTCTTAGAAGCGCTGGGATGACATCGATCCCCGAACCCCGTCGATGTGTTCACACCCTCATCACAGATGGGCCTCCCACAGGGTAGGGCCAGAATTGAAAGCAAATCACCTCAACCCACTCTGCCTCAGGCCGGGTTTGTTCTGGCACACGCACATCTGTGGCCCGAGCTTCCGTGGGAAGCGGCCGCCTCACAGAGGCTGCCTTGTGTGGCTGGAATGTGCCATTTGTTCCACTGACCATCTCTGGCGTCTCAGAGCCTGGACTGGAGGGAGGACAGGGGAGGACGTGGGAACCAGCATCACACAGGGCTGGCTGTGAACTCGCACCCCGGTGCGAGACCAGAGGCCCTGGCCTCTGGACGGTGGGATTATTCTGTGAATCTGTGGTGATCTGAGCCCCAGACGTGCTAGTGGTAACCTGCCTGTTCTCGTGTCTTCTCCCTGAGAAGGGTGGCTGCAAAACCAGCTGTGGTGTGATACTGGTGAGGAAAAGCCTAGCACGTTGAGAATTTTTCACAGTTCCAAATGCATTGAACATGACAATTTTATGAACTGGCTAAGTAAAATTTATTCAGTAAACTGTTATTTATGGTTTGGATCCCTGAGGGCAAGGAGATCCAAAAATGATTCAGATATCGACTCTGCTCTCCAAATACTCAGAGCCCGGGCTCCCATTCGTGGCCCTATGAGGGGGCAATAGAGGCCCGGTGAAGCCAGGTGCCGTTTTCACCTAACAGATGAGCAGAGAGTAAAACAGACCAGAAGGCATGGCTGAGATCCAAGGTCTCAGTCTTTTTAAAAAGCAATTTGATATTTTTTTTAGTCTGTAAATACGTTTTAAATATTTCAAGTGTTCATATACTTGACCTAATCATTTCCTTCCCTTTCTGAGAGTCTATAGCACGGAAGAGAATCCAAACGATGGATTAAGATGTACAAATATTTTGTTGCATGACAATAGTCTCTTAGCCACTAAAATCATAAGTGAAGTTTGTATACCATATGTTTCATTTGTGTGTTTATTACTTAGTTCATCAATTTGCATATGTCAAGAGGCTTATAGCAATAACCAGCCCCCCTCTACCCCCCGCATTTAAAATTACAGTAAGGAACGGTGGGAGAGCTGTGGAGGCAAGCATCCAAGCCCAATCGACTCTACTGAGATAGGAGAGCAGAAGAGGCCTCTTTGGCAAGTGGAATGTCTAGTGGGAACTTAAAGAGCAAGTAGGAGTTCCACTTGCCCCAGGGAGAACTTACTGGAAGGAAGGAAGTCTGGAAGCTAGGAGACCAGGCGGAGACTTTTTGTAGTCCAAGCAGGCGATCGTGGCGTAGCCCAGGAGAGAAGCGGGTATTTCCAAGATCTGTTTTGGCAGTAGAGACTTCGAGACAACCTGCAGTTGGCGGGTGTTGACCGAGGGAGATTGTCCCCCCGCCCCGCCCCGCCCCCCCCCCCCCCCGCCTGTGACTGCAGTAGGACACTAGATGGAGGACAATAGGAGGTGCAGACCTAGACATACGACAAGAACATGTCAGGTTTGAGATCCCTGCAGGGGTTCCAGGAGAGAGTGTTGGTGTTGAGAAAGCAGCTGAATAAAGAGTTAAAAACAGAAATGTGAGCTAGAGACAGACATCTGGGCATTGGTAGCATAGGCCCAGTCTGGAGAGGGAGAGGAGAAAGAGCAGAGGCCATGCCCTTGGGAGCCCTGAATTTTAGAGTAAATTTGGCGATTTGGAATATATCAGTCTGGGTGGGGCCTAGGCGTTAATATTCTTTAAAACGCTTCCAAGATGATTCTCGTGCACAGCCAGGATTTGAAAAAGGAAGGATGAAGCAGAGGAACCGAAGGAAACGGAAGGAGTGGTCAGAAAGGTAGCAAAAAATTAGGATAGTTGGGGCCCAGCAGGCAGCTGGCTCAGTCGGTAGAGGATGCAAAATTCGGATAGCGCATTGTTGGGTGTTTCAAGAGGAGGGCGCTTCCAGAAGCAGGGAGCGTGGTCAACCATGTTGGATCCTGCAGTGCAGCTCAGTGAGGCAGAAACTGCCGTGTCCACCAGTGACCTCGGCAGGAGGAGCGTTGGCGGTGTGATGGAGTGGATGGAGGGGAGAATGGGAGGGGAGGGAGGCAGCGCCCACCATCAGTGAGTGGGGAGTGGAAATAAGGGGGCAGTGGCTGGGGGAGCGGACCCTGTCTCCTTAAGATGGGGATCGCTAACGCCGAGGAGGGATACTGATGGCAGTGATCCAGTTGATAGGGGAAGTTAACGATGCAGAAGTGGAAAATGTAAATGTAACATGAAGTCCAGGATGTAAACAAAGGATAGGAAAAAAAAAAATTCAATGAAGAAATGCGATTTCATTATGTTTCCACTTGACTTTTTTTCCTATTTTTTGTGTGCTTTGTAGAATGTTCTGAAGTAAGTATATATTACTTCTTATTGAGTAAAAATAATTTTTGACAAAAACAATGCATGAAGAAAGACTTCGAGTTAAAGATGGCAGGTTGAACATGTGTTTACTCCTACCTCCCAGAATCCTTCTAAAGCAAGAGCGAAGGGACTTTTAAAAGGAATGGACAAGGAGACAACAGCAACCAAATCTTGGAAGTCTGAAAGCAGATGGCTGGGTGATTACTGATTTAGAAAGCTAAATCCAAAATTGGTATTGGGGAAAGCAGAAAAGAAACTCGATTTGCACTCCACCCCCCATCCCTACTCAAGACTTGGGAATCAGCAGTACCAGAGACTCTAGGTATCTTTGGAAATGGGGGCAAAAGTGGTGTTAAAAACAGAAGATTGGTCAAACATCTTTTTTTTTTTTTTAATATTTATTTTTGAGAGAGAGAACACGAATGAGGAAGGGGCAGAGATGGGGGTGGACAGAGAATCCGAAGCAGGCTCCCACTGATATCCTGATTCGGGTCCAAACTCACAAATCATGAGATCATGACCTGAATTGAAGTCGGATGCTCAGCCAACTGAGCTACCCAGGCGCCCCAAAGTCAGAGATCTTTTAAAGAGGCATTTAAACACTACCATATCCCCTCCGCTGCCCCCTTCAATCCCTACAACTGGCATCTGCCTCTGCCAACCCTCGTGGACAACCAAGGCTTACTCCCTGGAGAAGACGAACACGAGGATGTCTGAACGTGGACGCCAGGCACAATGGAGAGTGGGCACCATGCTGAAAACAAGGGAATCAGTGAAACTTGACCTACAGATGTTGAGATCTCCAGCCTTCCTCCCTAACCGGACTCCAAAATGATACTGACATCCAGGACGAGACCTCAGGGCAGTGTATTCGAAGAGTCTTGTCCGGAGACTTTTGGGACCAGCCCAAGGTATTTCCCAGTGAAATGACTCCGTGAAGTCATCCTGTTGGGAAACCCATCACTAGCAAGCCCTACCTAAATACACCAAACTTTAAATCTCTTTTGAGTATTCTACTTATAAATAGAAAACCAAGAACCACAGACATTTGGGGAAAGCCTCTAATATACAGAGGCCAAAGGAAAAGAAAGCAGAAAAAATAGATTCCAAAGAAACATGGACCATGCAGGGAAATTTAAAAAACTATGTTTTGGGGCACCTGGGTGGCTCAGTCGGTTGAGCGTCCAGCCTTGGCTCAGGTCATGATCTCGCGGTTTATGAGTTCAAGCCCCGCGTCGGGCTCTGTGCCGACAGCCCAGAGCCTGGAGCCTGCTTCAGATTCTGTGTCTCCCTCTCTCTGCTCCTCCCCTGCTCACACTCTGTCTCTCTCTCAAAAATAAATAAACATTTTTTTAAAACTGGAAAATATTTTCCAACGATTCTAGGGACTTATATCAGCCAGACCCTTCTAATTAATGTGAGAAATGAAATCGAGACGTTTTCAAGGTCTCCTGTGCGCACCCTCTCTCAAAGTGGGGGAGGCGCTTTGCTGAAATGAGGACGTAAGCCGAGCAAGAGGTGTTAGGAGCTCCAACATGAGCGAGGCGAGGCAAATCCCTGGGGTGCTGCCGAAGGGGGATCCCAAGAAGACAGCTGTGCACCTGGAGGCAACCAGTCCAGACTGGAGCACATCAGAAGGTTCTAGAAAATTTTTCTTCAAGTAGATGAAAGTAAGAAATGCCCATTATATCTGAATGTTTTGAAGAGACCGTTACAGAGGAGGTTGGGGAGTTTAGAGCCCACTTCATGAAAACAGTAAGCTAAGCCAAGGGAAAAAAATGATCAACTCCAGGGAAAGCAAAAACGTTCGCAGACAGACAAGTGACTGTGGTATATACTACACATTCGATTTTACATAACATTTATGTCGTCTAGTCATGTGAACACCTGAAATTAATCCAGCCAGAGTTGCAACCTAAATTGGAAGGATGAGGGATTTGGAAAAGATTTGCCTGGATGCGGAGGGATGGTCTTCATGTTCAGCTCTTGGAAGTCAATAGGTGATGTTTAAATTGAAAACTCAAGGAGTATCAGTAGATGTCTGTTCCTTAGAGTTAGGAAGGGGAATGACAAAGGAATCAGCTGGAGTTGCCTCTGGGGAGCAGGAAATAGCGGTTGGGAGTGGGGGGGGGAGCTCTTTAAAAACACATTTTGAAAAACTAACCCTTGGCCTGGGTACATATATACATTTTTTTTTTAAGATTTTTTTTTTAACCTTTTATTTATCTTTGAGAGAGAGCGCGCGCATGAGCAAAGGAGGGGCAGAGAGAGAGGGAGACACAGAATCCAAAGCAGCTCCAGGTTCCAAGCTGTCAGCACAGAGCCGGACATGGGGCTCGAACCCACGAAGTGTGAGATCATGAACTGAGCCAAAGTCAGACGCTCAACTGACTGAGCCAGCGAGGCGCCTCTAAGATTTTAAAAATTAATATGCCAAAAACTTTTAAAGTCTAACAGAAAGTGCAGCTGTAAGAAGGTTGGAAAGCTAGTGTTGACCATCATTGCTTTGCTTTGAGCTGATAGGGAAGGTTAACGTGGCAACACCCGTTTTTACTTTCCAGTAAAACTCTGAAGTTTCATCAGCGCAATTCAAAAAACGAATGCAGAGAAAGCGAAAGTCCCACACAGTTCTCTCTCGCAAGACAACAGTTTATTCCTTCTAATTTATGTGCACATTAACACATACACAACTTTAATTATATAAGACATAAATACCTTCTCATTGTAAAAAAAAAAAATATATATATATATATATAGCAGTACATACGTTGGGAACTCGCTTTTTTCAATTGCGTCTCTTTGACTTCTTTGCATGTAAGAACATACAAATCTTTTTTTAGTAGCAGACTATAGTATTCTATGTATTGATCTCATAACTTATTTAAATGAACTCCCAATGATGTACATTTAGAGTGTTTACAAGTTTCAGTGCTTCACTAAAGATCCTTTGTAAGTAAATCTTATGCACTTGTCAGAAAGTTGTTTAGAAGTAGACTTTGTGGATAGAAGGGTAGACCATTAAAAAATTTGATACATACTGGGGCGCCTGGGTGGCTCAGGCGGTTGAGCACCTGACTTCAGCGCAGGTCATGATCTCAGAGTCTGTGAGTTCGAGCCCCGCATCGGGCTCTGTGCTGACAGCTCGGAGCTCTGTCTCTCTCTGTCTCAAAAATAAATAAAAACATTAAAAAAAATAAATTAAAAAAAATTGATACATACTTTAAAAATGTCCCTCAAAACTGGGGTGCCTGTGTGGCCCCGTCAGTTGAGCGTCCAACTTCAGCTCAGGTCATGATCTCACAGTTTGGGGGTTCAAGCCCCGCATCAGGCTCTGTGCTGACAGCTCAGAGACTGGAGCCTGGTTCGGATTCTGTGTCTCCCTCTCTCTCTGCCCCTTCCCCACTCGCACTCTGTCTCTTGCGCACGCGCTCTCAAAAATAAACATAAAAAAAAAAAAAGTCCCTCAAAGCAATTGTGCCAATTTATACACCTTCGGTTTTATACACAACCATGTGACTGCCTGTTTTCCCCAGACTGAAGCCGATATTAGGTATTATTTATCTTTTTATTATTTGCCCAAAGTGATGGCTAGAAAAGACAATATTTTGGTGCTTTCATTTGACTTCTGTAAGAGCAATGTTGAGCCTATTTTCCTACCTTTATTGATCACCAGGATGTCTTGTCTTATGAATTATCTTCTGCTTATTGTCCTTTGGGATTATTCATCTTTTTATTGATTCGTGAAAGCTTTTTAAATGTTAAGGGTATTAGGTCTTATTATGTATATAAATATATGGTTTACCTTTGTATACAGTATTTGTGTGGCGGTGGGTATGGCTGTTTTAAATTGTTGTGTGTTCAAATTTATCAGGTTTTTTTTTTTTTAACGTTTATTTATTTTTGAGACAGAGACAGAGCATGAATGGGGGAGGGTCACAGAGAGAGGGAGACACAGAATCAGAAACAGGCTCCAGGCGCTGAGCTGTCGGCAGAGAGCCCGACGCGGGGCTCGAACCCACAGACCGTGAGATCATGACCTGAGCCGAAGTCGGATGCTTAACCGACCGAGCCACCCAGGCGCCCCCAAATTTATCAGTTTTAAGTTTCTGCGTATTCAGATTTACCCATTATTTTCTTTATGGTGACTGGGTTTCACATTATGTGTAGAAATACTTACTCAGCCCCTTTTATTTAGTAAACATGATCACAGGTCTTGGGCCTATGAGCTTTCAAAAGCCTCTAAAACTATTTGAAATCTGAAATAAACTATATTTTTTTGCTCCAGAAAACAAAAAATCGCAGAATATACATAATGACACATTTTAACTAAGTGTCTGCAAATATAACATTATTTCAGCTTAACTATTAAATGTGGTGCTCACAGACCCACCATACATTTGGAAACCATTTGTAGGATAGTATTTTTTTTCCCATCTTGCAGGGGTTCTTAGGAAGAATTGTACTTACAGAGATCACAAACCAAGCACATATTAAAGAAGTCCCTCATCACCAAACAATGTCCAGGCAAAACTAGAGAAATTCTTTCCAAAACAAGTTACAGCTAAAAATGAGAGTGGGTATGTGTTGGGCACATTTCACGTTTGGCGTGGCTGGCCAGACGGCCTCCAGAAGGAGTATCTGAAGTCCCAGAGGGCGTGGGGTAGAGCCTCTTCCACACCTCACAGTTGTATAAAGAAAGAAAAAAGGAAAGGGAAGAAGCTGTGCTTTCTTCTTCTAATACTAATGTGATTTCATCGTGTCTAAAGTCTTGTTTCATCAGTGATTTATTTTGATGTCGAGATGCTTGTCTTGTTGGGAAGCCAGTTGTCTCCACTCCATTCATTCATTCATTCATTCATTCATTCATTTGTTCCCACTCCATTTATTTAAAACTTTTCCTTACTGTTCTGCCATTGGTCATAAACTATAGTCCTACAAGGGATATGTCTTTATTATTTTTTTTAATGGAAGAACAAATTACTGCCTATAATGTATATTTATTTTTGAGAGAGACAGAGTGCGAGTGAGGGACGGGCAGAGAGAGAGGGAGACGCAGAATCCAAAGCAGGCTCCAGGCTCTGAGCTGTCAGCCCAGAGCCCGACGCGGCACTTGAACTCACGAACCGCGAGATCATGACCTGAGCCGAAGTCGGATGCTTAACCTACTGAGCCACCCAGGCACCCCACAAATTACTTCTTATAAATGCAATTTGGTTGTCAATACTGTTTCAAAAGTTGTTTGGGGTGGGGAAGTCTTTTTGATGGGAGACAGCTGGCTTCCCTACTGTCTAACAAATGGAAGGGAAGCATGAAAATGTATAAACATGGCACATTTTGAGGGAAAAAGAAAGAAACGCCATAGAGAGGAGTACAGTTACATTCAGCTGAGAGCGTGGTAGCGGGTTTGGCAGAGCGAGGTCTCAAATCCCACAAACCACCCCCCCTCCCCATCTTAGGAGGGAGCATTTCTCTGAGGTATAAGAAGCCCCGTGGGTCACACAGACAACCCAGAACGCAGGGATACATGGCCGCAAGTGCATCGCGTTGGGACCCATATGGCAAATTCTTGCGCAAGTTAGATCATTTGCAATACTTTGCTTTCAACAAAATTGAAAGAGAACCTAATTAAGTTGTCAGCTAATAGGTCATTAGAAACAGTTTTTGATGGTATGTTAACCATGTGTGCTTTCATAGCATTATAATTCAGACAAATTCAAAGAATCAAGTGATGATTCCGTAACAAAGCTCCCGCCAGCCCATCCACGTATCTTTGTAAATGAGCTTTCCCAATGCTTGTATTTATGAAAATGAAAATTAGGAATATATTTGATTCTGAACTGTGTCTCAATCAAGCAATAAGAATATTCATTCTCAGGGGGCGCCTGGGTGGCTCAGTTGGTTAAGTGACCGACTTCGACTCAGGTCATGATCTCGCAGTTTGTGGGTTCGAGCCCCACATCGGGCTCTGTGCTGACATCTCGGAGCCTGGAGCCTACTTCAGATTCTGTCTCCCCCCTCTCTCTACCCCTCCCCTGCTCACACGCTGTGTCTCTCTGTCTCTCAATAATAAATAAATGTTAAAAAAAATTATAAAAAAAAAGAATACTCATTCTCAGATAAGCAAACTAATTGGTAAAAAAAAAAAAAAAAAATTCCTCCCATCCTTCTAAGAGACGTTTCTAATACATTTTTTGTTTTCTATCTTGAATAACCACTGTGTATCATTCTATAGTAATAATAACTAAGGATAACTTAAGCCAGGAAGACAACAAGTAGAGAGCCCTGTGGTTAGTAGAAATGAAAGCAAGATTAATCTTTCAATTTACATACACATTTTTGTGGCAGAATGGTAGACGAGGAGACCTGTGAAAGTCTTCTAAGCATAAAAATATATTCTATTAGGATAAAATTCTGTGGGCAGAGTGGGAATGGAAATAGAAGTTCAGGGTGCAAAGGGATGATACAAAAATTGCAAGTATCAAAGAAGAACTTGTTTGTGTGTTTTTTAAGTGAATAATAGTGGGTTTAAAATTGTTGCGGTCCTTAGATGCCACTGGTGACATTAAAAAGTGACGGAAAAGTTTATTTTAAAACATCAATATTTACAGTATTCCAGAAATGACATCTTTTGCAGTTACTGAAGCATTTGATATGTTTATTCAAAAAAAAGTGCAAAGGGGTACCTAGTTTTTAAAGACTACTTTAAGGGGGCGCCTGGGTGGCTCAGTCGTCTAGGTGTGTGACTTCTGCTCAGGTCATGATCTCGCAGTTTGTGAGTTCGAGCCCCGTGTCGGGCTCTGTGCTGACAGCTCGGAGCCTGGAGCCTGCTTTGGATTCTGGGTCTCCCTCTCTCTCTGCCCCTCCCCTGCTCGCACTCTGTGTGTGTGTGTGTGTGTGTGTGTGTGTGTGTGTGTGTGTGTCTGTCTGTCTGTCTGTCTCTCTCTCTCAAAAATAAATAAACATTTATTTTTTTTTTCAATGTTTATTTATTTTTGGGACAGAGAGAGACAGAGCATGAACGGGCGAGGGGCAGAGAGAAAGGGAGACACAGAAACGGAAACAGGCTCCAGGCTCTGAGCCATCAGCCCAGAGCCCGACGCGGGGCTCGAACTTACGGACCGCGAGATCGTGACCTGGCTGAAGTCGGACGCTTAACCGACTGCGCCACCCAGGCACCCCATCAAAAATAAATAAACATTTAAAAAAAAATTTTTTTTAAGACTACTTTAAATTTTTTTTTTCAACGTTTATTTATTTTTGGGACAGAGAGAGACAGAGCATGAATGGGGGAGGGGCAGAGAGAGAGGGAGACGCAGAATCGGAAACAGGCTCCAGGCTCTGAGCCATCAGCCCAGAGCCTGACGCGGGGCTCGAACTCACGGACCACGAGATCGTGACCTGGCTAAAGTCGGACGCTTAACTGACTGCGCCACCCAGGCGCCCCTAAAGATTACTTTAGGGAGGAGGCAAGCAAAATGTTTTCAGGTGTTTGTGAAGTCAGGGAAGATCTTCTCCTGGTGCCGGAGTCACGGTCGTGCCTGTGACCCTAGCACAGAGACCAGGATTGCAGAGAGAAGCGGGCCCTGCTGGTGGAGCGCGGTGGCCGGTGGCCCCGTGAACACTGGAAACTGGCAGGGTTAAGGGAAAGAGCAGAGGGGCCACTGTCCCCTCCCCCCCCCACCACCACATTGGGAGAGGAAAGGGGAGGAAGCAGGATGACTGAGCTAGAGCAGGAGCAAGGCACCGACGTGAGCGTGTGTGACTCCATCTTCTTTGTGAGACAGAGAATAGGATGAAAGTGTTCTGGAAACTTGGTTGTTGGGGGAGAGGTAGGCACATCCATGTTTAAGGCTGCGGACAGGGCATCAGGGACCATCAGAGCTGCCTTATATTGCCGCTACTCCCCACCGCTGGCAGGAGACAGGTTGGCTGCGTGGAAGAGGATTAAAGGGTTGCCGGGCATCGGGAAGAACGCAGCTTTGGGTCCTGTGGCATCAGCTGCCAGTAAGTGCACTCGGTGGCTCCGCTCTCCCCGGCTTTGAGCTTGGGGATCACCAGTGCCCGCGGTTAACAGCCAGGAGGCTTCACAGGGGCAGGGACTGTTGGCTTTGTTTACGAGTTTCCTGGTTTCTTTTCTTTTCCCACAACACTTATCACCTTCTAGCTTACCATATAATTTATTAATTATGTTTATTGCCTGAGGTGAGATGTGTGAGGGAGGGGAGAAGCTCTGCTATGCTCACTGATGTATCCCAAGCCATTCGAACACCCCATCGCCCATAGTTGGTGCTCAGTAAATCTGCACTGAATGAATGAATGAATGAACGAATGAATGAATGAATATGTTTAGGCATTATACATTTAAATTTTTTTTTTAATGTTTATTTACTTTTGAGACAGAGAGAGACAGAGAGAGACAGAGCATGAATGGGGGAGGGTCAGAGAGAGAGAGGGAGACACAGAATCTGAAACAGGCTCCAGGCTCCGAGCTGTCAGCACAGAGCCCGACGCGGGGCTCGAACTCACAAAGTGAGATCATGACCTGAGCCGAAGTCGGACGCTTAACCGACTGAGCCACCCAGGCGCCCCGGCATTATACATTTAGAAGTTCCTTAATTAACAAAATGATTTTCAACCGTGAGGGAGTTTATGCCGGCACAGCTCTCTCCATATGGAAGAAAGTAAGACTGAATCCCTACCTCACACTCTACACAAAATAAATTTCAGATGGAGCAAAGA
This sequence comes from Prionailurus bengalensis, assembly GCF_016509475.1. Lineage (NCBI taxonomy): Eukaryota > Metazoa > Chordata > Mammalia > Carnivora > Felidae > Prionailurus > Prionailurus bengalensis. The sequence continues at coordinate 161,690,259 of NC_057348.1, read as the reverse complement.
CCTAAATGTAAACAATAAAACCATAAAAACCTTGAAATAAAATCCAGGAGACCAGATGAACCATCCAGGGGTGGAGGAGACCCTCGTAACTAAGACAGAAAACCCAGAAGCCATGAAAGAAAGAGGGACATGGGTGACCACGTGAAAACGTGAAGAAAGCGGTCTGATAAGAAGTGGCACAGAGTCAACAGACAAACGTTAGATTTGGGAGTGTCTGAAATGCTGCTAAGGGAAGACGGGTTATCTTTAGCACAGGAACCAAAGGACCCTTACCGATTGACAAAAACAGAACACGGTTCATGCAGAATCAACTAGAAAAGGCCAATAAGTAAAAGAAATACTCAGATCACCCGAGTCAGGAGAGTATCAGTAAATTGTCAATTTACCCCCATCTGAGTGAGGAAAATTTTAGGTGTCTGTCACTGGCAGGGGTGTGGGGAAGAGGATGTTCTCATGCAGGTAGAAATACGAATTGTCACAGCCTGGCTCAAAAGGAGCCTGACGACTTCTACCAGATTAAAAATAACGACACCTTTGACTCCGCGGCCCCCGCTCCTGGGGCTCTCACGGAAATAAAATCCCTAGTTGATAGGCGGCCATGTAAATCAACATGTGATTGCAGCACAGTTGATCACGAAAAAAGACCAGAAACAAAAAAGTGAATGTTCCTGCGGGAAGGGAGTGGTTGCACACACACGCAGCACTTAGGAGGAGTGCATTAGCTGTGCAGAAATTGCCGCGCAGGAATTTCTACAGGATACCTGAGAGGGAAGAGGAGGTATATGGCAATTTTCTTTTTTTTTTTTTTAAACCAATAATGGCCAGAAAATAAAAAACAGATACGCATCAACTTGTTGCAATAAATAACCACAGAAGCATAGAGAAAAATACTAGGTTAACTACAGGAGTTGCCGGGGAGGCCATAAGCTGCGACAGGGGAATTGAGGGAAAGGGAAGGGCAAATCAAAAGAGAAAAATCTGTGCACTAAAAGAGTATGTGCGAGATCCCACTTAGGCAACATGATGCCCGTGTGTGTGTGTGTGTGTGTGTGTGTGTGTGTGTGTGTGTTGACATTTGAAATCACCTGCAGGCCTACCGGCAAGTTGAAAAAAAAGGCAGTGTGTGTAATCAGATGCTGTTTAACTAAAAACAAACCCAAGAGCTCCGAGTGTACATGTGCTCGTGCTTGTTAACTGTGGGCCGGGGTGGTGGGGGGACTCGGGGGGCTCTGGTCTGTCTGTGCCGGACCCCTGGGGCATGGGCTGGAAGGGTGTGCAGGGTGAGGAGATGGTTGGCCTTTTCGTTATTCACCTTGAATGTAAGGGAGAGAAACTGTCGACTTTGGCTGGCCTGACCCGGGAAAGGGAATTAAGATCTCTTTTTAAACCCTGGCAATACTATTTTAAAAACTGTAGGGGTTGTGGAACACAAACTCTGCATCTATTTAACTTTACTCCAGTTCGTACAAAATGTCCAGAAGATTCTGTCTACTCACTCAACATTGTATTTCCTCACGGTCTCTAAAATCAGAATTCTTGAAATGTAAAATCTAGGCTGCAGAAACCTTGGCCGTGCAATGACCATGTTCTGGGTTCTTTTGTTTCCCTCCCCCACCCCCGTCCCCTACCCCTCCCCGCCCTCCCAGCACATGACGGGATCGTGATTAAGATCGAGGTGCAGACCAACGACGAGGGCTCAGAAAGTTTGGAGACGCCGGAACCCCTGATGGGACAGGTGGAGGAGCATGGCTTTCAGGACTCCGAGCTGGGCGACCCGTGTGCGGAGCAGCCAGACTTGGACATGCAAGAACAGGACAATACGCTGGAAGAGTCCACCGAAGGCTCCAGCGAGTTCAGCGAGCTCAAACAGATGCTGGTGCAGCAGAGAAACTGCGCAGGTCAGTTGGAGGGGGTCCAGGCGTGGGGAGCGGCTGCCATCAGGCCCGCGGGCAGGCCCCTGCCTCGTGGGAAAGTTGGAGTTTCTCTCCGGAAGGTCATGTGGCAGTGATCAGTGGATAGGTGTGACGTCCCCGGCGTGGTCTCAGGTGCAGGTGTCCTGCCTCAGGATTTGTAAGAATCGGTCTCTGGCCTGGGCAGAAGGTATTAACAGCCAAAGACTAGGTCAGATGAGGACCCAAAGGGACCTCAGAGATCATCTCCCTCCAGCTCCCCTCCTTCTACAGGCAGAGAAGGTCAGAGCAATTGCCCAAGGTCACGACATTGGGGCCAAGCTAGAATTTCCGTCTCCCGGTGTGTCCTTGATGGTTCTTAGGTCACTCTGGAAGCCTCAGTGACCCGGAGATCTCAACCCCCACAACGCATGCTTTTTAAAATGCCGGACTAAGCGGTCCCTTCCCGGTAGAATCGAGCCATCACTTGTGTTTGATCGTGAAACCTCTGGGTCACCCTTCTGCACACTTGGGAGTTCTTGCTCCTCGGGAGTTCAAGAACAGTGAGGAAGTGTCGCCCTCAGCAGCCTGAGCTCAGGACATCTTTTGTGGCTGATTGATGCTGAACGGTCCGGGCAGTCCTGAGAAAATCCCCATCTTGTCATCATGGTGTATTTCTAAGACGCACCATTAGGCTTAGTTAGCTACTGTTTTGCTCAGGAGTTCTCAGCTCTATTCATAAAGCAAATCAGCCTGAACCTTTCTTCAGCCACCCTCGTCTAGTTTGGGAAATAAAATGATCTTCTACTTACCAGCTGAACTGGGAAGCTTCTGCTCTTTTTTCCCACTTTCTTCATCTACTGTGGGAGGTAGGAATTAAGTGAGTTCTACCGAATTTTTAAGGAATACACTTAGGTTCTGGTTTTTGTTTAGATGTTTTGTTTATGTGCAAAAGAGTCATTAGCTATCCTATCAGTTTATATGCTGTTTGTACTGAGAAATGTGTCCACATCCATTTTTCATTTAATAGGTTTTTTAAAGTATTATGCTGATGCTTTAAAAAAATTTGTTCACTTTGTAGATGATTCCTTTGCAGTTTGCCTTTTTTGCACGTCATAAAATAGCACGGACATCTTTCTTAGGCAAAAGATGTGGATCTAACTCCTTGCTTTTAAAGAACTGCATGATATTCCAGAAATCCTTCTAATATGCCATATGCTGTCTCTGGAAAACAGTGAAAGACATGGGGCAAACTCTGAGGATGTGCCACAGCAAAGCCTCACAATAGAAAGGCCAGAGTCCCCTCTGGGCACTCCCGTTAATTCTACTGGGAACCTTAGGAAATTACTGAATGGCACTTGGTGGGATTTGGAGTCCTGGGTTTTAGGGCTGTTTCATTCTCATTTCACTGAAAAAACAAAAACAAAAACTTTGATGCTCAAGGAGAGGTTTTTTTTTTTTCTTTAACGTTTATTCATTGTTGAGAGAGAGAGCACAAGCAGGGGAGGGGCAGAGAGAGACGGAGACACAGAATCCGAAGCAGCCCCGGGCTCTGAACTGTCAGCACAGAGCCTGAGGTGGGGCTCGAACCCACAAACCGTGAGATGATGATCTGAGCCGAAGTCGGACGCTTAACCGACTGAGCCACCCAGGCGCCCCTCAAGGAGAGTTTAAATGTCCCAAGGCGCCCATAGTTTCCCTGGGTCTTTCAGAAACAACCCTCATTTTCAGGATAAGCACAGGGACAGCTAATTACCGATCTCTGAAGCTGCCTCCTCCTTCCTGATCTTTTAAGCATCCTGTTCTGAGGATGTTCTGGGCCCCTTGCTACTGAGAATCTGTTGTCCAGCCTGAGCGGGGACTGGCACACTTACGTCCTGCCGTGTCCTGGGTTCAGAGGAGTAGAACGGGCCGTGGCTCGGAGGTCACTAACGAATTTGTGGCCAAGACCTTGGCCAGCTCGCGCATGCTGCCTGCTTGTTTCCCCGTCAGCTGAGGAGACAGACTAGGTGGTCCCTAAGTTGCAAGCTCTGAAAAGGTCTGACTGCACTTACTTTATTTGGAACTGTCACTTGGTATCTCTGGGGTGGATGCCCCACGTCTGTGTTGCTCGACTTACCCTCTAAGAGATAGTGAATAAAAAGACACCAGTTGTCAGGCGAGAACTTGAAAAAGTTCTCGTTTGTTTGCTTTTAAGAATCCTGCAAATGCCAACTATTGCCACGTCCGCCTCACAGGTGGGCCTAGAAAGGTGAGTGCCTTTCTCATGTCACACAGTGTGTGACACCAATTATCAGTGTTTAGGGGGTTGCCAAGTAAGTACTCGGCATCTGAGAAAATGCAAATAGGAGTCAGAGGCCACTCCTTTCCTCTAGGACTTAGGTGCTCGGGGAACACTATAGAACACCACGCAGAACAGCTAACAAGTTGGGCCCTAAAGGGCCAGCCTAGAGGGTGGAGGGCGGGGTGGAGGAGCACATCGTCCAGTCCGGGAGTTCGCAGAACACCCTCCACAGCAGAGCGTGGGGGAGAGGCAGAGGAGACCCCCCCCCCCCGACCCCAGCTTCAGGGTCGGTAGAGCCACCGCAGGTGAGTCCCCCACCTGTGTGTGCGCGGTGCCACATGAGAAGCCTGAGGTCCCCAAGTCCTGGGGAGGCGCACCAGCTTGTGCTGTGCGCTCAGGGGCGCTTGAGGGCTGCAGCTTGGGCAGGTCAAGGAAGGTTTTAGGGCAAAGACAGGATTGGAGGTGGGTGTTGTGTGACCCGGGTGATTTGGAGGCATGGAGAGGAGGGAGCAGTTGCTGGAGGAAGGCGAGTAAAGGCACCTGAGGGAAGCCCTGAGGTGCGCTCAGGAAAGGAGACCTGGGAGCCAGAAAACAGTGACAGCCTGATGAGTCAAGGCCCTTTCCATAAAGATGGTAGAAACCCACCTCCCCAAGCAGCCTAAGTGAAAACCGGAAGGCGTGGTTATTGGCCCACGATAGGAATCCATAGGTCCAACCAGCATGCCAGCTTCAGGCACCCGGGACCGTAGTGGTTCCCCGGGGGGCTCCGCATGCTGGGTTCCTTCGTTCCTGCTGAGTACTGCCCGCTAGCAGCTTGGGGAGATGGGCGCCGGGCAGCCCCTTTCCTGCTCCCTCTGCATAGAATTCCCAGAGAGGGCTCCCACGGGCCACTGGGGGCCTGGGCTCCTTCCTGACCCAACCCCGAGGCCCACCTGGGTCAGACACCCAACCCCGTGGAGGTGGGAGCCGCGGGGCGGCAGGGAGTGGAAAGGAGCGTTTTCCCAAAAGAAGGCACCGGGGCCGGTGAGACACAGGCAGTGTGTGTGGGCGAGGGTGAAGCCACCTCACCCGCCGGCGCCCAGGGCGGAGGCTCCGGGCGACAGCTGACCTCTCTCCGTCTCTCTCCCTGTCCCTGGAGCAGAGGGGATCGTGATCAAAACCGAGGAGCAGGAGGAGGAGGAGGAAGAGGAGGAGGAGGACGAGCTGCCGCAGCACCTGCAGGCCCTCGGGCAGCTGTCGGGGCGCTACGAGGCCGGCATGTACCAGACCCCGCTGCCCGGGGAGCTGTCCCCCGAGGGCGAGGAGAGCCCCCCGCCGCTGCAGCTGGGCAAGCCGGCCGTGAAGAGGCTGGCGCCGCCGACGCACGGGGAGCGGCACCCGGGCGACAACCGCGGCTCCTCGAGCCAACAGCAGCGGAACCGGCGCGGCGAGCGGCCCTTCACCTGCATGGAGTGCGGCAAGAGCTTCCGGCTGAAGATCAACCTCATCATCCACCAGCGCAACCACATCAAGGAGGGGCCGTACGAGTGCGCCGAGTGCGAGATCAGCTTCCGCCACAAGCAGCAGCTCACGCTGCACCAGCGCATCCACCGCGTCCGCGGCGGCTACGCGTCCCCCGAGCGCGGGCCCGGCTTCGCCCCCAAGCACACGCTCAAGCCGCGCCCCAAGTCGCCCAGCTCGGGCAGCGGCGGCGGCGGCCCCAAGCCCTACAAGTGCCCCGAGTGCGACAGCAGCTTCAGCCACAAGTCGAGCCTGACCAAGCACCAGATCACGCACACGGGCGAGCGGCCCTACACGTGCCCCGAGTGCAAGAAGAGCTTCCGCCTGCACATCAGCCTGGTGATCCACCAGCGCGTGCACGCGGGCAAGCACGAGGTCTCCTTCATCTGCAGCCTGTGCGGCAAGAGCTTCAGCCGCCCGTCGCACCTGCTGCGCCACCAGCGGACTCACACGGGCGAGCGGCCCTTCAAGTGCCCCGAGTGCGAGAAGAGCTTCAGCGAGAAGTCCAAGCTCACCAACCACTGCCGCGTGCACTCGCGCGAGCGCCCGCACGCCTGCCCCGAGTGCGGCAAGAGCTTCATCCGCAAGCACCACCTGCTCGAGCACCGGCGCATCCACACGGGCGAGCGGCCCTACCACTGCGCCGAGTGCGGCAAGCGCTTCACGCAGAAGCACCACCTGCTGGAGCACCAGCGCGCGCACACGGGCGAGCGGCCCTACCCCTGCACGCACTGCGCCAAGTGCTTCCGCTACAAGCAGTCGCTCAAGTACCACCTGCGGACCCACACGGGCGAGTGAGCGCGCCCGCCGCCGCGCCGCCCGGCCAGGTGCGCCGCCAGCTGCGCGGCCGGCCCGCCCCGGACACCTGCCCGGCCGCCGCCGCCGCGAGGCCCGAGCCGGGCGGGCGGGGGCGGGGCGCCCCCAGCCCCCTTGCCGTGAGCCCCCCTCCCTCCCTTCGTCCCTCCTCCCAAGGACACGGGGGTAGTGAGACCAGGTCGCTTGCTGCCGTGTTTACCGTGTTTACCGGGGGCCCCGGGGGGGGCGGGTGGGGAGTGCGGGGACCTGGGGAACCCCCTTCGGGCTGTTAATTTCCTTGACAATAAAATGGATGAAACCAATCAGCACGGGGGGAGTGATTTGGCCGCCGGCCACTCGGAGGGGCGGTGTAGGGCCACTTAGTTGGGGAATAGAACTTTATAATTACCTTTTGGATACTGTGGTTCTATTTGATAATAATAGAGTAATTTTTAAAAGACGAGCGTTTCCTGTTTGCCGTTTTTGTTTGGTTTTGAAGGGGAGGGTTGAGAAGGTGGCCGAGGGGCGTGTGCCTAGCGTCAGTTGACAGGTTCTCTGGAGCCCCTCTTCTGTGCCCACTCCCTGTGTTGGGTGGTGGAGGGGGCGCGGAGCCCGCGGATTAGAACAGGGAAAAGGTGGCGAGCTTGTAGTGAATCCCTGGACGGCAGGGCGGACGCTCCTGGCTGCGGACCCTGGCGCGCGCCGTGGTGTGGGGAGGACACTGGGAGCCGAGGGAGCGGTAGGGCCCGGTTGACCAGAATGGTCAGGAAGGGTAACAGGTTTGGAATGGGCTGGAGAGACAGTTCTACGGCAAAAGCTGGGCGCTTCCCTCGGGACCGGGCCAGATCTCCCGCCCAGCTTGAAATGCAGCTGGTGGGCGATAGCGGGCCAGGGGTGCAGGGAGGGGGTAGGGAAGGGGTGCAGAGGCTCCTGGTGCCCGTGGTTGGAGGAACCACAAAAGGCTCCGGTCAGACCTTTTTTATGTGTATGTTGCGCCAAAGCTACTCTCTGGGTTTGTGAAATGCACCAACGCACCCTGGTTGTAGGTGTTGGTTCATCTCCGATGACCCCCCAGTGAGGCGCCCAGAGAGAAACTGCAGGTGCATTACTTTGCCCACCGGAGCGGTTTATTCTCACCTGCTCCTGGGCTTGGCAGTGACCCAGAGAGAATTCGGACAATTTGATGAAGGGACAATTCATGGAGGCTAGCAGAGGGCCGAGCTCAGCCTGGTAAACCGGGGAGGCCAGGCTTCTGCTGAAAAATGGGGAGAACAGCGGGCGAGACAAGAAGTGCTCGGGGGAGGCAGGTTAAGCCGTGAGTCAGGGTGGAGAGGAGCGGATGGTGGACAAGAGGATCGGAAAAGGGAATCTGAGGGAGAAGGTGCCTTTTCATTGGCTCTGCAGAGACCCAGAGGTCGTCAACTGCCTCCTTTATCAGGATGCATAAACTGAGGCACAGAGAGGGGAGGCGATGCTCAAGGTCTCACATTTGAAAGGATCTGACTTTTCTGGAAAGTTTCTGCAAGGCTGGTAGGACATTAGAACAAGCAGCTGGAGGCCGGGAGGAGGCCGCGGCTAGTGCGAGGGGCTTGCAAGGCCAGCCTTGGTCCTGGGCTGCAGAACCAGCTGAAGAGCAGTCAGATCCAGGAGCAGGCAGTGAGGCAGACCACAGGGGGAGGATCCTGGAGGAGTCAGAAGAGCTTCTCCACGAGGGTGGTGACGGAGCCCATCCCGGGCTGCAGAGGATTCCACGGAGGAGAGAAATGGGCCAGGCCTTCTCGGCGGCGGGATCCTTAAAGGGGGAGGTATGGCAAATGAGCTCCAATGTTAAGCAGTGACTGATGAAACCTACTGAGCTGGAGAAAGGGCTTGGGTAGGAAACCAAGGTCAAAAAGGTTGGCTTGAAGCAGATTCTGCGTGTAGAGGGGGTTTTGGACCTAAGACTTCGTGACGGTGGGGTTTGATTTGCTCTCGTGTGGGAAACCCTTGCCAAGCAGGAGAGGCTTGATACAGACAGATAGCAGGAGACCGAAGCGGACGGGGAGGGAAACGTGCCGTGGTCAGACATCTGGGGGAAGCAGCCGTGTGCAGCAGATGGGCCACGGATGATGGGTCTGGTGGCTAGTGGCTGAAGGAATGCCGGAGGACCCGGTGCTCTGGAACACCAGGATATTTGAGGCCTGGAAGGGATGTTAGAGGCATTGTGGAGATACTTGGTGGAGGGCCATTGGTGCCCAATTTACTGGTCCCGGAACTGGAGGACCAAGAGTGCCGGAGATGTTCAGACTTGAGGAGACCACGGTGGTTTGGGGAGGCTCAGAGTGACTTCATTTGTTATACACAGTTACCAGGGCATCCTCGGGGCATTGGGGGCCACGTGGCAATGGTGAGCCTTTCTTTTCCTAGGAAATCTGGCCGTAACGGATTAAATATAGCCAGGGACCCGTACTTCTTGCGTGGGGCTCGGCTGGGCTTTTGGGGGTTCTCTGTGCCTCTACCTTCCCTTTCTTGGCTCTAACCCCCTCTCCAAGCGTCTTGGGGGGTGGCGGGGGGGGGGGAGGCTGTGCTCCACGGTATCTCTTCGCTCACACCATGGTGACTGTCACTTTCCATCCACCACGATCTCCATGGCGTCAGAGGCCAACAGCTCTCGAGGACGGTCACAGAAGTGCAGACAGACTCTGGAGTGGACCAGATGTGGCTTTAAACTTGACAGCGGTATGGCCTTGAACCAGCTAATTAGCAGAACATCAACTTCCTCGCCCGTTCAATGGGGATAAATAAGGCTCCACTGTTCGGAGGCTTAAATCACGTAAAGAATAAATAAGTAGCAAAGAGGCTGGCACATACTAAGGTCTCGGTAAAAGTTTGCTTTTTTCATTATTAGCTCATAATTAAAGACGGCTTAATTTACATAAAAACAGAAGTTCAGGTAGGTAGCCGGCTCGTGTTGTATTCTGAAAGAATGAATCTCCAAGAAGGAGATTTTCCCCCACAGGCAGAAGCAGAAAGTTATTTTTGGTGTGAAGAAGTTCAAAAGCACACAAGCAACTCTTGGTCTCGATGTCAGAGTGGACAGGGATTGAAACACGCCTGTCCGCCGCAAGCCAGAATTTGCAGTGGGCTGTACCCCACCGTTCTGAGTATCTGGTCGTCATCCACAGTGCTCTCCCCCCCGGCGCCCTTAATTTAATTAGAAGGGCAGACTTTGAAACCAGTTGCCATGGGCCCCATGGAGTTGTGTACCAGGAAGAGCAATTGCCATTAATTGAATGCTAATTACTGTTGAAGACCTTAGTTATACTCTTTTTTATAGATGAAGAGGTTGAGGCTCAGAGAGGTTAACTAGGCCCAAAGTCACCCAGCAACCTAATGGTACAGTCAAAATTTGAACTCAAGTCTTTTTTTTTTTTTTAACATTTATTTATTTTTGAGAGAGAGAGAGCATGAGCAGGGAAGGGGCAGAGAGAGAGGGAGACACAGAATCTGGAAGCAGGCTCCAGGCTCCGAGCTGTTAGCACCGAGCCGTTATAGCACCGAGCCCGACGCGGGGCTTGAACTCAGGAATCGCGAGATCATGACCGAGTCGGACACTCAACCGACTGAGCCACCCAAGCGCGCCTGACCTCAAGCCTTTTTGACTCCCAAACCCATGTGCTTGACCACAGAGGCCTTTCCCTGGGATCTGAATGGTTGTTGGAAAAGGAAAGCCAGCCCCTCTTTCAAATTATTCCATTGTATCCTCAGATGTAAGACAAAATTTGAGGAAATAGAATATAGTGAGCAGAACATGCCCTGAGCCATATGTTTGCCAAAATTATGAACATCGTCAGAGAAGACAGTTGCAGAGGCAAAAAAGGCCTCTGTGTGGACTCTATGCCATTGCAGCTGGAGAAATTCATGCAACTTCCTCAGGTTGGGGGTGGGGGGCAGTCTGGTCCCTTGGGGACCGCCCCAGGTACTTATTAAGCACCACTTGTGTGCAAAGCGGTTGTGTTGGGCCCCATGGAGAAACACAGAAGGATGGGAAGCCATCTGCTTCCTCGACATGCTGGAGACTCGGAGGCCTAGTCCTCTAGACCAAGCCTTCGGGGGTCTGGAAAGCTGAGACCCTCTCGGACACATTTAGGCAGCTGTGTTCCAGGAAAGAGCCCCGCCTCTATCTCCTCTTGGTGCTTTAACCAGCCAGGTGTCGGGGGAGACCTTTCCCGAGGCACAGTGGTGGAGGCTCCTCAGATTAAGGGATCAGGGCCGGAGGCCTCCAGGCCCTCCTGTTGCCAGGGCAACGGTGAGTCAGGCCAAGGCCTCTCCTCCAGCTCTGGAAAGCTGTTTGGCTACTGAAGCCTCTCACTGCTTCCCAGGCATAGCGGGAACTTCTAGATTTAAATTAAAAAAAAAAAAAAAAAAGTCTTCATGGACCTCCTCTAGTTGGGTTCCTTAAAACGAGTATTTTTATTAAAATACAATAGAATCTAACCCTTTTATTTCTATTTTCTACAAGAGGTAACTCCAGGCTAACACCCTTTTTAAAAAAGAAAGAGAAAGGGAGAGAGAGGAAGAAAGGAGGGAAGGAAGAGGAAAGAAAGAACGAGAAAAGGAAAAATGAAATCGAGTACTGCGGACGCTGGCCTTACTGGAGGACTGACTTCCGGTCAGCGCTCAGCCCAGCCTTGAGTTTTAGGGACGGTAACAATCATCACCACGATTCAGCGATCTTCCTATGTTCCAGGCACTGTGCTAACAAAATGCTTTCATTTCATTTTCTCTTGTGCCCACCTGTGAAATCGGTATTCGTCCCTGCCTTTTCCAGATAAAATCCAGAGAGGTCAAGCATTTAGTCCAAGGTCACGTGACCAGAATGGACCCTTAAGCGTGTGGGACCCAAAGCGTGTGCTGTTAACTGCTGTTCCATACTGCCTCCCAATTTCTTCAGCGTGGATCCTTAATAAAAAAGGCAAAGAGCACTATTTCTCTCTGATTTGCAGCCCTGACCGTCCTGTGGACACTGCACCTAAGCTCTGCATCTGGCTGAAAGCAGAGGGCTCACTGGCCCACCAGCTTAGCTCAGCCAGGCCTGGCCTGGCCTGCAACCCTGGGACCCGGCCCCCCTGGGACCCGGCCCCCCTGGGAGGCCCAGCTCACCTGCAGAGGCCTCAGTGGCTGAACTGCCCAGCTAGGAATTCCGCCGCCCCCACCCGTTTAAAACTCTCTCTCTTGCTTAAGGCGTTTGGGAAGACAACTGTGTGTTAAGGCCAGGGGCTCCCCTTCTGTTTGTTGAAGTCAGGACCTAACAAGCCATTTGTTTAACAGAGGAGCTGGGCGAGGGAGATGATGACAAAGAAAATGCACCTGCTCCCTAATAAAATACCACTCTCCTCTTCCAGGCGACACTGCCTGTGGTCGTCACTGTTCCTTCTCGCCATTCCTGCCAGCCGCATGAATGAAACTCACGGCTTCTCTTTGTAAATAATACCCCGGTTCCCAATTAACTCGAGTGTAAGATAGGAAGGAGCCAACTACTGTCTATCAACCAGAGAAAGGGAAAGTTGAATTTTAATGACGAAATATACCAGTGAAAACTTCTATCACTTAAATAATGAATATCAGGATAACAAACTGTTTCCTTTTAGAATCAGAAGAGTCTATACCTTTTTAAGCACAGTATTCCATCAGTTCTTTATCTACAGGATACAGAAACACAAAGGTGGTGCCCTCAAAGGATTGAAATTGATTGGATTTAACCTAAATTCAGCAGAAAGTTAAACAGGTTATGAAGCCTGACTTTTGCCATTCTTCCACTGAGGGGATGATCCAAGAGCCACATGGCTCCATGATCGAATTTTCTGCAGGCAAATTATTGATGTAAATTCTAAAATCTAAGATAAAATGTTTATGTATGTTTTGTCCTTTTTTAAGTGTTTTTTTAAATGTTAATTTATTTTTGAGAGAGAGAGAGCATGGGGGAAGGGCAGAGAGAGAATCCCAAGCAGGCTCCATGCTGTCAGCACAGAGCCTGACCCGGGGCTCGAACTCACAAACCATGAGATCATGATCTGAGCTGAAACCAAGAGTCAGATGCTTAACCAACGGAGCCACCCAGTTTGTGTTGCCTACTTGGCAACTTAATCGTCATTGTTGAAAGTCACATTAATTTTGTCCAAAAGTAAAAGCAGTACATTGATTTTGCATAGTTACCCTCTGCACAATTTAATAATGTATCCAACTAAAATTACTATTATTCCCTTCCCACTTTAAGGCAGTGGTTTCCTTAGCTTATCTTGAATTAACTGATTTACCAAGTCAAAGGTTTGTGATACATTTTGAAATAAGTTTGAAAAAAAAAAATTAAACCTCAAACATTTCAGAGCACTGCTAAAAAAAACAAGTCAATATCCAGACCAAATTGCACCAGTCTCCAGTATATTTAATTCAAACAGTAGACATATTGAGAGGAAATAGACACATTTTTCTTGCCCGAATCTGTGCCAGCTTTTTAGAGTCTTGGAACGGGCATAAACTGCATACAAACATGCTTGGGTGTTCATTTTACCAGAAAGATGAACTCACATTAGTATGTAATAAGCACATAATAGGATTTTAGAATTTAATTTAAAACCCTTTTCCCCCCAACTGAAAATAGCATTGTTATTTTTCCTGTGAAAGGAATTTTTGAGTTCCCAACAATAAAAGTTTATCTCAAAATTGAATGAGCCCTTTATTTCTTCAGAAGAAGGCATCAAGTCTCCACAGTAAATGTAACAGAAGAAATCATTTTATTTACCACCCAGTATGAGGACTTCTAAACACCTCCACACCTGTGAAATTAAGCGGATTACTTGGAAGAAACTGAATCGGCAGAAACTAAATCTATAATATTTTAGAATGTCTTTCAGACTAAGGACACAAAATCTTCATCAAATATACAACGATCAGCCAAATGTTCTGGGCTTCATCTGTCAGTGTTTTCAGGCTTTTGTTTTTAGCCCAGGATCCTGTTTAAATAAAGCCATTTTCAGAAAGTAAACAAGTAAAATAATGGGGGGCAGGGTGCCAGGGAGGTACTAAGCCCACCTGATCAGCCCTCCCCTGGCCCTCGGGATGCCCTCCGGGTCTCTGATGACCCTTCTCGCTTCACCTTTCCCAGTTCAATCCAAACTCTGTGTGTTTGATTTATCCAGAGACCCATTCCATGCTTGCTTCATTCTCTGATAGGACACACGGTTTCTTATTTCTTCCTTTCGGGCTATAAACATTTCCATTCTCTATAACCTCTACAATACCGGGCAGATGTTCTCATCAGACAGTGGCGAGTCGCAGTGAAATCTAGCAGAGGTGACACTCTCCAAGAATCCCTGGAAGGCAGGGGGAAATAGCAGCACAGATGTCCCAGAAAAGCCCCGTCAGAAGCTACAAGGATCCCCAAAGAAATTTTTACAGCAAATGCGTACACGGTGAAGGCAAGGGAAGATCCAGGTGCACGTTACGCCTGCAGGACACTGGGCCACACAACGCCGCTCCAGGCTTCCCTGGGCTCTGTGTGCAGGGCTGGCACTGAGGGCGTGGGGCCGGGGGGGGGGGGGGGGGGGGGAGGAACAGTTGTCCTCAGTCTTCCCAGGGGCGGGTTGTTTGCTCCCGCATCTGGCCCCCCGGGGCTGACCCACGCGAGGGGCGCGGTAAATGTGAAAATGATTGGGTGAGTGGGCCACAGGTGACCCTGTGCAGGAAGAGACACAGGTGACACCCCCAAATCTCTGCCCCGTTGGTGGGGCTGCCGACGATTTTCTCGTCAAGCTAATCCAAATTCTTTAAAAGATATTAAAAATCGCATTTTATCTTTCCCTCCGATATTTCAGCCCCAATATTAGGTAGAGCCCCCGAGTCACTGCCAAATCCTCTTACCACGGTCGCAGGGTACCTAGGGGCGACGGCAGGAATCCTCTGGGCTGCCCTGCCTTTGAAAGAGGGTCACCCAGCCGCCTCCTGAGTCCAAGGGTCTGCGGGCAGCAGAGCTGCACTGGGGGGAGATGGAGCCGTTGGGATTCCCCCGGCACCCGGGGGCCCCTCCCACCCTTTCCCCGCCGGCTGCGCGCTGTCACCGTCGTCCGTCTGTTTGCACAGGCCGGCGGCGACGCCGAGGCTCCCCGGCTTCCAGCGGCCCGGGTCCGCGTCCTCCTGCTCTCCGCTCCGCCTAAGACCCGGCGGCGGCGGCGGCCCCGGGACGCGTCCCCCGCGCCGTGCAGCCCCGGCACCCCCCCCACCGAGGACCGCCCCGCCGCGGCCCCCGCTCCCTCCCTTCCCGCCCGAGCCCTCCGCGACCCCGCGGCAGCCCGGGCCCCGGGCGCGCCCCGGGGAAACGGGGCCAGGCGCTGAAAGCCGTGCGGCGGAGCCGATGGAGCCAGGGCCGGAGGGGAGCCACTCTGCAGCGTTTCCTTTCAAAACTTTACTTCTCTGGGCTTGTTTTAAATGAGTGCGCGTGCGTTTTGTAAATTTAATCCCTAATGACTTGAACCGGGCCGCCGCCCGCCCGGCCGCGGAAGGCGTCCGGCGCCCCCAGGCCGGCCGCGGCCCTCGGCCTCGCCGCCCGCTCCCCCGCCACGTGGGGCGGCCGCCGCCGTGCTGCCCCCTGCCGGCCGGAGCCCGGAGGCCGCCGCGCGCACCTGGCCGCCCGCGGCCGCTCTAGGAACGCCGGCCTCTCGGTGGTGGCGCGGGCGGCCGCCGCGCGCCTACCGGGGGGCCGTCCCCGGGGTCCCGGGGTGCGTGGGGGGAGGGGGGACTCTCCCTCCGAGGCCGCCCCGCCCGGGACCAGCCCTTCCTGGTGTTCTCGTTGCTTCGCGCGCCCCGCCTGCCCGGCCCCGTTCCCGAGCTTCGCGGGGCCCGTGCTTTGTGCAGATCCGGGTGCGAACACAAAGGGCAGGCCCCGGGTTCGCCGCGCGGTGGAGCGCGGGGACGGGCGCCACCCCGGAGGCCCGCCGCCGCCGCCGGCGAGAGCGGGGAGCGAATCCCGGGCTCCCGGGACCCCGGGAGCCGCGGGCCGCACCAGCCCTTTCGCGGGCAGCGTTGCCTTTTGGCCACTCGCCTCAAGCTCCAGTCGGTTAAGCTGGAGGCCGATGGATCTGCACCACGCGGAGGTGGACCTTGAGAAGCACCGTGACGAGCGGCTGGACTTTCTGTCTGTTCTTTATACATTTTCAAATATTTGGTTATTTCCAAGAGGTGGATTTGCCCTGTCAAAGGGTATGGACTTTTTTTTTTTTTTTTTTTTAAGGCTTTTGATGCATCTTGTCAAACCTTTTCCCAGAATGTCCACCTCGTTCGTTATCTGCAGGAAGTAGATAGGGTACCTGCGGGCCCGGCTCAGACCGGGAAGGTCGGCTCTTGCCGGGGAGGGGAGGGAGGTTAACAATCACCTGGCATTTGAGGAACTACCAACGGTGTGTGGTTCCGTGTGACCAGGCAAGGCACTGGAGCCGGGACTGGGTCATATTGTGGGGCCCCACCCTCGATGGACTGAATGCTTTTGAGACATTGAGCCGCCAGAGGGATCCTCTGAAAATGCAGATTTGATCACTGCCTTCTTTTGTGGGTCACCCTAAGAGCAGCGGTTCCCCCATTGCTCTTAGGGTAAAAATCCAGAATCCCATCAGGGCCCACTAGGCTCCGCCCAGCTCTCCAGCCCGAACTGAGGCCACGTATCCGTTTGCTAAGGCTTCCACAGCAAAGTTCCACAAACCGGTGGCTTTGCCCAACAGAAACTGAGGGGGAAATCTGTTCCTCGCTTCTAGGTCCTGGCGGTTGCCAGAAATCCTTAGCATGCCTTGGCTTAGAAACACATCACTCCAATGTCTGCCTCTGTCGTTACATGGCATTTTCCGTGCATGTGTGTGTCTTCACATGGTGTTCTCCTCATGTGTCTCTCCTTTTATAAAGACAACAGTCCTGGGGCACCTGGGTGGCTCAGTCCATTACA